>NC_086125.1:30389934-30989934 GCF_963921235.1 Mobula hypostoma | reverse complement strand
TAGAATGTGGCAATTATCGGCCAATTAGTGTTCTTAATTTAGATTACAAACTATTTACATCTATATTAGCGCGCAGATTGGAAAAGTTTTTACCTGGCCTAATCCATTTAGACCAGACTGGATTTATTCAACAAAGACAAACACAGGACAACATAAGGAGAACTCTGCACATATTAGAACAGGTTAATAAGTACGAGACAGAGGCAATGGTAGTAGGATTGGACGCTGAGAAAGCTTTTGATTCGGTTAGTTGGGCATTCCTATACAGAGTGTTAGGAAGATTCGGCTTTCAAGAAAGGTTTATTAAAGTAATTCAGACTGTATATGACAGCCCTACAGCCCGAATTAAGATAAATGGGGACCTCTCTGACTCCTTCATTTTAGAGAGAGGCACTAGACAGGGATGCCCAATTTCTCCTCTCCTTTTTGCACTATATATTGAACCACTTGCCCAACTAATAAGACAGAGCGAAATCGTAAAAGGTATCAAGGTGGCAGGGATTGAACAGAACGTGGCGTTATTCGCAGATGATGTTTTGGTCTATCTGAGTGAACCAGAAAAATCATTTATAGGATTGTTTACACTGTTGGATGACTTTGGGAAAATATCAGGTTATAAAATAAATGTAAAGAAAACGCAGGTTATGTCCCTAAATTATACACCATCCAAAAAATTGCAGGATACATACGATCTTAAGTGGGAAGCTAAATCATTAAAATATTTAGGAATAACCCTGCCGAAGGATCTTTCAACACTGTCACAGGTAAATTATGGGCCATTGATCTCAGAGATAAAAGCAGATATGCATAGATGGAATCTTATCCCCTTTTTAAGTTTAAATTCAAGGATAAATACTATAAAAATGAATATTCTTCCTCGGTTATTATATCTTTTCCATACTTTACCAGTGGAGGTGGATGATAATCAATTCAGGGAATGGGACAAATGGATTTCCTGCTTCATTTGGCAAGGAAGGAAACCTAGAATTCGATATAACACCTTACAGTTAGGGAAGGAAGGAGGAGGTATGGTTCTTCCTTACCTGAGAAATTATTTTTATGCCTCACAGATAACCCCTCTGTTATATTGGTGTAATAGGGAATATAAGGCTAGATGGAAGGAAATAGAATTTGGATTAGTTGACAGTTTTCCTCTTCAGGCCTCAATAGCTGACAAAGGATTGATGGCCCAGTTGGAAAAATTTAATAATGCTTGGATAAATCTTACATTAAAAGTATGGCAGAAGGTGGTTAATTCATGTGGAATTAATAACATGTTAAAACTCTTTAGATGGTGTGCATATGATACCGAATTCCTTCCCAACAGAGGAGATAAAAGATTTGAGCTATGGATAAAGAAAGGTCTTACAACCTACCTCTCATTTATAGATAAAAGAGTATTACAAAGTTTCCAAATCCTGCAGGACAAACATGGCCTAGAACATAATGACTTTTTTAGGTACCTTCAAATACGAAACTATGTTAACCAGAGTTGTAGATATACAGACCTATCAATAGTAGAATTAGAATTTTTCAAGATTCTGAATTCGGCTTGCAGTTCAATACCTAGTAAATCAGTTTCTCGCCTATATAATACACTCTCCCATGCTAAAAATGTAAATACACTGTATATTAAAGAGAAGTGGGAGAAAGAAGCGGGGTTGGTACTTTCAGAGGAGGCTTGGGGGAAAATCTGCAGCTTTCAATGGTCCTCGACTAATTCTTTGACTTGGAGAGAACATTGTTGGAAAAACATTATAAGATACTTCAAGACCCCATATCAGGAAAAATATAAAGATACAAATGTGATGTGTTGGAGAAGGTGCGGCTCCAAGGAGGCAAATCATTTTCATATATTCTGGGGTTGCCCTAAATTAAGTCTATTTTGGGAAGGTATTCATAGAACATTAGTTAAGGTACTTAGGTCCCAGATACCTCTGAACTTTGAGACGCTCTATTTGGGGCATGTATTGTTCCTTGAACAGAAGGAAGATATAAAGTTGCTGCAGGCCCTCTTAGCGGCAAGTAAGAAATCAATCACTAGAAAATGGCTAAATCCAATACCACCTACATTAGAAGATTGGTACGAAATTATCTTGGAAATATTTAAAATGGAAAAGTTGACTTACTCCCTGAGAACTCAAAAAGAAACATTTTATCAAATCTGGAATAAATGGATTGAATATATAACCCCAATGCGAGCAGACTTTAGATGACTCTCCTAATGATTTATATTGCTCTTCTCATCAACACAGTAATATTGCTAATGTAAGCTCCCCTAGTCTAAATGTTTGTTTTTTTTTTGGAAAATAGAGAATTAACACAAGTAAAGGGAAAGATTTGGGAAAGGGATTAAAAAAAATGAAAAAATTAAGTAAATAAGTACATAGGGATTGGATAATTATTTCTGCGGGCAGGAACAAGCACGAACAAATTGGGATATAAACACCTACAATGGTTGGTATATAGGCTTGTATGCAACATTTTGGACCAGTGGAAATGGTCCAGAAGGGTTGTATGGAAACTATTATTACCATTTTTCTTAACAACTAATTTCATTACTTAGCCTAATAGGTTAGATTTACCAAAGTACATAATTATCTATTTAAATGTTTATTTTCCTTTTATATCATCTCAATGTGTACTTAAGAATGTATAAATAATTGTAGTTTTATACATATAAAAAAATGGAAAAGGTTATATGTGTGAAAAAAGTACATGATAATTGTGAATTCCTTATCCAAATAAAAATAAAATTAAAAAAAGAGGAAAGAAGCAGTAGTAATTCCAATAAGGAAGCCTGGCAAGGATCCGTCAAAACCCATTAGCTCCAGACCAACTGCATTAACATCAAATATATGTAAGATAATGGAAAGGATGATAACAGAAAGGCTATCATATGAGCTTGAGAAGAGGGGAATGCTGGCAAGATATCAGAGTGGTTTTAGAAAGGGAAGGAATTCCATGGACTCAGTGATAAGGTTAGAAACTGAAATAAGGAAGGCCCAGGCAAATAAAGAGTCAGTAGTTGCAGTGTTCTTTGACATTGAAAAAGCCTATGATATGATGTGGAAGGAAGGATTATTAATTAAACTGCACAAGTTGGGGGTTGGTGGGAGAGTTTTTAATTGGATTAAAGATTTTTTGTTTGGTAGAAAAATTCAAGTTCGGATTGGATCACAATTATCAAAACAGTACATAGTGGAAAATGGCACACCTCAAGGTAGTGCCCGTTACTTTCGTCATTATGATCAATGATGTCTTGACAAAGGTACCGGTGGATATAGGTAGGTCACTGTTTGCGGATGATGGGGCCTTGTGGAAAAGAGGCAGGAACATGGACCATATAATCAGGAAACTACAAGAAGCAATTGATGAAGTGGTGGAGTGGGGTTATGATTGGGGATGTAGATTTTCAGTAGATAAAACTCAAACTGTATTTTTTACCAGGAAAAGGGTTGAGGTAGGGAAGAAGTTAAGGATGTATGGGGTTGAATTAGAAAGGGTTGCATCATTTAAATTTCTGGGAGTTATATTTGATTCACGATTAACATGGGCAGACCATATCAGGAAAGTTGAGGAGAAATGTAAAAAAGTAATAAGTGTGTTGAGATGTTTGACTGGTAGGGAATGGGGAGCAAGTTATTCAGCTTTGAAGAGAATGTATGTGGCTTTAGTGAGATCTGTGTTAGACTATGGAAATATAGCATATGGATCAGCAGCTAGATCTCTTATAAGGAAACTGGATGTGATTCAGGCTCAGGCCTTGAGGGTGTGCAGTGGGGCTTTTAAAACGTCACCAGTGTCAGCCCTACAGGTAGAAATGGGAATAATGCCTTCGGAATTAAGAAGGATGTAACTGATGGTAAACTACTGGGCTAACTTGCAGGGGCACAATGATTCTCACCCTGCAAAAGGAGTGTTGCAGGAGTGCTGGGAAAATGGGAGGTTTCAGAGGGATACCTTTAGTCGGGTAGGGAATTATATCACAAAAGAATGTGGAGTGTTTGATCTGAGGATAAGTCCTTCAGTAGTTTATCCGGTTGTAGCTCCATGGAAGCTTGTATGGCCTGACATAGACTGGCATTTGTTAGAGGTAAAAAGGAAAGGAAGATATAAAACAGATTTGGTAAATGCATTTAATTGTCATGTGATGGAAAGGTATAGTGATTATACTCACATTTATACGGATGGTGCGAAGGAACCTGAAACAGGAGTGACAGGGTTTGGGGTGGTTATACCAGCAAAAGAAATTGGAATCAGCAGAAGAACATCTAATAAGTTAGGGGTGTTTACAGTGGAGATGCTGGCAGTGTTGGTTGCGTTGCAATGGGTGCAGAAAGCCAGACAAGCCAAAGCATTGATATGTTCAGATTCATCCTCAGTTCTAGCAAGCTTAAGGTCTTTTCACACAAACAGTCGGCAAGATGTACTTTATGAAGTCCTTCAGCTAGTTACAAGAATTGCAAATCAGGGAGGTCAGGTAAAATTTCTATGGGTTCCAGCACATGTAGGGGTGAAGGGGAATGAGAGGGTGGATGAGTTGGCAAAGAGGGCGTTAAAGAAAGAAAATGTGGAAATGCACATTAGTATCAGTAAAGCAGAGGTTAAGTGTGTAATCTGGGAAAAAGTCAACCAAATGTGGCAAGGAAGATGGGACAGGGAGGGGAAGGGGAGGCATTTATATCAAATACAACAGAGTGTTGCAGGTACTAGGGTAGGTAGTGGAAACAGAAGAGAGGAAATTGTGTGGACTAGGTTAAGGTTGGGGCACTGTGCATTAAACAAAACATTGAAAATGATAGGGAAACACCAGACAGGATTGTGTGAGGAATGTCAGGAAGAGGAGTCAGTAGAACATGTAGTTCTGTGTTGCAGGAAGTATGGGATACAGAGGGAGATGATGTGAATTAAACTAAGGGAGTTGGGGGTGCAGGAATTCACATCAAAAGGGTTGCTGGGCATGGGTGAGAGAGCACAGGTCCGGGTATTTTTAGCGTTCTTAAGGGGTACAAGGGTTTTTTATAGGATATGATGGATAAACAGGAATAGGGTACTCGGATGGTCAAAGATGGGAGGGTAAAGTGTAGGTTTGTGTGTGTGTGTGTGTGTGTGTGTGTGTGCGCGCGCGCGCGATTGGGTGAAGGGATTTAGAATATATGTCTAGTGCACATTCCGGAGCAGAAGGTGGCGGTAATGCACCATTAAGCTGGATGCCAACCGCCGTAAAACAAGACACAGACAGACAGAACAGTAAACGGTTCAACCCAACCCTGCTTACGTCAGTGTGTTGTTTTCACTCGTCGCATATCAGCGCAACTACAGTGATCACAACTCTGGAAGTTTTAAGACAGCTATAGGTAAGGATAAACATGGACCTTGAAGGAGAGTATTAAATTGGAGCAGGGCAAATTAGAATAAAATTATGGAGGAACTAAAGAGATAATTGGGATCTGCACATCTAGCGTATGAAGATGTTTACAGATCAACTGCATAGAGTACTGGACAGATATTTTCCAAAGAAAAGAAAGGACGAAGGAAGCAAGGCAGGGAAACTTGGATGTAAAGATAGGTGATTACATTAGTCCTGTAGAAGAAGAAAGTTCTGTAAGGTTTCGGAAGCTGTGATTAAATGGAGCCCTTGAGAATTATAAAGAAGCCAGAAAAGAACATAAGATTGGAATTAGAAAAGCCAGGAAGGTAGTGAAAAGTGGGGAGTACCCTCAAGGATAAAGGAGGGAATATTCTACCGAAGAGAAGGATGTGGAGGATAGGGAGATCAGTGTGGAACACGTTAATTTGTTGGGACATTTTGAGATAAAGAAGGATGTAGTGTGGGATTTCTTAAAAAAAATTAAGGGGATAACTCCCTAGGGCCTGATTGGATATACCTCAGGTTATTAGAGAAGCAAGAGATGAGATTTATGATGCCTTGATGAATATCTTGTTGTCCTCTCTAGCCACAGGTGAAGTTCCAGAGGACTGGAGAGTAGCTAATGTTGTTTTATTATTCAAGAAGGGAAACTATAAATTGGTGAGTCTCACATCAGTGGTAGGGAAGTTACTGGAGAGGATTCTTAGGATCTACAGTAATTGGCCATTAGGATTCAGAATTGGCTTGTCCATAGAAGTAGTGGTCAATGAGATTTATTCAAGCTGGTGGCCTGATCCACAGGGATCCATACTGAGACCTCTGCTATTTGTCATTTATGTAAATGAGATGGATAAGAATATAGATGGCCGAGTTAGAAAGTTTGCAGATATACAGTAGAGTATATTTTTATCCCAGGGTTGAAATGTCTTAACTTCCTCCATGTTGATAATTTCAGAGGAACTGTCCTATGTTCAGTACCTAAGTTCCATTACAAAGAAGGCACAACAGAGCCTCTACTCTCTTAGAAGTTTGCACAAATTTAGCATGTCAAATAGTACTTTGAAAAACATCTTTAGAGCGTCTGCATCATGGTCTGGTGTGGGAGCACCAATGGCTTTGAATGGAAAGACCTATGAAGAGTAGTGGATATAGTCTAGTCCGGCTGAGGCAAAGCCCTCCCCACCATTGAGCACATTTATAAGGAACACTGCCACCGGAAAGCAGCAGCCGTCATCAAGGACACCCACCATCAGGCCATGATCTCTTCTCACTACTGCCATCGGGAAGGAGGTACAGGAGACTCAGATCCCACACCACCAACTTCAGGAACAGTTATTATCCCTCAAACATCAGGCTCTTGAACAACATAGACAACCTGAACTGATTCCACAACCTATGGACTCATTATTAAGGACTCTCCAACTTAAGCTCTCAGAGTATTACTTACTTATTGTTATCTTCTTTATTAGCACAATTTGTTGTTTTTTGCACATTGGTGTTTGTCTGTCTTCATTGTATGTGGTTTTTCATTGGCTCTATTGTATTTATTTATATTTACTGTGAATGCCTACAAGGAAATGAATCTCAGTATATGGTGACATATATGTACTTTGATAATAAATTTATTTTGAACTTTTATTACCATAAGACATGCATTTAATGTGAGAGGGGATAAGTTCAAATGAGATACACTGGGAAAGTTTTTTTTAAATACAGAGTGGTGGGTGCCTGGAATGCACTCTCTAGGGTAGTTGTAGAGGCAAACCCGATAGAACCATTTAAAAACTGTTAAATAAGATGGGAAGATATTAGCACTCTTTTCCCCAGGGTAGGAGAACTAGGGGCATAGATTTAGGGTGAAAGGGGAAATATTTAAAAGGACTACATTTTCATGTAGAAGGCAGTGAGTATATGGAATAAGCTGCCAGAGGAAGAGGTTGAACCAGGTACATTAGTAATAATAAGAAGCATTTCAATCTGAGGCTTAGATAGATATGGGATGAATGCAGGAAATTGGGACCAGCTGGGTGGGCACCATGGTTGGCTTGGGCTGATATGTCCAATATAACCTGCTTCTTCTCTTCCATTTGCTAACAGGATATGGACTTTGCTGTAGCGCCAACACTCACCCTTAAACCATAAGACCCCAAAACATTGGAGCAGAATTAGGCCACTTGGTCTATTAAGTCTGCTCCACCATTTCATCATGGCTATTCTATTATTCCTTTCAATCCCATTCTCTTGCCTATAAACATTTCAGGAGGTATATTGTACACATTTCTCTGACATTAAATATACTTTAACATACCTAAACATACAATATACTATTGATACCCTGATTAATCAGAAACCTATCAACCTCTTCATTAAATATACTCCTCTGGCTAAAGGAATTCCTCTTCAACTCTGATCTAAATGGGACACCCTCTGTTCTGAGGCTGCGCCCTCTGGTCTTAGACTCCCCCATTATAGGGAACATCCTCTCCACATCCACTCTGTCTGGGCTTTTCAATATTCAATAGTTTTCAATGAGATCTTTCATTCTGGAATCATTATTGTGAACCACCTCTGGACCCTCTCCAATGCTAGCACATCTTTTCTTAGATAAGGGGCCCAAAACTGCTCACAATACTCTAACTGCATCTGACCAAGCCCTATAGAGCCTCAGTATGACAGCCTTACTCTTATATTCTAGTCCTCTTGAAATTAATGCTAACATTTCATTTCCCTTCCTTACCACCAACTCAGTCTGCAAGTTAATCTTCAGGGAATCATGGACGCGAACTCGCAAATTTCTTGCATTTCTAATTTTCTGCTTGCTTAGAAAATAGTCTATGCCTTTATTCCTCCTACCAATATGCATGACTATACACTTCCCTACATTACATTCCATGTGACACACTTTTGCCCATTGTCCCAATCTGTCTAAGTCCTTCTGCAGACTTGGTGCTTCCTCACTGCTACCTGCCCCTCCACCTATCCTTATATTGTCTGCAAACTTGGCCACAAAGCCATCAATTACTTCATCCAGATCATTGACATAAAACGTGAAAAGAAACGGCCCCAACACCAACTCCTGCAACACACCATTAGTCTCTCACAGCCAACCAGAAAAGGCCCCCTTTATTCAAACTCTTGGCCTCTTGCCAGTCAGCAGATCTTCTACTTATGCTAGTATCTTTGCTGTAATACCTTGGGGTCTTATCTTATTAAACAGCCTCATGTGCAGCATCTCATTAAAGGCCTTTTGAAAATCCAAATAAACAACATCCAGTGACTTTCCTTCACCTCCATCACCAACTGTCCCTGAAATGGAAGCAGTTAGGAGTTAACCGCATTAGTGTTTCTACAGTTACATAAAGAACAGTTATGGGAACATATCCTTTGCTACAAGATGGATATATTTTTTTAATAACCCAGTGATACCATTGTTGAGTTTAACTTCTTTACTCAATTCTAGATTTACTTAATCACTTGAATTTAAAATGTCCTGCTGCCATAGGGAGATTTGAACACAGAACACAAATCATGGAACAAAGAACAGTAGAGCACAGGAACAGATCCTTCAGCTGACATGTTTCTGCCATCCTTGATGCCAATTTAAACTAATTATCGATAACCCCCATCCCCCTCTTGTGCATCTGCTTTTCTAAGTAAGTGAACCACCACTCAACCCTAAATCAAGCATTTCCTCCTCTCAATCTACGGTCACAATGGTCAAAGTATTTCAAGACCTTTCTCAGTTTTCTATTTTCTTTCTCTTACTTTTAACATTTTTGTTAATTCATCAAACGAACAGCAGAGCTGTCAAACTCACCCAGAATGAAGTAAGTAGTGAGAAATGCCATTGTTTCTTTCCGCTGTTCTATTATGCACTACAGCACAACACCTCCAGCAATGACTATGTTCCTCTTTAAACTCAGCGAAGTCTTTCCTAGGAACAATAGCTAAAGGAAGAGGAATACAAATATGTGGGTTTGAGATTCCTTTGATAGATTGTGATTTTAATTGACAGGTGGATCAGGTGACATAGAATATTGGTTTGGAATTATACAACAGCAAAGGGGATAGAGGGTTATCAGCATCACAGAGTTTATAAGGTTACATGCAAAATGCTTGCGGTAAATTGTGTCCCTTCCTGAACTACTATACGAATTTGATTATCACTCTTAAATGCAAGAAATTCTGCATATGCTGTAAATCCAAAGTAACGTACACAAAATATTGGAGAATGCTGAAGGTCAGGCTGCATCCATGGAAATTAATGTTTCGGGTCAAGACTCTTCTTCAGGACATGCTCTGATTAGATATTGTGAACCTGGGAAAGTGACACTAGCTGTCTATTTATGCCTCCTATAATCTTATAAACCTCTATCAGGTGTCTCCTCAACCTCTTCTGCTCCAGAAAAGAAAACTCCATGCTTGCCCAAATACTCCTTACAACACATGCCCTCTAATAAAAACAGCATCCTCATAAACCTCCTCTGCACACTCTTCAAAGTTTTTTTCATAATGAGGTGACCAGAAATGAATGCAGTACTCCAGATGTGGCATAACCAGTATTTTATAAAACTGCAATATAACTCTTAAACAGAGTGCCTCAACTTATAAAGGCAACTTGCTGTACATCTCCTAGACCACCCTATCAACCTGTAGTAGGAGGAGAATGCAGAACATAATATAAACATACAAACTCAAACACGCAGCGACTCTGTAAGCACTGTACAACATAGAAAGTTCAATCGAAAGCAAGGTCATTAACCTGATGAATTAACGCTGTATTTCCTTCACAGATGTTGTTTAATCTGTGGAATATTCCCAACATTGTCTGTTTTCATTTCAAACTTCCATGCCTGAAGTTTTCTGTTTTTTTTTCAAAGAAATATAGAATCTATGCAAAGTAAGTTATTAAAAATGCAAATAGAATACAGGTATTGTTTATTTTTACAGGAGTGATAGAGGTCAAATTTTGTGGCTGCACAGGGTTTGATAAAAGCACAGCTGGAGGACAGCATACTGGTTTATTTCCTTTTGCAAGAAAGGACGTACTGACCTTAGAGGAAAGTTTTGGCCTTGATTTACTATTATCACATATGTGGAGGTCCAGTGAAAAGATTGTGCTGTATACTGTATATTATATAGTCCATTGAGCTAGAATAAGGTAGAACAATAACAATTACAGAATAAAGTCTAAGAACTACCAAAAGAGTATGGTGCAGATGAATGATTGTGTTAGATTCTAAGACCAAGAGTCCATATTTTTGTACATCGGGTCCATTGAAGGGTCTGATAACAGTCTGATAGAACCTGTTCTTGAGCCCGGTGGTATGTGCCTTCAATCTTTTGTGTCTTCTGCCCTATGGAACAGGGAAAAAGAGAGAATGTTCAGGGTGGATGAAATCTTTGATCATACTGGCTGCTGTACTGACGCAGTGAGAAGTATAATCACAGTCCATAGAGGGAAAGCTTGTTGCTGTGATGTGCTCTGCAGGTTTGTGTGGTCATGTGCAGAGAAGTTGCCATACCAACCTGTTGTTCATGCAGACAGAATGCTTTCTGTGGTGCATCAATAACAACTGGTAAGAGATTAATTTATTTAGTGTCCTGACGAAGCAGAGACATTAGTGATATCTACGTGGTTTGATCATAATAGGCTGTATGTTCACACCTAGGATTTTGAGGCTCTCAAATCTGGCAGGAGCAGAAAATATTGGGAACGGCGAGGGTGGAACACTGTGGGAGAATTGTGGGACAGGTGGCAGAGAAGGAAATGCCAGGGCAGGAGAGTGGTGCAGGTACAGACAAACCCAGCCCTGAGATGCCAGGCAAGGTTTCTCTGGTGGTTTCTGCTCTGTCCCTTCTCCCTTCCCCTTTTCTCAGCCATGATTTCCTTCTCCAGGTCCCCTTCCCACTCCTGGGGCACAATAGAAAACACATATCGAAATCAGATGTATCATCACTTACATATGTCATGGAATTAGTTTTTATGTTTTATGGCAAAGTATAGTGCAATACATATCATTACGATATATACCTAAATATATATATATACGCATGTGCCTAAAACATTTGCACAGAACTGTAGATAGGAGCATGTGCAGCACTCCCATTCCTGCAATCAATGACCAGCACTTTTGTTTGAATCCTGAAGTTAAGAATATAGAAAATAGGAGCATGAGTAGGCCACTCAGTCCCAGCATTCAATATGATAATAACTGATTTGCTTTCAGCTTCATTTTGTCTCTGTCAGCTATCTTTATCCCTCAAGTTCCCAGCTCTTCCAAAAAGATCTACTTTCTCTTTAAAAACTCTTCCTTCAGTTAGTCCTGACAAAGGGTCTCGGCCTGAAACGTCAACTGGACCTCTTCCTAGAGATGCTGCCTGGCCTGCAGCGTTCACCAGCAACTTTGATGTGTGTTGCTGGGAATACAGATCCATAATGCCTTGAAAATAGTATCGCAGTTAGATAGGGATGTACAGACAGCTTTTCGCAAATTGGCTTCATAAATCAGCATATCACTAAGCTTGAAAGAATTGCCTTGAGGACCTGAGCTATAGGGAAAGGTTGAATAGGTTAGTATTTTATTCCTTGGAACGTAGGCATATGAGGGGAGAACTTCAGGAGGCATACAAAATTATGAAGGGTATAGATAGAGTGAATGCAACTGAGTTTGAGTGAGACAAGAACTAGATATCATGGGTTAAGGGTGAAAGATAAAATACTTAAGGAGAATTGCGACGAGGACTTCAGTCTGAGGGTAATGCAAGTGTGCAACAAGCTGCCAGTGGAAATGAAAGATGCAAGTTCTATTGTAACATTTAAAAGAAGTTCATGGGTGGGATGGTTTGGAAGGATATGTTTGGATGCAGGTGGATGGACTAGGGAAGAGATCAGGCCAGCATGGACTAGATGAACCAAAGAGCCTGTCACTGTGCTGTAGTGCTCTGTGACTCTGACTGTGATTGTGCGGGGCAGCAATTATATCTGCCATAATCTGAATATGCCCACAGGAACATCCAGCCAACCGTGGTGTTTTCTGAACTGCATTAGATCCTGATAGTTTCAAGAAATAAAGGTTCACATGTGGAATTATGCTGTTGGTAGTTATCAAAACTCTATAGATATTGTATAGTTAGCAAAAAAGGAGAAGCGGAATAAACAGTCTCATTCGGGGAAATGCAAGTTTCCGTCTCTTAAGATGTAATTAAATAGTGGTGGACTGGAAACGGGTATCTGAGGCTTTGAGTCAGTACAGGCCTTCACTGAGGAAACTCCTGAAGTTTGATCCTTTAATCCATCACCAAAACCTCCACCTATGCCTCCATTTCTGCTATTCTCTTTAACCTTCTCCATCCTCTCCTGTAATGGCATTTGTGCACCAGGACTCCCTCCAATTTCTTGGGAATTAGAAAGAAACCATAGAAACCACAGAAAAACTACAGCACAGAAACAGGCCTTTTGGCCCTTCTTGGCTGTGCCGAACCACTTTCTGCCTATTCCCACTGACCTGCACACGGACCATATCCCTCCATACACCTCCCATCCATGTATCT
The DNA here is from genome assembly GCF_963921235.1 of Mobula hypostoma. NCBI lineage: Eukaryota > Metazoa > Chordata > Chondrichthyes > Myliobatiformes > Myliobatidae > Mobula > Mobula hypostoma. The sequence continues at coordinate 30,977,006 of NC_086125.1, read as the reverse complement.
GTCCAATTTATTCTTAAATGTTAAAAAAGAACCTGCATTTACCACCTCGTCTGGCAGCTCATTCCACACTCCTGCCACTCTCTGTGTGAAGAAGCCACCCCTAATGTTCCCTTTAAACTTTTCCCCCTTCACCCTTAACCTATGTCCTCTCCTAGCCTCAGTGGAAAAAGCCTGCTTGCATTCACTCTATCTATACCCATCATAATCTTATATACCTCTATCAAATTTCCCCTCATTCTTCTACGCTCCAGGGAATAAAGTCCTAAACTATTCAACCTTTCTCTGTAACTGAGTTTCTCAAGGCCCAGCAACATCCTTGTAAACCTTCTCTGCACTCTTTCAAACTTATTAATATCCTTCCTGTAATTTGGTGACCAAAACTGAACACAATACTCCAGATTCGGCCTCACCAATGCCTTATACAACCTCATCATAACATTTCAGCTCTTATACTCAATACTTTGATTAATAAAGGCCAATGTACCAAAAGCTCTCTTTACGACCCTATCTACCTGTGACGCCACTTTTAGGGAATTTTTTATCTGTATTGCCAGATCCCTCTGTTCTACTGCACTCCTCAGTGCCTTACCATTTACCTTGTATGTTCTACCTTGGTTTGTCCTTCCAAAGTGCAATACCTCACACTTGTCAGTATTAAACTCCATCTGCCATCTTTCAGCCCATTTTTCCAGCTGCTACTTCAATTCAAAGTATTTGTCGTTGATTCCAACTTCTCTTTCCGTGATATGGTGTAAAAAAAGGTGTGGTCCTATTGGATAGTTCAACATGCAGAGGTGCTATAGAAATGCAAATTGTTGGATTGGTTTGTCACTCTGCAAATAATGCACTATTGTGCGGAGTATGTGTGTTGAGCTGTTTACGGGCTGAGCTGTGCTGAGATCTGATAGTTATGCAAAGTATAATAGATTAAAGCCCAAAGGATCAAACACACCCAACTTCCTGCTAAACAGCACACAGAGGAAGGAACTTGTTTTCTATTCACAAAGATAATGGCTACAAAACACTGTGGGTCCCCTGGGTGCATTTCACACAGAGTGCAGAAAGGGAGATCGTGTGGCATCCAGAGCAAGCAAGTCAACCAGGAATAAAATTGGTGGTGGAAGGAAACCTGGGATGGTTGTGGGGATTTGTTTTTTCAGACCGGAGACTTGTGACCTGTGGTGTGCCATGGGCAGCACTGCTGCTTAGAAACATAGAAAATCTACAGCACAATACAGACCCTTCAGCCCACAAAGCTGTGCCGAACATGTCAATACCTTAGAAATTACTTAGGGTTACCCATAGCCTCCTATTTTTCTAAGCTCTATGTACCTGTCCAGGAGCCTCTTAAAAGACTCTATCATATCTGCCTCCACCACCACTGCTGGCAGCCCATTCCACACATTCACCACTCTCTAGACTTCTGGTTTCCCTTTCCTGTAGTCAGTAATCAGCTCCTTGGTCTTGCTGACATTGAGTAAGAGGTCATTGCTATGGCACCACTCAGCCAGATTATTAATCTCCCTCCCATATCCTGATTCGCCACCACCTTTAATTTAGCCAGTGACGGTGGTGTCATCAACAAACTTGAATGTGGAGTTGTGCCACTCTTTCCCATTCTCTCCTCCGAACATTTCATGATGTTTAAAACCTCTACAGTATTAATTCAATCCTCAGCCTTCCTTTTCCAAATGAAAAGTGGTGCATGCTGTCTGTTCACTATTTTACAGATACACGGAGCTGCACGTTTCTGGACTCATCCTTCAATACACCTTAGACAATCAGCTATAAGAGCAGAGTTAGGCCATTTAGCCCAGAGAATCATGGGTGATTTTTTTTAACTAAATTCTTCCGGCTTCTCCCTATAAATCTTAACCCTTTAATGATCTATCAACAGTACATCACTGGTAATAAGGATTTGTGAATTTTTACCTGAAAAATTGACAACAGTTGTACAATATGTCAAACATGGATTACTATCCTGTTAAGACAAAAGACATCAATGAAATTTCACTAGTTTAATGAAAACAGTCTGTAGGTTCATTTTAAAGTTTGTCAGCTATTCTCACACGCTGTTCTCTGTGTTGGTGTTAGTGCTGCCATACACTCAGATCTCCTGACATGCACTAGCAATGGCATATTGTGATGGTACTGGGTTCACTGTCTGCAAAGCCCTAAATTCAAAAGAAGATTCTAAGCATTATGGGATATAAGTATCTATAGGTACCCTCACTATAAGGAGGTTATACTGTATTAGCCTACTCTTCAAAACTAATATACTTCCCTGTGTAGTCTTTGACCTTAAGACTTGGAAGCAGAATTAGGCCATTAAGCCCATCAAGTCTGCTCCACCATTCCATTATGTCTAATTTTAAAAATCATAGAGGAACACACCCTTCAGTCCATCTAGTCCATTCTGAAAACTATTTAAATTGCTTATTCCCAATGACCTGCACCGGGACCATAGTACTCATATCCATACTATCCATGTACATCTCCAAACTTCTCTTAAATGTTGAAACTGAGGTCACATGGGCCACTTGTGCTGGAAGCTCATTCCACACTCTCACAATCCTCTGAGTGAAGAAGTTTCCCCTCATGTTCCCCTTAAATTTCTCACCTTTCTCCCTTAATCCATGATCTTGTAATGTGGTCCCACTCAACCTTTGTGGATAAAGCCTGTTTGCACCTGTGCTATCTATACCCCTCATAATTTTGTATACCTCTATCAAATTTCCTCTCAATCTTCTACATTCGAAAGAATACAGCCCTAACCTACTCACCTTTCCTTATAGCTCAGGTCTTCCTTGTAAAAATTTCTCTGTACTCTTTCAAGCTTGCTTACATCTTTCCTGTTGGAAGGTGACCAAAACTGCACACAATACCGGTAATTCCCTCCCCCTTCCTAACCCCATCCCAGTTTCACTCTGCCTCCCTCCTCCAGCTGTCTATCACCTGCCTCATCATTCTGCCTCCTTCTACTACCCATTGTGTTTTCCCCTATTCCTTCTTCACCTTTCCTGCCTATCACCTTCCTGCTTCCCCTACCCCTCCCCTTTATCTTTCCCCTTACTGGCTTTTCACCTGGAACCTACCAGCCTTCTCCTTCCCACCCTCCCCCCACCTTCTTTATAGGGCCTCTGCCCCTTCCCTCTCCAGTCCTAACAAAGGGTTCCTGCCCAAAACGTCGACTCATCGTTTCCACGGATGCTGCCCGACCTGCTGAGTTCCTCCAGCGTGTTGTGAGTGTTGCTTCGACCCCAGCATCTGCAGAGTATTTTGTCTGTACACAATACTCCAAATTAGGCCTTACCAACATTTTATATAACTTCAAGAGAGACTATAGTATTTAAAGGCGATGGCTCAGGAGGGTAATTCATGTTGGACTCTACCAATGATGTCCAGATCCTGAAAATTGGTTCAAGTAAACTATCCTCTCAATGGAAAATAAAATCAAATGTTGTCTGGTCATAAAATCACAAATGGCAGAGAGTGAACTTTTTTGTTCTTACCTCAGTGGTCAAATGGGGAAGGAGTTAGATATGATCCTGTATCGCTGCTGCAATGATTTCAACACTTTGCTTCAAACTTTCATCATAGACAAGTTTACAGAAGAGATGACATATGAGGAAGTCCTGTTACACCATCACAAACAACCTACAATGCATCCTGACTTAATAAGTTTTCAACTTTAAAATTCTTACCCATCTCCATTGCCTTCTTCCTTTCCCTGTCTAAAAGCTGCCCCAAGGCACAGTTCTCTGTCCCCAATGATTCATTTTGAATTGCATGGGTAGCTGTAGCTCAGTTTATCATATACAGACCTAAGACCATAAGCTATAGGAGCAGAATTACACCATTTTGTCCATTGCATCTGCTCCACCATTTCATCAAGGCTGACCCAATTTTCCTCTCAGCCCCAATCTCCTGTCTTCCCCCCATATCCTTTCATGCCCTGACCAATCAAGAATACATCAACCTCTGCCTTAAATATACATAAAGACTTAGGCTCCACAGCCACCTGTGGCAACAAATTCCACAGATTCTTTACTCTCTGGCTAAAGAAATTCCTCCTCAACTCTATTCTAAAAGCATGCCCCTCTATTCTGAAGCTGCGTCCTCTGGTCTTAGACTCCCCCACCATAGGAAACTTCCTCTCCACATCCACTCCATCAAGGCCTTTCACCATTCGACAGGTTTCAATTAGGTCACCTCTCAGTCTTCTGAATTCCAGTGAATACAGGCCCGGAGCAATCAAACGGTTTTCATATGACAAGCCATTCAATCCTGGAGTCATTTTGATGAACCTCCTTTGAATCTTCTCCAGTTTCAGCACATCTTATCTATGACAAGGGGCTCAAAACTGCTCACAATACTCCGAGTGAGGTCTCATCAGTGCTTTATAAAGTTTCAACATTACATCCTTGCTTTTATATTCCAGTTCTCCTAAAATAATCCTAACATCACATCCTCACCACAGATTCAACCTGAAAACTAATCTTTAGGGAATCCCGCACAAGGACTCCCAAATCCTTTTGTGCTTCAGATTTTTGTATTTTCTCTCCATTTAGAGAATAGTCAACCCTTTCATTTCCTCTACCAAAGTGCATGACCATAGACTTCCCGACACTGTATCCCATCTGCCACTTCTTTTCCCATTCTCCTAATTTATCTAAGTCCTTCTGTAGCCTCTCTATTTCTGAAAAACTACATGCCCCTCCATATCATTTGCAAACTTTGCAACAAAGCCATCAATTCTATCATCCAAATCATTGATATATAACTTAAAAAGAATTGTTCCCAACACCGACCCCAGTGGAACACCACTAGTCAACACCAGCCAACCAGAGAAGGCTGCCTTTATCCTCAGTCTTTTCCTCCTGCCAATCAGCCATGGTTTTATCCATGCTAGAATCTTTCCTGTTTAACCAAGGGGTAGTAGCTTGTTAAGCAGCCTCATATGTGACACCTCGTCAAAGGCCTTCTGAAAATCCAAGTACACAACATCAACCAATTCTCCTTTGTCTACCCTGCCTGTTGTTTTTTCAAAAGAATTCTAACAGATTTGTCAGGCAAGATTTCCTTTGAGGAAACCATGCTGACTACTGCCTATTTTATCGTTTGTCTCCAAGTACTCTGAGACCTTAACCTCACTAATCGATTCTAACATCTTCCCAACCACTGAGGCCAAACTAACTGGCCTATAATTTTCTTCCCTCTGCCTCTCATCTTTCCCGAAGAGTGGAGTGACATTCGCAATTTTCTGAATTGAGTGATTCTTGAAAGATCATTACTAACACCTGCACAATCCCTTCAGCCACCTCTTTCAGACCCTGGCGTGTAAGTCCAGGTGACTCACCTACCTTTAGACCTTTCAGTTTCCCAAGAACATTCTCCCTAGTAATGGTAACTTCACACAATTCATGACCCGTGACTGATGGAACTTCCACTATACTACTAGTGTCTTCCACAGTGAAGAACTGTTGCAAAATACTTATTCAGTTCATCTGCCATTACTACTACTACCATCTACTACTTCCTCTCCAGCATTGTTTCCAGTGGTCAGATATCCACTCTCGCCTCTCTTTTACACTTTATGTATCTGAAGAAATTTTGGTATCCTCTTCAATATTATTGGTGAGCGTACATTCATATTTCATCTTTACCTTCTAAATGACTTCTTAGGTTGCCTTCTATTGGTATTTAAAAATTTCCCACTGATTTTTGCTCTATTAAATGCCCTCCCTTTGCCTTTTATGTTGGCTTTGACTTCTCTTGTTAGCCACGGTTGTGTCACCTTTGCTTAAGAATACTTACTCTCAAATTGCAGAATGAATTCAATCTTATTATGACCACTTACTCTAAGGTTTCCTTTACATTAAGCTCCCTAATAAGATCTGACTTATTCCACAACATCCAATCTAAAATAGCCTTTCCCTGAGGAGGCTCAAGCATAAGCTGCTCTAAAAAACCATCTCGTGGGCATTCAACAAATTCCCTCTTTTACAGCCTGAGCTGTTCCAGCATTTGTTCTGTACTCTGTCTGTCTGAATATCGACTTTGCCTGTTTCCCAATTCTGGTCTTTGGATTTCTCTGGATGTTTTGATCTCTGCCTGAACTTTGACGCCTACTTTGTTTGCACCTCAGGATTTGTTTCTCGATTAATATCACTGTGTGTGCACAGTCCCTGCTCCAATATCCTGACAACCCTACACATTACTCTGTTTGTAAGCCAATTGCCTCATCTTCAGCACTATCACTTCCTTTCCCATCCCCTCTGCCAAATTAGTTTAAACCCACACAAATAATTTTAGCCAACCTGCCCGCAAGGATATTGAACCCCTCCAGTTCAGGTGCAACCCATCCCTTTTGTATAATATGCCTTCCCCAGAAGGGATCTCAATGATCCATTAATCTAAACCCCTATCCCCTGCACCAGTTCCTCAGCCACACATTCATCTGCCAAAATATCCTATTCTTACCCTCACTGGGATGTGGCACAGGCAGCAATCCAGAGATTACTACCCTGCAGGTCCTGTTTCTCAGCTTTCGACCTACCTCCCTAAAATGTCTCTTCAGGACCTCGTCACCTTCTCTACCTCTGCCATGTGCCAATATGTACCAACACTGGCTGATAGTTCCTAAACTATTCCATTTCCAGTCTTGGATGCCCTGCTAAGCTCTTTCCCATTTATTTATATGGGCCAGGGATGAGTTCTGTAGACTGCACTACTTGGTAATATTGTCATGTGATAGAGGTGAGATAAGGTGTTAACCTTTTCAAAAACAAGTACTTTACGAGCTTCCTTCCAGCTTGCATCCTGTTTGAAAAGTTCAGCAGTAAACAATGAAGTCCTCACAATAACTGAACTGCAAGTTGGTTCACCATGAGCTTCGTGGTTCTTGTTGAAACCACTTGGCTGCAGTTAGGAGTACAAATTGTCCCCATGACTCCAGATGCAGTCTCACAAGGTCCCATGTAATTGCTACAAGATGGAGTCAGAGAAGCAACCCCAAATGCATTATCCCACCCACCTACACTGATCACATTTACCATAACGCTTGGACCATCATCTTTGAGTTTGGCAATTCAAATGGTCATCTGGGTATTTCTTAAATGTTATGTCCGTCTTCACCACCTCTTCAGGCAGTAAGATCTAGAAATTTGCCTTATCTTTACTCTCATGCTCAACTCCTCTTGCGATGGAGGTTAACATATTATCTGTCTTCCTATTTTTTTTCAAGTTTGGTAACACCAGTTTTCTACTGTAGTAAAGGAAGTTGTTGCACCACAATTTCCATTTCCTTCCTCTGCCATGTTAAAGGATTTGTGTAGTGAAGTCTGGTCGTCTGCAGAGCTGATATGAAGGAAGTATGGCTGACCCTCGTACTGGGTAAGTCAAATTTGTTAAAGTTATCTGACTGGCTATTAATTGTGGGTAATGGAAGAATTAAAGGTGAGGAATGGGGAAAGTTTGCACTGGACTGAGAATCTCTCTGCGCAGTTTGCACAAAGCTCAAAAGACAAAACATAGAAACATAGAAAATAGGTGCAGGAGTAGGCCATTCGGCCCTTCGAGCCTGCACCGCCATTCAGTATGATCATGGCTGATCATCCAACTCAGAACCCCGCCCCAGCCTTCCCTCCATAACCCCTGACCCCCGTAGCCACAAGGGCCATATCTAACTCCCTCTTAAATATAGCCAATGAACTGGCCTCAACTGTTTCCTGTGGCAGAGAATTCCACAGATTCACCACTCTCTGTGTGAAGAAGTTTTTCCTAATCTCGGTCCTAAAAGGCTTCCCCTTTATCCTCAAACTGTGACCCCTTGTTCTGGACTTCCCCAACATCGGGAACAATCTTCCTGCATCTAGCCTGTCCAATCCCTTTAGGATTTTATACGTTTCAATCAGATCCCCCCTCAATCTTCTAAATTCCAACGAGTACAAGCCCAGTTCATCCAGTCTTTCTTCATATGAAAGTCCTGCCATCCCAGGAATCAATCTGGTGAACCTTCTTTGTACTCCCTCTATGGCAAGGATGTCTTTCCTCAGATTAGGGGACCAAAACTGCACACAATACTCCAGGTGTGGTCTCACCAAGGCCTTGTACAACTGTAGTAGTACCTCCCTGCTCCTGTACTCGAATCCTCTCGCTATAAATGCCAGCATACCATTCGCCTTTTTCACCGCCTGCTGTACCTGCATGCCCACTTTCAATGACTGGTGTATAATGACACCCAGGTCTCGTTGCACCTCCCCTTTTCCTAATCGGCCACCATTCAGATAATAATCTGTTTTCCTATTTTTGCCACCAAAGTGGATAACTTCACATTTATCCACATTAAATTGCATCTGCCATGAATTTGCCCACTCACCCAACCTATCCAAGTCACTCTGCATCCTCTTAGCATCCTCCTCACAGCTAACACTGCCACCCAGCTTCGTGTCATCCGCAAACTTGGAGATGCTGCATTTAATTCCCTCATCCAAGTCATTAATATATATTGTAAACAACTGGGGTCCCAGCACTGAGCCTTGCGGTACCCCACTAGTCACTGCCTGCCATTCTGAAAAGGTCCCGTTTATTCCCACTCTTTGCTTCCTGTCTGCCAACCAATTCTCCATCCACATCAATACCTCACCCCCAATACCGTGTGCTTTAAGTTTGCACACTAATCTCCTGTGTGGGACCTTGTCAAAAGCCTTTTGAAAATCCAAATATACCACATCCACTGGTTCTCCCCTATCCACTCTACTAGTTACATCCTCAAAAAATTCTATGAGATTCGTCAGACATGATTTTCCTTTCACAAATCCATGCTGACTTTGTCCGATGATTTTACCACTTTCCAAATGTGCTGTTATCACATCTTTGATAACTGACTCCAGCAGTTTCCCCACCACCGACGTTAGGCTAACCGGTCTATAATTCCCCGGTTTCTCTCTCTCTCCTTTTTTAAAAAGTGGAGTTACATTAGCCACCCTCCAATCCTCAGGAACTAGTCCAGAATCTTTCTTTTCTTTTTAAATCTTTTTATTGAGTAAGTATACAAAAAAGGTAATCCATATAAACATTAATACAATGTTAAAGTATAATAAAATTCCAAAAGATAACAATACCAAAAAGAAAATACTACAAACAATGTAATTTAAGCATAAGAAACCAAGATAACATAATAGTATACTAGATTTTATATATATCAATGGAAAAAAAAGAAAAAAAAAACCCCAAAAAAAAACCCACCGTGCAACTAACTAAAAGCAAAGCAAAGCAATGGGCTAACTTGAAACCAAACAGAGTTAAACTTAAAATCACGTCCTCAATCCCGACCTCCATTAAAACAGTGAAAAAAGAACAAGAAGGGTAAATATTACATTAAATGAAAATATCGAATAAAAGGTCCCCAAATCTGTTCAAATTTAAATGAAGAATCATAAAGGTTACTTCTAATTTTCTCCAAATTCAAACATAAAATCGTCTGAGAAAACCAAAAAAAGGTAGTTGGAGCATTAAGCTCTTTCCAATGTTGTAAAATACATCTTTTCGCCATCAAAGTAAGAAATGCAATCATTCTACAGGCTGAAGGGGAAAGATTACTAGAAATTTTAGGTAGTCCAAAGATAGCAGTAATAGGGTGAGGAGAGATATCTATATTTAATACCTTAGAAATAATATTGAAAATATCTCTCCAAAAAGTTTCCAAAGTAGGGCAAGACCAAAACATATGAGTTAAAGAGGCTATCTGCCCCGAACATCTATCACAGAAAGGATTAATATGCGTGTAAAAACGCGCTAACTTATCTTTGGACATATGTGCTCTATGAACCACTTTAAATTGAATTAGGGAATGTTTAGCACAAATAGAGGAAGTATTAACTAATTGTAAAATCTGCCCCCAATCATCCACAGAGATGGTAAGCCCCAATTCCTGTTCCCAATCTACCCTAATCTTATCAAATGGAGCTTTCCTAAGTTTCATAATAATATTATAAATCATAGCCGATGCACCTTTCTGACATGGATTAAGGTTAATTATCGAATCTAAAATATATATAGGAGGAAGCATTGGAAAGGAAGAAAGTATAGTACTTAAGAAATTTCTAACTTGTAAATATCTAAAAAAATGTATTCTTGATAAGTTATATTTATTAGATAATTGTTCAAAAGACATAAGGGAACCATCTAAAAATAAATCCAAAAACCGTAAAATACCCTTAGTCTTCCAAGTTTGAAAAGCGCGATCCGTAAAAGAGGGAGGAAAAAATATGTTACCTAAAATAGGAATCGCTAACCCGAATTGATTAAGATCAAAAAATTTTCTGAATTGAAACCAAATACGCAAAGCATATTTAACGATCGGGTTAGAGACCTGCTTAAGGCGTTTCGAATCAAAGGGAAGAGATGAACCTAAAATAGAACCAAGTGTATAACCCTGAACAGATTGTAATTCCAATGCTACCCATTTAGGAATAGATAGTATGTCCCGGTCAAGTAACCAAAATTTCATATGTCGAATATTAATAGCCCAATAATAAAATCTAAAGTTAGGTAATGCTAAACCTCCATCTCTCTTAGCTTTCTGTAAATGTATTTTACCCAGTCTCGGATTCTTATTCTGCCAAATAAATGAAGAAATTTTAGAGTCGACTTTATCAAAAAAAGATTTAGGAACGAAAATTGGTAATGCCTGAAACACATATAAAAATTTTGGCAAAAAAAACATCTTAACTGCATTAATACGACCAATCAAAGTTAAATATAAGGGAAACCATTTAGATGAAAGTTGAGTAATATGGTCTATTAATGGTAAAAAGTTAGTCTTAAATAAATCTTTATGTTTACAAGTAATTTTAATCCCAAGATATGAAAGGTAATTATTAATCAATTTAAATGGAAATTTATAATATAAGGGAAGATGTTTATTAATCGGAAAAAGTTCACTCTTACTAAGATTTAATTTATAACCTGAGAAAAGACCAAATTGTGCTAATAACTCTAAAACAGCAGGAATAGATCTCTCAGGATTAGAAATATATAAAAGTAAATCATCAGCATAGAGTGATAATTTATGGAACTTTAATCCCCGAGTTATCCCAGTAATATTTGAAGAATCTCGAATAGCAATTGCAAGAGGTTCTAATGCAATATCAAATAATAGGGGACTAAGAGGACAGCCTTGTCGAGTACCACGAAAGAGAGGAAAAAAAGGTGAGTTTAAAGAGTTAGTACGAACCGAGGCTACAGGGGAGTGATATAACAGTTTAATCCAGGATATAAATTTCAAGCTAAAATTAAACATTTCAAGCACCTTAAATAAATAAGGCCATTCTACTCTATCAAAAGCTTTCTCGGCATCTAAAGAAATAACACACTCAGGAACATTTTGTGAGGGAGTATAAACGATATTTAACAATGTACGAATATTATAAAAAGAGTAACGACCTTTAATAAAACCCGTTTGGTCTTCCGAAATAATAGAAGGAAGTACTTTTTCTAGTCTATTTGCTAATAACTTAGAAAAAACTTTAGAATCAACATTTAATAAAGATATTGGTCTATAAGATGCACATTGAGCAGGGTCTTTATCCTTCTTTAGTATTAAAGAAATTGATGCTCTATTAAAAGATTCCAGAATCTAATGAGTTTTGAAAAATTATCACTAATGCATCCACTATTTCTTGGGCTACTTCCTTAAGCACAATGTCTCTGGATTGAAAGGAGTTAGCAGAAGGGGTTTCTGAAGTAATAAAAATTAAATATGGGGAAGACAAAAGATATTAGATAAAACACAAAACTCAATGAATGTAAAGGTTTTGTCAAGATGTTAAAGTGCTCATTCTAAAAGTGTCATTTAGCTAACAGAGATCAACTGTGTCCCAAAGGGAGAGAGGATACTGGAGAAAGGTCAGTAATGAAACTCCTAAGCTCAGTGCCTGAAGGTACAATTGCCAATAGTAGGGTAAGTGAAGAATGAATGCAGGCCAGAACCAGAAGAACGATGAGTTCTCAGAGATGTGGGGATTAAGAAAATAAGACAGAGGAATTTTAACAGAGAATGACAGAGAAAACACTTCATGTTATAACTGGGCTGGCTGGTGGCGTAGTGGCATCAGTGCCAGTCTTCGGAGCGAAGGCTCCCAAGTTCGAACCCAGCCAGCTCCACAGGCACGCTTTCCATCTGTGCTGGGTTGAGTGACGAGCTAGCAGCTCGACCTCGTGAAAAAGAGATTGCCTGCTACAGAAACATCAACAGCAAAAAGTTGATGGCCTATGCTCTCTCGTGAGTTTAAAAGGCAATTTCCTTTCCTTTCCTTCCATGTTATAACTAACTAACAACATCCTGATAAACCTCATCTGTACTCTGTCCACAGCTTTTACATTCTTCCTGTAATAGGGATACCTGAAAAGAATGCTACACTCCAGATTGGGCTAACTAAAGTTTTATAAAGCTGCAATATAACTTCCCAACACTTGAACCTGCTTCAACTAATAAACACCTTCTTTACCACCCTATTAACCTCTATGGTTGCTTTCAGGAAGCTATAGACTTGGACACCGAGATCCCTTTGTACATTAACAATGCTGAGGGCACTGACATTAACCGTGTACCGTCTCATTACATTTGATTTCCCAAATCCCACACTTGCCCAAATTAAACCCCATCCGCCATTGCTCTGCCCATATCTACAACTGTTCTATATCCTGCTGTAATCCTTTTACAGCGTTCTACATTATCCTCGATGCCACCAATCTTTGTATCTGCTGAAAACTTCCTATAATATTCACTCACAGCCTGGTGTATCCCTCGCTCAACTATTAATCTCAATTTAGGGGTGTAACACCCTGATTAAGATCTTGACTGTCATGCTGCCAGTGCTTCATTTTAGCAGTTCTGTAAGAGCAGTCTGTTCTGCTTTTAGCATGTTTGGGTTTGAGTTAAAGATAAGGGGCTATGTTGGTGAACTAAGGAATATTGTGTCAGCCAATCAGGATGGTGGAATTGGGAAAAGGTTCTCGAGGATGCTGGATGGAGAGGTTTTCTGACGGACACTAGTCTGGGTTGAAGTCTTTTTGGCAGAAGCTGGGAGAAGACAGGAGGGAAGATGGCTGAGGATGCCGTCCCTGTTGCACAAGGTTCTTTGTGCAGATGAATGGCTTCAAAGAGGAAGGACCAATACTCCCATAGGGGAGCCCATTTGTTTGAGATAGATTTTGAGCAATATTCAGAAGGTGGTGTGTGCTTTCCCGCAGACTGTGGGTCCAGCTCGTAAGTTACAGATGAGCTTCAACTTGTCCTCATTTGGACTGGTTTAACTGTAATGGGCCCTTTTTATTTTTTCCCTTTTTTTCCTATTAACTGTTCGATAAAGTTGAAATTTGTAAATATATTTTCTTTATAATTGTATGCAAACTACGATCTGGTATTTCTTGCCAACGACTAATTGCATGGGGGCAGTACTTGCACAGTATACACACAGATCAGGGTTCAGGGTGATCAAGACTTTCCAACTTCACAGTTTGGTGGGACCCAAGTCATACCAGCACTAGATATATGGAATTTGAGAAACACACACAAAATGCTGGAGGAACTCAGCAGGCCAGGCAGCAGCTATAGAAAAGAGCAGCCAATATTTCGGGCCGAGACCCTTGACCAGCCCTGCTGAAGGGTCTCGGCCCGATATGTCGACTGTACTTTTTTTCATAGATGCTGCCTGGCCTGCTGAGTTCCTCCAGCATTTCGTGTGCATTGCCTGGATTTCCAGCATTTGCAGATTTTCTCTTGTTTGTGACTGTAGTTTGAGAAAGATGGTTTTCTCACTACTGAGTCCAGTGGCTTTTAGCAAGGGACTAATGAGCCACATCTCTAGAGTTGCCTGGTAAAAAGGGGTTTCAGGGGAACCACTCTTATCCAGTCAAAAGTGTAGATAGACATGCTGGGAACTCAACTGAAGGTTAATGTCAGCTAAAGCTGCAGCAGTCTAATTATCAGCCAAGTGATGGAAACCATTGTCAATAGGGGAATTCTTTCACAATAGCCCAAATCAATACACTCATATCTCATCAGAACCGCCATCGAAATACAGATCAAACAGCCTAAACACTAGATGTGAGGTGGAAAAGACTGCTCTTGAGATAGCGTTTGAATTTTGCATAAGGGAACCTTGGTAAAACTGAAGTCCCTTAAAGTTGCTTAAGTTCACTTTACAGTTATTTTGAGTTGAGTCTTGAGTTGTCGGATCTGTCCTCCCATTTATCATGGCTATAGTGTTATGAGAGGTGATGGAGGGTATCCGCAACATGAAAGCAGCACATTGTCTGGAAGGTATGATTCTGTGAGGATGACAGCATCATAATGTTGCTTCGCAGCCTTATAGGGCAGCTCTCTCAGTCAAGACACATTCGCAAATGTTTGTAAGGGGATCTTGCAGGGCCAGCTCTGCTACGCTCCGGTCAATGCTTGATGGTCAGTTCTATTTCATGCCTTCTCTGTTTTAACACAGATGTGGTTTGCTGAGGCATTCACAAAAGTGGATATAGAGTCATGTATCAAGCCAGTCCAGAGAAACACACACAAAATGCTTGAGGAACTAAGCAGGTCAGGCAGATCTATGGAGGAGAAGAAACAGTCAATAATTCAGGCCAAGACCCTTGATCAGGAAGGAAGGAACCATTCTTGTGAATGGTTTATTCATTTCTGTGGAAACTGCCTGACCTGCTGAGTTCTTAAAGCATTTTGTGTGTGTTTCAATGGGTTTTCATACCACTAAACACAGGAACAAGAAGAACTAAGGACAGAGAGAGGCCTGGTTTACTGGAGAATATTGAAATGTTACCCATGTACATGTTAGGGGCAGAGTAAGAGTGTGGGGATGAGTGGAAGTATTGGCAATACTGACACTTTGTTAGAAGAGTTGAGGGGGATCACAGGATATACAGTGTGTGAATGGGGTGCATAAGAGAGATTTACTTGCAGCAAAGGTAAGGAAAGAGGTAGTGGCAGATGGCCCTGGCCATCAGTAGCAGTATCTCTGTATACTGGTAAGATGCTGAGGGATCTTCTGGCATTGCACTATGCAGAAGAGTATATAGCTATTAACTTAGGGCAACAAAACCTAACATAAATGTTCAGGAAATTACCCTGTGCAACTCTTAGAAAGATACAGATGAATCAGGTACCCAACCTAATAACCCTCAAGCTGCAGACTTGCTTTGCCAGTGAAATTGATTCAGTGCAAAGACCTGCTTAGGCAGAATTCCCTTCCTCCAACTGTAAAGCTCTCTAGAATTCATTCCCTCCATCTTGGCTGAAATAAATGAGATAATTTTTTCACAATCACTGACTGATGGAGACTGAGGAAGAAACGGTAGTGTAGTGGTTAGTGCCATGCTTTATAGAGCCAACTGTAAGACCAGGGCTTGATTCCTTCGGCTGCCTGTAAGGAGTTTGTACATTCTGCCAGTGATGGTGTGGGTTTCCTCCCACATTCCAAAGAGATGTACAGTTAGTGAGTTTTAGGCATACAATATTGGCACAAGAAATATGGCAACACTTGCAAGCTGTGTAGCACAATCCGAGCTGATTTGATTTATTCTCTTACATTAGATTAGTGTTCTTATATACCTGTGACAAATAAAGCTAATCTCTACTAAACAACTTGGGTTGCCAGTAAAGTAAACATTCCCTGGCAGAATTTGGTTAGAAATGTTGAAAATTAATTGCCATTATTATTAAAATTTATAATAAATCTAACTAATACATGTTTGTTATTTGTCAAAGGTGCAGTTCTTTTAAAGCTCTGACTTTGACACCAAAGATCAATGATTGCAAATGGTCTTTCAACGGACATGAGTGTTACTTGATGAAATGGGAAGAGAATTTCAAACTAAAATGTTTTCATTAATTGCTGCTTAATTTAACATGTATTTGAGTGCATATAGGGTCCATGGGAATCATTGGATTGAATGCGCCTAATATGGAATTCTCTCTCTGACAGGTTTATATATCTGTACCATTTTGAGCGAACAAGAGACTTTTCCGCAGGCATTTGCAAATCAAAGTAAGTAATAAGCACTTAGTTATACTTCAAAATAATGTTTCTATAGTACAGAATATATCAAAAAGTATACTTTTCAAGTGATGTTGGTACATTCTAAAAGCAGCTATCCAACTTACCGGTTTTGTGGTCATCTGGTTCCACCTATTGCTTGTAAGCTCCTGTCTCACCTCCCCCTCACTTCTTCATATGAATATTTCCCCTGGTCTCAGTCCCAATGCAGGTTTGCAAGCCAAAATGTCAACTACCCTCTGCCTCCATGGATACTGGCTGATTCAGTGAGTTCCTCTAGCAGCTGGTTTGTTGCTCTAGTTTCGAGGATGAAACACCTGCAGTCTCATGTCTTTCCTTTGTAGAAGTACATCCTGCTGAGTCACCATTCCAGTGATTATTGCTGACTTCTCAATACCTACAGTATTGCCAATAAGCTTTGGAGACAAGTGATGTCATGCTCATAGTAAAAGGCTTGAAACTTAGGACATGTCGCTTGCCGAGAAACTTCCTAAATGAACTGCAAACAAAATTTGATGATTGCTGCACAAAAATAAGAACACAGGAATTGTTTAACTAAGTAAGACTATGGCCCATCAAATCACAAGTTTTACCTGCCCAGCAGGTGTGTGCAGATTCTTCAATCCACAGGAAAGAGGAGCTGCCTTGAAAATGTCACCTACCTCTCAGATTCTCTACAATGAGTGCAGAACAGGACATCACAAGTCTGATGAGCAAAGCATGCTCATCATGATGCAGAGCAGTGGGCCCAAATTTGGGCACAGTCACCTCAGAAAAGACAGGAGTCAAAGCAACTTGTCTTTAGAACATAGAAACATAGAAAAAACTACAGCACAATACAGGCCCTTCAGCCCACAATGATGTGCCGAACATGCACCTACTTTAGAAATCACCTCGGGATACCCATAGCCCTCTAATTTTCTAAGCTTCATGTACCTATCCAGGAGTCTCTTAAAAGACCCTATGGTATCCGCCTCCACCACCATTGCCAGCAGCCCATTCCAAGCACTCACCACTCTCTGCATAAAAAAAAACTTACCCCTGATATCTTCTCTGTACCTACTTCCAAGCATCAAGCACCTTAAACCTATATCCTCTTGTGATAGCCACTTCAGTCCTGGGAAAAACCCTCTGACTATCCACACAATCAATGCCTCACATCGTCTTATAAACCTCTATAAGGTTACCTCTCATCCTCTGTCGCTCCAAGCAAAAAAGGCTGAGTTCACTCAACCTTTTCCCATAAGGCATGCACCCCAATCCAGGCAACATCCTTCTAAGTCTCCTTTGCACCTTTCTATAGTTTTCACATCCATCCTGTAGTCAGGTGACCAGAACTGAACACAGTACTCCAAGTGGGGTCTGACCAGGGTCCTATATAGCTGTAACATTACCTCTCGGCTCTTAAACTCAATCCCACGGTTGATGAAGGCCAATACACCGTATGCCTTCTTAACCACAGAGTCAACCTGCGCAGCAGCTTTGAGTGTCCTATGGACTCAGACCACAAGATCCCTCTGATCCTCCACACTGCCAACAGTCTTGCCATTAATGCTATATTCTGCCATCATATTTACATAGAAACATAGAAACATAGAAAATAGGTGCAGGAGTAGGCCATTCGGCCCTTCGAGCCTGCACCGCCATTCAGTATGATTATGGTTGATCATCCAACTCAGAACCCTGTACCAGCCTTCCCCCCCAATACCCCCTGATCTCTTTAGCCACAAGGGCCAAAATGAACCACCTCACACTTATCTGGGTTGACCTCCATCTGCCACTTCTCAGCCTGGTTTTGCATCCTATCGAAGTCCTGCTGTAACCTCTGCCAATCCTCCTCACTATCCACAACACTGCTAACCTTTGTGTCAACAGAAACTTTACTAACCCATCCCTCCACTTCCTCATGCAGGCCATCTATAAAAATCATGAAGAGAAGGGGTCCCAGAACAGATCACTGAGGCACACTACTGATCATTCCTAATCATATTATGCCTCTCCAAATCTTCATAAATTCTGCCTCTCAGGATCTCTTCCATCAACTTACCAACCAGTGAATTAAAACTCACTGGTCTATGATTTCCTGGGCTATCTCTACTCCCTTTCTTGAATAAGGGAACAACATTTGCAACCCTCCAATCCTCTACAACCTCCTCCGTTCCCCATTGATCATTGATCACGCAATGATCATTGCCAGCAGTTCAGCAATCTCCTCCCTTGCCTCCCGTAATAGCCTAGAGTACATCTCGTCCAGTCCCAGAGACTTATTCAACTTGATGCTTTTCAGAATCTGTCTCCTTATCTACTCCTTGATGTCTCTACTCCGTGCTAGTGAGGGCAAGAATAGTAGGACCAGGCAGATGAATGCGTGGCTGAGAGACTGGTGCAGGGAGCAGGGCTTCAGATTCTTGGATAATTGGGATCTCTTCTGGGGGAAGTATGACCTGTTCAAAAAGGACAGGTTACACCTGAACCCAAAGGGGACCAATATCCTGGTGGGAAAGTTTAATAGAGCTGTTAGGGAGGGTTTAAACTAATTTGGCAGGGGGATGGGAACCGGAATGACAGAGCAGAGGAAGGGGAAAACAGAAATAAATCTAAGATAGCGAGCAGTAAAGATGTCAGGAAAGACAGGCAGGTGATGGGGCAAATTTGTAGCCATTGGGATGAGTTGCAGTGCAATAAAGTTGCAGTGAAATCAAAGCAAAAAGTACCAAATATTGGTCTTAAGGTGTTATACTTAAATGCACGCAGCATAAGGAATAAGGTGGATGATCTTGTTGTACAGCTACAGATTGGCAGGTATGATATTGTGGCCATCACTGAGACGTAGCTAAAGGATGCATGTCTCTGGGACCTGAACATCCCGTGATAGGTGGAGGGGCCGGTAGTGCTAAGTAAACGGAGTGTCTGCAGAGAGACTTGGATAGGTTGGAAAAATGGGCAAAGAAGTGGCAAATGAAATACAATGTTGGAAAGTGTATGGTTATGCACTTTGGCAGACTATTATTTAAATGAGGAAAAAATTCAAAATTCTGAGATACAACGGGACTAGGGAGTCCTCATACAGGATACCCTTAAGGTTAACCTCCAGGTTGAGTCGGTGGTGAATAAGGCGAATGCAATGTTGGCATTCATTTCTAGAGGAATAGGGTATAGGAGCAGGGATGTGATGTTGAGGCTCTATAAGGCGCTGGTGAGACCTCACTTGGAGTACTGTGGGCAGTTTTGGTCTCCTTATTTAAGAAAGGATGTGCTGACGTTGGAGAGGGTACAGAGAAGATTCACTAAAATGATTCGGGGAATGAGAGGGTTAACATATAAGGACCGTTTGTCCACTTTTGGACTGCGTTCCTTGGAGTTTAGAAGAATGAGGGCAGACCTCATAGAAACATTTTGAATGTTGAAAGGCATGGACAGAGTGGATGTGGCACAGTTGTTTCCCATGATGGGGGAGTCTAGTGCGAAAGGGCATGACTTAAGGATTGAAGGGCTCCCATTCAGAACAGAAATGTGAAGAAATTTTTTTAGTCAGAGGGTGGTGAATCTATGGAATTTGTTGCCACGGGCAGCAGTGGAGGCCAAGTCATTGGGTGTCTTTAAGGCAGAGATTGATAGGTATCTGAGTAGCCAGGGCATCAAAGGTTATGGTGAGAAGGCCGGGGAGTGGGACTAAATGGGAGAATAGATCAGCTCATGTTAAAATGGCAGAGCAGACTCGATGGGCCGAATGGCCAACTTCTACTCCTTTGTCTTATGGACTTATGGTCCCTGTTACTATTGGGTGGTGTATAAAAAACACCCAGTAGAGCTATAAACCCCTTCCTGTTTCTAACCTCCACCCACAGAGACTCAGTCGACAATTCCTCCATGACTTCTTCCTTTTCTGCAGCCGTGACGCTATCTCTGATCAGTAGTGCCACGCCCCCACCTCTTTTGCCTGCATAGAGCTTAGGATGAGCCAGCAGGTTTACAAGTAATGATGGGAATAAAATGAACATAAGGAAGGATGAGTCATTGATTGGATACAAATGTAGACAGAGCAAAGAGTTAAATTGTACCACAGAGGCAAAATTCAAAAGGGTGTCAGAATGCAGGACTGAAGGTGCTGTTTTTAAGTGCACGTAGCATTCAGAATAAGGAGGATAAACTCATGGTGTAATTACAGATTGGTCAATATGCTGTTGAGGGCTGAAAGAAGGCCATAGCTGGGAACTTAAGATCAAAAGATATACTTTGTATCAAAAGGACAGACAGGAAAGCATAGGTGATGGTGTGGCTCTGTTGGTAAGAGATGGAGTTACGTCTTCAGAAAGAGGTAACATAGGGTCAAAGAATGTTGAATCTTTGTGGGTAGAGTTAAGAAATTGCTAGAGTGAAAAAGGAATTACGGAAATCATATGTAAGAGGTTGGGAAAATCAGGTTAGTGTTGGATTGCAAGAGAGGGAATTTGTTGAATGCCTAAGAGTTGGCTTTTTAGAGCAGCTTGTGCTTGAGCCTACTTGGGGAAAGGCTATCCTACATTGGATGTTGTGTAATAACCCAGATCTTATTAGGGAGTTTAGCCTAAAGGAACCTTTAGGAGACAGTGACCATAAGATGATTGAATTCATACTACAATTTGAGAGGGAGAAGCATAACTCACATGTATCTGTATCGCAATGGAAAAAAGGGTATAACAGAGGCATTAAAGAGGAGCTTGCCCAGGTAGATTGGAGGAGGAAACTGACGGGGATGATGGCAGACAAGAGATGGCTGCAGTTTCTGGGAATATATGTTCCACAGAGGAGGAAATTCTCCAATGGCAGGGTAGGCAACCCTGATGACAAGGGAAGGTAAGGACTGCATAAAAGCCAAGGAAAGGGCATACAAGGTAGCAAAAGTGAGTGGGAAGTTGGATGATTGAGAAGCTTTTAAAATCCAACAAAAGGCATCAGAGAAGCTATACAAAGGGAAAAGATGAAATCTGAGGGCAGACTAGCCAATAATATAAAGCAGGATAACAAAAGTTTTTTTCAGTTATATAAAGAGTAAAAGGGATATGAGAGTTGCTATTGGACCACTGGAAAATGGTGCTGGTGAGGTAGTAACGGGGGGACAAAGAAGTGGCAGATGAACTGAATGGGTACTTTGCTAGTGTCTTCCACAGTGAAGACTGATGCAGTGTACCAGAGGTCTGTGAGTGGCAGAGAGTAGGTGTGGGGAGTTGCTATTACAAAGAAAAAAGTGCTAAGCAAACTCAGAAGTCTTAAGGTAGGTAAGTCACCTGGGCCAGGTGGACTAGCTCCCAGAGTCCTGGGAGAGGTTGCTGAAGAGATAATGGAGGCATTGGTCGTGATCTTTCAAGAACCACTTGATTCTGGCATGGTCCTGGAGGACAGGAAGATTGCAAATGTCACTCTACTCTTTAGGAAGGGAGAAAGGCAAAAGAAAGGAAATTATAGGCTGGTTATTCTAACCTCAGTGGTTGGAAAAGTGTTGGAGTCTACTATTAAGGATGAGGTTTCTGGATATTTGGAGACTAATGACAAAGTAAGTCAAGTCAGCATGGTTTCTGTAACAAGTAGGGTGGACAAAGGAGAGGCAGTGGATGTCATTTACTTAGATTTTCAGAAGGCATTTGATAAGATGACACACATGAGGCTGCTAAACAAGATAAAATCCTATGGTATTACAGGAAAGATACTGGCATGGATAGAGGAATGTCTGACAGGCAGGAGGCAGCAAGTGGGAATAAAGGGGCCTTTTCTGGTTGGCTGCCAGTGACTAGTGGTGTTCCTCAGGGGTCAGTATTGGCACCACTACTTTTCACATTGTTTGTCAATGATTTGGATAATTGAATTGATGGCTTTGTGGCAAAGTTTGTGGATACGAAGACAGGTGGAGGGGTAGGTAGTGCTGATGAAACAATGCGATTGTAGCAGGACTTAAACAATTTGGAAGAATATGCAAAAAAGTGGCAGATGGAATACAGTTTTGGGAAATGTATGATAACGTATTTTGGTAAAAGACTTGGGAGTCCTCATGCAAGACTCCCAGAGGTTCAGTTACAGGTTGAGTCTGTGATAAAAAAAAGGCAAATGAAATGTCATTTATTCCAAGGGGAATAGAATATATAAATAAGGAGATAATGCTGAGGCTTTAGAAAACACTAATCAGGCCACACTCGGAGTATTGTAGCAGTTTTGAGTCCCATATCTCAGAAATGATGTGTCGTCATTGGAGAGAATCCAGAGAAGGTTCACGAAGATGATTCCAGGTATGAAGGGGTTAACATATCCAGAGCACTTGGCAGCTTTGGGCCTCTACTCACTGGAATTTAGAAGAATGTGGGGAGATCTCATTGAAACCTACTGAATGTTGAAAGGACTAGATATGGTGGATGTGAAGAGAATGTTTCCTGTGGCAGGGTTAACCAGAACTAGAGGGCATAACCTCAAAATTGAAGGGAAAACCTTTAGAACAGAGGTAAGGAGGAATTTTTTTAGCCAGAGAGTAGTAAATCTGTGGAATTCTCTGCCACAGACTGTGGTGGTGGCCAAGTCTGTGGGTATATTTAAGGCGGAAGTTGATTGTTTACTGATCAGTCAGGGCATCGAGGGACATGGCGAGAAGGCAGCTGTATGGGGTTGAGTGGGATCCGGGATCAACTATGGTGGACTGGCAGAGCAGACTTGATAGGTTGAATGGCCTAATTTGTTCCTATATCTTATGGTCTAACCTTCTGCCCACTGTGGGCAAGCCAATTCTGAATCCATACAGCAAAGTTTTTCTGGATAGCATGTCTCTTGATTTTCTGAATGGGTCTACCATGAGGAATCTTGTCAAAAACCTTACTAAAATCCATCCTATCAGTGGCTGGTTGTAACCTTCATTAACCTTCTACACTATCCACAAAAATATGTTTACCAAATTGACTACATTCATTAATTCATTTCATAAGGAAAATATACCATGAGTCTGAACCTCCAAATCCCAACAATCTATCAATATTGTGCTTGACAACAAACATCCAATGATGGAACCACCTGGGAAAATGGACTTACCAGTTTGTATTTAGCACATTAATTAATTGTATGGGATACATTCAGGAATATGTGCTATTCACCTTTTCTCTTTCTTACAGTTAAAGATTATTGCGTGGAAGACAAAATTTGTGATAAAACGGCAAAATGCCTTTCTCTAAATGACCACTACAAATGCATCTGCGAAGAAGGAAAGGAGGCTGCTAAGAAACCGTGTCTGGGTAACCAATTAGACCAAAATGTTCATCCATGCCTGATCAGGCAGTAACAGAATTAAAGTGCTAGTGGCAAGCTAGAATGGGCCTTGGCATTTGTTGGACTAATCTTCTGTAACCATCTCCTGTCCATGAAGTCACAACTGCTCCATTGTTGTGCACCTTTCAGACTGCCCAATACTAGTGTTGCAGAAGTTGGAGATAGACTACCATTAGAGTACTATTCATCCTGTGGTTGAAGTCTCATCCTCAAAGGCTGAGATGTAGAAATGGTCACACATCCTGTACAGAGTAATAACTGACACCTGTAGTTACATTACAAAGTAACAATGCCTAGGAGCTGTGAAATGAAACACACCTAGTCTGACTCTCTTCCCCACAAGTTCAATGTACTTTGAATTTTTCTGACTCCCCTCCACATTCCCCCTTCAAATCCCCAATGAAGGTCTTCACTGAAGCTGCCTTTATCTTCCTTTCAAAGGGAACAACCCAAGCTATTAAAATTTCTTCTCTCTGCATTGATCTCGTTCTCTGGGACCAAATCTCCAGCAGTGTTGATGGCTTGTGGAGCATTGAGTCCAGAAGCAGGAATTTTGCTTGTTATAAACAAGGCCATCACCAGCAATGCCAGTATTTAAAGTCCATCCTAGAAGCCCTGACCACATTTCTGTGCATCAGGACTCACACCTGGGTCAGACCAGATAAGAACAGCACTTCCTCAGAGGGGTCATTTTTAATAATACTGTAATTTCATAAATCCTTTTCCTGATGGCAGCTTGTATAATTGAGAACTAATCAATTTCAAAAATTTTCGGCTACTTGTGGCTCTTCAGGCAGCTTTTTTTTTTGCCGCTTCCTTAGCATTTGTTTGTTTTTTACAAGGCCTAGTTGCTAGCTCAACGGTCGACCATGCAAAGAGCCAGCCAGATTCAGACCCAGGACCATTTGTCACGAAGTCCAGTACTGATGCCACTATACCGCCAGCTAGCTAATTAGTTATTATGCCACAATATTATTGAACTCGGTCCCAGGAAATTTCACTCTGGTTTCAGTTCTTTCGCTGCTTGGAGCGGTGGGGTCTTATCAGGACAGCACCAGCTGATTTGTTGTTGGATTCTGTTTGCTTTGCAGAGCTAGAATGCCCAGAAGTCAGCAATTTCACAACCACAGAGAAAAGTGAACAGCTCTCGGTAAGTGACCACTGTAACTCTGATTGGT
The DNA here is from genome assembly GCF_963921235.1 of Mobula hypostoma. Classification (NCBI taxonomy): domain Eukaryota; kingdom Metazoa; phylum Chordata; class Chondrichthyes; order Myliobatiformes; family Myliobatidae; genus Mobula; species Mobula hypostoma. The sequence continues at coordinate 30,952,474 of NC_086125.1, read as the reverse complement.
CCAGAACATTCAAACAAAGGTATGAATCAGGAAGAGATGATAGCTCAGCCTTTCAAGTCATGAGGAGGCTGATCAGTTTGTAGCCAATTCTACACCCTTATCACATTGCAATATCTATCAATCAACCTCAAAGTTATTCATACACTGCTTCTGTTGACAGAGAATGGTCACATCACAACCATGTGCGAGAACTCATCATAGCCTTAAGTGACACACATAAAAGTTGTTGGTGAACGCAGCAGGCCAGGCAGCATCTCTAGGAAGAGGTACAGTCAATGTTTCAGGCCGAGACCCTTCATCAGGACTGTACCTATGTACCTCTTCCTAGAGATGCTGCCTGGCCTGCTGTATTCACCAGCAACTTTTATGTGTGTTGCTTGAAATTCCAGCACCTGTAGATCTCATCATGATAGCCTTAAGTGGGTGACTTTCATATTTAAATATTTGAGCCCTAATTCAAGACTGCTTCACAAGAACTTACAATGGAACATTGATAGGATGCAGAGCTGGACTAAGAAGTGGCAGAAGGAGTTCAATCCGGAAAAGTGTGAAGTGATTCACTTTGGAAAGTTTTGAAGGCAAAGTACAGGGTGAATGGTAGGATTCTTAACAGAGTGGAGGATGGAAGAATAGAACATAGAACAGGACAGCACGGTGTCACAATGTGCACTGGCAATGTCAGGACCCAAGTGTGGAGGAAAGATATTCTGATGTAGAGAGAGTGACTAGAATTTATTCATAAGAATTCCAAAAGAAAACTGGTGGCTTGGCCAAGCGACAATGCAAAACATAACATTCTCAAAACTAGGACTCTCTGATTAGCACTAATCGGGTGACCACTTATATAGTACAAGTAACATAGGCCACCAGTAATATTAGCAACACCGCTAATGATGGACTTCCATATAGAATAAGTCCCTTCAACCGCTAACCTGTGATTTTATGGGCAAGCTAGTTCTGAATCCAAATGGCCAATTCACCATGGATCCCATGCATCTTAGTCTTCTGAATGAGTATCCTATGAGGGCCCTATATTGTGCTGTAGGTTTTCTATGTATCTGTGTTTCTAATGACAGATAGCACTGGGCTCAACACCGACTCCTGAGGCACCACTTGTCACAGCCTCCAGTCCAAGAACAACTTTCTAAAATCACCTACTTTCTACCATCAAGCCAGTTGTGTATCCAATAGCCAGCCCACACTGTATCCCATGCAATCTAACATTCCAAAACAGTCTAGCATGTGGAACCTTATCAAAAGCCTTATCCAAGTCCATATGTCTGGTATGGAGGGGCTACTGCACAGGACCGAAAGAAACTGTAGAAGGTTCTAAATCTGGTCAGCTCCATCTTGGGCACTAACCTACAATCTTCAGGGAGCGGTGTCTCAGAAAGGCAGCGTCCATTCTTAAGGACCTCCAGCACCCAGGGCATGCCCTTTTCTCCCTTTTACCATCAGGTAGGAGATACAGAAGCCTGAAGGCACACACTCAGCGATTCAGGAACAGCTTCTTCCCCTCTGCCATCCGATTCCTAAACGGACATTGAAGCTTTGGACACTACCTCACTTTTTAAATAAACAGTATTTATAAATCTATAAATAAATTTTAATATTTACTATCGATTTGTAATCTAGGGAGCAGGAAGCACAGAAATCAAATATCGCTATGATGATTGTACGTTCTAGTATCAATTGTTTGGCGACAATAAAGTATGAAGTATAAAGTATTTATACAATAAAGTATAAATAAAGTATAAAGGAAAGTATTCTTAGAGATGGTATATATAATTATCCAGATAGACAGGGTCTGATTAGGAACAGACAACATAGATTTCTGCATGGAAGGTCATGTTTGACAAATATTATTCAATTTTTTGAAGAGGTTACTAGGAAAGTTGACGAGGGTAAAGCGGTGGATGTTGTCTATATGGACTTCAGTAAGGCCTTTGACAAGGTTCCACATGGAAGGTTAGTTAGGAAGGTTCAATCGTTAGGTATTAATATTGAAGTAGTAAAATAGATTCAGCAGTGGCTGGATGGGAGACGCCAGAGAGTAGTGGTGGATAACTGTGTGTTAGATTGGAGGCCGGTGACTAGTGATGTGCCTCAGGGATCTGTATTGGGTCCAATGTTATTTGTCATACACATTAATGATCTAGATGATGGGGTGGCAAATTGGATGAGTAAGTATGCAGATGATACTAAGATAGGTGGAGTTGTGGATAATGAAGTAGGTTTTCAAAGCTTGCAGAGAGATTTAAGCCAGTTAGAAGAGTGGGCTGAAAGATGACAGATGGAGTTTAATGCTGATAAATGTGAGGTGCTATATTTTGGTAGGACTAATCAAAATAGGACATACATGGTAAATGGTAGGGCATTGAAGAATGCAATAGAACAGGGGGATCTAGGAATAATGGTATATAGTTCCCTGAAGGTGGAATCTCATGTGGATAGGGTGGTGAAGAAAGCTTTTGGTATGCTGGCCTTTATAAATCAGAGCATTGAGTATAGGAGTTGGGATGTAATGTTGAAATTGTACAAGGCATTGGTGAGACCAAATTTAGAGTATTGTGTACAGTTTTGGTCACCAAATTATAGGAAAGATGTCAACAAAATAGAGAGAGTACAGAGAAGGTTTACTAGAATGTTACCTGGGTTTCATCACCTAAGTTACAGAGAAAGGTTGAACAAGTTGGGTCTTTATTCTTTGGAACGTAGAAGATTGAGGGGGGATTTGATAGAGGTACTTAAAATTATGAGGGGGATAGATAGAGTTGATGTGGATAGGCTTTTTCCACTGAGAATGGGGGAGATTCAAACAAGAGGACATGAGTTGAGAGTTAAAGGGCAAATGTTTAGGGGTAACATGAGGGGGAATTTCTTTACTCAGAGAGTGGTAGCTGTGTGGAACAAGCTTCCAGCAGAAGTGGTTGAGGCAGGTTTGACGTTGTTGTTTAAAGTTAAATTGGATAGATATATGGACAGGAAAGGAATGGAGGGCTATGGGCTGAGTGCAGGTCAGTGGAACAAGGTGAGAGTAAGAGTTCGGCATGGACTAGAAGGGCTGAGATGGCCTGTTTCCATGCTGTAATTGTGATATAGTATTTCTGTTTTTGCACATTTTTAAAAAATCTATTCAATATATGTCATTGATTTACTTGTTTATTTATTATAATGTTTTATTTTATTTACTATTATTTCTCTCTCTCTCTGCTAGATTATGTATTGCATTGAACTGTTGCCTCTAAATTAACAAATTTCACGTCCCATGCCGATGATAATAAACCTTATTCTGATTCTGATATCAACCTTCTTGGTCACCTCATCAAAAAAACAGTCAAGTTTGTAAGACATGTTCTTATGACCTCCCACACACCAAGCCATAATGACTAGTCTAATTCACGATATCTCTCCAGATGCCCAGATTAATCAACCCTGCGCTCACACTACAGTTTCCTTCAGTTACCACCCTCTGCTCAAGCTCTTATCCAGGATGGAGCAGGAACACAGAGTTGGGCCCTGCACAGGAAGAGGAGGCTATTCTGTGCATCTTCCAAGATCATGGCTGATCTATGACTCGTATTGATGTCCTGTGTGCCTTAATTCTTACAGTTAACAAAATTGTCTTAGATTTAAATTAACTCCTGTCCCAGCCTCATTGTGGAGAGGAGTCCAAATATGGATCAGCATGTGTGTAGAGAGGGGCTTCAGTTTTTCACTCCTAACAGAACTGAATCTATGTTTGCACATGTAATCCATCTGAGTCCCTAGGAGTGAGACCACCTGCCGAATATCTGATCTAATGTTTTGACCTAGTATTTTCGTAACCTGTGTCATATCATGCCTCGTCCATCCAAACTCCATGAATGCAGCCCATTGTGTAATTCTAATTTAACCTTTTATACAGTTTTATATTGGTAAGACCATACTGGACATCTCCAGGTCCATAGCAACTTTCTTAACACACAGTGTTCAAGGTAGAAGACTCTGTCATGCTTGTTCCTGATCACTGGGTTACTGGAGAAAATTTACAAGAATGTTGTCATAACATGAGGACCTAAATTAGGGAAAGGTTGAACAGATTAGGTCTTTATTCCTGAAACCATATCAGAATGAGGGGATATATGCTACAGGTATACAAAATTGAGGGGTGTAGATAGGGAAAATGCATGCAGACTTTTTCTATCGAGGTTGGGTGAGACTAGAACTAGAGGTCATGGAAGGTGAAATATTTAAGGGGTATGAAAGTTGAAAGGTGAAATATTTAAGGGGTACATTGGAGTTGTTAAAATACATTAGGACGGATAAATCCCCAGGGCCTGACAGAATATTCCCCAGGCTGCTCCATGAGGCGAGGGAAGAGATTGCTGAGCCTCTGGCTAGGATCTTTATGTCCTCGTTGTCCACGGGAATGGTACCAGAGGATTGGAGGGAGGCGAATGTTGTCCCCTTGTTCAAAAAAGGTAGTAGGGATAGTCCGGGTAATTATAGACCAGTGAGCTTTACGTCTGTGGTGGGAAAGCTGTTGGAAAAGATTCTTAGAGATAGGATCTATGGGCATTTAGAGAATCATGGTCTGATCAGGGACAGTCAGCAAGGCATTGTGAAGGGCAGATCGTGTCTGACAAGCCTGATAGAGTTCTTTGAGGAGGTGACCAGGCATATAGGTGAGGGTAGTGCAGCGGATGTGATCTACATGGTTTTTAGTAAGGTATTTGACAAGGTTCCATACGGTAGGCTTATTCAGAAAGTCAGAAGGCATGGGATCCAGGGAAGTTTGGCCAGGTGGATTCAGAATTGGATTGCCTGCAGAAGGCAGAGGGTGGTGGTGGAGGGAGGACATTCAGATTGGAGGATTGTGACTAGTGGTGTCCCACAAGGATCGGTTTTGGGACCTCTACTTTTTGTGATTTTTATTAACGACCTGCTTGTGGGGTAGAAGGGTAGGTTGGCAAGTTTGCAGACGACACAAAGTTTGGTGGTGTTGTAACTAGTGTAGAAGATTGTCAAAGATTGCAGAGAGACATTGATTGGATGCAGAAGTGGGCTGAGAAGTGGCAGATGGAGTTCAACCCGGAAAAGTGTGAGGTGGTACACTTTGGAAGGACAAACTCCAAGGCAGAGTACAAAGTAAATGGCAGGATACTTGGAAGTGTGGAGACGCAGAGGGATCTGGGGGTACATGTCCACAGATCCCTGCAAGTTGCCTCACAGGTAGATAGGGTAGTTAAGAAAGCTTATGGGGTGTTAGCTTTCATAAGTGGAGGGATAGAGTTTAAGAGTCGCGAGGTAATGAAGCAGCTCTATAAAACTCTGGTGAGGCCACACGTGGAGTACTGTGTCCAGTTCTGGTCGCCTCACTATAGGAAGATAGGAAGGATGTGGAAGCATTTGAAAGGGTACAGAGGAGATTTACCAGGATGCTGTCTAGTTTAGAAAGTATGCATTATGATCAGAGATTAAGGGAGCTAGGGCTTTACTCTTTGGAGAGAAGGAGGATGAGAGGAGACATGATAGAGTTGTACAAGATAATAAGAGGAATGGATAGAGTGGATAGCCAGCACCTCTTCCCCAGGGCACCATTGCTCAATACAAGAGGACATGGCTTTAAGGTAAGGGGTGGGAAGTTCAAGGGGGATATTAGAGGAAGGTTTTTTACTCAGAGAGTGGTTGGTGAGTGGAATGCACTGCCTGAGTCAGTGGTGGAGGCAGATACACTAGTGAAGTTTAAGAGACTACTAGACAGGTATATGGAGGAATTTAAGGTGGGGGCTTATATGGGAGGCAGGGTTTGAGGGTCGGCACAACATTGTGGGCTGAAGGGCCTGTACTGTGCTGTACTCTTCTATCTTCTTTGTTCTATGTATATGAGGGGGATCTTCACTTAGTGGTGAGAGTGCAGAACAAGCTGCTTGCAGAAGTGCTGGATGGAAATTTGATTTCAACATTTAAGGAATATTTGGATAGGTACATGGAAAAAAGGGCTATGTTCCAGGTGCAAGTCAATGGGATGAGGAAGAACAGTTTGGCATGGACTAGATAGGCCAAAGGGCCTGTTTCTGGGCTGTCATGTTCTATGACTCCGACCAACACTCTTTGCCTCCTATTACCAAGCCAGGTATTTACAGTGGGTTACCTTCTGTCAATAGGACTTCAAGTGATTAACCAGTTCATTCAAATTGCACATAGCATACATTCTCGATGGCAAATAAACTATAAAATCTGCACTGAATTGCTGATTGATGTTGAGCCAAGCTAACAACATATTGACAGGAAATGATATATGTAAGTGCCGTGTCTAGATTTCGAAAAACATCTTTGAAAATTAACCTTACAACCTGCGCATCTTTGGGATGTGGAGGGGACCAAACAACTTGGAAGAAAATTCCTTTGGTCACAGGGAGAATGGGCAAACTCCATGCAGACAGCCTCAAGTGTCCATATATGTTCTATGTCCTATGTTCTATATTTTCATATCTCTCTGCCCCCTCCTTCACCTCTTTCCCCCTCTCACCCTCAGCCCTTGCCCAACCCCTCTTCCCCTCTCCCTCCCCCTCCTCTCTAATACACAGAAACAACTGGCCAATCCCAGTGTTCAAGTGTAACCTGTCACTTTTGTCTTGGTTTCTTTAAGTCTTTCCCCAGTTTACTTTGCAAAGACTTTTTAAAGGATGGAATAAAAGTGCCACAGTCCTCTCAGTGGACATCTAATCCACAGCTACCTCAATAGCAACAATCTATAATATGGTTAATCTTATATTTAATCCTCTTTTTGCATTTCATTCACAGAATAACAATGTGCCATTTCTTGATCTCTAGAATTTGGCCTCCTTGATCACTGAGAATTGCGAAAATTACAAGAGGAATGGCTCCAGTAATCTAATTCTGTCGGTGAGTTAGACAAAAACCTGTCCTTGGCTGGTCTGGTTAATCAACTCTCTGCTAAAACTGTTGTTTCGTTCATTTACCACTCTTCACTCAGTCTCTTTCCCACAACAGAGCAGGAGCACAGGAAAAAGAAGAAGCTGTTCCGTTCTATCTTCCAACAAGATCCTGGCTGATCTCTGAGTCATGTCCTTATCCAGTGTGCCTTAATACTTAGAGTTACAAAAGTCTCAGATTTAAAAGTTACTCCTGACCTAAACTCTATCAGCTCTATGGAGAGGATTCCGAACGTGATGGGATGGGAACCAGAGTGACAGTGCTGAGGATGGGGTAAGTTACAAACAGAGGTGGTGTGTAGTGAGCCAGATAGCAAGGAGAAGCTGATGATAAGGGACAATTGTAGTCAACAGGATAAGCTACAATGTAAAAGGTGGAAAAAATCAAACAGTGTGAATACAGGACTGAAGCTGTTATATTTAAATGCATGCAGTAGATGAACTTCTAGAAAAATTACAAATTGGCATGTATGGCATTGTGGGCATCACTGAATTGTGGCTGAAAGATTATAGCTAGGGGCTTAACGTCCAAGGACACACATCATGTTGAAAGGGCAGGTGGGTAGGCAGAGGGGGAAGGTCTGTTGGTAAAAAATGAAATCAAATCATTGGAAAGAGGTGCTCTAGGATCAGAAGGATAGAATTGTTGTAGGTAAAGCTAAGAAACTGCAAGTGTAAAAAGACCTGGATGGAACTTACATAGAGGATCCCAAATAGTGGTAAAGTTGTGGTCTATAAATTACAATGGGAAATAGAAAATGCAAGTCAAGATGGCAATGTTATGATAGTGACAGGACATTTCAATATGCAAATAGATTGGGAAATCAGAATGGTGTGGGATCCCAAGAGAGGGTAATTTTTAGAATGTTTTTGAGATGGCTTTTTAGAGCAGCTCATGGTTGAGCCCACTAGAGAATCAGCTGTTATGGACTGTGCAATGAACCAAAATTTATTAGGGAGTTAAGATAAAGGAACTCTTAGGTGCCGGATATCATAATATGATAGAAGTCACCCTGAAATTTGAGAAAGAGAAGCTAATGTGAAATTACAGTGGAATAAAAGGAATTACAGAGGCATGAGAGAGGACCTGGCCAAAATTGATTGGAACAGAACACTAACAGGGATGCCAGTAATGGCTGCAATTTCTGGGAGCAATTTAGAAGGCGCAGGACATATACATCCCAAAGAAGAAGTATTCTAAAGACAGGATGATGCAACGACGGCTAAGAATGCCAACATAAAATCCAAAGAGAGGGCAAATAATGGAGCAAAAATTTGTGGGAAGTTAGTAGATTGGGAAGTTTTTAAAATCCAACAGAAGGCAACTTAAGAAGTCATAAAGAAAAGAGGGAATATGAAGATAAGCTAGCCCATAATATTAAAGAAGATACCAAAAGTTTCTTCAGACGCATAACGAGTATAAGAGAGGTGAGAGTAGATATTGGACTGCTGGAAGGAAATGGTGGATGAACTGAATAAGTATTTTGCTTCAGTCTTCTCTGTGGAAAACACTAGCAGTATAGCAGAAGTTTGTGAGTGTCAGGGGGCAGAAGTGCTTGAAGTTGCCATTACTAGGGAAAAGGTTCTCGGGAAATTGAAAGGTCTAGGTAAGTCACAGGGACTAGATGGTCTACACCCCAAGGTTCTAAAAACGGTGGCTGAAGAGATTGTGGAGGCATTAGTAATGATCTTTTATAAATCAATTGAATCTGGAATCATTGCAGAAGACTAAAAAGTTACAAATGTTACTCCACTCTTCAAGAAGCTAGACAGATTCAAGAAGAAAGGAAACTACAGACCAGTTAATCATGTTAGTCAATGCAGGGACCACTTCTTTTTACGTTATATGTCAATGATTTTGATGATGGAGTTAATGGCTTTGTAGCCTTGTTTGCAGAAGATATGAAGATAGGAGGAAGGTCAGATACCTTTGAGGAAGCAGAGAAGCTACAGAAGAACTTAGACTGATTAGGAGAATGGGCAAAGACATAGATGGAATGCAGTGTCAGGAAGTGTACGATCATGCACCTTGGCAGAAGGAAAAAAAGTGCAGACTACTTTTGAAATGGAGAGAAAATTCAAAAATATGAGATGCAAAGGAACTTGGGAGTCCTCATGCAGGATTTCCTAAAGGTTAGTTTGTAGGTTAGATCAGTGGTGAGGAAGGCAAATGCAATGTTAGCATTAATTTCGAGAGGACCAGAATATAAAAGGAAGGATGTAATGTTGAACATTTGTAAAGCACTAGTGAGGTATTACTTGGAGTATTGTGAGCCTTTTTGGCTCCTTATCTTAGAAAGGATGTGCTGATATTGGAGGGGGTTCAAAGAAGCTTCAGGAAAATTATTCTAGGATCTAAAAACTTATCAGATGAGGAGCATTTGATGGCTCTGGGCCTCTATTTCCTGGAATTCAGAAGAATGAAAGGTAGCCTCATTGAAACCTATTGAATGGTCATCAGCCTTGATAGAGTGGATGTGGAGAGGATGTTTCCTATGGTGAGGAAGTCTAAGACCAGAGGATACAGCCTGAGAAAAGAGGGTCATCCATTTAGAATGGAGATGAGGAATTTTTTAGACAATGAATGGTGAATCTGTGGAATTCGTTGCCACAGGCGGCTGTGGAGGCAAAGTCATTGGATATATTTAGGGTAGAGGTTGATAGACTCTTGATTAGTCAGGGCATGAAGAGATATGGGGAAAAGGCAGGATATTGGGGCTGTGTGTGAAAATAGATCAGCCATGATGAAATGATGAAGCAGAGACAGAATTAATGGGCCAAATGGCCTAATTCTGCTCTTATATCTTATGGTCTTATGATTGTGTGTGTAGAGGTGTTACAGTTCTTCACTCCTGACAGACCTGGTCCATGTTTGTACATGTTCCCTCGCCCCTGATTCTCCAGGGCTATTCCACTAGTTTCACTAAGCATCTTGGTAGCCTGTATGTAATAAAGCGGGGTTTGCCACAAGTAATTTCTTCCACCCCCAGTAGCCAGGTAATTCTCAGTGCTGACATTATGCTTATCGGGTGCATATGCTGGGCTAACGCGCAGCATAGACTGTTTTTTTTTGTTCTAGCACTCTTCAGGACAATGGAATTCTCTGACGTGTTCGGTTTGTTGCTGCTTCCTGTTTCAGGGAGGCGGCCCAACTAATGAATGATTTGTCTTGTTTGTGGTTGTGCATGCTCAGTGCTGGCTCAGTGGAAGAGTTCATGTTGGGGGACGGGGAGAGTTCTTGCTTCAGGAAAATGTTTAGTTATTGATTGATTCGTTGATCAGTGCCATTGTGATCCCACTGTAACGAATATATTTGCAAACAGTGGTGATTTTGAAGAGGGATGTGAATTTCTCTTTTATTTTATTTTGGATAATTGTTCCAGCTAATGATGACAACTCCGCTGCATTACAAAGAATGAATTATGGCTTTTCTCCTAGTGTAAGGAGATCCTTATTTAAAGGTCCATTTCAGTGTAAAGTGCGGAGGGGGTTATGTAGGTTCATACTGATGCTTTAGAGATGTAGTCCTAAAGGTCTGGTGGTATATATCATCATTCTCTCTTTTGTCATTTTGCCACATTTGCACTGTGAATATTTTTGTACTTTTTCTAATTTTTTAAAACTCGGGCATACAATAGACGACCTTGCACTGGATGTGTTATTTTGGCCTGCCATCTGATTTTAAAGTAACACTTTCATAAGTGCACACGATCCTCACCAAAACCAACGGTGTGACATTGTATCAGATCATGCCTAGTCCATCAAAACTTCATTAATGCAACCCCTTGTGTAATTATAATTTAACCTCTTACATTGATAAGACCATACTAAATATCTCCAAGTCCACAGTAACTTTCCTAGCACACGGTGTCCAAGGTAGAAGACTCTCTGTCGTATCCATTCCTGATTGTTGGGTTGCTGTGCCTGGTGCCAGCTGGAGGGCTCCTGACTGAATGCTGGGACACCTTGAGTTCATGGAGTTGTCAAAAGGCAGAAGCTCCAGATCAGAATATAGTGACAGGACTGGTCAATCAACTTATGAGCCAACTTGTTGTCACTGACCCCTCACACTCCATTCCTGTACTTGGACACTCGAATAACCTGTAATCTCTGGGTTGAGATTACACTACTCCAGCTGTCTTTTGATAAGTGGTGCCAAGCATAGGAGAGTGCAGACACTGTCTTGTACTTCAGTCTATGCTTGGGAACTGGGTGTAGAGGCAACTTGACCCTTCCACTGCTTCCAGAATTAGATCATAAACATGCAAAAGTCATTGACTGTTTATTCCCCTCTACTGATGTTGCTTAACTTGCTGAGTTAAGTTCCTCCAGCATTTTGTGTATTTGTGCCCAATGAAGCAGTGGAGGCTGCCTCAGTAAATATATTTAAGACCAGGTTGGATAGATTTTTGCATACTAGGAGAATGATGGGTTATTGAGAAAAAGCAGGTAGATGGAGATGAGCCAATGGTCAGATCAACCATGATCTTATTGAATGGCAGAGCAGGATTGACAGGACAGATGGCCTATTCCTCCTATTTCTTATGTTCTTATGTTATAATCCTGCATGAGATCAGTGAGTATTCAGCCTGTGTGATTGTGCAGAGTGAGGAAAACATTCACGGTGGTCTTGTTCTTCTGCAGGTCCTCCTGTCATTCAGTGTGTTCCACACTAAAGCCACAATCAGCTATGTTCAGCTCCTCATGTGTGCTGAACCAGCTTCAGTTTATGTCCAGCTTCTTCTTTCTTACAGAATGTGTTCGGCAGCATCAACCAGATCATAGAAGACAACAACCAGTGGGAGGAAATGGAGGAGGATCAACGCACAAAAGTTGCCTTGCTCCCGATGGATTTTCTGGAGCGTTCCATAGAGCTGTATGTGGTAAACATGAAAATGGAGAATTACAGCTTAACAGTGGGTGGTCTAGGTAGGTCCCACCAGGTATGTAATCCATTAAGCCAACTTTGTAACTTGCAGATCATCACAGGTTCTAAGCTAGATATAAACACATGATTCTGCATTTGCTGGAAATTCAGAGCAAAAAACATAAAATGCTGGAGGAGCTCAGAAGGTCAGGCAGTATCTATGGAAATAAACAAACATTTGATGTTTCAGGCCAATACCCTTAAGGTGCAACAAAACCTGAAACATCAACTGTTTGCTCATTTCCATGGATGCTGACAGTCCTGCTGAGTTTCTCCAGCGTTTTGTGCATGTTCCTTTGGATTTACAGCACCTACAGTATTTCCTGTATTTACCAATGGCTTCATCCTTGTGATGAACTGATCCTTTGGTAAAATCCATTAACCTGAAGCTTTAAAGGTTCACACAAGGACCGAGCTTTGATCTCCTTCTCACACCAGTTAGATATAAGGTTGGGTTTCTTCCATTTCCTCACCAAGCGAACCAACCAGGCAACAGCAGTTAAATTACCAGCCTTCATAATTGCTACAGGAATGATCTTTTGAAGCTGGAAAGAATATAAAGGATGGTTCTGGGACTCAAGGGACTGAGTTAAAGAGAGAGGTTGAGCAGGTTAGGACTTCATTCATTGGAGTTCAGGACACTGAGTGGTGTTCTTATAGAGGTGAATAACATCACGGTGGGGGCATATGCTTTTATTCTTTTGAATGCTGTTAGACTTTTGGGGAGTCAGGAGGTATAAGGCATAGGTTTCAGATTAAAGGAGAGAAATTTGATAAGTACCTGAGGGGCAACTTCTTCATTCAGGGGATAGTCGGCATATGAAACCAGAAGAAGGCAATGAAATAATTAGTTGATTTGTACAAGATCATGCTTGGCCGAGACAGAGTAAGTAGAAAATGTTGGGTCAAAAACTAGGGATCAAGGATTTAAATCAACTGGTAGAGGGATTAAAGGGCAGGGGATGAAATGGTTCTTGTCGAGAGGGTGATGGAACCTAAAACCCTCTGCATGAAGAGACTGAGCAAATCATCACATGTAAACACTTGGATGTACTCATGAGCTGGACCTTCAGAGCTAGACTCACAAGTAGGAGGCAGGATTAGGCTGGAGAACTCATTCTTATTTGGCACATGGACAATGTGCTAAATGGCCTCGTGTATTGTAATGCTTCTAAAGAGTATGCTGTCAAAGGTTGCTTCATATATTTACACATGTTGATAGTGCTGTATAAATACAGATCACTATTGTCAACCTCTAGTCAATGAACCCTGTCCCTGGGCTGAGTTATAGAGGAGAAGGCTTAAACAGACCATAAATGTCAGCACAACTGGCTTGGCCAAATGGAGATTACCCTAAAAAATTCTACTGAGCATCTAAAATATTAAAAAGCAGCCACTAAGCAACAACCAACCACATTAAATGATTTCAGTTATTTGCATTCTATTTCAGACCTTCAAGTCAAACTTCTTAGAAATGAAACCGTCAGAGTCAACAGAACTGTGACACTATTGGCAAACCAAAATCAGATGGAATTCCATTGGGAAACAAAGAAGTCGAATTATAAATTTGGTAAGGTCAGCTCTCTCTGTGAGAAGTGAATTAGAGGACGAACTCTGTCAGAGCTTACAATGGACTTTTAACAAAGGCTTTGTCACAACAGGATATCACTCATTTGCTTTTCTGAAAATTTCCTCTGTATTAACTGAAGAATTGGAAGATAGCTAATGTTGCTGCATTGTTTAAGAAAGGCTCATAGAATAAGCCAGGAAATGATAGACCAGTGAACCTGACATCAGTAGTGGGAAAGTTACTAGAAAGTACTCTAAGGGTCCGAATATATAAGCATTTCAGTACTTGGACAAACTGGGACTGATTAGGGATAGTAAACATGTTTTTGTGTGGTCAGTCATCTAGCCAATTTTCAAGGGTTTTTGCTGACCAAGTTACTAGAAAAGTTGATCAAGAAGCTTCAGTCTCTTGGCATTTAAGACGAGGTAGTATACTGGCTTAGACACTTACATCACTGGAGAAGCTAGAGAGTGGGAGCAAATGGCTGCCTCTCTGACTGCGGCCCTGCCAGTAGTGATGTACTGCAGGAACTGGAACTGTGTCCGTTGTTTATCATCAATATCAGTGATCTGGATGATAATGGACTAAAATGGATCAGCAGAGTTGCAGATGACACCAAGATTGGGGGTGTAATGGACAGTGAGGAAGACTATCAAAGTTTGCAATAGCATCTGGACGGGCTGGTAAAATGGGCTGAAAGATGACAGGTGGAATTTAATGCAGACAAGCGTGAGGTGTTGAACTTGGGACGACAATCCAGAGTAAGAGTGGTAGGACACTGAGGATTGTGGTGGAACAGAGAAATTTGGGAATAGAGACCAATAATTCCTTGAAAATGGTATCACAGGGAGATAGGCTCATAAAGCTAGCTTTTGGCACATTAGTCTCCATAAATCAAAGTACCAAGTTCATGTATTTGGATGCTATGTCAACGTTATGCAAGAAGTTGGTGAGGTTTAATTTGGAGTCTTGTGTGCAGTTTTGGTCACTTAACTGCAGAAAAGATATCAACAAGATCAAAAGAGCAGAGAAAATTCACAAGGATGATGCCTAGGCTTGAGAGCCTGAGTTATGGGGAAAATTGAGTAGGTTAGGACTTTATTCCCTCAAGCAAAGAAGAATGTGTGGAGATTTGATGGAGGTACACAAAACTGAGGGGTATAGAAAGGGTAAATGTAAGCTGTCCTTTTCTACTGAGATTGGGTGAGACTGGAACTAAAGATCATGGATTAAGAGTGAAAGGTGAAATGTGTAAGGGGAACATGAAAGGGAACTTCTTCACTCAGAGAGCGGTAGTCAGTGAAAGTGGTGGGTGCAGGTTTGATTTCGACGTTTAAGAGAAAGTTGGATAGGTACATGGATGGGAGAGGTATGGATTACTCTCTCTATAACTCTAAATTAGAGGGGAAAGGAAGGATTCACAAGGATGTTACCAGGATTGGATGCCTTAAATTATAAAGAGAGACTGAACAGGCCGAGACCAGACTAATACAGCACAGAAACAGGAACTTCAACCCAAAATCCCAATCTCATCCATGCTAGCCACTGTGACCACTAACTTCGTCCTGCATTTGGTGCATATCCCTCTAAACTACTCCTTTCCATGTACTTATCCAAATGCCTTTTGAATATTACTACTTCAACCACTTTCTCTGACATCTCGTCTCATATACACACTACCTTCTGTGTGAAGAAGTTAACCATATGACCATTAGTCATAGGAGTAACATTCGGCCATTTGGCTCAACAAGTCTGCTCCAGCATTCAATCATGGCTGATCCTTTTTTTTACCCCTCCTCAACCCCATTTTCCAGCCTTCTCCCCATAACCTTTGATGCCATGTCCAATCAAGAACCTATCAATCTCTGCCTTAAATACACCCAATGACCTGGCCTCCACAGTTGCCTGTGGTAACAAACTCCATAGAAAGTTGCCCCTCAAGTTCCTTTTAAACCTTTCCCCTCTCACCTTAAGCCTATTTCTTCTAGTATCATGTTCCCCTTTGCTGGGAAAAAGACCAAATGTGTTTACATTATCAAGGTCCCTCATGTTTAATTCTCGTCTATTATATCACCACCTCCAATCTTCTACACTCCAAGGACCAAAGTCCTAGCCTGCCCAACCTCATCTTATAACACTTCAACATCATAAATATTTTCTTAAAACTTAGCAGCATCCTTCCTATAGTATTTTGCCACTGAATTTCTTATCACTGTCCTTTAACGTGTTGTCCCAACTCATTTCCTATCTGACAAATGCAGAGTTGCAACATACTTTCTTCACTTTGTCTGCCTCTGTCACCACTTTCAGGGAACTATATATTTGTAGCCTAGGTCTCTCTGTCCGAAAACACTCTGCAGGGACCTGTCATTCGTATGTGTGTCCAGCCCTTGATTAACTTCTCAGAATGCATCACATCACACTTTACTGCATAGAACTCAATGTCCCATTCTTTTACCCAGTTCATCTAGATCTGGTTGCAATCTTAGATCACCTTTTTATTGTCCACTACACCAGCTGCCATCTATAAAATTATTAACTCTAGCACTTATATTCTCACCCAAATTGTTGATATGTAACCAAACAACAGAGGACTCAGCACTGATCTCTGTGGCACACCACTAGTTATTGGCTTCCAAATTGGAAACAACTCTTCACCACCACCCTCTGATTCCTTTTAACCTACCACTGGGTACATCTTTGAGATGTAGGAGTAAACTGGCACACCTGAGGACACTTACATCATCACTGGGAGAACATGCAAGCTTCACCTAGTCAGCAGATGAGATCCAGATTGAACTACAGTTGCTGGAACTGTGATGCAACATGATCTGCAATGCCAAAATACATCCACTAGTCCCTCATAATTCTTCTCCAGGATCCATTTACTAAGAATTCTTAGCAGTGCTGAGGAACAAATGGTTGTTGGGGTCTAGGTCTATCATTCCAAATAGTTGCTGCTCAAGTTGATAGGGTTGTTAAGGTGTATGGTGTGTTGGCATTAATTAATTAGGGGACTGAGTTTAAGAGCCGGGAGATAATGTTGCAGCTCTAAAAAAACCCAGGTTAGACCACATTTGGAGTATTCAGTTCTAATCACCTCATTATAGGAAGGATGTGGAAGGTTTAGAGAGGGCACAGAGGAGATTTACCAGGATGCTGCCTGGATTGGAGAGCATATCTCATGAGGAAAGGTTGAGCAAACCAGGGTTTTTACCTTTTGAGCGAAGGCAGATGAAAGATGGATTGATAAAAATAATCAAGGTGATAAGCCATATAGATAGAGTGGACAGCTAGAGACCTTTTTCCAGGGCATAAATGGCTAAAACAAGGGGGCATAACTTCAAGGTTATGGAGGTTTTGGAGGAAAGTACAGGGGAGATGCCAGAGGTAGGTTTTATTACATAGAGATTGTTGGGTGTAATACATAAGGGACAACTATGTGAAGCTTAGATTTGTGCATGGATGAAAGAATGTTCAAAGGCTGTGTAGGAGGGAAGGGTCAGTTTGATCTTAGAGTAGTTTAAAATGTTGGAACAACTGCGTGGGCCAAAGGGCCTGGTTTGCTGTCCTGAGCTGTATTGCTCTGTGTTTTATGTTTCCAAAAACAGACGTAACAGCTTCCTCCAAATTCACCAAGTTCTTCTCAGCTTCCTCTTTCCTCAGGTACAAATTTTATCACTTCATGTAACACCACCAATCCTGTTTCCCAACAGAATTTGCAGCTGTTTCTTTCGTTGTCTGTATGAAGTTGGGGGCGTTACTGAATGTGAAAGAGCTGGAAATGGAGAATAAGAAGTTTGGGAAGGAGCATTTGGAGCTGCATTCAAACCTGCTGATGGCCATACTGACCACCACCAATCAAAGTCTTGAAAACGTCACATTTATCATCAAAAACAAAGAGGTTTAAAAATCAAAGAGATCCAAGTTGTTATCATTGTCCCTGAAGGGATCTGTGAAATAAATGTTACAATAAGCGGTGTATCAGAGTGAGGGGTGTGGCGTGTGTAGGTGTTACAGTGAAGGGTCTGGGATGTGTCATGTTACAGTGAGTACATGAGGTGGATTAATGGTCCAGTGAGTGGTGTGGGTTGTCAGTGTTAACCTAGGGGCATTGGGAGTGTCATGTTACAGTGAGAGTAACAGTAAGAGTGTGTGTTTCCAAAAGTTCTCCAGTGTTATGGTTTACTGAAGGAGCAGGGGGTTTATCTGCATTGGCGTAGATGGAAAATTTTATTTTGCGCTGATATCATCAGTTGATTGCAATCTGTTGACTGTCCTTTTGTAGGTAGATAACGTCGATGAATACACAGTCTGTGTCTTCCTGCGTAAGAGCCAGGGAAGGGTTTTCTGGTCAACCACTGGCTGTAGGAAGACATTCTCCAATCAGTCCCACACATTCTGTAACTGCAAGCACCTGAGTAACTTCGCCGTGCTGGTTGCTCTTTACAAGGTGGAGGTGAGAGGCTGCTGGAGCTTCAGGGTGGGCCGGAGGGTCTGTCTGGGTGGTGAGAGCAAGATTGAGGATTTGTGCTCAGGGTGAACTGCCTTCCTAAGCCTAGCAGCCCATTGGCCAGTACATTCTGCAGTGGTGGCTCTGGAGGGCCAGCAGAATACTATTCTCTGCTGGGAATTCTGGGTATTGCAACCAATTGAACCAAATTGGTGTTTGTCCCTGCTGCATTGTGTTCTACAGGATGAATAAGATTACTGTACTCAAACATACAGTACAACTGGTTACATAGGAAATTGCATTGAGGGCATTGCCATGATTAAACCTTACAACGCTAGGGCAAACCAGAAATAATAGCTGGCTGCAGAGATAGACATAGACATACTTTATTGATCCCGAGGGAAATTGAGTTTCATTACAGCTGCACCACCAAGAATAGAGCATAAATATAGAAACACAAAAACCACAAAGGATCAAACAACAATATGCAAACTATGTCAGTTGGAAATAAGTCCAGGACCAGCCTATTGACTCAGGGTGTCTGACCCTCCACGGGAGGAGCAGAGATTCATCATTACTTGAGGATGGGGCCACTGCCTTCAGATCAGGGAAAAGAACATCTCTTAGATCAGCAAGAGCCATGCTCTCCCAGTCCATCAGGGAGGCAAAGTGTGAGTACACACAGAAAATTCACAGACTCTTCTGTGACAACAGGAATCGCAGCACATATGGCAGGGTATTCAAACCATAACAGATTATAAACTCACCCTCTGCATCAACAACAATGATGCCTCCTTTCTCGATCGCCAGAATGCCTTCTATACATGATTTGATGCATTGAACAATATACTGTAACATCAAGGAAAGCACCCTTTCCCCAAGGATCAGACACCCCTTCTAGCTGCAGCCAAGGTAAGAAGGATCCTAGCCAGGGTAAACCCAAGCAAATCTGCGGGGGTGGACAACATACCTGGACAGACGCAGAGGGAGTATGGAACAGCTGACAGTGTTCTTAACGGACTTCTTTAACATCTCTTTGAAAAGTCCACTCTCTCTGCAGGCTTCAAGGCAGCCACCATCATTCCAGTGCCCAAGAGTGCAATGTTAAATAGCCTCAACAATTCTGCCCAGTGGCACTGACTTCACAATCGTGAAATGTTTTGAGCAGCTGGTAATAGATTATATACTGTAAAATGCCATCTTCCAACTACACTAGACCCATCCAGTTTGCTGACTGCTCAAACTGATGCACTGATGATGCCATAGCATTCTGTCCTGAACCAAAAAGAATACGACACCTCGTACTCCAGAATGCAGTTCATCAACTTCGCTCGGTGTTTAATCTAACCATCTCTCAAGGGTGGTGGGTAAATTGTCCTCACTGGGACTCAACACCCCTCTCTGCAAGTAAACACACACAAAATGGAGGAACTCAGTAGACTAGCCAATATTTATGGAAAAGAGTACAGTTGACATTTCAGGCCAAGACCCTTCGACAGGACTGGACTGCTGTGCTCCTCCAGCATCTTGTGTGTGTTACTTGGATTTCCAGCATCTGCAGCTTTTCTCTTGTTTGTAATTGGACCCCTCTCTGCAACTGGATTTTGGACTTTTTAACAGAAAGATCCCAGTCAGTCCAAATTGGCAGCAGCATCTCAAGCTTCATCATGCTGAGCACTGGTGCCCCCCAGGGCTGTGTGTTCAGCCCACTGTGATTCACACTGCTGACTCATGACTGCACTGCCAGATTCAGCTCAAATCATATCATCCAGTTTGTTGATGATACAATAGTGGTTGTCTCATCAATAACAATGGGGCATACAGAGAGGAAAGTGGGGAGGTTCTTCAAATGGTGTGAGAACAACAACCCGAGTCTCAACGTGGACAAGAGATGATTGTGGACTTCAGGAAGGCACAGGTCGACCACCCCCCATTCCACATCAATGGCTCAGCTGTGCAGAGAGTGAAGAATACAAACTTCCTTTGTGTGCACATAACAATGAGCTAACCTGGACACACAACTTTCTACAGGAGCACCATTGACAGTGTCCTGTCTGGCTGCATCATTGTGTGGTACGGAACCTGCAAGGCGTCAGACCACAAGACCCTACAGAGAACAGTTGGCACCACAAAGAGAATCACTAGGGTCTCCCTTCCCTATTTGTGCCATTTACCAGCAGCATTATATACAAAGGACCCCAAGCACCCCACCACCCATCCTACAATCTCTGACCCACTGTGAGGAAGGAGGTGCTAAAGCATCAGGACTAGGACTGCTACACTGGGTAACACCTTCTCTCCCTCAGGCTGTGAGTCTAATGAATACCCTGTCACCAATGATGTCTGATCATAGGTTAGGATGCTCTTCACTGATACTGTTTACAGCTTACCTGTTTTGCATACATTTTGAATCATACTTTATTGACTTGTTTATGTAATATTTTGGTTTATGTACTGCGAACGTTGTGTTTTGTGGCTGCACTGTTCCCTGGAGGAACACTGTTCCCTTTGGTAAGGCCAGTGATGTTGTGGGGATGGAACTGGACTCTCTGACCGTGGTGTCTGAAAAGAGGATGCTGTCTAAGTTACATGCCATCTTGCACAATGTCTCCCATCCACTACATAATGTACTGGTTGGGCACAGGAGTACATTCAGCCAGAGACTCATTCCACCGAGATGCAACACAGAGCGTCATAGGAAGTCATTCCTGCCTGTGGCCATCAAACTTTACAACTCCTCCCTTGGAAGGTCAGACACCCTGAGCCAATAGGCGGTCCTGGACTTATTTCCTGGCATAATTTACATATTATTATTTAACTATTTATGGTTTTATTACTATTTATTATTTATGGTGCAACTGTAACAAAAATCAATTTCCCCCGGGATCACTATGACTATTGTTACGAGAATACACATAAAATTAAGATGTTTGCTGGCCTGGGCTAGCATCAGTGGCATCAGCAGTTGGTCTGCCACCTGCCCTCAGGGGAAGGAGAGATAAGGAACAATGGAGCAGCGTCTGGAGATGTGTAATGAAGGGATGTGGGAGGAAGAGCTGTCTGGAGCGGCTCCCCCCTTTGAACCCTGAACTGTTTGAAGTGATGGACAGGCGATACCCCAGCAGGGGGATAAAAAGGGACAGGTTCGCTAAGACAGACACACGCCACCCGAGGTAACGAGACCCTGGAAGCGGTGCGCTTCTCACGAGTGGGTGAGAAGTCCCAGACAACGACAAGGGTGGAAAGGTACGATCAGCGGGAACCCGGTGTGTGTCCGCCCTTGCCTGGGTGCCGGGTTCACTGCAGAGGATCGACCGCATCTGGAGGAGGGGTCACAGTCGGTGACCTCAGGTGACATCACCAAGGACCTGCCCAAAAGCTGTTTGTGAGCCATCTCGCTGGTCTGTGAGTGAAGCTGTGCTGAATGATGAGTTGTTCCTATTCTATGTCTCTCTTCCCCACCTTGTCCATCGCCATGACAACGATTACTGCGAACTGAACTACAAACTGGACTGAACGTTGAGTCATTTTGAAATTGGTCATTTACCCCTAGACAACGATAGAGCTTGATTGATGCTGTTATCTTAATTCTGTGCACATGTGTGTTTATCATCACTGAACTGTTGCATTTATTATCCTTTCGATTACTGTGTTGCTTGTTTCTTTAATAAAACTTTCTTAGTTCTAGTACTCCAGACTCCAACTGAGTGATCCATTTCTGCTGGTTTGGCAACCCAGTTACGGGGTACGTAACACTATGTACAGTCAGCTGACAATAAACTTCAACTTGAACAGAGTTGCTGCAATCTTCCCCTTCTGAATTTTGACAACTGCTTCCTCAAGAACCTGCTGGATTTCCTGCCTGTTCCCCCTCAAACTGGACAAGACCACTGCTGCTCCCCCCCTGCTCTGCTGGGAACTGCTTCTTGCTGGCCAAGTGTCTGCTGGTGGAGTTCAATGGGTCGACGACAGTCTTTCAGAGGAAAGGAATATCAAGTTGAAACCGTCTCCAGAACTCCCAATTACGAGAATCTCCAACAGAAACAATTGTTCCTTTCCTCATACAGATGTTGCTTGATCCACTGAGTTCCTTCAGCAGATTGTTTGTTGCTCCAAATTATAGCGTCTGCAGCTGTTGTGTGCCCCGTACTGAACTAGCTGAACACTGTCTCCTGGTTTAATAATCCAGGTTGTCCCGAGTGAGCCCTTCAGGACTTTTTGCCTTGCAGGACTTTCTGAGAGCTCCTCCCGACTGGTCCCGAAGGACAAGGCAACATGCTGGAATCTTCTCTGTTCTGGGAGTACTGAGTGCTGCCAGATCAGCTAGGGTCTTTTCCCAGCTGGACATGGGGACTGGAAATGGAATTGAATTTGGTTTATTTAGGCAACAACGTGCAAGGACATAGATTGTCAGATTAAGAATCCATGTTATCAAACTAGGGAATCATTCAATAATCTTTTAAGAGTGGGAGAGAAGCTGATCTTGAGCTTGGTGGTATGTACATTCAGGCTTCAGTATCTTCAGTCTCATGGGAGGTGGAGAAGAGAGAATGTCCGGGGTGGGTGGGCTGTATGATCCTGCAGGCAATGTTACTGAGGCAGTGACAAGTGTAGACAGAATTCATTGAGGTGAGGCTGGTTTTCGTAATGTGCTGAATTGCCCACAATTCTCTGAAGTTTCATACCAAACCATGGTATCCAGAGAGGATGCTTTCTCTGATGATAGTGTTTTTCTGTCCTGATTTTACACAAGGTGCTGGAGGAATTCAATGGACCAGGCAGAATCTGTAGAGGCAAATAGCAGTCACCATTTTGTGTTGTGACCCTTCATCTGGACACTAGCATTTTCTCTCGTGTGTCTTGACTTTGCCGGTTTTGTTCTGTACTGAATGTGGCAGGTGCTGTGCTCTGCTAGAGCTAGTGGATTCTGCACATTCATTCTGTTCCCTTTGGGCTTCCCATATGTTTCTCCCCAATGTGATAACAACTAGAAATTTTCTTTGTTCTATCCACTCCATCCCCACATTCTCTACCACCACAGAGTCTTTCCTAGTTCTGATGAGGGTCTTGGAAACATAAATTGCTCCTCTTTCTATGGATGCTGCCTTGATCTGCTCGATGCTTACAGTAGTTTCGGTGGTTTTTTTTCAGTTTCAGATTTCAGGGATCTGTTTTATTGTTATGTGCTGTTCCCCACTGGATCTGCTGGATCTGCTCCCTTGCATGCTGGGATCCACTCCCTACTGGAGTCTGCATCTTTCGTATGTCCTGGGGTCTAACCCTTCTGAATTTACTGGGTGTTCCTCCCATTCTTCCCTTTGCAGCTTAGACAGATGAGAGGGGATCTGAAGAACTGTGAAGAGACAAAATGGATGTAAGGAGGATGTTCCCAGTGGCAAGGAATCTCACAACTGGAGGTTACAGCTGCACTTTATGGGATATGATATTTAGAACTGAGATCAAGAGGAGGTTTTTCACCCAAAGAATGGTGGGTCTGTGGAATTCTCCACCACAACAAGCAGTGGAGCCCAAGGATGTATAAATATTTAAAAAGGAGGTGGCCATAAAACCATAAGGAGAGGGATATAGGGAGAATACAGGGACTAAATTGGATGGTGGTGCAGACATGAACAGCTTGTATTTTCTGTTTCTCGCTGCCCAGTCTGACTCTGAGAGAAAAAAGCCAGGCGATCAGAAATTGTTGAACCAGAGGCCTATTTTGTGCCCACTGGAAGATAAGTTTTGTTGCCAGATTGGAATTGGAGAACTATGACAGTGCGAGTGGACTCAGGAACCACAGAGAATAGAGAATAAAGCTGTCAACTTTACAGGTTAAAGCAGCCACCTCTCCTTCATCCTCTCCAATCTAAAGCCTGCTTGTTTCTGAACTTTTCCTAGTTCTGATGAAAGGTCACCAAACAATTACACCATCTGGCTTGTGAAGCCCAGTACAAAGTTCGTACATTCCAATGAGATCACCAAATATTGTCCTAGTGGAACACAACATCTCCATTCAGTCTGCATTTTGTACAGGAGGAGGGGGTTTTTATGGCCAGTGTTTTTGCTGCATTTTGTATCGGGGTGGGGGCTTTGTGGATTGATGATCATGTTGCCATTCTTTTTTTTTGTGGGTTTTGCTCTTTCTCTCTGAACGGACTTCCATGGTTTTTCCTTATTTTGTGGCTAGCTGGTGATGAAGAATCTCAGAGTTGTATACTGCATACATACGTTGATAATAAATGAACCTTTGAAGGGTAAACCTCACCTTTAATTCTCCATCCATCTCCCAGAATGACCTTCTCTCCCTCTGGGAAACCAGTGGAAGCTTTTACTACACTGTGTCTCAATACTGAACTCAGCATTTCAGAAACAGAGAAACATAGAAAACCTACAGCACAATACAGGCCCTTCAGCACACAAAATTGTGCCGAACATGTCCCTACCTTAGAAATTACTAGGCCCTCTATTTTACTGAGCTCCATAAACCTATCTAAAAGTCTCTTAAAAGACCTTATTGTATCCGCCTCCACATCCATTGCTGGCAACCCATTCCACAGACTCACCACTCTCTGAGTAAAAAAACTTACCCCTGACATCTCCTCTGTACCTTAACTCCACAGCACCTTAAACCTGTGTCCTCTTGTGCAACCATTTCAGTCCTGGGAAAAAGCCTCTGACCATCCACACGATCAATGCCTCTCATCATCTTATACACCTCTATCAGGTCTCCTCTCATCCTCCGTCGCTCCAAGGAGAAAAGGCCGAGTTCACTCAACCTATTCTCATAAGGCATGCTCCCCAATCCAGGCAACATCCTTGTAAATCTCCTCTGCACCCTTTCTATGGCTTCCACGTCCTTCCTGTAGTGAGGCGACCAGAATTGAGTACAGTACTCCAAGTGTGGTCTGACCAGGGTCCTATATAGCTGCAACATTACCTTTCGGCTCCTAAATTCAGTTCCACGATTGATGAAGGCCAATACACCGTACGCCTTCTTAACCATAGTGTCAACCTGTGCAGCTGCTTTGAGTGTCCTATGGACTAGGATCCCAAGATCCCTCTGATCCTCCACACTGCCAAGAGTCTTATTATTAATACTACATTCTGCCATCACATTTGACCTACCAAAATGAACCACTTCACACTTATCTGAATTGAACTCCATCTGCCACTTCTCAGCCCAGTTTTGAATCCTATCAATGTCCCGCTATAATTTCTGACAGCCCTCCATACTATCCACAACACCTCCAACCTTTGTGTCATCAGCAAACGTACTAACCCATCCCTCCACTTCCTTATCCAGGTCATTTATAAAAATCAAGAAGAGAAGGGATCCCAGAACAGATCCCTGAGGCACTCAACTGGTCATTGACCTCCATGCAGAATATGACCCATCTACAACTACTCTTTGCCTTCTGTGGGCAAGCCAGTTCTGGATCCACAAATCAATATCCCCTTGGATCCCATGCCTCCTTACTTTCTCAATAAGCCTTGCATGGGGTACCTTATCAAATGCCTTGCTGAAATTCATATACACTACATCTACTGCTCTTCCTTCAGCAATATGTTTTGTCACATCCTCAAAAAATTCACTCAGGCTTGTAAGGCATGACCTGCCCTTGACAAAGCCATGCTGACTATTCCTAATCATATTATGCCTCTCCAAATGTTCATAAATCCTGCCTCTCAGGATCTTCTCCAACAACTTATCAACCACTGAGGTAAGACTCATTGGTCTATAATTTCCGGGGCTATCTCTACTCCCTTTCTTGAATAAAGGAACAACACCCGCAACCCTCCAATCCTCTGGAACCTCTCCGTCCCCATAGATGATGCAAAAATCACCGCCAGAGGCTCAGCAATCTCCTTGCTCGCCTCCCACAGTAGCCTGGGGTACATCTCATCCAGTCCCGGCAACATATCCAACTTGATATTTTCCAAAAGGTCCAGCACATCTGACAAGAACATTTGACTTTCTGATTTTATCAGAGGTGGGCAGTTCTGATGGAAGGTATCAATGTATAATATTCTATCTCCACAGATGCTGTCTGATCAGCTATGAATTTCTAGCATTTTATGTCACTTCATATTTTTTACCTGCAGATTTTAGCATTCCATTGCTCCCTGTAGGACCTGCTGTGTGCTAATTCATTATATGACCACTCTGTTCTGCCTACCTTTCTACACCAAATCTGCATCAAAAATTAAGTGTGGATTAGACAGGTTGATATGTTCTAACCATGTATCTAATCTGATACATGGGCATATTTCTGATAGAAGGAAAAACTCTGTAATGAGAACCAGCTTTGAGCTAATTACCTTAGCTTGGTGATTAACTAGTTAGTTCTAGAATAACTAGACACACAGGAAATCAGGAGAAATGAGAGAGAGGAACTGACAATCAGATAGATGATCTGCTCTGATTATATTAGATGATGGAGCAGGTTTGATGGGCCAAATGGCCTGTACATGCTACAGTTTCTTGATTTCTATATGACCCTTTGACATAATTACTAGTGAATTCTGCCTCCTTTCTGCTTTAGACTGATCCCCTCTCCTGTCTCTGCAGGATCCTGCTCTTAACATCATTACTTACGTCGGCATCTTGATCTCACTGGTGGCATTGTTAATGGCGGTCATCACATTCACCATGTGCCGGGCTATCCAGAGCTCACGGACCACTATCCACACGCACCTCTGCCTCTGTCTATTCCTGGCAGAACTGCTGTTCCTTATCGGAATATCCAAAACCGAAAACAAGGTAACAACCAGAGGCCAACCTCCTTGATGAATAACAGATTCCTCAGGCATGGTATTGACTGAACGCACTAAATACTACTTCAGTGATCTCACGACATCGAGCGCATGGATTTTTATACTTAAGCTTATGAGATGGGGGTTTATCTCTCACAAAATTGCAGAACCTCAATCCCAATGGTGATTATGAAGAAACATAGACTTTGCAAAATCCAAGGATGGGATGGTGGGTTTAAGCTGCTTATTTGCTGGGATCAATATTAAGGAAATGATAGAAAAATATCAACAATTAATTTGTCCCAATATCACACGTTAATGTTATCTATTATTTGGTTATTTAGCAATACACCAGAAAGTAGGCGCTTCTGGCCCTTCGAGCCACACTTCTCCAGCAACCCCACAACCCTGATTAATCCTAACCTAATCATGAAAGGGCCAATTACCCTAACTGTGACACGTAGGAGGAAACAGGAACACCCAGCGAAAACCCCATGTACAGAGACTCCGTACAGAATGGCGACAGAATTAAACTCCAAACTCCAGAACCCCCTAAGCTGTAGTATCATCTTGCCAACTGCTACACCGCTGTGGCACTGGTGTTTCCGAGAACGAGTGCAGACATGGTGGCTGAAGGGCCTATATCAGTGCTGTTCTGTGTTCTATGATGCAGTAACCCAGCATAATGCTGAGGTAAAGCTGCTTTATCAAAGGTTCTTTCATTCAGATCATCGTTGAGGATTGGGTGAGGACTGCAGTAGTTTAAGGTGTAACTGACCCACTGGGTTAGTCATTCTCCCATTCAGTCCTGGCGCTTCTCTGTACTTCAAACCTTGTCCGCCTTCCACTGTCATAGAGCACCCATCCATTCACTATTAGAGGACAAATCCCCCCTTCACCATTACAGGACACCTCTCCCAGGCACCATTATTATTTACAGGACACTGGTCACTTCATCATTACAGGGCAACAATCCCTTCCCCAATACAGGAACACACATCAAAGTTGCTGGTGAACGCAGCAGGTCAGGCAGCATCTCTAGGAAGAGGTACAGTCGATGTTTCAGGCCGAGACCCTTCATCAGGACTAACTGACCCTTAGTCCTGACGAAGGGTTTTGGCCTGAAACGTCGACTGTACCTCTTCCTAGAGATGCTGCCTGGCCTGCTGTGTTCACTAGCAACTTTGATGTGTGTTGCTTGAATTTCCAGCATCTGCAGAATTCCTCGTGTTTGCCCAATACAGGACACCCTTTTCCAGCAGGACAATGTGACAGAATTTTATGGGGAAATCCCAGATGAAAATGATGTCTCAGAACAGGCAGAAATGTCCCCTCTTCCACCTGCTACCACTATAAATGTGTGGAGGGCTGGGGGCTCCCAACATCAAATGACAGGGCTGCAGTGTACATGACAGCGTAATCTGCAAGTGTCTGTGGCACTGAAAGGACTCTCTTTCCCTAGGTTGTGTGTGCTACCATTGCTGGGCTCCTGCATTACCTCTTCCTGGCATCTTTTATGTGGATGCTTCTAGAAGGATTCCATCTCTACCTGCTGGTGGTAAAGGTCTTTCAGGCCCGGAGTCTTTATGGGAAGTACACCTATCTCGTTGCCTATGGCATCCCAGCTCTGATCGTCATTCTTTCTGCAGCAGTGTACCCGGAGGGCTACGGAACCAAAGAACAGTGAGTCCTCTTCTTTTTAATGGGTTTTTGGATTTCTTTGCTTTATGACTGGCTGTAAGGAGACAAATCTCAGTTGCGTACAGTATGCATACTTTGATAATAAATGTACTTTGAACTTTGAAAGCTTGCAAACCACAGATTTGGACCTGGTTAGAAGGAAAGAAGAAAGAGACAGAAGCTGTGTTGTTTTTTTTTATATATAACTAGATCCAGAACTGGCTTGCCCACAGAAGGCAAAGAGTGGTTGTAGACTGGTCATATTCTGCACGGAGGCCGGTGACCAGTGGTGTGTCTCAGGGATCTGTTCTGGGACCCCTACTCTTTGTGATTTTTAGAAATGACCTGGATGAGGAAGTGGAGGGATGGGTTAGTAAATAAGCTGATGACACAAAGGTTGGGGGTGTTGTGGATAGTGTGGAGGGCTGTCAGAGGTTACAGTGGGACATTGATAGGATGCACAACTGGGCTGAAAAGTGGCAGATGGAGTTCATTTTGGTAGGTCAAATATGATAGCAGAATATAGCATTAATGGAAAGACTCTTGACGGTGTGGAGGATCAGAGGGATCTTGAGGTCCAAATCCATAGGACGCTCAAAGCTGCTGAGCAGGTTGACTCTGTGGTTAAGAAGGCGTATGGTACATTGGCCTTCATCATATTGTGGGATTGAGTTTAAGAGCCGAGAGGTAATGTTAGAAACAGAGAAACATAGAAAATCTACAGCACAATACAGGCCCTTCGTTCCATAAAGCTGTGCCGAACATGTCCCTATCTTAGAAATTACTCAACCTATTTTCATAAGGTGTGCTCCCCAATCCATAGAAACATAGAAACATAGAAAATAGGTGCAGGAGTAGGCCATTCGGCCCTTCGAGCCTGCACCGCCATTTATTATGATCATGGCTGATCATCCAACTCAGAACCCAGCCTTCCCTCCATACCCCCTGACCCCTGTAGCCACAAGGGCCATATCTAACTTCCTTTTAAACATAGCTAATGAACTGGCCTCAACAGTTTGCTGTGGCAGAGAATTCCACAGATTCACCACTCTCTGTGTGAAGAAGTTTTTCCTAACCTCGGTCCTAAAAGGCTTCCCCTCTATCCTCAAACTGTGACCCCTCGTTCTAGACCTCCCCAACATCGGGAACAATCTTCCTGCATCTAGCCTGTCCAATCCCTTTAGGATCTTATACGTTTCAATCAGATCCCCCCTCAATCTTCTAAATTCCAACGAGTACAAGCCCAGTTCATCCAGTCTTTCTTCATATGAAAGACCTGCCATCCCAGGAATCAATCTGGTGAACCTTCTTTGTACTCCCTCTATGGCAAAGATGTCTTTCCTCAGATTAGGGGACCAAAACTGCACACAATACTCCAGGTGTGGTCTCACCAAGGCCTTGTACAACTGCAGTAGTACCTCCCTGCTCCTGTACTCGAATCCTCTCGCTATAAATGCCAGCATATCCAGGCAACATCCTTGTAAATCTCCTCTGCACCCTTTCTATGGTTTCCACATCCTTCCTGTAGTGAGGTGACCAGAACTGAGCACAGCACTCCAAGTGGGATCTGACCAGGGTCCTATATAGCTGCAACATTACCTTTCGGCTCCTAAATTCAATTCCACAATTGATGAAGGCCAATACACCATATGCTTTCTTAACCACAGAGTCAACCTGTGCAGCTGCTTGGAGCATCCTATGGACTCGGGCCCCAAGATCCCTATGATCCTCCACACTGCCAAGAGTTACACCATTAATACTATATTCTGCCATCTTATTTGACCTACCAAAATTAACTACTTCACGTTTATCTGGGTTGAATTCCATCTGCCACTTCTCAGCCCAGTTTTGCATTGTATCAATGTCCCGTTGTAACCTCTGACAGCCCACCACACTATCCACAACACACCCAACCTTTGTGTCATCAGGAAACTTACTAACCCTTCCCTCCACTTCCTCATCCAGGTCATTTATAAAAATCACAAAGAGTAAGGGTCCTAGAACAGATCCCTGAGGCACACTACTGCATCTATATAGGACCCCGGTCAGATCCCACTTGGAGTACTGTGCTCAATTCTGGTCGCCTCACTACAGAAAGGACGTGGAAACCATAGAAAGGATGCAGATGAGATTTACAAGGATGTTGCTTGGATTGGGGAGCATGCCTTATGAGAATAGGTTAAGTGAACTCAGCCTTTTCTCCTTGGAGCAACGGAGAATGAGAGGTGACCTGATAGAGATGTATAAGACAATGAGAGGCATTGATCGTGTGGATAGGCTTTTTCCCAGGCTGAAATGGCTAGGGCAGTTTTACAGTGCTTGGAAGTAGGAGATGTCAGGGGTAAGTTTTTTACGCAGAGAGTGGTGAGTGCATGGAATGGGCTGCCAGCAGTGGTGGTGGAGGCGGAAACGATAGGGTCTTTTGAGAGACTCCTGGATGGATACACGGAGCTTAGAAAAATAGAGGGCTATGGGTTAGCCTAGGTAGTTCTAAGGTAAGGAATGTTCAGCACAGCTTTGTGGGCCGAAGAGTCTGCATTGTGCTGAAGGTTTTCTATCTTTCTATGTTTCTAATTGTGCTTACTTTCCCTCTCAGCTGTTGGCTGACAATGAAGAAGGGATTTCGCTGGAGTTTTGTGGCTCCCATGTGTATCATCTGCCTGGTAGGTGTTGTTAAATTTGCCAACACTGTAAAGGTGGTAACTCTGTAGCAAGAGCTCCTGACAACAATCTGCATTTAAATTACCTGGAGTCATGGGTGCAGTTTGGGTCCACTTATTTAAGAAATTGTGTACCTGATATTGGAGGCAATCCCAAAGAGATTTGCTAGGTGAATTGCTGGGACAGTTGTCCTCTCCCAAGTGGCTAAGGAAATTAAATCTATACTCTTCAGATTTTAGAGAATTGTGAAATGATTAAAAGATCCTTGACGGCATGGTGGGGCTTGGGGAGGCGAAGCGATACGTTTCCAGTGGTGGAAATTTCAATGAGGGGTCATAGTTATGAAGGAGTTGGCTGATTAAAACTGAACTTCTCTCAGAGGGTATTGGATCTCTGGAATTTTTTGCCCTAGAGGGATGTGAAGGCTGTATCATTGAGGGTATCTGAAGAAGAAGTAAATGAACTTCTGAAAAACAGGGAGAGGAGAGGATCTGAAACCTGGGGTAGAACAGCCACTGAATGGTAGGGCAAGCTTAAAGAACCAAATGGCCTATTCCTGCTGATCATGAGTTCATATTTTTACACCAGGTCACATGAGGAATTGGCTAGGGAAACTGAGACTAGCTGGCTGGGTACCGCGGTCAGCATTGACTGCTTGTCCCAAACATGAACACTTTCCCTCTTCACCATTGGGTGCTGTGCAATGAACAGATTTAATTTGGGAGATTAAGGTAAAGAAACCCTTAGCAGGCAGTGATCATAATATGGTGGAGTTCACCCTGCAGTTTGAGAGGGAGAAGCTAAAATCAGATGTTTCAGTATAACAGTGGAAGAAGGTGAATTACAGAAGTGTGAAAGTGGAACTGGACAAAATTGATTGGAAAGGGACAGGGATGATGGCAGAGAAGTGTTGGCTGGGGTTTCAGGGAGAAGGCACCAGTCAAATACATCCCAAAGAAGTATTCTAATAGGTTGAGGCAACTGTGGCTGACAAGGGAAGTCAAAGACAGTGTTAAAGCAAAACAGAGGGCATATAAAATAACAAAAAAATAGTGGGAGGCTAGAAGATTGGGAAGTTTTTAAAAATTAACAGAAAGCAACTAAAAAGCAACAAAGAAAGAAAAAAAATAAATATGAAGGTAAACTAGCCAATAATATAAGAGGATACCATAAGATTTTCAGATATATAAAGAGTAAAAGAGAGGCAAAAGTGGATAAGGCAGAGATAGGTTCTTGATTAGCTAGGGCATCAAAGGGTATGGGATGAAGGCAGGGGAGTGGGGATGACTGGAAGAATTGGATCAGTCCATGATTGAATGGCGGAGCAGACTTGATGGGCAGAATAGCCTACTTCTGCTCCTATAATCTTATGGTCTTATGGATAACGGATCACTGGAAAATGACACTGGACAGGTAGCAATGGAGTACAAAGAAATGGTGGACAAACTTAAGTATTTTGTGTCAGCCTTCACTGAGGAAGACACTAGCAGGAATTTGAGAGGGTCAGGGAGCAAAAGTATAGCTGCTATTACTAAGGAAAAGTAGTTCAGGAAGCTGAAAGCCCTAAAGGCAGAAAAGTCATCTGAGTCAGATGGACTACACTCTGAAGGAGGTGGCTGAAGAGATTGTGGATGCATGAGTAGTGAACTTTTGAGAAGCACTGGATTCTGGAATGGTTCCAGAGTGCTGGAAAATTACAAATGCCACTCCATTCTTTAAGAAGGGAGGGAGGCAAAAGAAAGGGAATTATAGTCCAGTTAGCTTGGCCTCAGTGGTTGGTTGGGAAGATGTTTGGGTTCATTATGAAGCATGAGATTTCAGGGTACTTGGAGGCGCATGATAATAGTCCAAACTCAGCATAGTTTTCGTAAGGGGAAATCTAGCCAAACAAATCTGTCGGAATTCTTTAAGAAAGTAACAGCCAGCATAGACAAAAGAGAGTCAATGGATGATGTTTACTTGGAGTTTCAGAAGGTCTTTGACAAGGTGCTCCACATGAGGCTGATAAACAAGATAAGAGCTCATGGTATTACAGGAAAGATTACAGGAATAGATCAAAGATCGGTCGACTGGCAGGAGGCAAAGAGTCAGAATAAAGCGGTTTTCTGATTGGCTGCATAAGACCATACGATATAGGAGCAGGTAGGCCGTTCAGCCCATCTAGTCTGCTCCGCCATTCAATCATGGGCTGATCCAGTTCTTCCAGTCATCCCCACTCCTCTGCTTTCACTCCATACCCTTTGATGCCCTGGTTAATCAAGAACCTATCTATCTCTGCCTTAAATACACTCAATGACTTGGCCTCCACGGCCGCATGTCACTTGTGGTGTTCTGGGGGGGTCGGTATTGAGTCCACTTCATTTCACATTGTATGTCAACAGTTTAGATGAAAGAATTGATGCTTTGTGGCCAAGTTTGTGGATAATACAAAGATAGGTTGATGCACAGGTGGCGTTAGTGAAGCAAGGAGTCTGCAGAAGAAAATGCACAGATTGGGACAATGGACAAAAATGTAGCAGTTGGAATATAGTGCAAAAAAGTGTATGGTCATGCACTTTGGTAGAAGGAATAGAGGCTTAGACTATTTTTAAAGTGGGAAGAAATTTCAGAAATCAGAGATGCAATGGGACTTGGGACAAAAATCCTCATGCAGGACTCTCTGATGTTAACTTACAAGATCAGTTGATGGTAAGGAAGGCAATACAATTATAGCATTAATTTCAAGAGGACTAGAATGCAAAATCAAGGATGTAATCCTGAGACATCATTGGTCAGACTGCACTTCAAGTATTGTGAGCGGTTTTGGGCTCCTTAACTAAGAAAAGATGTGATAGTACTGGAGTATTGGAGAGCATCCAATAGGTTCATGAGAATGATTCTGGAACTGGAAGGTTCGAAGTATGAGGAACATTTGGTAGTTCTGGGTACTGGAGATTAGAAGAATGATGCGGGATCTCATTTAAACCTATTGAATATTGAAATACCTAAATAGAGTGGATGTGGAGAGAATGTTTCCTCTAGTGAGAGAGTCTGGAACCATGTCAGAATAGAGGGGCATGTCTTTAAAAGAGGTGAGGAAAAGTTTCTTCAGCTTGAGGGTGGAAAATCTGCAGAATTTGTTGCCACGGATGGCTATTGATGCCAAGTCATGAGGTATATCTAAACCTGAGGTTGACAGGATCCAAATTAGTCATAGTCATACTTTATTGATCCCGAGGGAAATTGGCTTTCGTTACAGTTGCACCATAAATAATTAAATAGTAATAAGACCATAAATAATTAAATAGTAATATGTAAATTATGCCAGGAAATAAGTCCAGGACCAGCCTATTGGCTCAGGGTGTCTGACCCTCCAAGGGAGGAGTTGTAAAGTTTGATGGCCACAGGCAGGAATGACTTCCTATGACGCTCAGTGTTGCATCTTGGTGGAATTAGTAAGGGTATCAAAGGTTATCGGGAGAAAGCAGGAGAATGGGGATAAAGGGATGGCAGAGCAGACTCATTTGGCCAATTTGGTTAATTCTGCTCCTATGTCTTACGGTGAGAGAGCCTGTATCCATGCTGGGTTGCTCAATGACCAAGCACAGTGTCAAGGGAGGTTTGACCATGAAGAAGGGGAATGGGGTGGAAGTACTTAGATTCTTCTTCACATAGACACTCAGTATATCCATGCAGACACACATGCATGTGGACACAAATGGAGCAACATACAGTCCACTAACTCATCACCATTATTTCTTGATGCTTCCTAGGTAAATCTTGTTTTCCTCAGTTTGACAATATGGAAGCTGATTCAGAAATTCCATTCCATCAATCCAGATTTAACGGACTTACAGAACGTCAGGTACTAAGTCCAATCAGTATTGCTCAATCAAGCTTCAAGCATTAAATGTTGTACATGGAGATTTCAGCAGAGCCTGGCTGAAATGAATATTTAGCCCAATGGATTCCTGCCACATTCAATCTGTACAGGAGAAACTCAGACTACAAATGCTCTTGCAACCTACAACATGTATAACATATAACAAAACAATATTGGAACATGCACTCTGGTCCACAATGTTGTGTTGCACTAATTGTATTAGCAATCAAATGTCTAACTAACCTAATCTCTCCTGCCTACAGTGTGCACATGTGCACACCCCTCCATTTCCAGTACATGCCCCTCACGTCCCACCCTGCAGTCTTCACTCGACTCCCACCCTCCAAGCACGACCTCCCCCACACTTCCACCACCCTTCCGCATGGCCTCCTCCACACTTACCCCACCCCTCCCCCTCCATACGGCTTCCCCCCGATCCCCCCTCACCTACCCCCCATGGTCTCCTCTTTCCTTGCACACACCCCCCCACCCACCTTCAACAGACTCTCCCACTCACTCAGTCCTTCACAGATTCTCAACACCCACCTCACATCTCCCACACATTCCCCCCCCCACGAACTCAACATCGCATACCTGAACTTGTGGGCCACTCACACCCTCTCACACCAGTTCTTCCAGTCAGTCACGATGCTCCACCTACCACTTCTTCACAGTCTGCCAAACCTTCACACTGGCACTGTCCTCTGCCCCACACAGTACCAACCCAAACAAATACTGTCTTATCTTGTTCTTCTTTGTGCTGACCCACACACTCTACCCTATCCTGTCCCACAAAGTGCTCACCCACTCACATGCTCCCTTATTCTGTCCCACACTGTGAGCACCTACATGTCTTACCCTGCCTCACATCATGCCCACCAGTACAAACTGGCTTCACCTTTCCCATGTTGTTCCACACAGTGCCCACCTGCACACACCTTTCTTTACCCTGTCTTACACTGTGCCCACCTACTCACACACTGCCTTGTCTTGTCCCACACTTTCCAACAATGTGCTCACGTGCATACAGATTGCCTTACCCTGTCCCACACTGTGTCTACCCGCACACATACTTCCCTTCCCTTTCCCACACTATGCCCACCTACACATGTCTTACCCAGTCCCAAACTATGTTCACCCACATACACGGTCTCACCTGCCCCATCTCTATCAAAGCATTAGCTACTTTCCTTAAAGACTGGTATTGGGCCCAAAATGTCCGCACAAGCCCAAAATTGCTGATGATCCTTGAAACAACCACATTTTCACCCGCAGAAAATCATGTTCAGTCTGAAAAATCCACTTCTATGTCCAAAAAAAATCACACCTCCTAAAGTTCACATCCCAAACATCATGCCTGTCTAAAATCTTGTATCCAGATGTCTGCCTTGCTTCTATGTGTTGCTAATTACCCTCCCACCCCATCCCTAATGCTTCCCCATTTCTTACCCCACCCCCCTCTCACTCTGTGCTAACAGTTGGTTAGTGACTATTCATGATGGTATTTTCTATTTTCCTGCGTAGAGTGTTTGTCATAACTGCGATTGCTCAGTTGGAGTTGCTGGGCTCTGCCTGGATTTTTGGAGTTTTCCATTTCCAAAGGAGAACCATTGCACTGGCGTATATCTTCACAATCCTCAACAGCTTCCAGGGAACATTCATCTTCATTCTGCACTGTGTCATCAACAAGCAGGTGAGGCTCAGAGCATCATGAGGCATTGGACTGTCAAGTAGCTCCAAAGGTCAAATGGTTAAATCCTGCTCCTGCGTTCACTGTATTCCTATTAATGGCGCAGTATAGAATGTATGAGGAACCATGTGAATAAGAGGGACTGTGTCCCAGCACTGACCATGTGTGCAATAGGAACCATGTGTCCATCAAGGACCATGTGTCCAGCACTGACTGTGTTTGTGAACAGGGATGATGTCCCCATGATGGCCGTGTGTGTAACAGGGACTGTATGTCCCGCCACTGAATGAGTCTATAAGACAACTGTAATACTAGATGATCTATGTGATGATGAGAATATGTTTTGCACATTCCTTATCCATCTTCTGCTCTGCTGGTTTAGGTGAGAAGTGAGTATCAGGTGTGGTTTGTAAACGTCTGCAACTTCCTGAAGTTATCAAAATACTCGTCATTTGCCAATTCGTTCCTGCCTTCTTCCTCCTCCTCTCATGCTGGCACCTCTGCAACCTACGAGTGAATTTGTGGGCATCAGTCACTGATAAAACATCTCCTCTCAAGTTCTGTCGAGTGTAATACTTCCAATAGTTTTTGTAAAATTTAAGTAGAGAAAGTTTATTTTGTAATGACATAAGCTTGGACTGTTAATATCCATTCACTGTTCATTGACCAGAGGAAAAAATATTGTTTTAACCCATAGTTCAATCCAGGTTTGTATTATCTATGGATTTTGGTTTGTGATTTCCTGACAATTAATTTGCAAAGGCTTAAACAGCTTCCTGCTTCTTCATCTGAGTCCTGTGGTCTCAGCACACTGCTTATCATCTGTCTATATCTCAAGCCCATCTCCCTGCCATTTGCCTGACAAGAAAAATCAAACAAACTTAGTCTGAGGAGCTCCAGTAAATTTGGGACCTGCAACCTTTTGCAGCGGAGAACTGGAGAAGCTGCAACCTTTGTGAATTGCTTCTGAATTCATGCTGAAATGAATGTAAAATCATTTTTAAAACCTCTTGCTCTCTAGAACTCAAACATTGGAATTTTTAGATTTCCCAAATCCCTGCCTCTTCAAGGTCAATGTACCAACCCACAGAGAAACATATTTATCTCTTCATTCATTCACATTTCTTAGAATTGTTACTGAAGAGTAAGAGGCTGGAAAGATTATTGTGCCTGTGGTTGCAATCTCATAAACACCATTTTCCATTCACCCAGTGAATTATTCTCTGTCAAAACATTTTTTTTAATTTGGTGCAATTGGACACACCTTGCTTGTTACCCTATTAGAGAGACAGGAATACAGCAGTGCAGGGATTTACTTCCTGAGGTAGCAGAGTTCTGCACCACTAATCCAGATACAGCAGTTCAAATCCCACCACTGCTACATTTCCTTTCTTCTGGTTAGATCATATGTGCCCCCAAGCTCACCAATGTGTGTGTAACTGCCCCTCAGTTCCATATAACGAAAGTTGGCATTGCCAATGATATCTGTGTCACAAACAAGTACAAATCCTGACAGTGATTGGCCTGAATTAACGGCACTCTGCAGCATTTTGCTTTTCCACTTTCAGTTCACCGGACACCATGTAACCAGCTCCAGGTCTAACCTGACAAGATGAATCTCAAAGCTCCATCCCACCAACGATGGTGTAGTATTAGTTGTTTAGATCACTTTAGCTCTGCAATATTGCCTTACCTCAGTGCTTTTGATATTGCCAGCAGAATGTACATAATTAAATAAAGTGTTTTATTGATAAATTGCCTTCTAAATCTTTTAACAACATTGTAAACAATGAACTTATAATAGTTATTCACTGTATCTAAATTCCTCAACTTGTACTCAGCTCGGCTTTTCCCCAGCCATTGGTGTCTTTGTTGAAACCAGCTCTCTAGAATGTCTCCCTTTATACCTTTCTGCCTTTGTGGCTTCCATTCATGCTTTGTGGCCACACCTGAAGCAAGAGCATATTCAATTAAGTCAGTGTAAACAATAGGAATGGGAAGTGGAATTAAAATTGGCGGTCACTGGCAGATCTTGCTTTTTCTGGCGGACAGAGCATAGGTGCTAGGCGAAGCGGTCTCTCAATCTACATGGCCTCTCACCGATATGCATTCCAATTTTCCCATTGTATTTACCTTCCTTACCACCAACTAAACCTGCAAGTTAAACCTCTGGCACCTTTGATTTTTGAATTTTCTCCCCATTTTGAAAATAGTCCGCACCTTTATCATTGATAAATGACATGAAAAGGAACAGTCCCAACGCCAACCCCTGTGGCACACTACTAGTCAGTCACTAGCAGCCAACCAGAAAAGGCCCCCTTAATTCTCACTCTTTGCCTTCTGCCAGTCAGCCAATCATTTATCTGTGCTGGTACCTATCCAGTAATTCCATGGGCTCTTATCTTGCTAACCAGCCTCATGTTCAGCACCTTGTCAAAGGCCTTCTGAAAATCCAAATAAACAACATCCACTGACTCTCCTCTGTCTATCCTGCCTGCTATTTCCTCAAAAAATTCCAGCAGATTTTCTCTTGAGAAAACCAGGCTGACTTTGTCTTATTTTATCATGTGCCTTCAAGTACTCCAAATGCTCATCCTGAATAATAGCATTCAACATCTTTCCTACCATTGAAGTC
This sequence comes from Mobula hypostoma, assembly GCF_963921235.1. Classification (NCBI taxonomy): domain Eukaryota; kingdom Metazoa; phylum Chordata; class Chondrichthyes; order Myliobatiformes; family Myliobatidae; genus Mobula; species Mobula hypostoma. Next base: position 30,913,301 of record NC_086125.1, on the reverse strand, counting down.
AGCTAAGTTTCGGATAATTTAATCACAAACAAGAGAAAATCTGCTGGTTTCCTTTTCCCTCTCTTACCTTATCTCCTTGCCTGCCCATCGCCTCCCTCTGGCACTACTCCCCCCTTTGCTTTCTTCCATGGCCTTCTGACCTCTTCCATCTGACACCCCCCTTCACCAGCCAACTTCCCAGCTTTTTGCTTTTCTCCTTGGAGCGGCGGAGGATGAGAGGTGACCTGATAGAGGTGTATAAGATGATGAGAGGCATTGATTGTGTGGATAGTCAGAGGCTTTTCCCAAGGCTGAAATGGCTAGCATGAGAGGGCACAGTTTTAAGGTGCTTAGAAGTAGGTACAGAGGAGATGTCAGGGGTAAGTTTTTACGCAGAGAGTGGTGAGTGTGTGGAATAGGCTGCCGGTGATGGTTGTGGAGGCGGATATGACAGGGTCTTTTAAGAGACCCCTGGATAGGTACATGGAGTTTAGAAAAATAGAGGGCTATGGGTTACGACTGAGAAGGTGCTCAGGAAGCTTAATGGTCTGAGGGTGGATAAATCTGGACCTGATGGAATGCACCCTCAGGTTCCGCAAGAAGTAGCTGGAGAAATTGCAGAGGCATTATCGATGATTTTTCAAGAACTAATAGATTCTGTTATTGTACCAGATGACTGGAAAATTGCAAATGTTACTCTGCTATTTAAGAAGGGTGGGAGACAGCAGAAAGGAAACTATAGATCTGTTAGCCTGACATCAGTGGTTGGGAAGTTGTTGGAATTGATTGTTAGGGATGAGATTACAGAGTACCTGGAGGCACATGACAAGATAGGCCAAAGCTAGCATGGTTTCCTGAAAGGAAAATCCTGCCTGACAGACCTACTGCAATTCTTTGAGGAAATTACAAGCAGGGTAGACAAAGTAGACATGGTGTACTTAGATTTTCAGAAGGCCTTTGACAAGGTGACACACTTGTGGCTGCTTAGCAAGATAAGAGCCCATGGACTTACAAGGAAGTTATTAGCATAAGTGGAGCATTGGCTGGTCAGCAGAAAACAGAGTGGGAGTAAAGGGATCCTATTCTGACTGGCTGCCAGTTACCAGTGGAGTTCCACAGGGGTCGGTGTTGGGACCATTGCTTTTTACGATGTACGTCAATGATTTGGACTACGGTATTAATGGATTTGTGACTAAATTTGCCGATGATACAAAGATAAGGGGAGGAGTGGGTAGTGTTGAGGAAACAGAGAGCCTGCAGAGAGACTTGGATAATTTAGGGGAATGGGCAAAGAAGTGGCAAATAAAATACAATTTTGGAAAGTGTATGGTCATGCACTTTGGTGGAACAAATAAATGGGCAGACTATTATTTAGATGAGGAAAAAATTCAAAATGCAGAAATGCAAAGGGACTTGGGAGTCCTTGTGCAAGATACACTAAAGGTTAACCTCCAGGTTGAGTCGATTGTGAAGAAGACGAATGCAAAGTTGGCATTCATTTGTAGAGGGAAAGAATATAAGAGCAGGGATGTGATGTGGTGGCTCTATAAGGCACTCGTGAGACCACACTTGGAGTATTGTGTGCAGTTTTGGGCTCCTTATTTTCGAAAGGATATACTGACATTGGAGAGGGTTCAGAGAAGATTCATAAGAATGATTCCAGCAATGAAAGGGTTACAGTATGAGGAACATCTGGCCGCTCTTAGGCTGTATTCTCTGGAGTTCAGGAGAATGAGGGGGGATCTCATAGAAATATTCCGAACGTTAATAGGCCTGAACAGATTAGATATGGCAAAGTTATTTCCCATGGTAGGGGATTCTAGGACAAGAGGGTACGACCATTTAGAACAAAGATGCAGAGAAATTACTTTAGTCAGAGGGTGGTACATCTGTGGAATTTGTTGCCACGAGCGGCTGTGGAGGCCAAGTTATTGGGTGTATTTAAGGCAGAGATAGATAGGTGCTTGATTAGCCAGGGCATCAAAGGGTATGGGGTGAAGGCAGGGAAGTGAGGATGACTCGAAGAATTGGATCAGCCCATGATTGAATGGCAGACCAGACTCAATGGGCCGAATGGCCTATTTCTGCTCCTATATCTTATGGTTTTATGGGTAAACTTGGGTAATTTCTAAGTAAGTACATGTTCGGCACAGCACTATGGGCCAAAGGGTCTGTATTGTGCTGTAAGTTTTCTATGTTTCATCCTCCCCCTTCAGATCGCCTTGTATTTCTCTGTCCCCTCCGTCCCATCTTTTAAATCTACTCCTCAGCATTTTTTCTCCAGTCCTGCCGAAGAGTCTCGGCCTGTAATGTCAACTGCACTCTTTTCCATAGATGCTGTCTGGCCTGCTGAGTTCCTCGACCATTTTGTGTGTGTGGTGGATAATTTTATTTCTTCTGCCTTTCGGTTCCATGCTTGACCATTTGAGATGTCCACTTTTTTTTCAAAGAAAGGGGTTTCCCTTTCATCACTATTAATTCCCTCCTCAACTTCCCAACAAATGCCCCCATCCCATCTTCCGGTCGCCATTACAGGGATAGGGTTCCACTTGCACCTACCACCACATGAGAGTCTGTATCACGTACATCGTTCACCATAACTTCCGTCGTCTCCAACCGGATCCTACCAATAAACAAATTGTTCCCTCACTCCTTCTCCAGTTTCCGCAGCAGTCACACTCTACATGACTTACTTGTCCATGCATTCCTCCCCACTGATCTCCCTCCTTGTACTTTTCCCTGCAAACATGACAAATGCTACACCTGTCCCTACATCTCCTCCCACACCACCACTCTGGGCCTCAAACAGTCATTCCTGGAGAGGCAGCATTTAAACTGTGACACGCAAAATACTGAGGAACTCAGCAGGACAGGCAGCATCTATGGAAATAAATAACCAGTTGATGCTTCAGGCCGGGATCATTTATCAGGACTGGAAAACAAATGAAGAAGGTGGGGGAAATGGAGCTGGGAAGTTGATTACTGAAAGAGATAAAGAACTGGAAAAGGAGGAATTTGATAGGAGAGGACAGAAGAACATGGAAGAAAGGGAAGGGGGAGGTGCCCCAGAGGGAGGTGGTGGGCAGGTAAGGGGATAAGGTAAGTGACGGAAACACAAATGGGGAATACTGTGAGGGGGGGCAATTACCAGAAGTCCGAGAAATCCCTATCCTCCACTCTCTACTTTCCACAGGGATCACTTCCCTATGTGCCTCTCTACTCCGCTCGTTTCTTCCCACTAATCTCCCTCCTGGCATTTATCCTTAAAAATGGAACAAGTGCAACACCTGCCCCTGCACCTCCTCCCTCAACACCATTCAGGGCACCGATAATTTCTTCCAGGTGAGGCCACACTTCACCTGTGAGTCTGTTGGGGTCATTTACTGTGTCCAGGGCTCCCGGTACGGCCTCCTGTACATCGAAGTGACCCAATATAGATTCAATAAACACATTGTTCCCTCACTCCTTCCACAGTTTCCGCGTGGGTCACGCTCCACATGACTTCCTTATCCATGCATTCCTCCACACCGATCTCCCTCACCGAGCACCTTCACTCTGTCTGCCACAAAAAACGGGATCTCCCAGTGGCTGATCATTTCAGTTCTACTTCCCATTCTGACATGTCAGCCCATGGCCTCCCCTACTGCCACGATGAAGCTAGGCTCAGCTTAGAGAAGCACCACCTTGTATTCTATCTGGGTAGCCTCCAACCTAATGGCATAAACATCAATTTCTTAAACTTCCGGTAATTGCCTCCATTCCCCACCCCACCCCCCCACCATTCCCCATTCCTATTTCCCTCTCTCACCTTACCTGCCCATCACCTCCCTCTAGTTCTCCTCCCCTTCCCTTTCTTCCATGGTCTTCTGCCATCTCCTACCAGATTTCCACTTCTCCAGCCCTTTATCTCTTTCACCTAATCAACTTCCCAGCTCTCCCCTTCTTCCATTTTTACCCTTCACCTGCCACCTTCTCCTTCTTCCAACCCTCCCCCTCCCCCCCCCCACCTTCTTACTCTGACTTCATCCCTTTCTTTCTGGTCCTGATAAAAGGTCTCAGCCCAAATCATCAACTATCACCTCCTCCAGTATTTTGTATGTGTTGCTTTAGATTTTCAGCATCTTCAAGTTTTCTCATGTTTGTGATTTAACGTGTGAATCTGTTGGAGTAATCATTTGTATCCAGTGTTCCCAGCGCAGCCTCCTCTTTATCAGTGAGAGCTGATGCAGATTGGGGGACTGCTTTGTTAAGCATCTTGGTTCTGTCTGCTGCAAAAGACAGGATTCCCAGTGACCACCAATTTTAATTTGACTTTGCTTTCCTATTCTGACATGTTGGTCCATAGTTTCCTTTCTGCAATCCTGACATGATATGTCCAATCTCATTTTGGAGGAGCCACATGTATTTTCCATTTGGGCAGCAGCTAACCTGGTGGCATGAACATCGGTTTCTCAAACTTCCTGTCATTACTTCACACCCCCTCCACTTCTGTTTTTTTCTATTCCCCAATCCAGTTTCTCTCTCAACCCTTTTCCTCACCTATCCATCGCTTCCTTCTAGTTCCCCTCTCCTGTTAGGTTCCTTATTCTGCCTGTTCCTCGTTCACCTATCACCCTTCAGATTCTTACTTCACAACCTCTCCCACACCCAACCACCTTCTCCCCCAACAGGTCTCCCCCAACACCTATCAGCTCCCCCTTTCCACCACCTTCTTATTATGACTGCTGAACTCTTCCTTTTCAGTCCAGAGGATGGGTCTTGCCATGAACCATCGACTATTTATTCTTCTCTGTACCTTCTGCCAAACTTGCTGAGTTCCTCCACTAATCAAGATTTAGAGTGCTAATCAAGATTTCCACCATCTGCAGGATCTCGTTGTGTTTATGCACTTTCCAATTCAGTATCTGCATAGTAACTACCAATCACAATATATTCTTCAGGTGTCAAAAACCAATAAAGCTAAAATATTAATGGCCAAATAGACACTTGTGATGGTAAGCCAATTGTCCAATCATTAGTGTGCATCCTTTCCAATACTTCACTTGTATCCTTGTCTTAGTTTTCCTGGTGCACATGGGCCCCTGGCTCTCAGGCTGTACACAGAGAAAATTGTCTCTCAAGTCTCACACTCAGTGTGGCTGAGTTTCACAGTCTACACTCTATCTCTGTTAGCTCACTAACTTAACACTAGCTTCCCCATCACTTTCACACTGGCAACAACTTCATGTAAGGCTACTGGGGAGAGTTTAAACTGGGATTGCTGGGGGATGGAAACCAAACTGAAGAGACAGAGGAAGAGGCGGTTGGCTCACAAATAGAGAAAGCTTGGAGACAGTGTGAGAGGGAGGATAGGCAGGTGATAGAGAAGGGACACGCTCAGACCAATGGTTTGAGATGTGAGATGTGTCTATTTTAATACAAGGAGTGTTGTGAACAAAGCGGATTAGTTTAGGGCGTGGATCAGTACTGGGAGCGATGATGTTGTGGCCTTACAGAGACTTGGATGGCTCAGGGGCAGGAATAGTTACTTCGAGCTGCAGGCTTTGGATGTTTGAGAAAGGACAGGGAGGGAGACAAAAGAGGTGAGGGCATGGCACTGTTGATCAGAGATAGTGTCACAGCTGCAGAAAAGGAAGAAGACATGGAGGGATTGTCTACGGAGCCTCTGTGGGTGAACTTAAGAACTTAAGCAAAGTTAAGGTCAATAACTCTACTGGGTGTTTTTTTATAGACCACCCAATAGTAACAGGGACATAAAGGAGCAGATAGGGAGACAGTTTCTGGAAAGGTGTAATAATAACACTGTTGTGGTGGTGGGAGATTTTAAATTCCCAAATATCGATTAGCATGTCCCTAGAGCAAGGGGTTTGGATAGGGCGGAGTTTGTGAGGTATGTTCAAGAAGGTTTCTTGACACAGTAAGTAGACAAGCCTACAAGAGGAGAGGCTGTACTTGATCTGGTATTGGGAAATGAACCTGGTCAGGTGTCAGATCTCTCAGTGGGAGAGCATTTTGGAGATAATGATCATAATTCTATCTTCTTTACCATAGCATTGGAGAGGGATAGGAGCAGACAAGTTAGGAAAGCATTTAATTGGAGTAAGGGGAAATATGAGGCTATCAGGCAGGAACTTGGAAGCATAAATTGGGAACAGATAGAAACATAGAAAATAGGTGCAGGAGCAGGCTATTTGGCCCTTCGAGCCTGCACCGCCATTCAGTATGATCATGGCTGATCTTCCAACTCAGAACCCTGTACCAGCCTTCCCCCCATACCCCCGATCCCTTTAGCCACAAGGGCCATATCCAACTCCCTCTTAAATATAGCCATATAGCCAATAATACTCCTTGTATTAAAATATAACTCCCTCTTTCCCCTTCAGCCCGTAGAATGATTGCATTTCTTACTTTAATGGCGAAAAGATGTATTTTACAACATTGGAAAGAGCTTAATGCTCCAACTACCTTTTTTTGGTTTTCTCAGACGATTTTATGTTTGAATCTGGAGAAAATTAGAAGTAACCTTTATGATTCTTCATTTAAATTTGAACAGATTTGGGGACCTTTTATTCGATATTTTCATTTAATGTAATATTTACCCTTCTTGTTTTTTTTTCACTGTTTTAATGGAGGTCGGGATTGAGGACGTGATTTTAAGTTTAACTCTGTTTGGTTTCAAGTTAGCCCATTGCTTTGCTTTGCTTTTAGGTAGTTGCACGGTGGGTTTTTTTTTGGGGGTTTTTTTTTTCTTTTTTCTTTTTTTTTCCATTGATATATATAAAATCTAGTATACTATTATGTTATCTTGGTTTCTTATGCTTAAATTACATTGTTTGTAGTATTTTCTTTTTGGTATTGTTATCTTTTGGAATTTTATTGTACTTTAACATTGTATTAATGTTTATATGGCTTACCTTTTTTGTATACTTACTCAATAAAAAGATTTAAACACAATATAGCCAATGAACTGGCCTCAACTGTTTCCTGTGGCAGAGAATTCCACAGATTCACCACTCTCTGTGTGAAGAAGTTTTTCCTAATCTCGGTCCTAAAAGGCTTCCCCTTTATCCTCAAACTGTGACCCCTCGTTCTGGACTTCCTCAACATCGGGAACAATCTTCCTGCATCTAGCCTGTCCAATCCCTTTAGGATTTTATATGTTTCAATAAGATCCCCCTTCAATCTTCTAAATTCCAACAAATATAAGCCTAGTCGATCCAATCTTTCATCATATGAAAGTTCTGCCACCCCAGGAATCAATCTGGTGAACCTTCTTTGTGCTCCCTCTATGGCAAGGGTGTCTTTCCTCAGATTAGGGGACCAAAACTGCACACAATACTCCAGGTGTGGTCTCACCAAGGCCTTGTTCTCAGGGAAATGTATGGAAGAAATGTGGCAAATGTTCAAGGGATATTTGTGTGACGTTCTGCATAGGTATGTTCCAATGAGACGGAAAGGATGGTAGGGTACAGGAACTGTGGTGTACAAAGGCTATTGAAAATCTATTCAAGGAGAAAAGAAGAGCTTACAAAGGTTCAAAAAACTAGATAATGATAGCGATCTAGCAGCTATACGGCTAGCCCGAAGGAGATGAAGAAGCAAATTAGGTGATCCAGAAGGGGCCATGAGAAGGCCTTGGCGAGCAGGATTAAGGAAAACCCCAAGATATTTTGCAAGAATGTGAAGAACAAAAGGATAAGATGTGAGAGAACAGGACCAATTAAGTGTGACAGTGGAAAAGTGTGTATGGAACTGGAGGAGATAGCAGAGGTACTTAATGAATACTTTGCTTTGGTATTTACTGAGGAAAAGTATCTTGGCGATTGACTTACAGTGAACTGGAAAGCTTGAGCATGGAGGTATGAAGAAAAAAGGATATGCTGGAGCTTTTGGAAAACATCAAGTTAGATAAGTCACCAGGACTGGATGAGATATATCCCAGGCTACTGTGGGAGGCGAGGGAGGAGATTGCTGAACCTCTGGCGATGATCTTTGCATCATCAATGGGGACGGGAGAGGTTCCGGAGGATTGGAGGGTTGTTGATGTTGTGCCATTGTTCAGGAAAGGGAGTAGAGATAGCCCAGGAAATTATAGACCAGTGAGTCTTACTTCAGTGGTTGGTAAGTTGATGGAGAATACCCTGAGAGGCAGGATTTATGAACATTTGGAAAGGCATAATGTGATTAGTAATAGTTATCATGGCTTTGTGAAAGGCAGGTCGTGTTTAAATTTTTTGAGGATGTGACTAAACACATTGATGAAAGTAGAGCAGTAGGTGTAGTGTATATGGATTTCAGCAAGGCATTTGATAAGGTACCCCATGCAAGGCTTATTGAGAAAGTAAGGAGGCATGGGATCCAAGGGGACATTGCCTTGTGCATCCAGAACTGACTTGCCCACAGAGTGGTTATGGGCGGGTCATATTCTACATGGAGGTGGTGACCAGTGGTGTGCCTCAGGGATCTGTTCTGGGACCCTTACTCTTTGCGATTTTTATAAATGACCTGGATGAAGAAGTGGAGGGATGGGTTAGTAAGTTTGCTGATGACACAAAGTTTGGGTGTGTTGTGGATAGTGCAGAGTGCTGTCAGAGGTTACAGCGAAACATTGATAGGATGCAAAACTATGCAAAAAAAAGGAGGGAGGAGAAGATGGCGATGCGATGCAGCGCGCACGGCCATTCCGAATGATATCGTATGTGTTAACTAGGGGTCCGTGCACAATCCTGATTTGATGGAGACAGCTGTGAGAAGCATAGAGGAACACCTGGAGAAACTTCTGAAATGCCCGCTTAGCTGCCGCTGCTACTGTGCGATTGAGAATCTCCAGAGAGGAAGGCCTCAAATCCTCAGCTTTGCCTATTGCCTGTTGCCGGGGCTGGGGTCGAAGTGCTCGGCAGAGATGGTGCTCGGTGCTCGGTGTCGGAGAGCTGGTCAGAGGCTCAGAGTTTTCGGACGGACTCGGAGTCGGACTGTGGTCAGATGCTTCCAGGATGCTGCATCGGCAAGTTTGCAGCGCTGGAGGTTCACCATCTGCGTGAGATGATAGGACTTTCGAGAGACTTTGAGATTTTTTACCGTGCCCATGGTCTATTCTTTATCAAATTACGGTATTGCTTTGCACTGTTGTAACTATATGTTATAATTATGTGATTTTTGTCAGTTTTTCAGTCAGATTGTCATCTGTTTCTGTGATATCATTCTGGAGAAACATTGTATCATTTCTTAATGCATGCATTACTAAATGATAATAAAAGAGAACTGCGTGTCCTCATAATCTAAAAAAAACTGGGCTAAGAAGTGGCAGATGGAGTTCAACCCAGCCTTCATCAATCATGGGATTGAGTTTAGGAGCCGAGAGTTAATGTTACAGCTATATAGGACCCTGGTCAGACCCCACTTGGAGTACTGTGCTCAGTTCTGGTCGCCTCACTATCAGAAGGATGTGGAAACCATAGAAATACTGCAGAGGAGATTTACAAGGACGTTGCCTGGATTGGGGAGCATACCTTATGAGAATAGGTTGAGTGAACTCGGCCTTTTCCCCCTTGGAGCGACGGAGGATGAGAGGTGAACTGATAGAGGTGTATAAGATGATGAGAAGCACTGATCGTGTGGATAGTCAGAGGCTTTTTCTCAGGGCTGGAATGGCTAGCTTGAGAGGGCACAATTTTAAGGTGCTTGGAAGTAGGTGCAGAGGAGATGTCAGGGGTAAGATTTTTTATACAGAGAGTGGTGAGTGTGTGGAATGAGCTGCCAGCGAAGATGGTGGAGGTGGATGCGATAGGGTCTTTGAAGAGACTCCTGTACAGGTATATGGAGCTCAGTAAAATAGAGGGCTATGGGTAATCCCAGGTAATCTCTAAGGTAAGGACATGTCCAGTACAGCTTTGTGGGCCGAAGAGTCTGTATTGTGCTGTAGGTTTCTCTTTTTTTTGTAATTTATTTTTTATTGAATTTCATCATCAAACAAACATTTCCATAAAATGTATTTCAGATACTGTACATATATATCATATAATCATATTTGTCACAAATCTCCACATAATATTTATCTGAGGTATATACTTATAGAAAAGGAGAGGAAAGAAAGAAAGAACAATCAAAAGAAGAAAACTATGTGCAGAGTAGGGAGTGATTTTATTTACAACATATTCATTGACATGTGAGAATAAAATCAGTCCAATAAGGTGTTATGTAGTTAAACCATTTCTTCCAGTAAGAAAAAAATTGTTCCAACTTATGATTAACAGATGCTGTTATCTTCTCTATTTTGTTAATGTCCATTGTAATTTCCATCCATACATTTAAAGTTGGGCTCTCCTGAGATAACCATTTCGTGTTAAGGGTCTTTTTACCAGCCACCAGCAGTACATTCATTAAATATTTATCTCTTTTCAACTATTCTTGAGGTATATACCCAAAATATATGGTCTTACTCTCTAAGGGTATTTCACATTTAAAGGTGTCTTATAGGGCATTATGTATCCCACTCCAATAGTCTTTGATAATGGGGCATTTACAGAAAATATGATAATGGTTTGCATTTTGATTTCCACAATTTCTCCAGCACTGATTCAATGTTGCAATGTTGTATAACAATAAAATATGAAAATTTCCAAGGTGGGTGAATAATTTTTACAGGCACTGTATGTATGTATGCATAAATTATAACACTATCAATGCTACTCCTGTACTATAAAACTGTATATTGGTTTTAAATATTTATTGAAGGAGGATGCCATGTGCATTTGATTGACTGTAAATGAACAAAATCTGGTGTAGACAACGATTAACCTTCATGCAATGCTTTTGATGACTGCATGCTAAAAATCTTCATTTTCATTGTAACATTCATGATGATTGTTGATACCTTCAAATTTTTCATAGTTCCTAACTTATTGAAGTCGTGAAATATTTCCATTTTCACTCCCAGCCATTTCTGGTATCTCCAAGCATGAATGCTTGAAACCACAGGTGCAAAACAGTTCTTAATGCCTATTTCTTGTCAACAGTCAGTGACAAAAATCACTGCTTTCTGAACGTAAGTGCGCATGACTGACGCTATATAGAAACTGCTCTAAGCATGGTGTATTATGACCAAATAAGTGCTTGCACCTGATGCTAGTTAGAAACAGTTCTCCAGCAATCTCCTGTCATAATTAAGTTGCATAGTGACCCAAATAAACAAAGAGATTATTTTCGTGATTAGTTTCTTTTTCTTTAAGAGCTGTCCCAGAATCCACTATATACAAGTATATCCTGGGTAGAAGAGGTCATTAATGATGGAAGCCACCTTTTTAAGGCATCACCTTTTGACGAATCAGTTAAATCTCAATTCAGTTGAATGTGGATATCCACAAATTAAAAGTCGTAGAATACTTCAGCACGGAAACAGGTCCTTCAGCTCACCTAGCATGTATCAAACCATTATTCTGCACATTGGCTGTATCAGGAACCACGGGATAAAACATTTTGGCCTCTTGTCATTAAAAAGAGTCTTTTCTGATTGGCTATCAGTGACTAGTGGTTTTCCGTAAGGGTTGATGTTGGGACCACTTCTTTGTACATTGCACATCAATGATTTTGATGATGCAATTGACAGCTTTGTGGCCAGGTTTGTGGAAGATATGATGGTAGAGGTGGAAGGGCATGTAATATTGAGGAAACAAGGTGGGTGCAGGGAAAGTTTGGGAAAATGGGCAAAGTAGCAGCCACTGGAATACAATATCAGGAAGTGTATGGTCAAGCAACTTGTTAGAAGGATAAAAGACTAGAATACTTTATAAATGGGGATAAAATTCAAAAATCAAGGTTCAATTGGATTTGGGGATACTCATGGAGAATTCCCTAAAGGTTAACTTGCAGGTTGAGTCGGTAGTGAGGAAGGGAAATGCAATATTAGCATTCATTCTGAGAGGACTAGAATATAAAACACAAGGACTTAATGCTGAAGTGAAGCCTCACAGGATATTGTGAGGAGTTTTGGGCCACTTATCGAAAAAAAAGATGTGCTAACATTGGAGAGGGTTAAAAGGAGATTCAAGAAAAGGCTTCCAGGAATGAAAGGCTTTTCATGTGAGGAGAATTTGATGGCTCTGGGCCCGTACTCATTGGAGTTTTGAAGAATAAAAGAGGATCTGATTGAAATCTACTGAACGTTGAAAGGCTGAGATAGAGCGGTTGTGGATGTTTCCTATCGCGGGGGACTAGAGGACCAAAGGGCACAACCTCAGAATAGAGGGATATCCATTTAGAATGGAGATAAAGAAGAAGTTTTTCTGCCAGAGGTACTGCATTTGTGGAATTTGTTGACACAGGTGACTGTGAAACTGAGGTCATTAGGTGTCTTTAATGACATTCATGATTAGTCATCGTGTCAAAGGTTGCGGAGAGAAGCGAGGAAAATGAGAATAATAAACGAGGAATGGCGGCGCAGATTTGGTGGGCTGAATGGCTGAATTCCTATGTCTTATAATCTTAGGGTATCAGAATTTTCTCCTCTTCACTTTTAGGAAACATCTGTAGATATACAGTGTCATGTCCTAATCATTGTTAAGCAGAAAATACACCACAAAACTCCCTCAGAAACAGATGAAGCCCAACTCTTGGAGTAGGACACATTTGCAATTCCACAGCAGCTTGCAAACTCACAGGATATTTTAAAGTGCTGCCAACAAAAGGTACATGTTTTAGAACATAGAACATGGAATAGTACAGCACATTACATATTATGTTTTCTGAAGCATAACCACAGAACATCCAGGAAATGACAGACAATTCATATCTTGCTGTTGGAGATTGGATGAGTACTCCCTTGCTCTGCTGTAAGCATTTGCTTCCAGTCCGCATCATACAGGCTGCATCCACCAGAGCTTACAGCACAGTGACTGTGTACATCACTTGATGATTCACCATCTCCTAGGCTTCATATTGATCTTATCACCATTCTAAACCTCCGAGAAATAAAATTAGTTGATGCGCTGTTTTGCATCTGAACAAGGAACCTGTGATGCTTTCAGTGTAGAATGGTTTGTAAAGTTATAGAGTTAAGCAGCGCAGAAAATGTATGCTTGTTGATCCTCCCAGCTTAACATATTTTTTAGTCAGCCTTCCTTAGCAGTAGAAGCTTGTTCAAAAATTATCAATATTGATCTTTTAAAAAGAGAATTGAAAAATAACATCATTTCTAATAGTATTGTTATTGTAACCATCGTACACCGGGTCTGCGAGGATCTCAGAACATATCATCCAATACTACGTGGTTTTGCAACAGTGTAGGTGATACTAAGCCAGCTTGAGGTATGTCCTGTGGAAAACATTTCCTTGCTCTCGGGTTGTGAAATATCATTTGCTGATTCATTTGACCTTAAAAATGATAATCTTTTTTGAGGGTGAGGAGTTGTTTAACGAATTAAGGGGCTCCACTGTACCATATGCCAACAAAATTTTTGCATGCACCATTTTCACCACAAGATCATTGTTAATTAACAATCCAATGAGTAGTTTTGTCATGACCAATGTATGTAGGGAAGGAGTATCACCGAGCAGCTGGTTGAGTGGACAGGGTGTCAGTGAGAAGTCATTAAAATATAATGACAAATTCCATATAATTAAAAATGGTTATAGTAAAGCAGATGGATGGATCAGTAGGAAAGGTCTGAAACTGGGCAATTTCAAGGTAGAAACGTAGAAACAGAAAACCTACAGCACAATACAGGCCCTTTGGTCCACAATGCTGTGCCCAGCATGTACTTACTTAGAAATTACCTACAGCCCCCTATATTTCTAAGCTCCATGTACCCATTCAGGAGTCTCTGAAAAGACACTATTGTATCCGCCTCCACCACTGTTGCCGGCAGCCCATTCCACGCACTCAGCACTCTCTGCATAAAAAACTTGTCACATCCTCAAAAATTTCAATCAGACACAACCTGCCTTTGACTATTCCTAATCATATTATGCCTCTCCAAATGTTCATAAATCCTGCATCTCAGGATCTTCTCCATTAACTTACCAACCACTGAAGTAAGACTCACTGGTCTGTAATTTCCTGGGCTATCTCTACTCCCTTTCTTGAATAATGGAACAACATCTGCAACCCTCCAGCCCTTCAATCCTCCGGAACCTTGCCCGTCCCCATTGATGATGCTAAGATCATTGCCAGAGGCTCAACAATCTCCTCCCTCAACTCCCACAGTAGTCAGGGGTACATCTTGTCCAGTCCCAGAGACTTACCCAACTTGATACTTTCCAAAAGCTCCAGCACATCCTCTTTCTTAATGCTCAAGCTTTTCAATCCACTGTAAGTCATCCCTACAATCGCCAAGATCCTTTTCCGTAGTGAATACTGAAGCACCTGGCGCAGATGTGGCCATCAGGGAGGCTGGAGGTCTCCCAGGATTCCCCATCTGATACCCTGAACAAAGCACTAACTCTGCAGGCATGCTATCTAATTCTACAGGAATGAAACAGTAAAAGTAAGTCTACTCACCCACTTACCTCGGCAAACAGACGGACTTTTTAAACCGTTAGCTTGTACTGTCAGCTGTGTGTGCCCTGCTGTTCCTGTCTGTCCAGGCCGATGCACCAAGGGGAGGGTGGAAAGAGTTGGCGCTTCGCTCTCGCCTCTTCCCGTTTACTGCCGAAGCCCGTTGAAGCCAAAGCCCTACACTCTGCTAGAGGAATAGAGTATAGGAGCAGGGATGTGATGTTGAGGCTCTATAAGGCAATGGTAAGACCTCACTTGGAGTACTGTGGGCAGTTTTGGTCTCCATATTTAAGAAAGGGTGTGCTGACGTTGGAGAAGGTACAGAGAAGATTCACTAGAATGACTCCGGGAATGAGAGGGTTAACATATGAGGAATGTTTGTCCGCTCTTGGACTGTATTCCTTGGAGTTCAGAAGAATGAGGGGGGACCTCATAGAAACATTTTGAATGTTGAAAGGCATGGACAGAGTGGATGTGGCAAAGTTGTTTCCCATGATGAGGGAGTCTAGTACGAGAGGGCATGACTTCAGGATTGAAGGGCACCCATTCAGAACAGAGATGCGAAGAAATTTTTTTAGCCAGAGGGTGGTGAATCTGTGGAATTTGTTGCCACGGGCGGCAGTGGAGGCCAAGTCATTGGGTGTATTTAAGACAGAGATTGATAGGTATCTGAGTAGCCAGGGCATCAAAGGTTATGGTGAGAAGGCGGGGGAGTGGGACTAAATGGGAGAATAGATCAGCTCATGATAAAATGGCAGAGCAGACTCGATGGGCCGAATGGCCAACTTCTGCTCCTTTGTCTGTTGGTCTTATGGTTTAAGTACAGCCTCTTCCCTTGTAGGCTTATCTACATTTTGTGTTAGGAAATCTCCCTGAACACACCTAACAAACTCCACCCCATCTAAAATCCTTGCTCTAGGGAAATGCCAATCAATATTTGGGAAAATAAAATCTCCCACCATGACAACCCTGTTATTATTATGCCTTTCCAGAATCTGTCTCCCTATCTGCTCCTTGCTGTCCCTGTTACTATTGGGTGGTCTATAAAAAACACCCAGTAGAGTTCTTGATCCCTTCCTATTTCTAATTTCCACCCACAGAGACTCAGTAGACGATCCCTCCATGACTCCTCCTTTTCTGTAGCAGTGCCATGCTCCCACCTCTTTTGCCTCCCTCCCTGTCCTTTCTGAAAGATCTAAAAGCTGGCACTCTAAGTAACCATTCCTGCCCCTGAACCATCCAAGTCTCTGTAAGGCCACAACATCAGAGCTCCAAGTTTTGATCCACACTCTAAGCTCATCTGCTTTGCTCATGATGCTTCTTGCATTAAAATGGACACATCTCAAACCATCAGTCTGAGTGCATCCCTTCTCTATCACCTGCCTATCCTCCCTCTCACACTGTCTCCAAGCTTTCTCTATTTGTGAGCCAACAGCCCTTTCCTTGGTTTCTTCACTTAATTTCTCACTCCCCAGCAATTCTAGTTTAATCTCTCCCCATTAGGCTTAGCAAACCTCTCTGCCAGGATATTGGTCCCGCCTCAGATTCAAGTGCAACCTGTCCTTTTTGTACAGGTCATGCCTGCCCCAAAAGAGGTCCCAATGATCCAGAAATCTGAATAGCTGCCTTCCTGCTCCAATCCCTCAGCCACCATTTATCCTCCACCTCATTCTATTCCTATACTCATTGTCACGTGGGACAGACAGTAATCCGGAGATTACTACCTTTGAAATCCTGCTTCTCAACTTCCTTCCTAACTCCCTATAGTCTGTTTTCAGGACCTCCTTCCTTTTCCTACCTATGTCATTGGTACCAATATGTACCATGACCTCTGGCTGTTCACCTTCCACCTTCAGGACATCCTAAAGGTAGGACCTGGCAAATGTAGATAGGGGGTGCCTATTTGTAACAAGCTCTGCATAAAAAGAAGAAATAACAAGAGTTCAAGGCCAACATGGTCTTGTGAGGATGCAAGCCAGGGGTGGCAATCATAGGAAATGCTCGATGTCAAGGGATTTTGAGGGTTGGATAAAAAGAGAAAATGAATTATTTGACAGGTATGGGGAACGAATGATAAGAGAGGCATGTCATGAGTATAAAAAGTGAAAGAAGAACATCAAATAAGGAATTAAAAAGGTTGAGATGGGTCATGAGAAATCAACAGTGGATAGAATTAAGGTGAGCCGAAAGGCTTTTTACAAGCCTCGACAGGCTTAAAGTTTGACAAACCAAACACAAGAGATCCTGCAGATTTACACATGGCTGATCAGATGGTATGGGATGGAGGGCTTCAGGTTTTGGATCATTGGCTCTCTTCCAGGGAACATAGTACCCGTACAGAATGGTTGGTTTACATCTGAACTGGAGGGGGACCAATATCCTGGTGGGGAGATTTGCTGGTGTTGCAAAGGCGGCGGGTGGGGGAGAGCTAGAGTTCAACTAGATTTGCAGGGAGGTAGGAACCAGAACACCAGAACAGATAGTGGAGTGGTTATGGCGCACGATGTTGTTAAGCCTCCATACAAAGTCATAAATCAAAAGGTTGAGCAAGCTGGGACTAACATCTGAGCTGTGTGTATTTCAATGCAATGAGTATTGTAGGAAAAGCAGATGAGCTTAGGGATGTAGAATTATGAAATATTCATTATGAAATATTATGAATTAGAAATATTGGGCACGTGGCCAAGTGGTTAAGGCGTTTGTCTAGTTACCTCAAGGTCGCTAGTTCGAGCCTCAACTGTGGCAGTGTGTTTTTGTCCTTGAGCAAAGGCACTTAATCACACATTAATCTAGTCTGTTCGAGGAGTGGCGCCCCACACTGACTTCCAATCGGCGCCGGCCTTGTAAGGCATGAAAATGCCCGACGTAGGCCTGTCATGGTCTGAGTCGACGTTCCCACCCCACCCCCACCCCAGAATCTGTGCCGGGTGTCACCGATATACAGGAGGCCACACTGGGAGCATTGAACACAGTTGAACACAGTATATGGCCCCAAAAGATTCACAGGCGGGAGGATGGGGTCAAGAGAAATCCTATCCCTGGTAGGGTGTCAGGAGGATGCGGACTCTACCTCCCGCTGCCCTAGCAAAGATAGGCTTCCTTTTGTCCTCACCAACTACCCCACCAGTCTCCAAGTCCAGCACATAGTTCTCCAAAATTTCCGCATCTCCAAAGGGTTCCCACCACCAAGCACATCTTTCCCTCCTCTCCACTTTTTTCTTTCCGCAGGGATCACTTCCACGACTCCCTTGACCATTTGTCCCTCCCTAGTGACCTCCCACCTGTCACTTAACTTTGCAAGCAGAACAAGTGCTACACCTGCCCCTACACCTCCTCCCTCACTATCATTCAGGGCTCCAAACAGTCCTTCCAGGTGAGGTGACACTTCACCTGTGAGTCTGTTGGGGTCATATACTGTGTCTGGTGCTCCCGGTGAGGCTTCCTGTGTATCGGTGAGGCCCGACGTAGATTGGGAGACCACTTCGCCCAGAACCTAAACTCCATTTGCCTGATAAAGTGGTATTTCCCAGTGGCCACCCATTTTCATTCCACTTCCCATTCCCATTCCAATATGTCCATCCATGGACCTCTCCACTGTCATGATAAGACCACATTTAGGTTGGTGGAACACCTTATATTCTGTTTCGGTAGCCTCCAACCTGATGGCATGAACATCGATTTCTTGAGCATCCGATAATGCCCCCCACCTTCCCTCTCCTTCACCATTTCCCATCCTCTTTTTCTTCTCTCACTTTATCTCCTTGCCTGCCCATCGCCTCCCCCTGGTGCTTCTCCCCCCCTCCCCCACCTTGTCTATCTTCCTTGGCCTTCTGTCTCTTTCACCAATTTACTTCCCAGCTCTTTACTTCATCCCTCCCTCTTCAGGTTTTACCTCTCATCTTGCATTTGTCCCCACTCCTTTCAAATCTGCTCCTCAGCTTTTCTCTCCAATCCTGCTGAAGGGTTTTGGCCCGAAATGTTGACTGTACTCTCTTTCTGGATTCTGCCTGGCCTGCTGAGTTCCTCCAACATTTTGAGTGCGTTACCCGCAGTTACAGCATCTGCAGATTTTCTCTTTTTTGTGAGTCGATTGAGACAGTTTGTTTTCTGGGAAATGTGTACTTTGTAACTGGGAAGCCTTCAAATGTGACATGTTGAGAGTACTGTATGTTCTTGTCAGAATTAGAGGCAAGGATAACAGGTTTAGGGAAGCTTGGTTTTGAGGGATATGGAGGCCCTCCTTTAAGAAAAAGGAGATGCATAGCAGGTATAATCAGGCAGGAACAAATGAGGTACTTGAGGAGTATAAGAAATGCAAGAGAACACTAAAGAAGGACATCAGGAATGCTAAAGGAAGACTAAAGGTAGCTCCTGCAGATTAGATGAAGGAGAATCCAAAGGGTTTCTACAGATATGTTAAGAACAAAAGCAAAGCAAGTGACAAAATTAGTCTACTGGAAGATCAGAGTTGTAATCTACATGTGGAGTCAAAAAAGATGGGGGAGATGTGAAATGTTTTTTTTTGCATCTTCATTTACTCAGGAAATGGACACAAAGTCTATAGATATGAGGCAAAGGAGCAGCAAGTTCATGGACCCTATACAGATTACAGAGGAGGGGGTGTTTGCTGACTTGAAGCAAATTAGAATGGATAAATTCATGTGTTCTCTCAGAAAGGGAAGGAGGAGAGGACCTTCCAGTAAACAAATTTGCCCCCTTTCCTCTAAATCCACCTTTTATCTCTTTTCACCTGCCTATTATTTCCCCTGGATCCCCTCCTCCTCCCCTTTCTCTTATGGTTGACTCTCCTCTCCTTTCAGATTCTTCCTTCTCCAGCCCTTGACCTTTCCCACACCCCTGGCTTCACCTATCACCTTCCAGTTATTCCTCCTTCCCCTCCCCTCACCTTTTTATTCTGGCATCTTCCCCCTTCCTTCTACGTTCTGAAGAAGAGTCTCAGCCTGAAATGTCAACTATCTCTTCATTACTATAGATGCTGCCTGTTCTGCTGAGGTCTTCCAGCATTTTGCGTGTGTTGCTTGGATTTCCAACTTCTGCAGACTTTCTTATGTTTAAGATAGGAGAGGAGAATGGATCGTGGGAGAAAGAGAATGAGGAGGGGCACTGAGGGAGGTGATATGCAGGGGTCAGAGTAGGGAAATGAAGAAGGTGGAAGTGGGAGGGAAACAAATTACCTGAAGTTGGAGAAATCGAAACTTATGCTATTAGACTGGAGGCTACTTTGATGGAATATGAAGGTCAAATTCAAAGTACATTTATTATCAAAATATACAGCCTTGAGATATGTCTCCTAACAGGCAGCCACAAAACAAAGAAATCCAAAAGAACTCACACAAAAAAGAAGTCTGTCAAACAAAGTGCAGAAAAGAAAACAAACAAATCACGCAAACAATAAATGCAAGCAAATAGTGTTCTGAACTAAAGTCCACAGACAGTTCAACCTCAGACCCTTGCTTAATTCAGTGAGGTCTTGTTCGTCCAACCTGAGAGTGGCCTCATCATGGCAGAAGAGGAGGCCATGGACCAACACGTCAGAATGGAAATTGTGATAGGAATTGAAATAATTGGCCACTGAGATTTTATGCTTCTTGCAGATGGAGCTGAGGTGCTTGACCAATCTCTGCCGGGTCTCACCATTGTAAAGGAGATTGCACCCGGAGCACAGGGTACAGTAGGCAACCTCAGCAGATTGGAATGTGAAGTGTTTCCTCACCACAAAGACCATTCATCGTCTTGAATGAGAGGAACTGATGCACTTCTGCCACTTGCAGGGATACTAACAGGAGGGAGATTAGTGGGGAGGGGTGAATGGACAAGGGAATATGGAGGGAGCAATCCCTATGGAATGTGGGGTAAAGGTGTATTTGTGGTAGTCTCCCATTGAAATATCCCCAGAAAAGATGGAATTTATCCAGGTGGTAAGGAAAGAGATTGGTCGGGCTCTAGCTGTGATTTTAAATTTTTGTTGGACATAGGAGGTATCTGATGGCTAGAGGGTAGTCAATGAGTCCCCATTTTCATAAAATAAACCGGGGAAAGGCCTGGTAACTATAGAATCACCAGTGGTAGGGATCTTCTGTGTCAGTGGAGAAACTTCTGAGAATTAGTGATCATTGGAAAGGCAGAAGCTAATCAGAGAAAGGTAATGTGGTTTTTCAGGGACAGATCCTCTCTGACTAGATTGAATTCTGAGAAGCTGGTTGAAGCTGGGCCACTGGCTGCAGTTACAAAGTGTCCAGATAAATGTGCAAACAGAAGGAAATCTGCAGATGCTGGAATTTCAAACAACACACATAAAAGTTGCTGGTGAACGCAACAGGCCAGGCAGCAACTCTAGGAAGAGGTACAGTCGACGCTTCCGGCCGAGACCCTTTGTTAGGACTAACTGAAAGAAGAGCTATAGGAGATAAGAGAAATTATGGGAGAAGACAGGAGGGGGAGGGATGGACCCATTCTGATATGCCTATCCACGGCTCCTCTACTGTAAAGATGAAGCCACACTCAGGTTGGCGGAACAACACCTTATATTCCGTCTCAGTAGTCTCCAACCTGATGGCATGAACATTGACTTCTCAAACTTCCGCTAATGCCCCACCTCCTCCTCGTACCCCTTCCATTATTTATTTATATACACACATTCTTTTTCTCTCTCTCTCCTTTTTCTCCCTCTGTCCTTCTCATTAAACTCCTTGCCCATCCTCTGGGTTTTCCCCCCTCCCCCTTTTCTTTCTTCCTGGTCCTCCTGTCCCATGATCCTCTCATATCCCTTTTGCCAATCACCTGTCCAGCTCTTGGCTCCATCCCTCCCCCTCCCGTCTTCTCCTATCATTTCTGATCTCCCCCTCCCCCTCCAGCTTTCAAATCTCTTACTAGCTCTTCTTTCAGTTAGTCCTGATGAAGGGTCTTGGCCCGAAACGTCGACTGTACCTCTTCCTCGAGATGCTGCCTGGCCTGCTGCGTTCACCAGCAACTTTGATGTGTGTTGCTTGTCCAGGTTAATACCTGAATCACTCAGGCACAGAGAGCTGTGAACCGAGTGCTCGTATTTCCTGTACGCATGTCCGAGTGTTGAGTTAGCCACATTAATTATTTTAAGCACAGCTCAGAGATCTGTTGGGTGTGATGTGGGAGGAAGTTTCCTGCCAACACTATCTTGTGTTTTTACAGGAAGAGACAGCTGATTAGAGATTTTGCAAGTGTAGCCAGAATAGCTGGAGACTCATAATTTACAAAGAGTTACTCAATAATTAAATCCTGCAACTATCTTCAGCTGTGGGTGTACTGAAGTTGAACCACAAAGGCATCCAGTAATATCTCCTGTACACAATGTCTGTGTAGTTTTAAGTAAACTGAGACCAAACACATTGCAAAGGCAGGGACAGGGACTTGCTCTCACTACTGTTATAAAAGGGGTGTGGGATGTCAGTGTTACAGTGAGGAGTGCGACTACATCAGGCTGATACAGTGAGGGGTGTGGGGTGTGTCAGTGTTATAGAAAGCAGTGTGAGGTGTGAGTATTACAGTGAGGAGTGTGGGGATGTCAGCATTATAGTGAGGGTTGTGGGTGAATCAGAGTGTGACTGTGTCAGAGTGATACAATGAGGAGTGTGCGGTATGTCAGTGTTACAGTAGGGAGTGTGGGATGTGTCAGTGTTACAGTGAACAGTGTGGGGAGTCAGTGTTACAGTGGGGGGTGTGGGGGTGTCACTGATATAAAAAGTGGTGAGGGTGTCAGTATTATAGTGAGGGCTGTGTGGTGTATGTCAGTGTCACAGTGAGGGGTGTGGGTTGTGTCAGTGTCACAGTGGGGTGTGAGGGGTGTGTCAGTATTGCATGTGAAGAGTGAGTGTTATGTCAGTGTTACAGTCAGAAGGTGTCGGGTGTCAGTGTCACAGTGAGGGGTGTGGGGTACGTCGGTGTTACACTGAGGAGTGTGGGGTGTATCAGTGTTACAGTGAGGTGTGTGGGGTGCGTCAGTATCACAGTGAAGCATGCGGGGTATGTCAGCGTTACAGTGAGGGGTGTAATGAATGATGAGTTCGGAGAAGGACATAAAGATACGGAAGGCGCTGGTGTGGAGGGCTATGAACGACATGAAGGAAATCTGAAAGTCGAACCTGACCAGAGGGCTTAAGAAGAGGATTTTCATAGCAGTCATAGAGTCCATTCTCACGTACGGATGTGTGATGTGGACACTCACCAAGACAATGCGAAAGTCTCTAAATGGTTGCTATACACAAATGCTCCAGATGGCTCTTGATATGAGTTGGCAACAGCACATGATGAAAGTCAAGCTCTATAACAACCTACCGATGCTCTCCACTAAAATCGAGGCGAGAAGACTGCAACTAGCGGGGCACTGTCTACGCCACCCTGAGCTACCTGCCAGCCTAGTCATCATATGGGAGCCCAAGTACGGGAGGATGAACTCTGGGCGCCCTCCCAAGACTATGGTCAACACGCTTCTAGAAGCCAGTGGTGCAGCTCATGTAGATGAACTGAACACACTGCTGAGGGAGAGGGAGAAGTGGAGAGTCCGTCGTCGTGCCCGACACCGGCCCCCTAGGCCTGAGTCGACGTGGTAGTTGTAGTAGTTACACTGAGGGGTGTGGGGTGTATCAGTGTTACCATGGGGTGTGTGGAGTGCATCAGTATTACAGTGTAGTGTGTGGGGTATGTCAGTGTTACAGTGAGGGGTGTTAGGTGTCAGTGTTACACTGAGGGGTGGGGGTTGTGTCAGTGTTACAGTGAGGGGTGTTAGATGTCAGTGTTACACTGAGGGGTGGGGGTTGTGTCAGTGTTACAGTGAGGGGTGTTAGGTGTCAGTGTTACACTGAGGGGTGTGGTGTGTGTCAATGTCACAATGAGGGGTGTGGGGTTTGTCAGTGTTACACTGAAGGGTATGCTGGGTGTTATTTTTACAGTAAGATGTGTGTTGTGTCAGAGTGATACAGCGAGTGATGTGGGGTGTGTCAGAGTTAAGAATGGTGTGTGGGGTGTGTCAATCTCACAGTGAAGGGTGTGGGTGTGTCAGTGTTATAGTGAAGGAGGCAGGGTATGTCAGTGTCACAGTAAGGGGTGTGGGGTGTGTCAGAGGGATACTGTGGGGGGTGTGGTGTGTGTCAGTGTTAGACTGACGGGTGTGGGGAGTGTCAGTGTCACAGGAAGGGGTGAGGGGTGTGTCAGTATTACAGTGAAGGCTGAGTGGTTTGTGGTGAATGTCAATGTTACAGTGAGGGCTGTTGGGTGTGTCAGTTTCACACTGAGGAGTATGCTGGGTTTTAGTTTTACAGTAATGGATGTGTCAGTGTTATAGAAATGGGATGGTTGTCAGTGTTACAGTGATGTGTGTTGGGTGTGTCAGTGTCACTGTGTCAGCTGTGGGTTATGACAGCATGACAGTGAGAGGTCTGACTGTGTCAAGGTGTTACAGTGAGAGTTGTGGGTTGTTGCAGTGTTACAGTGACACTTGTAGGGTGTGTCAATGTTACAGTGAGGGTTTTGGGATATATCAGTGTTACACTGGGGTGTGTGGGGTGTGTCAGTGTTACCGTGAAGGGTGTGGGTGTGTCAGTATTACAGTGAAGGGTGTGGGGTGTGTCAATGTTACACTGAGGGGTCTAGGGTGTCAGAGTGTTACAGTGAGGAATGTGTGCTGTGTCAGTGTCACAGTGAGGGGTGTGGGATATGTGAGTGTTACGGTGAAGGGTGTGAAGTGTGTCAGTGTTACACTAAAGGGTGTGGGGTGTGTCAGTGTTACAGTGAGGGCTTTGTGCTGTGTCAGTGTCACATTGAGGGGTGTGGGATATGTCAGTGTCACAGTGAGGGATGTGGTATGTGTCAGTGTTACAGTGAAGGAGATGGTGTGTGTCAGTGTCACAATGAGGGGTATGGGGTGTGTCAGTATCAGTTTACTGGGGTATGCTGGGTGTTATTTTTACAGTGAAGGGTGTGTTGTGTCAGAGTAATACATTGAGGGATGTGGGGTGTGTCTGGGTTAAAGAAAAGTATGTGGGTGTCAGTGTTACAGTAAGGTGTGTGGGGTATGTCAGTGCTATAGAGAGAGGTGTGGGATGTCAGTGTTACAGTGAGAGATGTGAGGTATGTCAGTGTTACAGTGAGGGGGTGTGGGGTGTGTCAGTGTTACAGTGAGGGGTCTGGGGTGTCAAGGTGATACAGAGAGGGGTGTGGGATGTGTAAGTGTTACAGTGAAGGGAGTGGGGAGTGTCAGAGTCACAATGAAGGGTGTGGGGTGTGTCAGTGTTACAGTGAGGGGTGTGACTGTGTGACTGTGTCAGAGTGTTACAGTGAGATTTGTGGGGTGTGTCAGTGTTACAGTGAGGTTGGGGATGGCATTAAACAGGAAATTAGAAATGCATGCAATAAAGGAACAACAGTTATAATGGGTGACTTCAATCTACATATAGATTAGGTGAACCAAATTGGTAAGGCTGCTGAGGAAGAGGATTTCTTGGAATGTATGAGGGTTAGTTTTCTGGACCAACATGTCAAGGAACCAACTAGAGGGCAGGCCATTCTAGACTGGGTATTGAGCAATGAGGAAGGGTTAGTTAGCAATCTTGTCGTGCTAGGCCCCTTGGGTAAGAGTGACCATAATACGGTGGAACTCTTCATTAAGATGGAGAGTGACATAGTTAATTCAGAAACAAAGGTTCTGAACTTAAAGAAGGGTAACTTTGAAGGTATGAGACGTGATTTAGCTAAGATAGACTGGCAAATGATACTTAAAGGGTTGACAGTGGATATGCAATGGCAAGCATCTAAAGATCGCATGGATGAACTACAACAATTGTTCATCCCAGTTAGGCAAAAGAATAAACCAGGGAAGGTAGTGCACCTGTGGTTGACAAAGGAAATTAGGGATAGTATCAATTCCAAAGAAGAAACATACTAATTAGCCAGAAAAAGCGGCATCTATGGACTGGGAGAAATTCGGAGTCCAGCAAAGGAGGACAAAGGGCTTAGTTAGGAAAGGGAAAAAAGATTATGAGAGAAAGCTGGCAGGGAACATGAAAACTGACTGTAAAAGCTTTTATAGATATGTGAAAAGAAAAAGATTGCTTAAGACAAATGTAGGTCCTTTACAGTCAGAAACAGGTGAATTGATTATGGGGAGCAAGGACATGGCAGACCAATTGAATAACTATTTTGGTTCTGTCTCCACTAAGGGGGACATAAATAATCTTCCAGAAATAGTAGGGGACCAAGGGTCTATTGAGATGGAGGACTGAGGGAAATACATGTTAGTAGGGAAATGGGGTTAGGTAAATTGAAGGGATTAAAGGCAGATAAATCCCCCGGGCCAGATGGTCTGCATCCCAGAGTGCTTAAGGAAGTAGCCCAAGAAATAGTGGATGCGTTAGTGATAATTTTTCAAAACTCTTTAGATTCTGGACTAGTTCCTGAGGATTGGAGGGTGGCTAATGTAACCCCGCTTTTTAAAAAAAGAGAGAGAGAGAAATCGGGCAATTATAGACCGGTTAGCCTAACATCGGTGATGGGGAAAATGCTAGAGTCAGTTATCAAAGATGTGATAACAGAATATTTGGAAAGCGGTAAAATCATCGGACAAAGTAAGCATGGATTTGTGAAAGGAAAATCATGTCTGACGAATCTCATAGAATTTTTTGAGGATGTAACCAGTAGAGTGGATAGGGGAGAACCAGTGGATGTGGTATATTTGGATTTTCAAAAGGCTTTTGACAAGGTCCCACACAGGAGATTAGTGTGCAAACTTAAAGCACACGGTATTGGGAGTAAGGTATTGATGTGGATAGAGAATTGGTTAGCAGACAGGAAGCAAAGAGTGGGAATAAACGGGACCTTTGCAGAATGGCAGGCAGTGACTAGTCGGGTACCGCAAGGCTCAGTGCTGGGACCCCAGTTGATTACAATATATATAAATGACTTAGATGAGGGAATTAAAAGGCAGCATCTCCAATGACACGAAGCTGGGCAGCAGTGCTAACTGTGAGGAGGATGCTAAGAGAATGCAGGGTGACTTTGATAGATTAGGTGAGTGGGCAAATTCATGGCAGATGCAATTTAATGTGGATAAATGTGAGGTTATCCACTTTGGTGGCAAGAACAGGAAAACAGATTATTATCTGAATGGTGGCTGATTAGGAAAAGGGGAGGTGCAACGAGACCTGAGTGTCATTATACACCAGTCATTGAAAGTGGGCATGCAGGTGCAGCAGGCAGTGAAAAAGGTGAATGGTATGCTGGCATTTATAGTGAGAGGATTCGAGTACAGGAGCAGGGAGGTACTACTGTAGTTGTACAAGGCCTTGGTGAGACCACACCTGGAGTATTGTGTGCAGTTTTGGTCACCTATTCTGAGGAAAGACATTCTTGCCATAGAGGGAGTACAAAGAAGGTCCACCAGATTGACTCCTGGGATGGCAGGACTTTCATATGATGAAAGACTGGATTGACTAAGCTTATACAACAGGAATTCTGCAGATGCTAGAAATTCAAGCAACACACATCAAAGTTGCTGGTGAACGCAGCAGGCCAGGCAGCATCTCTAGGAAGAGGTACAGTCAACGTTTCAGGCCGAGACCCTTCGTCAGGACTAACTGAAGGAAGAGTTAGTAAGAGATTTGAAAGTGGGAGGGGGAGGGGAAGATCCAAAATGATAAGAGAAGACAGGAGGGGGAAGGATGAAACCAAGAGCTGGACAGGTGATTGGCAAAGGGGATATGAGAGGATCATGGGACAGGAGATCCGGGGAGAAAGACAAGGGGGGGGGGAACCCAGAGAATGGGCAAGGGGTATAGTCAGAGGGACAAAGGGAGAAAAAAGAGAGTGAGAGAAAGAATGTGTGTATAAAAATAAATAACAGATGGGGTACAAGGGGGAGTTGGGGCATTAGCGGAAGTTAGAGAAGTCGATGTTCATGCCATCAGGTTGGAGGCTACCCAGACGGAATATCAGGTGTTGTTCTTCCAACCTGAGTGTGGCTTCATCTCTACAGTAGAGGAGGCTGTGGATAGACATGTCAGAATGGGATATATATTGGCGAGACCTGACGCAGACTGGGAGACCGCTTTGCTGAACACCTGCGCTCTGTCCGCCAGAGAAAGCAGGATCTCCCAGTTGCCACACATTTCAATTCCACATCCCATTCCCATTCTGACATGTCCATCCACGGCCTCCTCTACTCTAAAGATGAAGCCACACTCAGGTTGGAGGACCAACACCTTATATTCCATCTGGGTAGCCTCCAACCTGATGGCATGAACATCGACTTCTCTAACTTCCGCTAATGCCCCACCTCCCCCTCGTACCCCATCCGTTATTTATTTTTATACACACATTCTTTCTCTCACTCTCCTTTTTCTCCCTCTGTCCCTCTGACTATACCTCTTGCCCATCCTCTGGGTTCCCCCCCCCTTGTCTTTCTCCCCGGACCTCCTGTGCCATGATCCTCTCATATCCCCTTTGCCAATTACCTGTCCAGCTCTTGGCTCCATCCCTCCCCCTCCTGTCTTCTTCTATCATTTTGGATCTCCCCCTCCCCCTCCCACTTTCAAATCTCTTACTAACTCTTCCTTCAGTTAGTCCTGATGAAGGGTCTCGGCCTGAAACGTCGACTGTACCTCTTCCTAGAGATGTTGCCTGGCCTGCTGCGTTCACCAACAACTTTGATGTGCGTTGCCCGACTAAGCTTATACTCGCTGGAATTTAGGATATTGAGGGGGGATCTTATTAAAATGTATAAAATCCTAAAGGGATTGGACAGGCTAGATGCAGGAAGATTGTTCCCGATGTTGGGAAGTCCAGAACGAGGGGCCACAGTTTAAGGATAAAGAGGAAGCCTTTTAGGACAGAGATGAGGAAAAAACTTCTTTACACAGAGAGTCGTGAATCTGTGAAATTCTCTGCCACAGGAAACAGTTGAGGCCAGTTCATTGGCTGTATTTAAGAGGAAGTTAGATATGGCCCTTGTGGCTAAAGGGATCAGGGGGTATGGAGAGAAGGCTGGTACAGGGATCTGAGTTGGAAGATTAGCCATGATCATAACTTACTGAATGGTGGTGCAGACTCGAAGGGCCAATTGGCCTACTCCTGCACCTATTTTCTATGTTTTCTATGTTTACAGTAAGGGTGTAGAACATCAGTGTTACAGTGTGGGCTGTGTGGTGCGTCAGTGTCATAGTGAGGGGTCTGGGGTATTTCATTGTTACAGTGTGTGGTGTGGGATGTGTCAGTGTTATAGAAAGTGGTGTGGGTGTCAGTGTTACAGTGATGTGTGTGGGGTGTGTCAGTGTCACTGTGTCGGTTGTGGGTTATGACAGCGTTACAGTGAGAGTTCTGACTGTGTCAAGGTGTTACAGTGAGAGATGTGGGTTGTATCAGTGTTACATTGACAATTGTGGAGTGTGTCAGTGTTACACTGAGGGGTCTAGCGTGTCAGGGTGTAACAGTGAGGGCTGTGTAGAGCGTCAGTTTCACAGTGAGGGGTGTGGGGTATGTCAGTGTTACAGTAAGGGGTGTGGTGTGTCACTGTTACAGTGAGGGCTGTGCGCTGCATCAGTGTTACAGTGGGATATGTGGGGTGTGTCAGTATTAGTGAGCAGTGTGAGGTGCATCAGTGTTACAGTGAGGGGTGTGCAGTCTGTCAGTGATACATTGAATGGTGTGGTATGTGTCAGTGTTATAGAAAGGGGTGTGGGGTTTCAGTGTTACTGTAAGTTATGTGGGGTGTGTCGCTGTTATAGAAAGGATTGTGGGGTGTGTCAGTGTTATAGAAAGGGTTGTGGGGTGTGTCGGTGTTATAGAAAGGGGTGTGGGGTTTCAGTGTTACAGGAAGTTGTGTGGTGTGTGTCAGTGTTATAGAAAGGGGTGTGGGGTTTCAGTGTTACAGTAAGGTATGTGGGTCATCTCAGTGTTACAGTGAGGGAAGTGGGGTGTGTCAGTGTCACAGTGAGTGGTGTCGGGTGTGTTATATTACACTGAGGGGATGCTGGGAGTTATTTTTACACTGAGGTGTGTGTTGTGTCAGAATGATACGGTGAAGGGTGTGCGTGTGTCAAGGTTATACAAAGGGTGTGGGGTGTCAGTGTTACACTGAGGGGTGTGGGTTGCATCACTGTTACAGTGGGGTGCATGAGGTTTGTCAGTGTTACACTGAAGGGTATGATGGGTGTTATTATTACAGTGAGGTGTGTGTTGTGTCAGAATGATACAGTGGGGGATGTGTGGTGTATCAGTGTTACAATGAGGTTTGTGGGGTGTGTCAGTATTTGAGTGATGGGTGTGGTGTATGTCAGTGTTACAGTGAATGGTGTGGGGTGTCAGTGTTACTATGAGGCCTATGTGGTGCGTCAGTGTTACAGTCACGGCTGTGTAATGCGTCATTTTCACAGTGAGGGGTGTGGGGTGTGTCAGTGTTACAGTGAAGGGTGTGGGGTGTGTCAGTGTTACAGTAAGGGATATGGGGTGTCAGTGTCACAGTGAGGGTTGTGGGGTACGTCAGGGTTACGGTGAGGGAATGGGGTGTGTCAGTGTCACACTGAGAGAGTTGGTGTGTGTCAGTGTCACAGTGAGGTGTATGGGGCGCATCAGTGTTACACTGAGCAGTATACTGGGTGTTCCTTTACAGTGAAGGGTGTGTTGTGTCTGAGCGATACATTGAGGGATGTGGGGTGTGTCTGGTTAAAGAAAAGTGTGTGGGTGTCAGAGTCACAATGAAGGGTGTGGGGTGTGTTAGTGTTACAGTGAGGGGTGTGACTGTGTCAGAGTTTTACAGTGAGATTTGTGGGGCGTGTCATTGTTACAGTAAGTGGTGTAGGGGGTCAGTTTTACAGTGTGGACTGTGTGGTGCGCCAGTGTTACAGTGAGGGGTGTGGGGTATTTCATTGTTACAGTGAGTGGTGTGGGATGTGTTAGTGTCACAGTGAAGGAGGTGGAATGTGTCAGTGTCATATTGAGGGTTGTGAAGTATGTTAGTGTTAGACTGAGCGGTATGCTGGGTGTCATTTTTACAGTGAGGGTGTGGGATGTGTCAGTGTTATAGAAAGTGGTGTGGGGTGTCAACGTTCCAGTGATGTGTGTGGGGTGTGTCTGTGTCACTGTGTCACTGTGTCGCTTGTGGATTATGACAGCATTACAGTGAGGGGTCTGACTGTGTCAAGGTGTTACAGTGAGGGGTGTGGGGTTTGTCAGTGTTACAGTGAGGGAAGTGGGGTGTGTCAGTGTCACAGTGAGGGGTGTGGGGTTTGTCAGTCTGTTACACTGAGGGGTATACTGGGTGTTGTTTTTACAGTGAGGTGTGTGTTGTCAGTGAGGGCTGTGTGGTGTGTCAATGTCACAGTGAGGGGTGTGGGGTGTGTCAGTGTTACAGTGAGGGGTACAGGGCACATTAGTGTCACAGTGAGGGGTGTGGGGTGTGTCAATATCACAGTGAGGGGTGTGGGGTGTTTCAGTGTTACAGTGAGGGGTACAGGGCACGTCAGTGTCACAGTGAGGGGTGTGGGGTGTGTCAGTGTTACAGTGAGGGGTGTGTGTTGTGTCAGAGTGATACAGTGAGGATGTGGGGTGTGTCAGTTTTACAGTGAGAGGCATGGGATACATCAGTGTTACAGTGAAGGGTGTGGTGTGTGTCAGTGTCACAGTGAGGGGTGTGGTGTGTGTCAGTGTCACAGTGAGGGGTGTGGGGGGTGTCAGTGTTACAGTGAGGGATGTTGGGTGTCAGTGTTACACTGAGGGGTGTGGTGTGTGTCAGTGTTACACTGAGGGGTGTGGGGTGTGTCAGTGTCACAGTGAGGGGTGTGGGGTGTGTCAGTGTCACAGTGAGGGGTGTGGGGTTTGTCAGTGATACACTGAGGGGTATACTGGGTTTTATTTTTACAGTGAGGTGCGTGTTGTGTCAGAGTGATACAGTGGGGCTGTGTGGTGCGGTGTGTCAGTGTTACATTGAGGGGTATGCTGGGTGTTACTTTTACAGTGAAGGGTGTGTTGTGTCAGAGTGATATGTTGAGGGATGTGTGGTGTGTCTGGGTTAAGGAAAAGTGTGTGGGTGTCAGTGTTACAGTGAGGGGTGTGGGGTGTATCAGCGTTACAGTGAGGGGTGTGGAGTATATCAGTGTTACAGTGAGGAGTGTGGGGTGTGCCAGTAATACAGTGAGGGGTGTGGGGTGTGTCAGTGTTATAGAAACGGATATGGGATGTCAGTGTTACCATAAGGGGTATGGTGTGTGTCAGTGTTAAAGAAATGGGTGTAGGGTGTCAGTTTTAGTGGGAAGGAGGTGGGGTGTGTCAGTGTCACAGTGAGGGGTATGGAGTGTGTCAGTGTTACAGTGAGGGGTGTGGGGTGTGTCAGTGTTAACTGAGGGGAAGGAACAACACTCACAACACGCTGGAAGAACTCAGCAGGTCGAGCAGCATCCGTAGAAACGATCGGTCAAAGTTTCGGGCCGGAACCCTTCGTCAGAACTGAAGAGGGAAGGGGCAGAGGCCCTATAAAGAAGGTGGGGGGAGGGTGGGAAGGAGAAGGCTGGTAGGTTCCAGGTGAAAAACCAGTAAGGGGAAAGATAAAGGGGTGGGGGAGGGGAAGCAGGGAGGGGATAGGCAAGAAAAGTGAAGAAGGAATAGGGGAAGACACAATGGGTAGTAGAAGGAGGCAGAACCATGAGGGAGGTGATAGGCAGCTGGGGGAGGGAGCAGAGTGAAACTGGGATGGGGGAAGAGAGGGGGAGGGAATTACTGGAAGTTGGAGAATTCAATGTTCATACCACGGGGCTGGAAACTACCTAAACGGTATATGCAGACATCCCACCTCTCCGGGAAGTTCCGGGAGTCTCCCGCACATCAATAGTGGTTTCCTGACGGCCGGAAATTATATGCAATATCCCGGAAATCGATTTTTTGAGCGCAAGAGGGAGAGGGAGAGGGAACATCCTGATTGGTCTCTCTTCGTGCTAAGGGTGGTCCCCAACCACCGGGCCACGAGGAAACAATATGAGCCAGCTGCACCTTTTCTCATTCCCTGTCACGCCCACTGTTGAACTTGAACGCACGCGAGGTCATTACGCACGCGTCATCCATGTCAGCGGGGGAAGATCAACTCCTCGAGCTTGCAAATGACAGTGGGCTGAAAAGTATGTTTGACATAACATCTCTGCTGGCATTCTGGATCAAAGTCAAGGCTGAATATCCTGAGATAGCCACGAAAGCACTGAAAACATTGCTTCCATTTCCACCATATCTCTGCGAAGCGGGGTTTTCTGCAATGAATGCAACGAAAACTAAATTGCGGAATAGACTGGACATAAGGAACCCCCTTCAAGTATTGCTGTCTCCCATCACCCCTCGATGGGACCATCTTGTTGCAGGAAAACAAGCCCAGGGCTCCCACTGATTCAGCAATATTGGTGTGTTGCAATGATTTTAAATGTTCATATGAGGAAAATTTAAGCTGTGTGTTTAATATCCAAACGTTACTTAAAATGTTATGATGCTATTGACTTATAATTGACTTATCACTATATTCATGTGAGGAAAATATGTGTGTTTAATATTACGTTCGTTAGATAATCCCTTTTAGATTCGAAATTGAGTGTATTAGCCACTTATAAGTGACTTATAGTTGACTTATCACCTATATTCCGGTTGTGATTAACACCCACCACCCCCCCCCCCCACCGGTTGGCCGGTGCGAAAGAACATGGTTAATATTAAACCGGTCCGAGGTGCAAAAAAGGTTGGAGACCTTTAACTGACAGCTCTAAGTAGACCTGTCAGTTTTCTCTGTGGGCAGGCTTTACAGTTGACCTCAAAAATAATGACAGTGTTGCTCGCTGCACTGTTTGCAACAGTGACTTTTCTATTGCCCATGGTGGGTTAAAATGTAAAAGACATGTTGAGGTGAGTTGAACAGATGTCATTCGTTCATTAGAATAACTAACGTTATTTAAACTAGCTGGCTGGCTGCTAAGGAGCTACACTATTGATGTCCTACGTGATCAGGCCAAACCCCCTGTAGACTTGCTTAAAGATGTAATAGAATAAACATGATAATATAAGTACATTTTTTAATGTCACATTTTCTGCATATACCCAACTTGGTTTACAGATTAGACAAAATCACTAAACAAAGTATTACATACACCCTTGGAGGTCGATGGGGGGATATGGGGTTGTGGGGGGCGAGGGTAGTACCTCCCTGAAATGAGTTTTTGCAGGGTGGGATGTCTGTATATGAGGTGTGGCTCCTCCAACCTGAGTTTAGCCTCATCATAGCAGTAGAGAAGGCCATGTATGGACATATGGTCAGGCTGCTCCACGAGGTGAAGGAAGAGATTGCTGAGCCTCTGGCTAGGATCTTTATGTCCTCATGGTCTACGGGAATGGTACCAAAGGATTAGAGGGAGGCGAATGTTGTCCCCTTGTTTCAAAAAAGATAGCAGGGATAGTCGGGTAATTATAGACCAGTGAGCCTTACGTCTGTACTGGGAAAGCTGTTGGAAAAGATTCTTAGAAATAGGATCTATGGGCATTTAGAGAATCATGCTCTGATCGAGGACAGTCAGCAAGGCTTTGTGAAGGGCAGATTGTGTCTAACAAGCCTGATAGAGTTCTTTGAGGAGGTGACCAGGCATATAGATGAGGGTAGTGCAATGGATGTGATCTATATGGATTTTAGTAAGGGATTTGACAAGGTTCCACACAGTAAGCTTATTCAGAAAGTCAGAAGGCATGGGATCCAGGGAAGTTTGGCCAGGTGGATTCAGAATTGGATTGCCTGCAGAAGGCAGAAGGTCGTAGTGGAGGGAGTACATTCGGATTGGAGGGTTGTGACTAGTGGTGTCCCACAAGGATCGGTTCTGGGACCCCTACTTTTCGTGATTTTTATTAATGACCTGGTTGTAGGGGTAGAAGCATGGGTTGGGAAGTTCGCAGATGACACAAAGGTTGGTGGTGCTGTAGATAGTGTAAAGGATTGTCAAAGATTGCAGAGAGACATTGATAGGTTGCAGAAGTGGGCTGAGAAGTGGCAGATGGAGTTCAACCCGGAGAAGTGTGAGGTGGTACACTTTGGAAGGACAAACTCCAAGGCAGAGTACAAAGTAAATGGCAGGCTACTTGGTAGTGTGGAGGAGCAGGGGGA
The DNA here is from genome assembly GCF_963921235.1 of Mobula hypostoma. Taxonomy (NCBI): domain Eukaryota; kingdom Metazoa; phylum Chordata; class Chondrichthyes; order Myliobatiformes; family Myliobatidae; genus Mobula; species Mobula hypostoma. Next base: position 30,878,673 of record NC_086125.1, on the reverse strand, counting down.
TCTGGGGTTACATGTCCACAGATCCCTGAAAGTTGTCTCACAGGTAGATAGTGTAGTTAAGAAAGCTTATGGGGTGTTAGCTTTCATAAGTCGAGGGACAGAGTTTAAGAGTCGCAAGGTAATGAGGCAACTCCATAAAACTCTGGTTAGATCACACTTGGACTACTGTGTCCATTTCTGGTCGCCTCACTATAGGAAGGATGTGGAAGCATTGGAAAGGGTACAGAGGAGATTTACCAGGATGCTGCCTGGTTTTGAGAGTATGGATTATGATCAGAGATTAAGGGAGCAAGGGCTTTACTCTTTGGAGAGAAGGAGGATGAGAGGAGACATGATAGAGGTATACAAGATATTGAGAGGAATAGATAGAGTGGACAGCTAGCGCCTCTTCCCCAGGGCACCACTGCACAATACAAGGGGACATGGCATTAAGATAAGGGGTGGGAAGTTCAAAGGGGATATTAGAGGAAGGTTTTTTACTCAGAGAGTGGTTGGTTCGTGGAATACACTGCCTGAGTCAGTGGTGGAGGCAGATACACTAGTGAAGTTTAAGAGACTACTAGACAGGTATATGGAGGAATTTAAGGTGGGGGGTTGTATGAGAGGCAGTGTTTGAGGGTCGGCACAACAATGTGGGCCGAAGGGCCTGTACTGCGCTGTACTATTCTATGTTCTATGTTGTATATCAGAATGGGAATGTGAAGCAGAGTTGAAGTGGGTGGCAACCAGGAGATCTTGTCTGTTGTGGCGGACGGAGCGGAGGTGTTCGACAAAATGGTCCCCCAATCTGCATCAGGTCTCACTGATGTAGAGGAGGCTGCACCGGGAGCTCCGGATGACCCCAACAGACTCACAAGTGAAGCGTTGCCTCACCTGGAAGGATTGTTTGGGGCCCTGAATGGTGGCAAGAGAGGAGGTGTAGGGACAGGTGTAGCTCTTACGCTTACAGGGATAAGTTCCAGGTGGGAGATCCATGGGGAAGGACGTGTGGACCAGGGAGTTGCGAAGGGAACAATCCCTGCAGAAAGCGGAGAGGGATGGAGAGGGAAAGATGCACTTAGTGGTGGGGTCCTGTTGAAGGTAGCGGAAGCTGCGGAGGATAATGTGCTGGATCCGCAGGCTGGCAGGGTGATAGGTGAGGACAAGGGAAACTCTGTCCCTGTTGTGGTGACGGGAGGATGGGGTGAGGGCCGAAGTGTGGGAAATGGAGGAGATGTGGGTGAGGGCATCATTGATTACGGCAGAAGGGAAACCACGATCCTTAAAGAAAGAGGACATTTGAGATGTCCTGGAACGGAAAGCCTTATCCTGGAGCAGATGCGGCAGAGATGGAGGAACCGGGAATAAGGAATAGCATTTTTGCATATGGCAGGGTGGGAAGAGGTATAGTCGAGGTAGTTATGAGAGTCAGTGGGCTTGTAGAAGATGTCAGTGGACAGTCTGTCTCCAGAGATGGAGACCGAGAGATCGAGAAAGGGGAGAGAAGTGTCCGAGATGGACCAAGTGAATTTGAGTGCTGGGTGGAAGTTTGAAGTAAAGTCGATGAAATTGATGAGCTCAGCATGGGTGCAGGAAGCAGCACCAATGTAGTCGTCAATGTAGCGAAGGAAAAGTTGGGGAGCAGCACCAGTATCGGTTTGGAGCACAGACTGTTCCACATAACCAACGAAGAGGCAGGCATAGCTGGGGCCCATGTGAGTGCCCATAGCTACACCCTTGGTCTGAAGAAAGTGGGAAGTGCCAAAAGAGAAGTTATTAAGTGTGAGTACCAGTTCTGCAAACCGGAGGAGGGTGGTGGTGGTGGGGAACTGGTGAGGTCTATTGTTCAGAAAGTAGAGGAGGGCTTTGAGGCCTTGTTGATGGGGAATGGAGGTGTATAAGGATTGGACATCCATAGTGAAAATGAAGCGGTTGGGACCGGGGAACTGGAAGTTATTGAAGAGGTGGAGGGCATGGAATGTATCCCAGATGTAGGTGGGGAGGGACTGAACTATGGGGGACAAAATAGAGTTCAGGTAGGCAGATACAAGTTCGGTGGGGCAGGAGCAGGCAGAAACTATGGGTCTACCGGGACAGTCAGGCTTGTGGATCTTGGGGAGGAGGTAAAACCGAGCAGTACGGGGTGTGGGAATTATGAGTTTAGTGCCTGAGGATGGAAGATCTCCAGAGTTGATAAGGGCGGTGATAGTACGGGAGGCAATGGTTTGATGTATTTTGGTGGGGTCCTGTTCCAGGGGTAAGTAAGAGGAGGTGTCAGAGAGCTGCCGTTTTGCCTCAGTGAGGTAGAGGTCCGTCCGCCAGACTACTGCAGCACCACGTTTGTCTGCGGGTTTGATGGTGAGGTTAGGATTAGTGCGGAGAGAGTGGAGGGCAGTGCGTTCAGAGGGAGTGAGGTTGGAACAGGAGAGAGGAGTGGTGAAGTTGAGACGGTTGATGTCTCGGCGACAGTTGGAGATGAAGAGATTGAGTGCAGGTAGAAGGCCCGAGCGGGGCGTCCAGGAGGAGGAGGAGGGTTGAAGACGGGAGAAGGGGTCATCAGTAGGGGGAGGGGAAGCCTTGCCAAAGAAGTAGGCTTGGAGATGTGGGTGACGGAAGAAGAGTTCAGCGTCATGGCGGGCACCGAACTCACAGAGGTGTGGACAGAGGGGGACAAAAGTGAGGCCCTTGCTAAGGACAGAACTTTCTGCCTCAGAGAGGGGAAGGTCAGAGGGGATGGTGAAGACACGGCAAGGGTTGGGGCTGGGGTCAGAGGAGGGTGAAGAGAGGGAAGTCTCAGGAGAGAGGGGGTTGGGATATTCAGGAAGAGTGGGGTTAGGGGAGGATGAGGGATCAGAGGATTGGAGGGGCGATGAGGGGTAGAGGGAAGTTTGGGAGTCGCGGGGTGGAAAGAGGGTAGTGGGGGAATAGGACGGGTGTAGAACCCAGCGGCAGTAAGAGCGGTCCCGGTCTGGAGAGGGTCAGGACCTCGGTTCGAGCTCGATCTGGAGCTCAGGACAGGATCTCCCGGTTGCCACCATTCCCTCCGTTGTGGCGGACGGAGCGGAGGTGGTCGACGAAGTGTGACACCTGTCCCTACACCTCCTCTCTTGCCACCATTCAGGGCCCCAAACAATCCCTCCAGGTGAAACAACACTTCACTTGTGAGTCAGTTGGGGTCATCTATTGCAGGGGTCCCCAACCATTTTTGCACTGTGGACCGGCCGACCGGTGGGGGGCGGGGTGGTTGCCAGTGGACAAGAGCAGCAGTCAAATACGTTGTGTTTACCCTGAGAAAGACTACAATGACCATGAAGCCTTGCGGGGGCACCAGTGCGCATGCGTATACATGCCAATTTTTTACTACAAATCGTTTTTGGCGATTCTGTCGGCGGGGGAGTGTTAATCACAACCAGAATATTGGTGATAAATGGCTAATACACTCAATATCGTTTCTAAAAGGGTTTATCTAACGAATTTAATATTAAACACACAGCGCATAATTTCCTCGCATGAATATAGTGATAAGTCAATTATCAGGGGAGGACAGGGGAGCTTGAAGTAAGTATTGAATGAACTTCCAGTAGAAGTGGTAGAGGCAGGTTCAATATTATCATTTAAAGAAAAATTGGATAGGTATATGGACAGGAAGGGAATGGAGTGTTATGGGCTGAGTGCAGGTCGGTGGGACTAGGTGAGAGTAGCGTTCAGCATGGACTAGAAGGGCAGCGATGGCCTGTTTCCGTGTTGTAATTGTTATATGGTTATATAAGTAAGTCAACAGCATTATAACATTTTAAGTAACGTTTGGATATTAAACACGCAGCACATATTTTCCCCGTATGGACATATAAAATCATTGCAACACACCAATATCGCTGAATCAGTGCGAACCCGGGGTTTGTTTCTCTGCAACAAGATGGTGCCATCGAGGGGTGACGGGAGACAGCGATACTCGAAGGTGGTTCCTTATGTCCAGTCTATTCCGCAATCTAGTTTTCGTTGCATTCATTGCAGAGATATGTTGTCAATGGAAGCTACGTTTTCAGTGCTTTCATGACTATCTCAGGATATTTAGCCTTGACTTCGATCCAGAATGCTGGCAGAGATGTTATGTCAAACATACCTTTTCTGCCCGCCGTCATTTGCAAGCGCAAGGAGTTGATCTCCTTCCCGCGTTGACATGGATGACGCTGGGTAATGACCTCGCATGCGTTCAAGCTCAACAGTGGGCCTGACAGGGAATGAGGAAAGGTGCAGTTGACTCATATCGTTTCCTCATGACCCAGTAGCACATGCTTTGCGGCCCGGTGGTTGGGGACCACTGATCTATTGCATCCGGTGCTCCCGGTGCGGCCTCCTCTACATTGGTGAGACCCATAGAACCATAGAAACTACAGCACAGAAACAGGCCCTTTGGCCCTTCTTGGCTGTGCCAAACCATTTTCTGCCTAGTCCCACTGACCTGCACACGGACCATATCCCTCCATACACCTCCCATCCATGTATCTGTCCAATTTATTCTTAAATGTTAAAAAAAGAACCCGCATTTACCACCTCATCTGGCAGCTCATTCCATACTCCCACCACTCTCTGTGTGAAGAAGCTCCCCCTAATGTTCCCTTTAAACTTTTCCCCCCTCACCCTTAACCCATGTCCTCTGGTTTTTTTCTCCCCTTGCCTCAGTGGAAAAAGCCTGCTTGCATTCACTCTATCTATACCCATCATAATTTTATATACCTCTATCAAATCTCCCCTCATTCTTCTACGCTCCAGGGAATAAAGTTCTAACCTATTCAACCTTTCTCTGTAACTGAGTTTCTCAAGTCCCAGCAACATCCTTGTAAACCTTCTCTGCACTCTTTCAACCTTATTTATATCCTTCCTGTAATTTGGTGACCAAAACTGAACACAATACTCCAGATTTGGCCTCACCAATGCCTTATACAACCTCATCATAACATTCCAGCTCTTATACTCAATACTTCAATTAATAAAGGCCAATGTACCAAAAGCTCTCTTTACGACCCTATCTACCTGTGACGACACTTTTAGGGAATTTTGTATCTGTATTCCCAGATCCCTCTGTTCCACTGCACTCCTCAGTGCCTTCCCATTAACCCTGTATGTTCTACGTTGGTTTGTCCTTCCAACGTGCAATACCTCACACTTGTCAGTATTAAACTCCATCTGCCATTTTTCAGCCCATTTTTCCAGCTGGTCCAAGTCCCTCTGCAGGCTCTGAAAACCTTCCTCACTGTCTACTACACCTCCAATCTTTGTATCATCAGCAAACTTGCTGATCCAATTTACCACATTATCATCCAGATCATTGATATAGATGACAAATAACAATGGACCCAGCACTGATCCCTGTGGCACACCACTAGTCACAGGCCTCCACTCAGAGAAGCAATTTTCTATCACCACTCTCTGGCTTCTTCCATCCAGCCAATGTTCAATCCAATTTACCACCTCTCCATGTATACCTGGCGACTGAATTTTCCTCACTAACCTCCCATGCGGGACCTTGTCAAAGGCCTTACTGAAGTCCATGTAGACAATATCCACTGCCTTCCCTTTCCTGGTAACCTCCTCGAAAAACTCCAACAGATTGGTCAAACATGACCTACCACGCACAAAGCCATGTTGACTCTCCCGACACAGATTGGGGGACCCCCTTCATCGAGCACCTCCGCTCCGTCCGCCACAACAGACAGGATCGTCGGGTGCTACCCACTTCAACTCTGCTTCACCTTCCCATTCGGATATGTCCACACATGGCCTCCTCTACTGCCATGATGAGGCCAAACTCAGGTTGGAGGAGCAACATCTCATATACCATCTCGGTAGTCTCTAGCCCCTTAGCATGAATATTGAATTCTCCAACTTCTGGTAATTCCCTCCCCCTCCCTACCCCTATCCCTATTTCACTCTGCCCCCCTCCTCCAGCTGCCAATCACCTCCCTCATGGTTCCGCCTCCTTCTACTACCCATTGTATTTTCCCCTATTCCTTCTTCACCTTTCTTGCCTATCACCTCCTTGCTTCCCCTCCCCCACCCCTTTATCTTATCCTTACTGGTTTTTCACCTGGAACTGACTAGCCTTCTCCTTCCCACCCTCCCCCCACCTTCTTTATAGGGCCCCTGACCCTTCCCTCTTCAGTCCTGACGAAGGGTTCCGGCCCGAAATGTTGACTGATCGTTTCTACGGATGCTGCCCGACCTGCAGAGTTCCTCCAGCGTGTTGTGAGTGTTGCTTTGACCCCAGCATCTGCAGAGTATTTTGTATTTTATGTTAACTGAGGGGAATGCTGGGAGTTAATTTTACAGGGAAGGGTGTGAGGTGTCAGAGTGATACAGTGGGGGGTTGTGTCAGAAAGGCGAGTGTGTTGTCAGTGTTACAGTGAGGAGTGTGGGATGCATTAGAGTTACCGACAGGTGTGTGGGGTTTGTCTGTGGATGTTGGCTGTCAGTGTTACACTGGGGTGTGTCAGTGTCCACAGTGAGGGATAACGGGTGTGTCAGTGTTACACTGAGGGGTATACTGGGTGTTACTTTTACAGTGAAGTGTGTGTTGTGGCAGAGTGATACATTGAGGGAAGTGGGGTGTGTCTGGGTTGAAGAAAGATGTGGGGGGAGTCAGTGTTACAGTGAGGGTTGTAGGGTTTTTAGTGCTACATGGGGTGTGTGATGTGTGTCAGTATTGCAGTGATGGGGGTGTGGTGTGTCAGTGCTACATTGAGGGGTGTGGGGTATGTCAGTGTTACAGTGAGGGGTGTGGGGTGTCAGTGTTACAGTGAGGGGTGTGGGGTGTGTGTGTGTTACAGTGAGGGGTGTGGGGTGTCAGTGTCACAACGAAGGGTGTGGGGTATGTCAGTGTTACAGTGAGGGGTGTGGGGTGTGTCAGTGTTACAGTGAGGGGTGTGGGGTGTGGGGTGTGTGTGTGTTACAGTGAGGGGTGTGGGGTGTCAGTGTCACAACGAAGGGTGTGGGGTATGTCAGTGTTACAGTGAGGGGTGTGGGGTGTATGTGTGTTACAGTGAGGGGTGTGGGGTGTCAGTGTCACAACGAAGGGTGTGGGGTATGTCAGTGTTACAGTGAGGGGTGTGGGGTGTGTCAGTGTTACAGTGAGAGGTGTGGGGTGTGTCAGTGTTACAGTGAGGGGTGTGGGGTGTGGGGTGTATGTGTGTTACAGTGAGGGGTGTGGGGTGTCAGTGTCACAACGAAGGGTGTGGGGTATGTCAGTGTTACAGTGAGGGGTGTGGGGTGTGTCAGTGTTACAGTGAGGGGTGTGGGGTGTGTCAGTGTTACAGTGAGGGGTGTGGGGGTGGGGTGTGTGTGTTACAGTGAGGGGTGTGGGGTGTGTCAGTGTCACAACGAAGGGTGTGGGGTATGTCAGTGTTACAGTGGAGGTTGAGGAGTGGGTCAATGTTACCGGAAGGGATGTGCAGTGTGTCAGTAATACAGTGAGGGGTGTGGTGTGTGTCAGCGTTACACTGAGAGGTATGCTGGGTGTTATTTTTAACAGTGAGGTGTGTGTTGTGTCAGAGTCTTACAGTGAGGTATATGGGGCATGTCAGGGTTATAGAAAGGTGTGAGGGTGTCAGTGTTACATTGAGGGGTGTGGGGTGTGTCAGTGTCACACTGAGGGATGTGGAGTGTGTCTGCGTTACAGTGCGGGATCTGGGATGTCAGAGTGATACAGTGAGGGGTGTAGGGTGTGTCAGTGTTACCATGAAAGGTAACACTGCTTCAGTGTTACAGTATGGGGTGTGGGGTGTCAGTGTTACAGTGAGGAGTGTGGGGTGTGTCAGTGTCACACTGAGGGATGTGGAGTGTGTCTGCGTTACAGTGCGGGATCTGGGATGTCAGAGTGATACAGTGAGGGGTGTGGGGTGTCAGTGTTACAGTGAGGGTGTTGGAGTGTGTCAGTTTCACAGTGAGGGGTGTGGGGTGTCAGTGTGACAGTGGGGTGTGCGGGGTGTGTTGAGTTACACTCAAGGGAATGCTGGTTGTTATTTTTATAGTGAGGGGTGTGTTGTGTCAGACTGATGAAGTGAGGTATGTCAGGATTATAGAAAGGTGTGTTGGGTGTCAGTGTTACAGTGAGGGGTGTGGGTGTATCAGTGTTACAGTGGGATGTGTAGGAGATGTCAGTGTTAAGACAGGGATATGGGGATTGTCAGTGTTACAGTGAGGAGTCTGGGGTATCAGAGTGATACAGTGAGGGGTGTGGGGTGTGTCAGTGTTACCAAAAGGGATGTACAGTGTTAAAGTGGGGGTTTGGGGTGTGTCAGTGTTATAAAAAGGGTGTGTAGTGTCAGTGTTACAGTGAAGGCTGTGTGGTGTGTCAGTGTCATAGTCAGGGGTGTGTGATGTGTCATTAATATAGTGATGTATGTGAGGTGTGTCAGTGTTACAGTGAGGTGTGTGAGGTGTGTCAGTGTTACAGTGAGGTGTGTGAGGTGTGTCAGTGTTACGGAGGGGTGTATGGGGTGTGTTAGTGTTATAGAAAGGCATGTGGTGTGTCAGTGTTACAGTGAGGGGTGTGGGGTGTCAGAGAGATACAGAGTGATGTGGGGAGTGTCAGTGTTACAGTAATGGGTGTGGATTGTGAGTGTAACAGTGAGGGATGTGGGGATGTCAGCATTATAGTGAGGGTTATGGGTGAATCAGAATGTGACTGTGTCAGAGTGATACAGTGAGGGATGTGGTGTTACATTGAGCAGTGTGGGGTGTATCTCTGTTACAGTGGGGTGTGTGGGGTGGTCAGTATTACAGTGATGTTGTGTGTCAGTGCTACAGTGAAGGGTATGGAGTGCATCAATGTTAGAGTGGGGTGTGGGGTGGTGTGTATTACACTGAAGTGTGTGGGGTGTGTTAGTGTTACATTGAGGGGTCTAGGATGTCCGAGTGATACAGTGAGTGGTGTGGGATGAATCAGTGTCACAGTGAATGAGGTGGGGTGTGTCAGTGTCACAGTGACGGGTGTGGGGTGTGTCAGTGTCACAGTCAGGGAAGTAGGGTGTGTGTGTGTTAGACTGAGGGGTATGCTGGGTGTCATTTTTACAGTGAGGGGTGTGGGATGTGTCAGTGTTAGACTGAGGGGTATGCTGGGTGTCATTTTTACAGTGAGGGGTGTGGGATGTGTCAGTGTTATAGAAAGTGGTGTTGGGTGTCGGTGTTATAGTTAGGGGTACGGGGTGTCAGTGAGGGGTGTGGCATGTGACAGTGTCACTCTGTGGCGTGTGGGTTATGACAGTGTTACAGTGAGAGGTCTGACTGTGTCAAGGTGTTACAATGAGAGGTATGGTTTGTGTCAGTGTCACAGAGAGGAACCACCGTAAGAGCAGGAACCACGAAGACTGGTTTGACGATAACTCAGACACCATCCACAACTTGCTTAAGGACATGAACAAAGCACACCGGGCAACTTTAGACAACTCCTCATCCACCAGTATCAGGCAGCATTGGCAGGCAGCTCGGAGGAAAGTGCAAAAGGCCATACGGGACATACAAAATGAGTGGTGGACTGAAAAGGCACATGAAATCCAGTCCTTTGCCAATAATAATGACGTGCATAATTTTTCCAATGCTGTCAAAACCATCTACGGCCCAATAAATTGATGTGTTACTCCCCCGAAAACAGCAGATGGTCTAACACTTCTGAAGAATCAGAATACCATTCTGCTGAGGTGGGCTGAGCATTTTAACACCCTGCTTAATCAGGACTCTGACGCAGACCCCACCATCCTGGACGAACTGCCTGAACTTCCTCCTATTCACGACCTCAGTCTACCACCAACCTTCCAGGAGGTTCTATCAGCTGTCTATTCCCTTAAGAACAACAAGTCCCCTGGCACTGACAATATCCCTGCTGAGTTACTGAAGAACGGAGGGTACATGTGTATGCGTACCACCCTCTACCAGTACATCACCAAGGCCTGGACTGATGAGAGCATCCCACAGCAACAGGGAAATGCAAATATCGTTGTCATTTATAAGAACAAGGGTGACAAGGCCATCTGCGGCAATAGTAGGGGCATATCACTCCTTTCTGTTGCTGGAAAGGGCCTGGCTAAGGTGATGCTTCAGAGACTCATCAGCAACATCACTGAGTCAATGCTGCCTGAATCGCAGTGTGGATTTAGAAAGAACAGGAGCATGATCGACATGATCTTCACAGCCCAGCAGCTTCAGGAAAAGTGCCGGGAGCAACATCAGGACCTGTTTATGGCCTTTGCCGACCTCTCCAAAGCATTCGTCACCGTGCAAAGAGAACTCTTATGGGATGTCCTCCTCAGGTTTGCCTGTCCTAATAAATTTGTTAACATCCTCCGCCAGCTTCAGGATGGAATGACTGCTTAGGTGACCATAGGAGGACAAGAGCCCGAGCCCTTCCTTGTACGCACAGGGGTGTGTGCTAGTGCCAGTGCTCTTTAACATCTTCCTCTTGTGTGTTACCAGGCTTCTCCACAACAAGATTGAAGACAGCAGCGGTGTGGCAGTGGACCTCGGATTAGATGGCAACCTCTTTGACATCAGGAGGCTCCGCGCGACCACCAAACTCCGTAGAGAGCAGGTCCTGGAGCTGCAGTATGCAGACGACTGTGTTCTTGTGGCCCATACTCCGGAGGATCTTCAGACTGTCCTTGCTGTGGCGGTGAGAGCGTACAGCAGGATGGGGCTGACTGTCGATACCACCAAGACAGAAGTGGTTTGCCAATGGAGTACCAGCGTCCCACCCACTCTACCTGCCTTCACTGTTGGTGATGAGAAGCTGTCAGTAGTGCCATCTTTCAGATATCTGGGGAGCATTCTCTCTGAGGATAGCGGCATTGACAGCAATATGCAGAGCCGCATTAAACAGGCATCAGCTGCCTTTGGGAGACTTCCGTGTAGAGTCTTTCAGAACAGCAGCCTTTATCCCTCCACAAAGGTCGCCATATACCAAGCACTGTGTCACCACCCTCCTTTATAGCTGTGAAGCTTGGGTAACCTACAGCCATCACATCAAATCCTTGGAGCCCTTCCACATAAGCTGCCTTCAGCGCATCCTGGGAATTACCTGGCGTGAGCGGGTGCCTCACACTGAAATACTTGTAAAGACCAACTGCAGGAGTATTGAGGCCATGATCACCCAGCGTCAGCTGCAGTGGCTGGGGCACATGATAAGGATGCCCCCATGTCAGCTACCCTGTCGAGTGTTATACGGCCAGCTACATCATGGTCGACGCTCAGCTGGAAGGCCGAAGAAGAGCGATAAGGATCAGATGAAGAATGCTTTAAGGAAGTGCAAGATCAGACCCGAGGACCTGGAGGAGTTGCTGCTGACCGTACCACTTGGCGACAGCTGTGTAGGGACGGGGCTCGTATTCTGGAGATGGAAAGAGCAACCAGTAGACAACAGAAGAGAGCCGGGAGAAATGCAGCCATGGTTGCCACCACTACCACATATACACGTCCCACCTGCAATAGAGCTTGTGGGTCCAGGATAGGACTGTATAGTCATCAGAGATCTCACCGTTAAAGGAGTGGACGTCGTTATCAGATTTCGATGGACGACCGAAGAGAAAGAGAGGGGTGTGGGGAGTGTCAGTGTTACACTGAGTGGTATGATTGGTGTTATTTTTACAGGGGTGAGTTGTCAGAGTGATACAGTGAGGGATGTGGGGTGCATCAGTGTTACAATGGGGTGTGCTGGGTTTGTCAGAATTACAGTATTGAATGTGGTGTGTCAGTGTTACAGTGAGGGTTGTGGGGTGTCAGTGATACAGTGAGGAGTGTGGGGTGTTTCAATGTTACATTGAGGTGTGTGGGATGTTTCAGTGTTACATTGAGGTGTGTGGGTTGTATCATTATTACAATAAAGGGCATGGGGTGTGTCATTGTTCCAGTGAAGGATGGGGTGTCAGTGTTACTGTGAGAGGTGTGGGATGTGTCAGCTGTTATAGAAAATGGTGTGGGCTGTCAGTGTTACAGTGAGGGGTGTGGAATGTGTCATTGTTCCAGTGAAGGGTGTGGGATGTTTCAGTGTTACATTGAGGTGTGTGGGGTGTCAGTGTTACAGTGAGGGAGTGGTGTGTGTCAGTGCACAGTGAGGGGTATGGGGTATGTCAGTGTTACAGTGATGGGTGTAGGGTGTGTCGGTGTTACAGTGAGGGGTGTGACTGTGTCAGAGTGTTACAGTGAAGGATGTGGGGTGTGCCAGTGTTACAGTGAAATGTGTGAGGTGTATCAGAATTACAGTGATGTGTGTGAGGTGTGTCAGTGTCACACTGAAGGTTGTGGCATGTCAGAGTTACAGTGATGGGTGTAGGGTGTGTCAGAGTTACAGTGAGGGGTGCAACTGTGTCAGAGTAATAAAGAAAGGGGTGTGGTGTGTCATTGTTACAGTGAGGAGGGTGACTATGTCAGGGTGATACAGTGAGGGGTGTGTGGTGTGTCGGTGTTACAGAGATGGGTATGAGGTGTGGTAGTATTATAGAAAGGGATGTGGTGTGTCAGTGTTACAGGCTGGGCTGTGGGGTGTCAGAGAGATACAGTGAGGTGTGTGGGGTGTATAAGTGTTGCAGTGAGGGGTGTAAGGTGTATCAGTGTTAGATAAAGGCATGTGGGGTGTCAGTGCTAGAGTAAGGGGCCTGGGGTTTCAGCGTTAACGTAGGGGTGTGGGATGTCAGTGATATCGTGAGGGGTGTGGTGTATGTCAGTGTTACAGTGAGTGGTGTGGGATGTTTCAGTGTCACAGTAAAGGAGGAGGGCTGTGTCACTGTCACAGTGAGGAGTGTGGGGTGTGTCAGTGTTAGACTGAAGGGTATGCTGGGTGTCATTTTTACAGTGAGCGGTGTGCAGTGTGTCAATAATACAGCGAGGGGTGTGGGGTGTGTCAGAGTTATAGAAAGGGTGATGGGCTGTGAGTGTTACAGTGGAGGGTGTGGAGTGCGTCACTGTCACAGTGAGGGATGTGGGTATGTCAGTGTTACAGTGTGGGGTGTGGGTATGTTAGTGTTAGACTGAGGGGTATGCTGGGTGTCAATTTTACAGTGAGGGGTGTGGGATATGTCAGTGTTATAGAAAGTGTAGTGGGGTGTCAATGATATAGTTAGGGGTATGGGGTGTGTCGATGTCACTGTCAAGGGTGTGGGGAACATCAGTGTTATAGTGAGGGGTATGGGGTGTGTCAGTGTCAGAGTGAGAGAGATGGGTGTGTCAGTCTCACGAGGCGTTTGTTGTGTCAGAGTGATACTGTGAGGGATGTGGGGTGTATCAGTGTTAAAGTGAAGGGTGTTGGATGTATCAGTATTACAGTGAGGGGTGTCGGGCGTATTAAAGTAAAGGGTGTGTGGTGCGTCAGTGTTACTGTAAAGGTTGTGGGTTGTGTCAGTGTTACAGTGAGGGCTGTGGGATGTGTCAGTGTTATAAAAAGGAATGTGGAGTGTCAGTGTTACAGTAAAGGGTGTGGGTGTCATGTTACAGGGAGGGGTGTGGGATGTGACAGCGTTGCAGTGAACGGTGTGGGTTTTGTCAGTGTCACAGTCATTGTGTGGTGTGTGTCAGTGTTATATTGAGGGGCGTGACCATGTCAGGGTGATACAGTGAGGGGTGTTAGATGTGTCAGTGTTACAATGAAGGGGCTGAAGTGTGTCAGTGAAACAGAGGGGTGTATGGGGTGTGTTAGTGTTATAGAAAGGGATGTGGTGTGCCAGTGTTACAGTTAAAGGTGTGGGGTGTCAGAGAGATGCAGCGACGGGTTTGGGATGTATCAGTGTAACAGTGAGGGATGTGGGGTGTGTCAGTGTTACAGTAAAGTGTGGGGGGTGTGAGTGTTACAGTGAGGGGTTTGGGAATGTCAGCATTATAGTAAGGTTTGGAGTGCATGGGGTGTCAGGGAGGGGTAGCACCTCTGGTGGGGGAGCATGTTGCGTCCTTTTCAAGGCGGTTAGTCCACCTTTGGTCCCCACCTGGCACTCAGCTCTCACCTGTGGCTCCCCGTAGCTGTTTGCACGTGACAGCGGCCACACCCCAGGCAAAGGCTTCGACATGCTGGCTAAACTAGGTGAGGGTAGCCGATGGGTCTCAAACCCTCGGTGAGATAGGGAGTTGTCTATCCCAGCATGTGAAGACAGACTCCGGTGGATTGAGCGGATGAGACCAATGGAAGGTCCAACGGTCAAGAAGGCGGTCTCTGCAAGCGTCGTGGAACGTGTAGAGCAGGACAAGACACAGAAGACGTCCTGGTCATCAACTGCGCCTAGTCCCATCTCCAGTCGTCTCGACTCTGTCTTGCCACTGGACCCAGATGGGAATTGGGAAGAGAGAGTGAGGCTGACGCTGCGCAACTCTCCCTCACTTAAATCCAAATCACGTGCTAGTCTCGATCCATCAATGGTGTTGAGGTCTTCATTGATCACGACAATGGACGAACAACAACAAGGTTTGTATGTGAATCAATATGTGACTGTGTCAGAGTGAAACAGTGAGGGATGTGGGGTGTATCGGTGTTACGGTGAGGTGTGTGGGCTGTATCGGTGTTACAGTGGGATGTATCAGTATTACAGTGAAGTGTGTGGTGTATGTCACTGTTACAGTGAGGGAGGTGGGCTGTGTCATTGTCACAGTGGGTGGTGTGGGTGTGTCAGTGTTACACTGAGATGTATGCTGGGTGTTATTTTAACACTGAGGCGTGTGTTGTGTCAGAGTGGTACAGTGAGGGACATGGGGTGTATCGGTGTTACAGTGAGGGGTGTGGGGTGTGTCAGTGTTACAGTGAGGGGTGTGGGGTGTGTCAGTGTTACAGTGAGGGGTGTGGGGATGTCATTGTCACAATGAGGGATGTGGGGTGTATCAGTGTTACAGTGAGGGGTGTGGGGATGTCATTGTCACAGTGAGGGACGTGGGGTGTATCGGTGTTACAGTGAGGGGTGTGGGGTGTGTCAGTGTTACAGTGAGGGGTGTGGGGATGTCATTGTCACAGTGAGGGATGTGGGGTGTATCAGTGTTACAGTGAGGGGTGTGGGGATGTCATTGTCACAGTGAGGGGTGTGGGGTGTATCAGTGTTACAGTGAGGGGTGTGGGTGTGTCGGAGAGTGTTACAGTGAGGGGTGTAGGGTGTATCAGTGTTACAGTGAAGGGTGTGGGGTGTATCGGTGTTACAGTGAAGGGTGTGGGGTGTATCAGTGTTACAGTGAGGGGTGTGGGGATGTCATTGTCACAGTGAGGGCTGTGGCGTGTCAGTGTTACAGTGAGGGGTGTGGGGTGTATCAGTGTTACAGTGAGGGATGTGGGGTGTATCGGTGTTACAGTGAAGGGTGTGGGGTGTATCAGTGTTACAGTGAGGGGTGTGGGGCTGTCATTGTTACAATGAGGGGTGTGGGGTGTATCAGTGTTACAGTGAGGGGTGTGGGGATGTCATTGTTACAGTGAGGGGTGTGGGTGTGTCATTGTCACAGTGAGGGGTGTGGCGTGTCAGTGTTACAGTGAGGGGTGTGGGGATGTCATTGTCACAGTGAGGGGTGTGGTGTGTCAGTGTTACAGTGAGGGGTGTGGTGTGTCAATATTACAGTGAGGGGTGTGGAGTGTGGCAGTGTTACACTGAGGGGTGTACTAGGTGTCAGTATTACAGTGAGGGGTGTGGGGTGTGTCAGTGTTACAGTGAGGGGTGTGGGGATGTCATTGTCACAGTGAGGGATGTGGGGTGTATCAGTGTTACAGTGAGGGGTGTGGGGATGTCATTGTCACAGTGAGGGGTGTGGGGTGTATCAGTGTAACAGTGAGGGGTGTGGGTGTGTCGGAGAGTGTTACAGTGAGGGGTGTGGTGTGTCAGTATTACAGTGAGGAGTGTGGAGTGTCAGTGTTACAGTGAGGGGTGTGGTGTGTCAGTATTACAGTGAGGGGTGTGGGGTGTGTCAGTGTTACAGTGAAGGAGTGTGGTGTATGGCAGTGTTACAGTGAGGGGTGTGGGGATGTCATTGTCACAGTGAGGGGTGTGGGGTGTGTCACTGTAACAGTGAGGGGTGTGAGGATGTCAGTGTTACAGTGAGGGGTGTGGTGTGTCAATATTACAGTGAGGGGTGTGGAGTGTGGCAGTGTTATACTGAGGGGTGTACTAGGTGTCATTTTTTCGGTGTGGGATGTGTCAGTGTTACAGTAAGGAGTGTGGTGTGGCAGTGTTACAGTGAGGGGTGTGGGGATGTCATTGTCACAGTGAGGGGTGTGGGGTGTGTCACTGTAACAGTGAGGGGTGTGGCGTGTCAGTGTTACAGTGAGGGGTGTGGTGTGTCAGTATTACAGTGAGGGGTGTGGAGTGTGGCAGTGTTACACTGAGGGGTGTACTAGGTGTCATTTTTTCGGTGTGGGATGTGTCAGTGTTACAGTAAGGAGTGTGGTGTGGCAGTGTTACAGTGAGGGGTGTGGGGATGTCATTGTCACAGTGAGGGGTGTGGGGTGTGTCACTGTAACAGTGAGGGGTGTGAGGATGTCAGTGTTACAGTGAGGGGTGTGGTGTGTCAATATTACAGTGAGGGGTGTGGAGTGTGGCAGTGTTATACTGAGGGGTGTACTAGATGTCATTTTTTCGGTGTGGGATGTGTCTGTGTTACAGTAAGGAGTATGGTGTTTCAGTGTAACAGTGAGGGGTGTGGGGTGTCAGAGAGATACAGTGAGGGATGTGGGGTGTGTCACTGCTATAGTGAGAAGTGTGGACTGTGTCAGTGTTACAGTGAGGGGTGTGGGTTCTGTCAGTGTTACAGTGAGGTGTGTGCAGTCTGTCAGTAATACAGTGAGGGGTGTGGAGTGTGTCAGTGTTATAGAATGGGGTGTGGGTTGTCAGTGTTATAGTTAGGGGTGTGGGGTGTCAGTGCTACAATCAGGATTGTGGCGTGTGTCAGTGTCACTGTTTCGGGTGTGGGTTATGACAGTGTTACAGCAAGGGGTGTGGGGTGTGTCAGAATTACAGTAACCGGTGTGGGGTGTATCACTGTTACAGTGAGGGTTGTGAGGTGTGTCAGTGTTACATCGAGGGGTATGCGGTGGTTTAGTGATATAGAAAGGGGTGTGGGGTGTCAGTGTTACAGTAAAGGGTCTGGGTGGGAGTGTTACATCGAGGGGTGTGGGGTGTGTCAGTATCACAGTGAACGGTGTGGTGTGTGTCAGTGTTACAGTGGTGTGTGTGGTTGTGTCAGTATTACAGTGAATGGTGTGGGGTTTGTCAGTGTCACAGTGAACGGTGTGATGTGTGTCAGTGTTACACTGAGGGGTGTACTGAGTGACATTTTTACAGTGAGGGGTGTGTTGTGTCAGTGTGATCCAGTGAGGGGTGTGGGGTGTTGTCAGTGTTCCACCGACTGGTATACTGGGTGTCATTTTTACAGTGTGGTGTGTGTTGTTTCAGAGTGATATACTGAGGTGTGTGGGGTGTGTCAGTGTTAGAGTGAGGAGTGTGAAGTGCGTCAGTGTTACAGTGTGGGGTATGACTGTGTCAAAGTGTTAAGGTGAGTTGTGTGGGTTCTGTTAGTGTTACAGTGGGGTGTGTGAGGTTTGTCAGTATTACAGTGAGGGGTTGGGGTGTATCAGTAGTACAGTGAGGGGTGTGTGGTTTGTCAGTGTTACAGTGAAGGGTGGGGTGTTTCAAGAGTATTTCTGTAAAGGGTGTTTGGTGCATTAAGGTTTTCCAGTGCCACATGTGGGTTTTCTGCTACAGATGACAGTATCTGTGACAGAATTTAGAACAGCTCAGCAGAGGAACATGCCCTTCTGTCCATAAAATCTGTGCTGAACATAATGCTAAATTAATATCTCATTTGCCTACAGATAATCCATAGACATGTGTTGTCTAAAACCCCCTCCCAAGTGATCTACGTTCTATTGCGTCTACGTAGGAATGATTAAAGAATTCAGGAACAACAGAGCTGACGTAACAAATGATAGCCTGACTGATATTGGAATACAATATGTATAAAGTAAACAATACTCCAGAGATTTATTAATTAATTAGTTTATTTAGCAATAGAACACAGAGTAGCTGATTCCAGCCCTTTGAGCCATACCATCCCAACAACCCCAATTCACCCTATCCTAAGCACGGGACAATTAACAAAGACCCAGTAACCTACCTGATAAGTTTTTTGGACAATGGGAGGAAACCAAAGCACCTGGGGAATACCCAAGCATCCCCCGGGAAGGACCCACAGAGACAGCTTACTGACAGGGCAGGAAGTAACTCTGAACTCTGACAATATGAGTTCTGATAACATCGAGGTAACCGTTATGCTACTGTGGCACCCGAACCTTTGTACTGAAATGCTTTGCAATTATATATGAAGGGATTTATCTAAAATTTAGTCATTTAAATGTTATACAGTTCAGTTCTGAAAATTTCTTATGTACATGGGTGGAGTCTATCTACAAAGAACTCTCTGGAATATATTGAAATGTTAGATAAGGGGGTCACTAAAATTTCAATGCCAGTTGCATCATATTAATTTGCCTCCCAAGTGAACAACTGTTACTCACACTGAAAGAAACTAGAGGCCACAATGTACCAGTGTAAGAGTGTCAGTAGAGGGGAGTAGAGACTGGAGACTAGAGACTTTCCTCTTTCATGCCAAAATCCTGCTTCTGAAGACGGAAAGCTTTTTCTTTTGTCTTCCTGAATCCAAAACCTGATCCAACAGATCCTAATGAAGGGTCTCAGCCTGGAACATTGACTGTTTATTCCTTTCCATCGATGTTGCCTGGCCTGATGGGTTCCTCCAGTATCTTGTATGTGCTACCCCTTGGCCAGTTAACTCTGCCATTGATGGTCCCAAGCCAAATTACAAAAGGATGAGGGTTGGGCACGGGGCAAGCAGCTCCATCCCGTCAAAACTCAGAGCTTTGTCATCAGAAGCTTCAAGGGCCTCACCCCTGGGAGAGGATGGATTTTCGAGGATGAACTACACTTCAGGACATATTGAAAGACTGTTCCAAGCCAGAGGACTCTGGCGATCTGCTGTCAGTGGCCTATGCTCGCTTGGGCTTAAGAAGAAGAAGAACTTTTTGGCCAGAATGGTTTCAAATGTATTTCCTTAGCAACCAAATGAGGGGCTGAATAAAAGGAAGTTTTGTTGTTTATTGGATTTGGCCCATTTTTCTTTCTTCAGACTGGTCTCCTTTCTATCTGTGGTAAAGATAAAAGGGCATAACCCAGCTCCCCAGTCTCCTTGAATTCTTGGAGTATGAATGAAAGGAAGTGTTTTTCAATGAATATGCTTCACTTACTTTGCTGTTATTGTCATGATTGACCTTTTAACGAAAAAGAAGAGGAAGTTGGATTATATTGGCAGGGAACCCAAAATAGACACCAGGTCTATCATCAAAGATGACTGTTGAGTGCAGTTCAGTGTTTTCAAAGAAAGCCTCAGATTTCTCCTGCCATGGTTATAATCATGCAGGGAAATACAATGATAAGGACATCTTTACGGAGCAGTACCTCAGAAAGGCAGCGTCCATTATTAAGGACCTCCAGCACCCAAGGTATGCCATTTTCTCACTGTCACCGTCAGTCAGGAGATGCAGAAGCCTAAAGGCACACACTCAGCGATTCAGGAACAGCTTCTTCCCCTCTGCCATCCGATTCCTAAATGGACATTGAAGCTTTGGACACTACCTCATTTTTTTAAAAATACAGTATTTCTGTTTTTGCATATTTTTAAATCGATTCAATATACATAATTGATTTACTTGTTTATTTATTATTATGTTTTATTTTATTTATTATTTTTTTCTCTCTCCACTAGGTTATGCATGCCGGCGATATTAAACCTGATTCTGATTCTGATTCTGAGGAAAATTCAAAAAATGTGCTTTGTCTAGAACAGCCTAATCTATTTACACACACAATGAGAGATTATTCTGCTGCAATAATTCACCCCTAGTATCCACTACACCCTAATCAGCATCCTGATTCCTGGTGGTTTGGAGCTGAGGAGAGAGACTCCTAGCACATGGTTGATAAGAGAATGGAGGCTTATGTAAGAGGGAAGGGTTAGATTGATCTTGTGCAGATTAATAGGTAATCACAATATTGTGGGCTGAAGGGCCTGTACTGCACTGTAATGTTTATCTTAGTTTTAATTTATTTAGAGATACAGTGCAGCAAAGGGCCTTCTGGCCCAATGAGCCACACAACCCAGCAACCCACATATTTAACCCTTGCCTAATCACAGGGCAAGTTACAATGAACAATTAACCTACTAACCAGCACGTCATTGCAATGTGGGAGGAAACACTGTTGTTCACAGGGAGGACTCCAAATTCCGACTCCCCGAGCTGGCAATAACACCATGCTAACTGCTACACTGCCATGGCACTTATAGTGAGACAGCACTCCGTCACTCCCACACTGAGTTCACTGTTCTATGTCCTTAGGTGCAACATCGTCGGGACAGTAGGAAATGGGGAATTGCACATGTAGTTAGATCTAAAGCAGCATGATCTAAAAAGTATAGGGCTGATGCAGGTGATGTGGATCTGCTTAATAACACCCCAGAGAGGAATAACCAACATCTGTGGAAAAAATCATTTTGAAATGGCTGATAACTTGATGCTGATTAACAGAAAAGGATTAACTGCAGAGGCTGAGTTGTATGGCCTGTGAACAGAGTGATTGAGAAGGCTGAATCTCAGAGTAGCAGAAGATGAACCACATTCATGAGAGATTTGTAAAAGAAAACCAGCCCCAGTGGCTCTACTTCAAAGTCCTTTCCATCTGGGAATTGGAGGTTGTGAAGAAAATTTGTTCAATAATTAAGTAATTAGTGACTATATATCTCTCTGGAGTTTGAAACAATGGGAGGGGATCTCGCAAAAGAAGCAAAATTGTTACAAGGCTTGACTAACAACACCACGAACTGAAATAATGTCAGGGCCGATTTCCCAAGGGCCCTTCTCAACCTAATGCAGGCAAAGCAGCATGACTACAGGGCCCTTGTAGTGGCGGTGGAGAAGTGTTTCGGGCAGAGGCCATTGGAGGAAGCAGTGAAGGAAGAACTGGAAAACAGGTGGTGCAATGTGGGAGAAAGCCTGGGGGCATTTGCTGTAGATCTTCGCTGCTTGCCCTCCACACCTTTGTAAAAGCGCTGACGCCGGAGCATCTTCGGCAGACTGTTTCCCTGACAACACCAACATCACTGGCTGACACACGGGCGGAGGCGGAGAGGGCAGAAGCCATTTTAGCCCCCCAAGGTGTTCCAGTGTCACCCCACACACTACGAGTCTGGGCTTGTGTCACTGAGGCGGAGGAGGAAACTGACAAGGAGGAGCTGGTGAGACAGGTACGACCAGCACAATGCCTGTTCTGCCACATGTGATCTCTGCTACCAATGTAGCCAGACAGGCCATGTGGCCTGGAACTGCCCCACAATAATGCCATGCCACAGCCAGCACAGCGTCTGGAAATGCCTCGCGGGCGGCACCCTGAGGGAAGTACCTTCAGCAAAACCTCCACATTGTCACATCCCCAGGTTGGCCATTTAAGTGAAAGAGAAGGACTGCTTGGTGGAGGGACATAGGGTCAACCATCAACATCATCTGTCCAACTGTCCTCCCCAGTATGGACCAGCCTGGGTGGAAAACGAAGGCGGTCCAGTTGGCTACGGTCACCGGCAACTGTGCGGCAATGAAATACAAGAGGTGGCTGCGCTTCGCAGTGGGGAACGTAAGGTAAGGCTAGCTGACATCCAGGACTCCTGCATCATTGCCCTGGACCTTCTGTCCCACTGGGGGACTGTGTGCATGTACTGGGGGCCGTGCTCTACTTCAGAGCTGAAACAATGGCTCTCAGGCAGGGCAGTTCCAGGAACATAGAACATAGGATAGTACAGCACAGTACAGGCCCTTCGGCCCACAATGTTGTGCCGACCCGCAAACCCTGCCTCCCATATATTAAATTTCAGTAGTGTATCTGCCTCCACTACTGACTCAGGCAGTGTATTCCACGCACCAACCACTCTCTGAGTAAAAAACCTTCCTCTAATATCCCCCTTGAACTTCCCACCCCTTACCTTAAAGCCATGTCCTCTTGGATTGATCAGTGGTGCCCTGGGGAAGAGGCGCTGGCTGTCCACTCTATCTATTCCTCTTAATATCTTGTACACCTCTATCATATCTCCTCATATAAAGCCCTAGGTCCCTTAATCTCTGACCATATCCATACTCTCTAAACCAGGCAGCATCCTGGTAAATCTCCTCTGTACCCTTTCAAATGCTTCCACATCCTTCCTATAGTGAGGCGACCAGAACTGGACACAGTACTCCAAGTGTGGCCTAACCAGAGTTTTATAGAGCTGCATCATTACCGCGTGACTCTTAAACTCTATCCCTTGACTTATGAAAGCTAACACCCCATAAGCTTTCTTAACTACCCTATCTACCTGTGAGGCAACTTTCAGGGATCTGTGGACATCTACCCCCAGATCCCTCTGCTCCTCCACACTACCAAGTATCCTGCCATTTACTTTGTACTCTGCCTTGGAGTTTGTCCTTCCAAAATGTACCACCTCACACTTCTCCGAGTCGAACTCCATCTGCCACTTCTCAGCCCACTTCTGCAACCTATCAATGTCTCCCAGCAATCTTTGACAATCCTCTACACTATCCACAACACCACCAACCTTTGTGTCGTCTGCAAACTTACCAACCCGTCTAGGAAGCAGACTAGACGGGTGTAGCAACAACCAGAAGCGGCCTCCCGCAACGCAGCTCTCCGGAGCTGATCATCGGAGCAGTGTGATGACATTGGCAGCACTACTGAGGCACCCTCCAGTGAGACTGTGCAGGCAGTGCAAGGGCTGTAGCAGCGCAACAGTGAGGGCTGGGATCAGGACCAGCAGTGAGGACTGAAGGACCTACTGCACCAGTATTTTACAGCCAGAGACAAGGACTTCAGACACGTGGTCCAACACCATATTAACACAAAGGATGCCCACCCATCTGCTTGGGCACAGAAGATCAAAGAGCTGGCAGCGGCTGGCATTATCAACCCCTCCAACAGCCCATGGGCAGCTAGACAGTAGACACTAGACACTAGAATACTACAGCACAGTACAGGCCCTTCGGCCCTTGATGTTGTGCCTACCCATATATTCCTAAAAAAAAGTACTAAACCCATACTACCCTGTAACCCCATAAAGTAGGACTATGACTATGACTATAACCCTCTACTTTTCTTTCATCAATGTGCCTGTCCAAGAGGCTCTTAAATACCCCTAATGTTTTAGCCTCCACCACCATCCCTAGCAAGTCATTCCAGGCACCCATAACCCTCTGTGTAAAAAACTTACCCCTGATGTCTCCCCTAAACTTCCCTCCCTTAACTTTGTACATATGCCCTCTGGTGTTTGCTATTCGTGCCCCGGGAAACAGGTACTGGCTATCCGCCTTATCTATGCCACTGATAATCTTGTAGACCTCTATCAATTCCCCTCTTTACCTTCTACGCTCCAAAGAGAAAAGTTCCAGCTCTGCTAACCTTGCCTCATATGACTTGTTTTGTAATCCAAGCAACATCCTGGTAAATCTCCTCTGCACCTTCTCCAGAGCTTCCACATCCTTCCTTAATGAGGTAACCAGAACTGAACACAGTACTCTAAGTGTGGTCTCACCAGAGATTTGTAGAGTTGCAACATGACCCCTGTACTCTTATATAACCATATAACATATAACCATATAACAATTACAACACAGAAACAGGCCATCTCGGCCCTTCTAGTCTATGCCGAACTCTTACTCTCACCTAGTCTCACCGACCTGCACACGGCCCATAACCCTCCATTCCTTTCCTGTCCATATATCTATCCAATTTAAACATCGAACCTGCCTCAACCACTTCTGCTGGAAACTCATTCCTCTTGAATTCAATCCCCCTATTAATGAAGCCCAGCATCCCATAGGCCTTCTTAACTATCCTATCAACCTGTGTAGC
The DNA here is from genome assembly GCF_963921235.1 of Mobula hypostoma. NCBI lineage: Eukaryota > Metazoa > Chordata > Chondrichthyes > Myliobatiformes > Myliobatidae > Mobula > Mobula hypostoma. The sequence continues at coordinate 30,854,734 of NC_086125.1, read as the reverse complement.
GACCTTGAGGGATGTATGGATTTGAACCCCAAGGTCCCTCTGTTCATCCACACTCTTAAGTAACCGACCATTAACCCCGTACTCAGCCTTCTGGTTTGTCCTTCCAAAATGCATTACCTTATACTTATCCGGATTGAACTCCATCTGCCACTTTTCTGCCCAACTCTGCATCCTGTCTATATCCTCTTGTAACCTTCGACAAGCTACAGCTCCATCCACAACTCCTCCAATCTTCATGTCATCCGCAAACTTACTCACCCATCCTTCCGCCTCTTCATCCAGGTCTCTTATAAAAATCACAAAGAGCAGGGGTCCCAGGACAGATCCTTGTGGCACTGCACTAGTCACCGACCTCCAGGCAGAATACCCTCTGCTTTCTTCCTGTAAGTCAATTTTTTATCCAAACAGCCAAGGTTCTACTGATCCTATGCCTCATGACTTTCTGGATGAGTCTCTCGTGGGGGAGCTTGTCAATTGCCTTGCTAAAATCCATGTAGACCACACCTACTGCCCTACCCTCATCAATATCTTTTGTTACCTCTTCAAAAAACCCAATTAGGCTTGTGAGGCACAACTTTCCCTTCACAAAGCCATGTTGACTATCCTTGAGTAGACTGTACTTCTCCAAATGCTCATAGATCCTATCCTTAAAAATCCTTTCCAATAGTTTGCAGACCACCGACGTAAGACTCACCGGTCTATAGTTCCCAGGATTCTCCCTATTACCTTTTTTAAACAAGGGAAATATATTTGCAATTCTCCAATCCTCTGGCACCTCCTCTGCAGCCAAAGAGGATTCAAAGATCATAGCTACTGCTCCAGAGATCTCGTCTCTCACTTCCCACAGCAACCTGGGGTATATCACATCCGGCCCTGGAGACTTATCAATTTTGTTGATTTTAAGAAGATCCAACATTTCTTCTTCCTTAATCTCCACATTGTCCAGCACTATTTCAACCTCACCCTGATCAAGGTCCTTTTCTCTTGTGAATACTGAAGCAGAGTGTTGATTTAGGAACTCCCCAGCCTCCTCCGCCTCCAGGCATATGTTGCCTTCTTTATCCTTTAGCAGCCCCACCTTCATTCTTGTCATCCTTCCTTTCTTCACATATGCATAGAACGCCCTGGGGTTCTCCTTAATCCTACATGCCAAGGCCTTCTCATGCCCCCTTTGAGCTCTCTTAAGTCCTTTCTTAAGCTCCTTCCTGGCTACCCTATATTTCTCATGAGCTCCTCCTGCTTCCTGTTTCTTATATCTTACATATGCTTCCTTCTTCCTCTTGACGAGTTGCCTCACATGTTTCGTCAGCCACGGTTCCCTTTTCCTACCATTTTTTCCTTGTCTCAGTGGGACAAAGCTATCCTGAACCCAGCAGTAGTCCCTAAACTTCCTCCACATTATTTCTGTGCTTTCACCGTTGAACATCTGTTTCCAATTTACTCTCACTAGTTCCCGCCTCATCCCTTCGTAGTCAGCCCTTCCCCAGTTAAGCACTTTCCCATTTTGTCTGTTTTTATCCTTTTCCATAGCTGTCAGGAAAAAAGATGGGTCATGGCAGTTCTGCTTAGACCACCATGACCCAGAAGGACTCCTTGCCGCTACCCTGAATAGATGATGTCTGAGACTGCAACATGGGCTCAACTTGGTTCAGCTCTCTCAGTCTCCACAGTGGTTACGGGCAGGTCAGACTGGCCCCAGAGGCCTGGCCAAAGACTGCTTTCACCACTGGTCAAGGGCTGTGGCATTTCCAGGTAATGCCGTTTCACCTGTATAATGCACTGGCCACGTTCAAGAGACTGATAGAGAGGGTCCTGGTTCACACTTCATGGTGTCACTGTGTCATCTATTTGGACGATCACCTCTGGAGATGCACGTCACCTTTTGATGATGCTCTATGGAACTTGGAAGAGGTCTCTGCCGCCATCTGCCAGATGAACCTGCGCAGGCATACCAAGCAAAGTGTAGATCCTGCAAAAGTTGACAGGTTACAGTGGGACTTTGATAGGATGCAAAAATGGGCTGAGGAGTGGCAGATGGAGTTTAACCCAGATAAATGTGAGGTGGTTCATTTAGGGGGATTTTGGGGTCCGAGTCCATAGGAAACTCAAAGTTGACTCTATGGTTAAGGAACCATACAGTGCATTGGCCTTCATAAATTGTGGGACTGAGTTTAGGAGCCGAGAGGTAATGTTACAGCTATATAGGACCCTGACCAGACCCCACTTGGAGTACTGTGCTCAGTTCGGGTCACTTCATGACAGGAAGAACGTGGAAGCCACAGAAAGGATGCAGAGGAGATTTACAAGGATGTTGCCTGGATTGGGGAGCATGCCTTATGAGAATAGATTGAGTGAACTCAGCCTTTTCTCATTGGAGTGGCGGAGGATGAGAGGTGACCCGTTACAGGTGTAGAAGATGATGAGAGGCATTGATCATGTGGATAGTCAGAGGCTTTTTCCCAGGGCTGAAATGGCTAGTATGAGAGGGCACAGTTTTAAGGAGCTTGGAAGTAGGTGCAGAGGAGATGTCAGGGGTAAGTTTTTAACGCAGAGTGGTGAGTGTGTAGAATGGGCTGCCAGCAGAGGTGGTGGAGGCGGAAACAATAAGGTCTTTTAAGAGACTCCTGGATGGCTACATGGAGCTTAGAAAAATAGAGTATGGGGTAAAGCCAAGGTAGTTCTAAGGTAGGGACATGTTCGGCACAGCTTTGTGGGCCGAAGGGCCTATATTGTGCTATAGATTTTCTATGTTGCCATCTTTCTATGTTATTACAGAGATTTGGATGTCTCAGGGGCAGGAATGGCTGCTGAGTGTGCCAGAGTTTATATGTTTCAAAACGGACAGGGAGGGAGGCAAGGGAGGTGGCAGCGTGGCATTGCTAATCAGGGAAAGTGACACCACTGCAGAAAAGGAGGCAGTTACAGAGAGATCATCTACTGAGTCAGTGTGGGTGGAAGTCAGAGATGGGAAGAAGGCAGTAACTCCACTGGGTGTATTTTATAGACCCCGCCCAATGGATATCGAGGACCATAGGGAGGCAGATTCTGGAACGGTACGGCGATAATAGGGTTGTTGTGATTGGGTGGAGTTTGTTAGGTGACCAATATGTAGATAAGCCAACTAGAGGAGAGGCTGTACTTGATCTGATATTGAGAAAGGAACCTGGTCAGGTGTCAGATCTCTCGGTGGGAGAGCATTTTGGAGGTAGCAATTACAAGTCTATTTCCTTTACCATAGTGCTGGAGAGGGATAGGAGCTGACAATTTGGAAAACATTTAATTGGGGGAGGGGGAAATATGATGCTATTAGGCAGGAACTTGGGTGCATAAATTGGGAGCAGATATTCCCAGGAAATGCACGGCAGAAATGTGGCAAAGGTTTAGGAAATATTTGCATGGCGTTCTGTATAGGTAAGTTCCATTGAGGCAGGGAAAGAATGGTAGGGTAAAAGAACCATGTGTACAAAGGATGTGGAAAATCTTGTTAAGAAGAAAAGAAAAGCTTACAAAAGGTTCAAGAAACTAGGTGCTGATAGAGTTCTAGAGAATTACAAAGTTGCCAGGAAAGGGCTTAAGAATTAAATTAGGAGAGCTAGAAGGGGCCATGAGAAGGCCTCGGCAATCAGGATTAAGGAAAACCACAAGGCATTCTACAACACATAGGAATTCAGCAGACCTGGCAGCATCTATGGAAAAGAATATTGTCAACATTTCCGGCCAAGACCCTTGAGTAGGACTGGAGGGAAAAATCTGAGGAACAGATTTAAAAGGTGGTGGGGGAAGGGAGAGAAAACACTAGGTGAAACCTAGATGGGGAGGGATGATGTAAAGAGCTGGGAAGTTGATTGGTGAAAGAGATACAGGGCTGGAGAAGGGGGAGCCTGATAGGGGAGGACAGAAGGCCATAGGAGAAAGAAAAGGGGAGAGGAGCACCAGTGGGAGATATGGTGGGGAGACAGGGAGAAAAGGCGAGAGAGGGAAAAGGGGATGGGGAATGGAGAAGGAAGGTGGAGAAATTGATGTTCAGGTTGGAGGCTACACAGATGAAATATAAGCTGTTGTTCCTCCGATTTAATGTGGTCTTATCGCAACAGTGGAGGAGGCCATGAATAGACATATCGGAATGGGAATGGGAAGTGGAATTAAAATGGGTGGCCATTAGGAGATCCCACTTTTTTCTCGCAGATGGAATGTATTCTACAAGGCATTTTGGTGGGTGATTGGAATGCACTGCTGGCGATGGTGACAAGGAGGATACAATAGGGTCTTTAAAGAGACTCTTAGATAGGAACATGGAGCTTAGAAAAATAGAGGGCTATGTGGTAGGGTAATTCTAGGCAGTTTCTAGAGCAGGTTACATGCTCAGCACAAAACTGGGGGCCAAATATGCTGAGGATTTCTATGTTCTATGTTCTATGTTTTATGTAAAGCTTTGTAAGTTACGATCAACCAAAGCACATGAGGAATATAAAGAAGCCAGAAAAAAACTAAAGAAAAGAATTAGGAAAGCCAGGAAGGGCCACAAAAAATCCTTGGCAGGTAGGATTAAAGTGAATCCCACAGCATTCAATGCATACATCAAGAGCAAGAGGATAACTAGAAGAGGGTGGGATTTCCAGGAGACTCCCAGCTTCCCTGATGGCCACATCTATGCCAGGTATATCGAGATGCAGCTCCTTGGAGGCCATGTTAGGGAAATGGAGCTGGCTGCAGCTTAATTTGTTAGAGAAAGTGAGGCAGTGATAGACAGGAGCTACAGGGTGGTAGTCACCCCAAGGCTACAGGAGACAGATAAGTGGGTGACTGTCAGGAGAGAAAATAGGGAACATCAGACAGTGTGAGAGCACCTCTGTGCCCTTTCCCTTCAACAATAAGTACTCCATTTTGAGCATTGTTGGTGGGGGAATGACCTACCCAGGGAGAGCAACAGAGTCGTCTGGCACTGAGTCTGGTCCTGTGGCTCAGGAGGGTAGGAAACTGAAGAGGATGGCAGCAGTAATAGGGGACTCTGTAGTCAGAGGGATAGGTAGGCAATTTATAGATGCAAAAAGGAAACATGGGCGGTAGTTTGCCTCCCAGGTGTACGGCCCAAGATGTTTCTGGGCACATCCGCAATATCCTGAAATGGGAGGATCAGCATCCAGAAGTTGTGGTACATATTGGTACCAAGGACATAGGAAGAAAAAAGGAGGAGGTCCTGAAAAAAGAATATAGGGAGTTAGGAAGGAAGCTGATAAGCAGGACCTCAAGGGTAGTAATCTCAGAAATGCTGCCTGTGCCAGGCGACAGTGAGGATAGGAATACAGTGAGGACAGCAGGCAGAAGAATTGGAGCAGGGGGCAGGGATTCAGACTTAGAAACATAGAAAACCTACAGCGCAATACAGGCCCTTCGGCCCAAAATGCTTTGCCGAACATGTGCTTACTTTAGAAATTACCCAGGGTTAAGCTCCATGTACCTATCCGGGAGTCTCTTAAAAGAACCTATTATATCCGCCTCCACTACAGTCGCCAGCAGCCCATTCCACGCACTCACTACTCTCTGCATAAAAAACCTACTCCTGACATCCCCTCTGTACCTACTTCCAAGCACCTTAAAACTGTGCCCTCTCGTGTTAGCCATTTCAGCCCTAGGAAAAAGCCTCTGACTCTCCACATGATCAATGCCTCTCATCATCTTATACACCTCTATCAGGTCACCTCTTATCTTCCATCATTCCAAAGAGAAAAGGCCAAGTTCACTCAACCTATTCTCGTAAGGCATGCTCCCCAATCCAGGTAACACCCTTGTAAATCTCCTCTGCACCCTTTCTATAGTTTCCACATCCTTCCTGTTGTGAGGTGACTTCTGGATAATTGGGACCCTTTCTGGGGCCAGTAGGACCAGTACAAAAGGAACGGTTTGCACTTGAATCCGAGAGGGACCAATATTCTTGCGGGTAGATTTACTAGAACTGTTGGGAATGGTTTAAACTACAAACGCTTGTAATTTGGCAGGGGGAGGGAACCAGGATGATAGAACTGAGGATGAACCAACAGGTTTACAAGTAGATGATGGGTGTAACATGAATGTAAGGAAGGATGAGCCAATGATTGGGTACAAATATAGACAGAGTAAAGAGTTAAATCGTACCACAGAGGCAAAGTTCAAAAGGGTGAAGAATGCAGGACTGAAAGTGCTGTATTTAAGTGCATGTAGCATTTGGAATAAGATGGACGAATTAGTGGCACAATTAGAAATTGTTCGGTATGACATTGTGGACATCACTGAATCGTGGCAGGAGGAAGGCCATAGTTGGAGGCATTAACTTTGTATTGAAAGGACAGTCAGGAAGACATAAATGGCGGTGTGGCTCTGTTGGTAAGAGATAGAGTTACATCTTCAGAAAGAGGTGACATATGGTCAGAGATGTTGAATCTTTGTGGGTGGAGTTAAGAAACTGCAAGGTTAAAAAAACCATTATGGAAATCATATATAGGTCTCATCTCGAGATGCATTGGTCATGATCTTCCAAGAATCACTTGAATGGTCCCGGAGACTGGAAGATTGCAAAAGTCACTCCACTCTTTAAGAAGGGAGGAAGGCAAAAGAAAAGAAATTATAGGCCAGTTAGCCTAACCTCAGTGGTTAGGAAAGTATTGGAGTCTATTATTAAGGATGAGATTTCGAGGTATTTGGAGACGAATGATAAAATAAGTCAAAGTCAGCATGGTTTCAGTACAGGGAAATCTTGCCTGACAAATCTGCTAGAGTTCTTTGAGAAAATAACAAGCAGGGTGGACAAAGGAGAGGCAATGGATGTCATTTACTTGGATTTTCAGAAGGCATTTGATAAGGTGCCACACATGAGGCTGATAATATCCTATGGCATTACAGGAAAGATAATGGTATGGATAGCAGAATGGCTGACAGGCAAAAGGCAGTGAGTGGGAATAAAGGGGGGGTCCTTTTCTGGTTGGATGCCAGTGACTAATGGTGTTCCTCAGGGGTCAGTACTGGGACTGCTACTTTTCACATTGTTTGTCAATGACTTAGATAGCGGAATTGATAGCTTTGAGGCAAAGTTTGCAGAAGATATGAAGATAGGAGGAGGGGTAGGTAGTACTGAGGAAGCAATGTGATTGCAGCAGGGCTTAGACAAATTGGAAGAATGGGCAAAATGTGGCAGATGGAAAACAATGTTGGGGAATGTATGATAATGTGTTCTGGTAAAAGGAACAATAATGTGTTTTGGTAAAAGGAACAATAATGCGGACTATTATCTAAATGGGCCGGTGGTGCATCAGAGGTGCAAAGGGATTTAGGAGTCCTTGTGCAAAACTCTCAGAAGGTTCAGTTACAGGATTAGTCTGTGGTAAAAAAAAAGGAAATGAAATGTTGTCATTAATTTCAAGGGGAATAGAATATAAAAATAAGGAGATAATGCTGAGGCTTTGTAAGTCACAAGTCAGGCTGCACTTGGAGTATTGTCTACAGTTTTGGGCCCATATTTCAGAAAGGATGTGTTGTCATTGTAGAGAGTCCAGAGGAGGTTCATGAAGATAATTCCAGGAATGAAGGGTTAACATATGAGGAGCGTTTGGCATCTTTGGACCTGTATTTACTGGAATTTAGAAGAATGGCAGAATCTCATTGAAACCTACCTAATGTTGAAAGGATGAAATAGGGTAGATGTAGAGAGAATGTTTCCTGTGGTGGGGTTATCCAGAACTAAAGGACACAGCCTCAAAACTGAGGGGCAACTCTTTAGAACAGAGGTAAGGAGGAATTTTTTTTAGCTAGGGAGTTGTAAATCTGTGGAATGCTCTGCTACAGTCTGTGATGGTGGCCAAGTCCACGCGTATATTTAAGGCAGAAGTTGATCGTTTACTGATCAGTCAGGACATCAAAGAATGTGGCGAGAAGGCAGGTACCTGGGGTTGAGTGAGATTCGGGATGAGCTATGACAGAATGACAGAGCGGACTTGATGGTCTGAATGGCTTAATGCTGCTCCTATGTCTTATGGTCTTATGGTCTTAAGTCGCCTGGGTCTAAAAAAACCTCTCGTGCCATCTTTCCTTGCTCCTCCCCAGCTGGATAAATGGAAGATGGAATTTAGTGCAGACCAGTGTAAGATGTTGCACTTTGCGAGGACCAACCAGGGTAGGTCTTAAATTGTGAGTGGTAGGGCACTGAGGAGTGCCCTAGAACAGAGGGATCTAAGCATACAGATCCAAAATTCCTTGAAAGTGGCATCCCAGGTAGAGATGGTTATAAAGAGAGGTTTTGAAAGATTTGCCTTTATAAATCAATGTATTGAGCACAGGATTTTAGATGTTATGTCAAAATTGTATATGACATTGGTGAGGCCTAATTTCAAGTATTGTGTGCAGTTTTGGTCACCTACCTCCAGGAAAGACATAAATAAGATTGAAAGAGTGCAGAGAAAATTTATAAAGATGTTGCCTGGTCATGAGTCAGAGAGAATACGATAAGACTTTATTCCCTTGAACATATAAGATTGAGGAGAGATTTGATAGAGATATACAAAATCATGACTGGTATACGAGGGGTGATTGATAAGTTCGTGGCCTAAGGTAGAAGGAGTCCATTTTAGAAAACCTAGCACATTTATTTTTCCTACATTTACACACTTAGTCCAGCAGGCATGGAAAATACAGATCCCTTCTTTGTAGAAATCAGTGTCTTGGACCTCCAGAAGCAGTCTACAGCAGGGGTGATTGGGAAATTCGTGGCCTAAGGTAGAAGGAGATGAGTTATTAACTTCAAACCTTTTGCATTTTCACTCAAAGAGTTGAACTGCACGTGCACTTAACGAGAGCTATATAACTCATCTCTTTCTGCCGTAGGCCATGAACTTATCAATCACTCCTGCTGTGGACCACCTGGAGGTCCAAGATGCTCTCGTTACATGCACATCCAGTTCAAGTCTTTGAGTGATAATGCAGAAAGTTTGAAGTTAATAACTCATCTCCTTCTACCTTATCAATCACCGCTGCTGTGGACCACTTCTACAAAGAAGGGATCCGTATGCTTCATGACCGCTGGACTAAGTGTGTACATGTAGGAGGGGACTATGTTGAAAACTAAATGTGCTAAGTTTTCTAAAATGGACTTCTTCTACCTTTGGCCACGAACTTATCAATCACCCCTCATAGATGAAGAAAAAGCAAGCAGCTTTTTCTAATTAGGTTGGGTGATACTACAACTAAAAATCATGGGTTATGGGTGAAAGGTGAAATGTTTCAGAGGAACAGATGGTGTTGAGAGTGTAACAAGTGATGAATCTGAGTTCAACTTGAATATTCGTAAGAACTTTGCATCGGTAAATGAAAGGGAGGGGTATGGAGAGTTTTGGTCCAGGTACAGCTCAATGGGACGAGGCAGACTAATGGCTTTGCACAGACTAGTTGGGCAAAAAAGCCTGTTTCTGTTCTGTAGTGTTTTATGACTCTGAATCCAGAGCAGGATCACTGACAATGGTGCTGGGGACCTAAAATGTCCTAAAATGTCTACAGTATCATTAGGAGCTGGTATATAAAATGATGAGAGACCTAGATAGGGCAGATAGCTGGAAACTGTTTCCATTGGTAGGGCAGCCAAAATATTAAAGGGATAGAGAGGTAATTAAAGGGGATCTGTGGTGGAAGTGTTTTACACTGAGTAGATAATCTCTGCCTGATGGGGATGGGCTAGGGACAATAACAATATTTTAGAGGCATCTGGAAGATACCTGAATGTACGGGGCATAGAGGGAAATGGTATTAATGCAGCCAGGTGGGATTTGTATGAATAGACATGATGATTGGCATAGACAGGATGGGCCAAAGGGTCTTTATCTGTGCTGTATCAAACTGACACATGGATAATAATAACATGGAACATTTATAATAAAGGTGACAACCCCAGCTCCAAACTTCAAAGTAAAATTTATTATCTGAGTACATACATGTCAACACATACAAATCTGAGTTTCTTCTTCCTGCGGACATACGGGAGGTGATTGATAAGTTCGTGGCCTAAGGTAGAAGGAGTCAATTTTAGAAAACCTAGCACATTTATTTTTCAACATAGTCCCCTCATACATGTACACTCTTAGTCAAGCGGTCGTGGAGCATACGGATCCCTTCTTTGTAGAAGTCGGCATCTTGGACTTCCAGAAAGTGGTCCACAGCAGGGGTGATTGATAAGTTTGTGGCTTAAGGTAGAAGGAGATGATTTATACAGCTCTCATTACATGAACCTGCAGTTCAACTCTTTGAGTGATTATGCAGAAAGTTTGAAGTTAATAACTCATCTCAAACCCTCCTGACGAAGGGTCTCAGCCAGAAACGTCGACTGTACCTCTTCCTAGAGATGCTACCTGGCCTGTTGCGTTCACCAGCAACTTCTATGTGTGTCACTAGGGGAAGTGATCATAATATGATGGAATTCACCCTGAAATTTGAGGAAGATACTCTAAAGTCAAATGTATCAGTATTACAATGGAGTAAAGGGAATGACAGAGGAATGAGAGAGGAGATAGCCAGTATTGACTGGAAAAGAACACTGGCAGGGATGAAGACAGAGCAGCAATAGCTGAAATTCCTAAAAGCAATTCGGAAGGCACAGTATATATACAGCCCAAAGAAGAAGAGGTATTCTAAATGCCTCACATGGTGTAAAGGTCTGGTGAGGCCTCACTTAGAGTATTGTGAGCAATTTTGGGCCCCTTATCTTCGAAAAGAGATGCTGGCACTGGAAGCGGAACAAGTGCTACACATGCCCTTACACTTCCTCCCTTACCACCATTCAGGGCCCCAAACAGTCCTTCCAGGTGAGGCGACACTTCACCTGTGAGTCGGCTGGGGTGATATACTGCATCCGGTGCTCCCGATGTGGCCTTTTATATATTGGTGAGACCCAACGCAGACTGGGAGATGGCTTTGCTGAACACCTACGCTCTGTCCGTCAGAGAAAACAAGATCTCCCAGTGGCCACACATTTTAATTCCACATCCCATTCCCATTCTGACATGTCTATCCATGGCCTCCTCTACTGTAAAGATGAAGCCACACTCAGGTTGGAGGAACAACACCTTATATTCCCTCTGGGTAGCCTCCAACCTGATGGCATGAACATCGACTTCTCTAACTTCCACTAATGCCCCACCTCCCCCTCGTACCCCATCTGTTATTTATTTTTATACACACATTCTTTCTCTCACTCTCCTTTTTCTCCCTCTGTCCCTCTGAATATACCCCTTGCCCATCCTCTGGGTTCCCCCCACCGTCTTTCTCCCCAGACCTCCTGTCCCATGATCCTCTCATATCCCCTTTGCCAATCACATGTCCAGCTCTTGGCTCCATCCCTCCCCCTCCTGTCTTCTCCTATCCTTTTGGATCTCCCCCTCCCCCTCCCACTTTCAAATCCCTTACTCACTCTTCCTTCAGTTAGTCCTGACGAAGGGTCTCGGCCTGAAACGTCGACTGTACCTCTTCCTAGAGATGCTGCCTGGCCTGCTGCGTTCACCAGCAACTTTGATGTGTGTTGCTGGCACTGGAGATGGTTCAAAGGAAATTCATGAAAATGATTCCAGGATTGAACAGCTTGTTATATGAAGACTGTTTGATAGCTCTGGGCCTGTATTCACTAGAATTCAATAGTATAAAGGGTGACCTCATTAAAAACCTATCGAATGGTGAAAGGCCTTGATAGAGTGGATGTAGAAAAGATGTTTCCCATGGTGAGAAAGTCTCGGACCGGAGGACACAGTTTCAGAATGGAGAGGGGTCCTTTTAGAAAGGAGAGGAGGAGGAATTTCTTTAGCCAGGCAGTGGTGAATCTGTGGAATTTGTTGCCACAAAAGGTACAGCATATTTAAGGCAAAGATTGATAGATTCCTGATTGGTCAAAGCATGAAGGGATATGGGGAGAAGGGGGCTGAGAGGGTAAATGGATCATCCATGATAAAATTGAGAACAGACTTAATGGGCTAAATGTCCTGATTCCGTTCCTATCTCTTATGGTCTTAAACCTGCACTGGTCTGCTGTATAAGAGCCCCTGCCATAACAGTAACACAATTTGTTCAACCAGGCAGGCAAACATATAGATGCCTTAATTTTATTCGTGCTCATTTTCATTCCTGGCTGCAGTCTGTTGTTTCCATTGATACAGCAATTTCAACTGCTCTTTTAAATGTAAGTTATGCTTCAGTTAGGAGCCATTTCTGCATGTTTTCTTGAAAGATTCTACAAACTAAATGATCCCTCAATGCATTGAGTCCATTACTGAATTGGCAATGCTCAGACAATCTCTTAAATTCATCTGCATAAGCTCAAATGGACTCCCCTTCCTTTAGATTCCACATGAATACCCACGAATACAGTCAAATGAAACAACGATACTGTGGGTCAAGATGCAAAACACAGTACCAACAGTCATACACAAGGCACATATAGCACATACAACATAGCAAGCACATACAATATAAAGATGTCAGTGGAATATAGTCCCACAAAAACTATACAAGACACTGAGCTCATGAATGTTATAGAAGCCTTACAGTCGAACGCAATATGGCTTGTCTTCTGCCAAGCAAACACTGGGGGTTTCGCACCGACTCCAGCTTGGGTGCCACTTCACACTGCCGACAGCAACCCAGTGGAGCCCATCAACTCCAACGCCTCTCTTCTGGGCAGCTGTAAGCAGGAAACACCACAACCTGAGACCTTGTACTCGCTACCATCTGGGCCATGCAGCTTCCCCATCATTCACCCCTGCTGTCCTCCAATAAATTTGTGAATTGGACTTCCCACATTCCACATTAACAATGCCCAACAGGGTCTTGTGATTCCAAGGAAAGCAACTAAGATGATCATTTGCTGTTGGATTGCACACCACCTTGGTACACGGACTGTCTGATGCAGACACCAGTACAAGTCGCACCAAGTCCAGCTCCTCCAGTTTCTCCACCAACAGGCAATTTGCTTAGAGGGTAGACCTGTAATACTTTAAGTTCTTAATATCCAGCAGAGACCTGTGATTAAAAAAAGGTTAAAAAAAGACTATAACTATAACATCTTTGGTTAGCTCCATAGAAGCCGCTGCACTGAGTGCACTACCATCTTACTGGAAGGTTTGTCAAGTATTTTCGAATTCCTGAAAGTCGTGTTAGAGGCACTTTTTAAATTTAAATGTTTCTTTTAATGTAAAAAGAATATATTACTATAATGTTTTTCAAGAATTTAAGGAACAATTCATTGCAATTGTGCAAGTTCTAAAGTTAATTTGATACTCAAAGGGTTAAGCTGCACCAATTAAATCCGATGCAGAATGTTTGTACAGAGTTGATGCTTGATTATCATCTCCTTTCTCTCCCCCAGACTGGAAGCACTGACTCTTATTTCTATAAATCCTGACAAAATGGGCAGAAGAGAAGCAATCAGTATGAGCTCCACCCGGCTGGGTTTCAACAAGGTGATTAGCTGCAAGGTTACCCAGAGTTTGTTCCATTCAGAGATGAGAACAAGAGCAAATTGGAATCCAAAGGAGACGTCATTGCCTTTGGGTAGTTTATAATAATAGCACAGAATAATTTTAATAATGATGTATCCAAATTTGAACTTTGACTTTCAAAGATCACCATTATATTATCCCCTTATCTTCCAGCACTGAGTATTCATCCTGTCTGAACTTTCCTCCTTACTCATTTTGCTTTTTTTTTATGAAGTCTGCTTCCTGTCTGATCTCTGTTTATTTAATCAACAGCTGCTTTCTGCAGCGATTGCAATCTTTAGTTTTCTAATCTAGCAATGATGATTTAATCAGCAGAATCTAATGCTGAACCTGGACACTGACTCAGATACTGAATCTTTGGACTCAGAAGACCACACATCCAGCCAGTACTGACCCTGACGTGGGGAGTGGAGTCCAAGGATCTAACATAATGCCCATGATCGGAAAAGCCTGCAAAAATTAATGGATGCAGCCCAGTCCACCAGGGGTAAAGTCCTCCCCACTATTGAACACATCTAAAGCAGCATCTATCATCCCCCACCATCCAGGCCATGCTCTCTTCTCACTGCTGCCATCAGGAAGGAGGTACAAGAGCCTCAGGTCCCATACACCAGGCTCAGAAACAGTTTTTACTTACTTAGTGAGCCCGTCCAGCCATTCGAACCACACTGCCCCAGCAACCCCACAACCCCAGTTAACCCAAACTTAATTCCAGGACAATTTACAATCACCAATAAACCTACCTGATATGCTTTTGGACTGTGGGAGGAAATTGGAGCACCTAGGGAAAATCCACGCATTCAGTGGGGGGAATGAATAGAGGCTCCCTACAGAATGGCATCAGAATCACACTGCAAACTCTGGAACCAGCCCCCCCAAGCTGTAAAGGCATCTGCTACACTACATCAAGCATCAGGCTCCAGAACCGGGAGGTGGGGGGGATAACTTCACTCAACTTTAGTCACCCCAACTCAAAACTATTCCTTCAACCTATGGACTCACTTTCAAAGACCCTTCAACTCAATTTATTGATTATTATTTATTATCATTCCTTATATTTGTATTTGCACAGCTTGTTGAATTTTGTAAATTGGTTACTTGCCCAACTTTGTTGCACTCAGTTTTTCAATGTCTGTATTGTGTTTCTTTGTATTTATTGTGATTATCAGCAAGAAAATAAACCTCAGGGTGGTATATGTTGATAAATATATGCTTTGAACATTGAATCTGTCTCTGCCCTTTGTTTTATTACAAACTTATGTTTATTGCAACTTTATACTTCTACAATATTACAACAAGCACAGAGATAGGAACAGTGACTAACACAAACTACATTAAGACCACTCTAGTATAGCGGTTAGTGTGACATTATTACAGCTCAGAGTGTTCCAGAGTTTGGAGTTCAATTCCAGGTATATTATGTAAGGATTCTCTGTATCTCCTCCTTACAATCCAAAAACATACGGGTGGGTTAATTGGTTAATGTAAATTGTCCCATGATTCAGTTAGGGCTAATCGGGGTTGTAGGTTTAAGACATAGACATAAAACCTAGGAGCAGAATTAAGCCATTCAGCTCATTGAGTTTGCTCTGCCATTCCATCATGACTCATCCTAGATCCCACTCAACTCCATACATCTGCTTTCTTGCCATATCCTTTGATGCCCTGATCAATCCGGAAACTATCAACTTCTGCCTTAAATATACCCACAGACTTGGCCTCCACTGCAGTCTGTGGCAGAGCATTCCACAGATTTACTACTCTGGCTAAAAAAACATCCTCCTTACCTCTGTTCTAAAAGATCGCCCCTCAATTTTGAGGATATGCCCTCTAGTTCTGGATACCCTCACCACAGGAAACATCCTCTCCACATCCATCTTACCTTTTCCTTTCAGCATTCAGTAGGTTTCAATGAAATACCCTGCATTCTTGTAAATTCCAGTGAGTACGGGCCCAGAATTGCTAAATGCTCCTTATTTGTTAACCCCTTCATTCCTGGAATCATCCTCTTGAACCTGCTCTGGACACTTACAAACTCCATATATATGTGGTACATGGTTGCTTCCAGCAGAAGTGACAAGGTTTGGTGATCTATGTACAAATTGATCAATTAATTACAGGGAATACTCTGTGCAGCAGACTACACTCCAGGTCCCCAATATACCTGTGAAGGACACCTCATAACAGGACTTCCACTGGGGACCCCCCTCACTTCCAGGTGGAAAAAATTACTAGCACGACATGTCAGAACACTGGATAAGGGCTAGGAGATGGAGGGAATGTAGAAGCAGCCCATACAGGTCTGTACCTCCTCTCTGTGTTTCTGAAAGAGATTATAGGTGCCAATGTGAGACAGCTGAAGGTGAGCTAGCTCCCTGATAAGGTTCTACAGTCGGGATCCAGTAAGCAACTCCGGCTGAGTGGCGGACAGCCCAGCCAGAGTTGCTCCACACAGCTGAGACACACTACAACTGATGAGGTAAGCCAGGCACAATGGGCCATTCCCTTTGCCAGGACACTACCATCCACAAACAGAGCGGGGACCCAACTGGAGGCTACCATGTTGCAGACTCTTAGTAGGTCTTGAGAGAAGCCAGGCAACCCCTGTCTCTGCCTTGCTGGTGAGTGACAGGATGGTGTAGAAAGAGCTTTACCCTGTGCCTAACACCTCTGTTGCTGCCTCAGGAATGTGTGTGGAGACTGTGTGCAGAAAGTTTGGAGTGAAGGAGAGATGAGAGGTGACTTGGTAGAGGTGTATAAGTTGATAGATTGGATAACCAGAGACCTTGTCCCAGGGTGAAAATAGTTAATATAAGAGAGCATAAATTTTAGACGATTGGAGGAAAGTATTCGGGGGAATGTCAAAGATAGGTTTTCTTTCTTTCTTCTTTCATCTTTTTATTCATTTTCAGGTTCATAAACATAGTAACAGTAGTAATACAAAGAGATTGGAATTACATTATTAGTAATAGACATATGCAAATAAAGCTACAGATAATACAAGTATAGAAAACCTCCCAAACTCTCAATATAGTTAATCATGATAAAAGGAAAATTTTAAAAAATCACAAGAAAAAAAAACCCCAAAGTAACAAAAGAAAAACTAAATTAAACTAAACCAAAAACTGATCTAAACAAAACAGAACAAAGCTGGGCATCGAATACAATCATTAATGTCGTCAACTCCGCTCCTCTATCCATATATTCTAGGTTAATAAAAAGGATTCAGAAAAGGTCAAGCTACATCATATGAAAGTGTTGAATAAATGGCTTCCAAGTCTCTTCAAATTTAACCGAAGGATCAAAAATGACACTTCTAATGTTTTTTCTAAATTTAAACATGATATAGTTTGGGAAAACCATTGAAATGTAGTAGGGGGATTGGTCTCTTTCCAATTCAATAAAATGGAACCTCTAGCCATTAATGTGACAAATGCAATCATCCGACGAGCTGAAGAGGTTAAAGAGCTATGTTCCATCATTGGTAAACTAAACATTGCAGTAGGGTGAGGTTGTAAATCAATGCGCAAAACTGTTGAAATAATATCAAAAACATCTTTCCAAAATTTTTTCAGAAGAGGGCAAGACCAGAACATATGAGTCAAGAGATAGGTTTTCTTTACATAGAGTGGTAGGTGTGTGGAACACCCTGCCAGGAGTGGTGGTAGAGGCAGATGCATTAGGGACATTTAGAGACTCCTAGATTGGTTCATGGATGAAATGAAATGAAATGGAGAGCAATGTTGAAAGGAAGGGTTACATTGATTTTAGAATAGGTTAATAACTTGGCACAATATCGTGGGCCAAAGGGCCTGTACTATGCTGTTGCGTTCTACGTTCTGCATCCTATTATTTTTATAAATTTCATGTTATTGTATTTGAAGTCAAATGCATTTGAACTTGTTCCAGTGAATTGCTTAGAGGGAGGCACAGAAAGGAGCAAAAGCTGTTCACAATGCCCATGTCAGCTGTGGAATTGTGTAATCATTCACGCTGAGGCCCTGCAAGTAAATTTTGGTTCAAAGAAAAAGTCTGCCAAAAGTGTCTCAGACAAGGTCAAATAGATAGAATAGAGAACCAGACAAAAAACACAACCGTGTGAAAAGATTCAAACACAAAACTAAGCAAATGCATAAAGTTACCAAATGTAAAACAGAATCAGACAACATAGATTCTGACAAAGGTGAACTGACAAACCTAGAACTACATAGTATAAATGAAGCAGATCACAAAATCATCTGGATCACAATATATGTGTCTGGTGTAAGACTGAAAATGGAGCTGGATACAGGGTCAGCTTTGTCCATAATTCCAGAGACTGATTACAACAGACTATTTTCTAAGATACCTTTAGAGAAGACCGCAGAGATGCTAAAGACTTACACAGGTGAAAAAGTATCTCCCAAAGGCAAACTGAAAGTAAATATGACATACGGAGACCAAACACAACAATTAGAGGTTTATGTATTGAAAAGTGGAGGGCCAACACTGGTTGAGAAAAATCCAACTAGACTGGCACTCAGACAATGCTCTCAGTGTGACATCAACAGGTAATGGCAGCCCAAATGACAGCACTAACCAGAGACTGGCACAGCTGCTTAATGCTAATGAGAAGATGTTTGAGAAGGGAATTGGTAAGCTCAAAGGCATGAAGGCCAGAATTGAACTGGATGAAACAGCAACACCAAGATTCCATAAAGCTCATCCAGTGCCTTATGCACTATGTCCTAAGGTGGACCCTGAACTGCAGAATTAAGGAATTCTCTTCAAGGTTGAGACCATTATCCTGATGATCAAGGATGGGAAGGCCGGAGTCATTCACAAATGTGGGGATTTCAAGGTGAGCATCAACCCAGTGCTGTGTACTGTGCAGTATCCCCAGCCACAAATAGAAGACATTTTAAAATCTTTGGCAGGCGGGGAGAAATTTTCAAAGATTGACTTGTCACAAGCCTATCTGCAAATAGAGATTGATGAGCCGAACAGGAAGTTCCTCACAATCAACACTCACAAGGGACTGTTCCGGTATAATCAGCTCATCTTTAGCGAAACAACAGCTCCAGTAATTTTGCAAAGAGCAATGGACCAAATGCTCCAAGATATCCCAGGAACACAATCAAGAGAAAATCTGCAGATGCTGGAAATCCAAGCAGCACACACAAAATGCTGGAGCAAAGTTCTTCCAACATTTTGTGTGTGTTGCCAGAAAGACAATGTTACCTTGATGACCTCATCATGACTGGCAAAACTGATGAAGAACACCTCTAGAACCTTGGTAAGCTCCTTACCAGGCCGAATAATTATAGTCTGCGTGCGAAGAGAGAGAGATGTTAGTTTTCCAAGAATGAAATCTCATATCGTGGACATATCATTGACAAGCATGGCTTGCATAACTCACAAGAGAAGATTGAAGCAGTGCTAGAGGCACTTGAAAATGTATCATAACTCAGGTCATACTTGGGTCTTGTAAAGTGCTACCACCAGTTTCTCCCAAGCATTGCAACCGTGCTGCACCCATTGAATGCACTGTTACAGGGAGGAGCAAAGTGGGAATGGTCAGAAAGATGTGGAAAAGCATTCAAGGAAACAAAGAGACTAATAGCACCCGATGAACTGCTCACTCATTATGACCCATCCCTGCCCATCAGACTGGTGTGCGATGTGTCCCCTTGTGGACCGGAATGCCCAATTGCATTTGCTTTCAGATCACTGAGGAGCACAGAATGCAATTATGCATAGATCGACCAAGGGCCCTTAGTCGAATACGGGGAATAAACAAGTTCCACCATTACCTATACAGACAAAAGTTTATGTTAGTGACAAATCAGCAGCCCTTGTGTCCTTTTTCAATCCCAGGAAGGGAATTCCAGTAATCACTGCTACCTAGTTATAACATTAGGCACTATTCCTAGGAGCCCACCCTTATGACATAGAATCCAAGGGTACCAAACAACACAGCACTGCTGATGGCTTGTCATGTCTTCCAGAATTGGCAACCGAAGAAGAAATGTCTTCATACTGTGACCCAGCAGAAGTGTTCCACTACGTGGACCAGTTGCCGGTAACAAATTCTGAAATACAAAGGGGAGCAAATAATGACATGACATTTTCAAAAGTTTATAAAATCCCCGTGCAGGGATGGCCAGCTCATGGTAATTTTATGTTTCCAGAGTTCTCAGTGAGATGAGACGAATTGTCGGTAAGTCAAAGAACACTGATGTGTGGATCTCATGCTGTGGTTCCCTCTAAACTGCGCACCAGAGTGTTTAAAAACCTGCATGAAGGACACCTGGGTACAGTTAATATGAATAGTCTTTCCTGGAGCTACATGTGGTGGCCAGGAATAGATAAGCAGATTGAAAACTTGGCCAAAAGCTGTTTGGGATGCCAAAAAGTTCAAAATGCACCCCCTTCCCCCAGGCACTGTTACACCCATGGGAGTGACCAATGTCACCATGACAAAGAGTACATATTGACTTCGCTGGGCCATTCATGGACTCCATGTTTCTGATTGCTGTGGATGCTCATTCGAAGTGGCCAGAGGTAATTCTGAAGAAGTCAACCACCTCAGCAAAGGAAGTCTCCGCTCTGAGGACTACCTTTGCCAGAAATGGCTTACCAGAACAAATTGTGAGTGACAACAGACCACAATACATGTCAGTAGAATTCAAACTGTTCATGAGGACAAATGGCATCAGACATTTCAAGTCAGCTCCTCACCACCCTGTAATAAATGGGTTAGCTGAAAGGTTTATCCAAACCTTCAAGAAGTCCATTAAAGCTATGGACAAGGAAAATATTTCTCTACAACACAAGGTGGACAACTTCCTTTTCATGTATCAGAACTCTGTTCATGTGACGTCAAATCAAGCACCTGCAATGCTGTTCGTGAGCAGGAATCTGAGATCCTGCATAGGCTTCCTGAAATCAGCCCTGCACAAGGAAGTGCAGAATAAACAGTTTAGCCAGTTGCCAAGTGAAGCAGCAAGGAGCTTCGAGATTGGACAGGAAGTCCGCACATGATTACCAAGAAGACAAGTGGACACCCAGTAGGATAGCTACAAGAACTGGACCACTGATGTACACAGTGGATGTTGATCAGACATGGAGACGCCATGTGGACCAGATACCGGATGTTCAACCAAAGAACACACCTGAATCGATTACATCCAACAAGATAGATAGATTACAGTCATTGGACATATATCTCAGTGACGCTATGTCACTGACAGCAACATGACACCAGAAACCAAGAATATTGTTTTAGATAAGACACCTACCAAACCTGATACCTCTCCATAGGTCCAGAGGTGCTATCCTGAAAGAAAAAGACTGAACCTTTAGAACTGTGAAGTTAGTTATGGACTGTTATTGTGAAAGCATGTTTATTTGGAATATGGGTTTATGAAAGGGTAATTGAATTTTTTGTATATATACACTTTTATGTTGCATTAATCTAAAGGGGGAGGAAGTGTAATGTAAGGATCTGTTTCTTTTAGAGCAATGACCCATCCAGTACTATGTGTTGATGTTGTCTGCACATATGCATTGTTCTCTCTCTTACTGCAATGTTAACACACCAGTTAAAACCATCTCACACATACGTGCTTTTATTTAATTCATATGTAGTTGTGCACAGACATAACAGGGTGAGCAGCCAAATTCTGCATATTGGCTCTCAAGTGACTTAGAGATGAAATTGTGCAAACATAATTTAAGGAGTTTGCAGATGACACACTAACATAATGGTCAGCATAACATTATTACAGTGCCAGCAACCTGGGCTCATTTTCCCCATGATGTTTGTACATTCTCTCCATGAATGCACGCATGTCCTCTGGGTGCTCGACATCACAAAAACATATTGGTTAGTAGGTTCCTCAAGTGGAATGGACTCATTGGGCAGGAAGGGCCTGTTACCATACTGTGTCTCTAAAATAAATACATTAAAACACATAACTTCTAAAATTGTAATATCAGGATGACATCCTGGGAAAGAAATATAAAAATAGTATGGTAAAATGTGTGGCAAATGAGCTGGTACAAAAGGGAGGGTTTCAGATGTATGTTTTTCTGGACTCTCTTTCAGGGGAAGAAACAAATACATGAAAGTATTTTACTCCTAAACCAGATTCACACCAATATCCTCCCAGGGAGGTTCACTGGTGCCACTCAGGAAGGTTTAAAATATTGTGAGAGTGAGAGGACTGCAAGGGGAGGAATTGAGGGGAAGGTCAATTATGGCTGAAAGGAAGATCAAGCAGGCTACGCGAATGAACAATATGGGACTGATGAGCTGCGGTGTGTTTGCTTCAATGCAAGGAGCCAGATGAACTAATGTCCTCGATTAGTACATGGAACTATTGATGTTGTTACCGTTATTGGGGGTAGAGCAGAACTGACAGTTCAGTGCTCCAAGACTCAGATGTTTCAGGTGCAATAGAGAAGGATGTGAGAGAGGAGGGAGTGTTCCAGTAATGATCAGTAAGAATGCCACAGTGATACTCAGAGAGGATATCCTTGAAGGCTCATCTGATAAGGCAGTATAGGCAGAGCTCAAGAATAAATATGGTCCAATCACTAAAACAACAGGAATTCTGCAGATGCTGGAAATTCAAGCAACACACATCAAAGTTGCTGGTGAACGCAGCAGGCCAGGCAGCATCTCTAGGAAGAGGTACAGTCGACGTTTCAGGCCGAGACCCTTCGTCAGGACTAACTGAAGGAAGAGTGAGTAAGGGATTTGAAAGTTGGAGGGGGAGGGGGAGATCCAAAATGATAGGAGAAGACAAGGGGGGGTGGGGGATGGAGCCAAGAGCTGGACTTGTGATTGGCAAAAGGGATACGAGAGGATCATGGGACAGGAGATCCGGGAAGAAAGGCAAGGGGGAGGGGACCCAGAGGATGGGCAAGGGGTATATTCAGATGGACAGAGGGAGAAAAAGGAGAGTGAGAGAAAGAATGTGTGTATAAAAATAAGTAACAGATGGGGTACGAGGGGGAGGTGGGGCATTAGCGCAAGTTAGAGAAGTCGATGTTCATGCCATCAGGTTGGAGGCTACCCAGACGGAATATAAGGTGTTGTTCCTCCAACCTGAGTGTGGTTTCATCTTTACAGTGGAGGAGGCTGTGGATAGACATGTCAGAATGGGAATGGGATGTGGAATTAAAATGTGTGGCCACTGGGAGATCCTGCTTTCTCTGGCGGAGGATAGAAAATTGGGTGCGGCTCGAATTGGGCAAGTCAACATTAGACATGTGGGCATTATTTCAAAGGCTAGCTGGTCAGAAAAAAAAGCTGTTCAGAATTCAGGTCCAACATGTTCCTGTGAGGAAGAAAGATGAGGATGGCAAGGTTCAGGACCACTGAATGGTCAAAGATGTTGAAAAGTTAGCTAAAAATTAAAAGGGAGCATGTAAGGTTCAGGAGGCTGAATATGTATGGAGGTTTTTGAATAATATAAATGAAGCATGAGAGAGCTTACACAGGGAATTAGGAGGGTTAAAGGGGCCATGAAATACCCTTGTTGAGTAGGACTAAAGAGAAAATCAAGGTTTTGTATGTGTACATTAATAGTCAAAGTCATAGTCATAATTTATTGATCCCGGGGGAAATTGGTTTTCCTTACAGTTGCACCATAAATAATAAATAGTAATAGAACCATAAATAGTTAAATAGTAATATGTAAATTATGCCAGTAAATTATGAAATAAGTCCAAGACCAGCCTATTGGCTCAGGGTGTCTGACCCTCCAAGGGAGGAGTTGTAAAGTTTGATGGCCACAGGCAGGGATGACTTCCTATAATGCTCTGTGCTGCATCTCGGTGGAATGAGTCTCTGGCTGAATGTACTCCTGTGCCCACCCAGTACATTATGTAGTGGATGGGAGGATGGGAGATGACAAGGCAGCAACAAGAGAGAGAGTAGAACCACTCAAGGATGAAGGAGGGAACTAATGTCTGGAACAGAGGACATGGGTGAGGTACTAAATGAGTACTTTACATCAGTATTCACCAAAGGGAAGGGCATGGAGGACAGTGATGTCAGAGAGGGGTGTTCTGAAATTCTGGGACAGCTCTGTTTTCTAGTTTCATTGACTTTGCTTAACTTTCTGCCTGACGGCTGAGTGTTTCCAGAATTTTTATTTCAGATTTATGGTTTTCTTTCCTTCTGTAGCTGCTGCAAATCCCTGCCAATGCACTGAATCACTCCCCAGTGGTGACAGGAAATACAGTGCGTTTGCTGCTCTGTACAGGCTTCCTGCTGGAACTGAGTGGGAGCTGACCAGAGCATGACTCTACATACCAGAGCTTATGTTACAATTCCCTTTTCCCTCTGAGCCATGCAATCACAAACCTTTGACATGTCTGACATTGAGGCAGATACATGCTCAATCTGCAAATGGTGAGCAGGGTAGGCATAATTGCAAAAAAATAGATGATAACAAGATGAGACATGATATTGCTGTACAGCAGAATTAACTGGAGGCTGGTTTCCTACTCCTGGCTCTAATTTGTAAATTCATACTGTATGTTTGCAAGTCCAATTCTCATTTTGTTAAATACCTGTAGAATTCTTACTATCTACTTATATATTCCCAGCCAACTTATGTTTTTTACTCTTAATTTACTTTCTTAGTCATTCAGAAATTCTTTGATGTTTTGATATTCAGATTTTTTCAATTACACGTTTTTTTCTCTATTTGTACTAATTTTAACTGTTTTTAAGTTAACCACAGATGTTGACTCCCTTTCCCGGAATCTTTCTTTCTGTTTGAATGTATCCATTACATTTAAACTGAAACATCTCCATAAAACCATAAATAAATAAATAGTACTATGTAAATTATGCCAGGAAATAAGTCCAGGACCAGCCTATCGGCTCAGGGTGTCTGACCCTCCAAGGGAGGAGTTGTAAAGTTTGATGGCCACAGGCAGGAATGACTTCCTATGACGCTCTGTGTTGCATCTCGGTGGAATGAGTCTCTGGCTGAATGTACTCCTGTGCCCACCCAGTACATTATGTAGTGGATGGGAGACATTGTCCAAAATGGCATGCAACTTGGACAGCATCCTCTTTTCAGACACCACCATATGACCAAGATTCCCATGTAAATTATTCCCATTTGTTCTTATCCTTTTCTGCCCTCTATCCCTGAGAACACAACCCTTCCATGTTTCACTGCATTTAAACTTGTAGTGAACATTACAAAGAAGTCACTGCAATGCACTGTACAGTGACCTCAGATTCTGGTGCACTCAGTAGAGCTGCTGCATCAGCTAATTTGGCTCTGGATAAGTCTCTGGCTGTCTATTTTATCTGGTTTCCATGCTTCCTCTCTGTGATTAAGGTGTAACAATTACACAGCAGTTGGAATGATTAGTTAGAACAAAAATAATCATTCTCATTTAAGGCTGCACATTGGTGCAAGAGATCCAAAGTTCAAAGTAAAATTTATTATCAGAGTACATACATGTCACCACTTACAACCCTAAGATTCTTTTCCCTTTTTCTGCGGGCATACTTAGCAAACCTATAGAACAGTAACTGTAAACTGTAAGCAAACGGTGCAAAGAAATAAATAGCAATAAATAATGAGCATGAAATAACAATATAACAGAGTCCTTAAATAAGTGTAGTTATCCCCTTTTGTTCAAAGCCTGATAGTTGAGGGGTAACAACCATTCTTGAAGCTAGTGCTGTGAGTCCTGAGGCATTTGTACCTTCTACTTGATGGCAGCAGTGAGAAAAGAGCATGGCCTGGGTGGTAAGAATCTTTGATGATGGATGCTGCTTTTCTACAGTAATGTTTCATGTAGATGTGCTCAATGGTTGAGAGGGTTCTACCCATGATGTACTGGGCCGAATCCATTACCTTTTGTTGGATTGTCTCCTCAAAGGTGTTGGTGTTCTATACCAAGCTGTAATGTAGCCCGTCAGCACACTTTCCACCACAAATCTAAAGAAGTCTTCCAAGGTTTTTGTTGACATACCAAATCTCTGCAGACTCCTGAGGAAGTAGGGGTGCAGTCATGTTATTTTAGCAATAATATTTATATGATAGATCCAGGACAGGTCCTTTAAGATAGTGGCACCCAGGAATTTAAAGTTACTAACCCTCTCCACCTCTGATCCTCCAGTGATTACTGGGTAATGGATCTCTGTTTTCCTTCTCAGGAAGTCTACAATCAGTTCCTTGGTCTTATTGAGATTATTATTACATTACTAAGCCAAGTTTTCAATCTCCCTCCTGTATGCTGATTTTGATACAGCCCACAACAACGTTGTCTTGGAATTTACTGATTAGTTTTGAGGGGATGATGGTGTTAAATGCTGAGCTGAAATTCATAAAGAGCACCCTGATTTATGCAGCTTTGCTGTCTGGATGTTCCAGGACTGTGTGAAGAGCCAATGAGATAGCATCTGCTGTAGACCTGCAGTCTCACAGTTCCAGAGGCTTGGGTTTGATGCTCACCTCCAGTGATGGCTGTAGGGAGTTTTCATGTTCTCCCTTGACATCATATGGCTCTCCCACATCTCAAATGATGATCTGCCCTATAGTTTAATTGACTTGTTGTATGTTCCTTCCAACATAAAGGGAGGGAAGGTGAACTGGGAAGACTTGATGAGCATGTAGGAGGGAAAGGTATTTACTGTGAAATAACTGGAGGAATGGGATTACCCTTAATGGCCTCTTTCTCTGCTGTAAGGAAATTTAAGTAAAAGAGAATGTAAACTGCACTCTATCGCATTTGGGATGCATTTAACAAGATATCAAAGAATTTGTCTGGATTTACTTCCTAACAGAGTACCTCCATGCCCCATTTATTCCAGAACCTTTGTGTGTAACTTGGTCCTTCTAGGATGATATCTGGCCTCCAATGGAGAATGCAGAACGTTTCAGAATTGGAGGAGGCCCAGTGATGCTGAAGAATTGCCTGCCATCCCTACTGGCAGGATTAAACTACAGGAAGACCACTAGCAAATTATTTCCACCAAGAAATCAAAGGAAGAATTATTCGTGCACACAGCAAGATCCTAATTAAAGGCATGGAGAGGAACAGCAATGACTTCCCCCGGTATTGCGTTCCAGATGCTGGACATCACTATATTAAAATACCTTCCGCATGAAGTATTTGTTTCTTCTCCCGGTACCTACATTCCATCTTCTTTAGATAAATGACAGTTTCTCCCTACTCTGTCTTGAGTCTTAGAGCATAGAAACTACAGGACAACTAGGTCCATACTGACCATCAAGCACCCATTGAGACAAATCCCATTTCCCAGAACTTGGTCTGCAGCTTTCAAATTCTTAGTGATGTGAGTACTTGTCAAGAAACTTCATAAACCTTGTCAGAATAATTGCCTGCACCAGATATTCAGGCAGTAAGGTGAGATAAGACCCTACAGAGCATCATAAAAACTGCTGAGAGGATCACTGGGTCTCCTCTTATTTGTGACATTTACTGGGAGCGTTGAGACGAGGGGTGTGATGCATTGTAGAGGATCCTTTCCACTCATCTGACAATCTCTTTGACCCACTACTATTAGGACAGAGGGAGAGAAGCATCAGGACTAGGGCTGCCCGACTGGGTAACGATTTCTTCCCTCAGGCTGTGAGACGAATGAATACCCTGCCACAACTGAGGTTTTGTCATTAAGACAACGAGCTGCTTGCTGTTTACTGTCTGGTTCACTAGTTACCTGTGCTGTGCACTACATGCATTATGAATTGCATTTTGTTAACTTATTTATGGTAATATTTTGCTTTATGTGCTGTATATGATATATGTTTGTTCGGCTACACTGTAGTTCAGAGTCAAGTCAAGTCACTTTTTATTGTCATTTCGACCATAACTGCTGGTACAGTACACAGTAAAAACGAGAGAATGTTTTTCAGGACCGTGGTGCTACATGTAACAATACAAAAACTACACTGAACTACGTAAAACAACACAAAAACTACACTAGACTACAGACCTACCCAGGACTGCATAAAGTGCACAAAACAGTGCAGGTTTTACAATAAATAATAAACAAGACAATAGGCACAGTAGAGGGCAGTAGGTTGGTGTCAGTCCAGGCTCTGGGTATTGAGGAGTCTGATGGCTTGGGGAAAGAAACTGTTACATAGTCTGGTCGTGAGAGCCCGAATGCTTCGGTGCCTTCTGCCAGATGGCAGGAGGGAGAAGAGTTTGTATGAGGGGTGTGTGGGGTCCTTCATAATGCTGTTTGCTTTGCGGATGCAGCGTGTGGTGTAAATGTCTGTAATGGCGGGAAGAGAGACCCCGATGATCTTAGCTGACCTCACTATCCGCTGCAGGGTCTTGTGATCCAAGATGGTGCAATTTCCAAACCAGGCAGTGATGCAGCTGCTCAGGATGCTCTCAATACAACTTCTGTAGAATGTGGTGAGGATGGGGGGTGGGAGATGGACTTTTCTCCGCCTTCGCAGAAAGTAGAGACGCTGCTGGGCTTTCTTTGTTATGGGGGTGGTGTTGAGGGACCAGGTGAGATTCTCCGCCAGGTGAACACCCAAGAAATTTGTTGCTCTTAACGATCTCTACAGAGGAGTCGTCGATGTTCAGCGGAGAGTGGTCATTTATGTGTCCTCCTGAAGTCAACAATTATCTCTTTTGTTTTGTTCACATTCAGAGACAGGTTGTTGGCTCTGCACCAGTCCGTTAGCCGCTGCAACTCCTCTCTGTATGCTGACTCATTGGTCTTGCTGATGAGACCCACCACGGTCATGTCATCGAAGAACTTGATGATGTGGTTCGAGCTGTGTGTTGCAGCACAGTCGTGGGTCAGCAGAGTGAACAGCAGCGGACTGAGCACACAGCCCTGGGGGGCCCCCGTGCTCAGTGTGATGGTGCTGGAGATGCTGTTTCTCATCCGGACTGACTGAGGTCTCCCAGTCAGGAAGTCTAGGATCCAGTTGCAGAGGGAGATGTTCAGGCCCAGCAGGCTCAGCTTTCCAATCAGTTTCTGAGGAATGATTGTGTTGAATGCTGATCTGAAGTCTATGAACAGCATTCGAACGTATGTGTCTTTTTTGTCCAGGTGGGTTAGGGCCAGGTGGAGGGTGATGGCAATGGTGTCGTCTGTTGAACGGTTGGGACGGTACGCGAACTGCAGGGGATCCAGTGAGGGGGGCAGTAGGGTCTTGATGTGCCTCATGACGAGCCTCGCGAAACACTTCATGATGATGGATGTGAGTGCAACGGGACGGTAGTCGTTGAGGCAGGACACTGAAGACTTCTTCGGCACGGGGACGATGGTGATGGACTTGAAGTACATAGGAACGAAGGCGCTGCTCAGGGAGATGTTGAAGGTGTCAGTGAGAATCTCTGCTAGCTGGTCTGCACATCCTCTAAGCACTCTGCCAGGAATATTGTCTGGTCCAGCAGCCTTCTGTGGGTTGACCCTGCACAGGGTTCTCCTCACATTGGCCACGGTAAGACACAGCACCTGGTCATTTGGAGGAGGGATGGTCTTCCTCGCCGCCACATCATTTTCTGCCTCAAAATGAGCGTAGAAGTTGTTCAGCGCATCTGGGAAGGAGGCATCAGCACAGGCAGGTGGTGTTGTCTTGTAGTTGGTGATGTCCTGAATGCCCTTCCACATGCGCTGCGTGTTGCCGCTGTCCTGGAAGTGGCCGTGGATTCACTGGGCGTGTGCACGCTTTTCCTCTCTGATGGCCCGGGACAGTTTGGCCCTCGCTGTTGTAAGGGCTGCCTTGTCGCCTGCTCTGAAGGCGGAGTCACGGGTCCTCAGCAGCGCACGCACCTCCACGGTCATCCATGGCTTCTGGTTAGAGTGTGTAATGATGGTCTTGGCCACAGTGACGTCATCGATGCACTTGCTGATGTAGCTAGTCACTGATACCGTGTACTCCTCTAAGTTGGTGGCGCCGCCATCGGTTGCAGCCTCCCTGAACATGTGCCAGTCAGTGTGCTCCAAGCAGGCTTGAAGAGCAGAGATGGCTCCTGTTGGCCAGGTTTTCACCTGCTTCTGAACCGGTCTGGAGCGTTTGACGAGCGGTCTGTATGCTGGGATTAGCATAACAGAGATGTGGTCTGAGTAACTGAGGTGGGGGGGCGGGGCTCCGCCCGGTACGCGTCAGGAATGCTTGTGTGAACAAGGTCCAACGCGTTCTCCCCTCTCGTTGCAAAGTTCACCTTCTGATGGAATCTGGGGAGCATTGACTTAAGGTTCGCGTGGTTAAGTTGTTTCATAATGTTGTTTCACTTCCTTGTATTTATGTACAGACAGATGACAATAAACTTGAACTTGAAATGAAACAATCCTTCTCAAATCGCCCTAAGCCTCTTACCTATTACCTTAAACCTATTCCCTCTGGTTAAATGCACCTTTTCTGTGAGGAGAAGTTTCTTACCATCCTCCTGATCTATGCCCTTCATAGCTGTGCCTCCCTATCAGCAACCCCACCGATCCTCCACTCCAGAGAAAACAGCTCTAGCCTATTCCAGTCTCGCCTCCTAATGGAAACGTTCTAATCTAGACAATATGGTAAATATCCAGTACAATCCTGCCATTCCTGTGTCTGAATATCCAAATTTGCCATGACTTCAAATACTTTTGTCATGTCCCCTTGCAAACCCTCTATTTCAAAGCAACTAACTCCCCATTTCTCCAGTTCTTCATCTCAGGAATTATTTTTATGTATCTTGAGTGCACCGTCTCTAAAGCCACTCTTAATTTCCTTCTTTTTGATCAAGGGTTTCATAAAGATGCATCATGATTTTCTCCGTTTCTTGTACTTATTTACTTCTTCATTGCCTTCTCCACTTCCCACTTTCAACAACTGATGTAAACAGGACGATAGTGTAGCAGTTAGCATAAAGTTTTACAGCACTGGTGACCTGGGTTTAATACCTGCCACTCTCAGTGAGGAGGTTGTACGTTCTCACTGTGACCGTGTGGGTTGATTTTGGGCGTTCCAGTTTCCTGCCACATCCTAAAAGACATGGGGGTTGGGTTAGTGAGTCATGGCTGTATCACCAGAAGCATCGTGACGCTTGCAGGCTGTCCAGCAAAACCTTTGGACTGTGTTGGCCACTGACACAAATGATACATTTTACTGTAAGTTTCATAAACTTCGATTTACATGTGACAAATAAAGTTAATTTTAATCTTTATTAATCATGCCCCCACATACTCCTGTGAAACTGTGATTTCTAGTTTATTACTACTAAATGTAACACCATAAATCTCACATTACTTACTCATTCCACCTGCCTACTTGCAGTCTCTTGTTGTCTGTTACCATTCACCACACTTCCAAATACTCTGCCACCTGCCCTGTATACAGTACAAGTCATTAATATATACTTAAATTTAGCTTTGGATTATTTTTGCTGATCCCGGGGACACACCGGCACATATTTCCCTCCATTCCAGGTAACCTTTTGCTACTGAGCCATTTTTGTGTTCGTGCTGTTGCAACCTCATTTATTGATGGTCTCTAATCTATAATGCTGCATTCTATCATGCTCCTTCTGGAAATCTATTCATACATCAGAGACAATTTCCTTATCGATCTTTTCAGTGCTTAATCATGCAAGCTTACAGTCAATCTCTTTGTTCGTGAAACAAACCATCATCTGGAACAGAACAGCCTCAGCAGGGGAAATATGGACAGGTTAGATAAGCACAATTTGTTCTTGATATTTCCATGCTGGCTTTCTCTAAACAATTCGCACTTGTTTAATTAGCTACTAATTCTGTCCCTGTCTATTGTCTCAAGAAGTAAACAGAATACTCTGTAGTCATGTTTATCCCAACACTGCTACTGTCCAATTTTCGAGGCTTCAACCACCAGAGAGGCTTGAGGGTCTCCAAGCTGTCTGTAAGCATGCACAGGGCTTTGTTTTCAAACTCCCTGTAGCAGGAGGTAGTGTTGACTCTTTTTTCATTCATTCAGAAAATCCAGCATTTATTCACCCATGCCCAGTTCCTCTTGAGAAGCTGGTGGTGAGTTGCCTTCTCGAACCATTGCAATTCCTCATCTGTGGGTACACTCAACGTGTTGTCAGGGGGGGAGTTCTAGGACTTTAAAACATAGAACAATACAGTACAGGACCAGACCACTAGACCCACAAAGAACCAGGTAAAAAACAAATCAAAAACACCCAAACACTAATCCCTCCTACCTACACCATGACCATATCCCTCCTTCTTCCTTACATCCATGTGCTCATCCAAACAACTGTTAAAAGCCTCCAATGTATTTGCATCTATCACCATACCAGGCATCCATGACCCTCAGACTAAAAAACCTCTATTGGATCTCCCGTCAGCCTCCGCCACTCCAGACAAAACAACCCAAGTTTATCCAGTCTCTCGTGCTCTCTAAATCAGGTAGCATCCTGGTAAACTTCTTCTGCACCCTCTCCAAAGCCACAACATCCTTAATATATTTCGCTCCCTACGCAACTCCTTTGTCCATTCGTCCCCCCCATCCCTCCCCACTGATCTCCCTCCTGGCACTTATCCGTGTAAGCGGAACAAGTGCTACACATGCCCTTACACTTCCTCCCTTACCACCATTCAGGGCCCCAAACAGTCCTTCCAGGTGAGACAACACTTCACCTGTGAGTTGGCTGCGTCCGGTGCTCCCGAAGTGGCCTTTTATATATTGGCAAGACCCGACTCAGACTGGGAGACCACTTTGCTGAACACCTACGCTCTGTCCGCCAGAGAAAGCAGGATCTCCCAGTGGCCACACATTTTAATTCCACATCCCATTCCCATTCTGACATGTCTATCCATGGCCTCCTCTACTGTAAAGATGAAGCCACACTCAGGTTGGAGGAACAACACCTTATATTCCGTCTGGGTAGCCTCCAACCTGATGGCATGAACATCGACTTCTCTAACTTGCGCTAATGCCCCACCTCCCCATCGTACCCCATCTGTTATTTATTTTTATACACACATTCTTTCTCTCACTCTCCTTTTTCTCCCTCTGTCCATCTGAATATACCCCTTGCCCATCCTCTGGGTTGTCCCCCCCTTGCCTTTCTTCCCGGACCTCCTGTCCCATGATCCTCTCGTATCCCTTTTGCCAATCACCTGTCCAGCTCTTGGCTCCATCCCTCCCCCTCCTGTCTTCTCCTATCATTTTGGATCTCCCCCTCCCCTTCCAACTTTCAAATCCCTTACTCACTCTTCTTTCAGTTAGTCCTGACGAAGGGTCTCAGCCTGAAACGTCGACTGCACCTCTTCCTAGAGATGCTGCCTGGCCTGCTGTGTTCACCAGCAACTTTTATGTGTCTTACATCTTTAATATAATGGTTGACCGGAATTGTATGCAATACACCAGATATGGTCTAATTTTATAAAGTTGGAACATAATCTCTTGGCTTTTGAACTTATTAGTTAGAGTCAACATGGCTTTGTGCATGGTAGGTCATGTTTAACCAATCTATTGGAGTTTTTCGAGGAGGTTACCAGGAAAGTGGATGAAGGGAAGGCAGTGGATATTGTCTACATAGACTTCAGTAAGGCCTTTGACAAGGTCCTGCATGGCAGGTTAGTTAGGAAAATTCAGTCGCTAGGTATACATGGAGAGGTGGTAAATTGGATTAGACATTGTCTCAATGGAAGAAGCCAAAGAGTGGTAGTAGAGAATTGCTTCTCCGAGTGGAGGCCTGTGACTAGTGGTGTGCCACAGGGATCAGTGCTGGGTCCATTGTTATTTGTCATCTATATCAATGATCTGGATGATAATGTGGTAAATTGGATCATCAAATTTGCTGATGATACAAAGATTGGAGGTGTAGTAGACAGTGAGGAAGGTTTTCAGAGCCTGCAGAGGGACTTGGACCAGCTGGGAAAATGGGCTGAAAAATGGCAGATGGAGTTTAATACAGACAAGTGTGAGGTATTGCATGTTGGAAGGACAAACCAAGGTAGAACATACAGGGTTAATGGTAAGGCACTGAGGAGTGCAGTAGAACAGAGGGATCTGGGAATACAGATACAAAATTCCCTAAAAGTGGCGTCACAGGTAGATAGGGTCATAAAGAGAGCTTTTGGTCCATTGGCCTTTATTAATCAAAGTATTGAGTACAAGAGCTGGAATGTTATGATGAGGTTGTATAAGGCATTGGTGAGGCCGAATCTGGAGTATTGTGTTCAGTTTTGGTCACCAAATTACAGGAAGGATATAAATAAGGTTGAAAGAGTGCAGACAACAGGTATTCTGCAGATGCTGGAAATTCAAGCAACACACATCAAAGTTGCTGGTGAACGCAGCAGGCCAGGCAGCATCTGTAGGAAGAGGTGCAGTCAACGTTTCAGGCCGAGACCCTTCGTCAGTCCTGACGAAGGGTCTCAGCCTGAAACGTCGACTGCACCTCTTCCTACAGATGC
The DNA here is from genome assembly GCF_963921235.1 of Mobula hypostoma. Classification (NCBI taxonomy): domain Eukaryota; kingdom Metazoa; phylum Chordata; class Chondrichthyes; order Myliobatiformes; family Myliobatidae; genus Mobula; species Mobula hypostoma. The sequence continues at coordinate 30,820,834 of NC_086125.1, read as the reverse complement.
TGCCTGGCCTGCTGCGTTCACCAGCAACTTTGATGTGTGTTGCTTGAAGGAGTGCAGAGAAGGTTTACAAGGATGTTGCCAGGACTTGAGAAACTCAGTTACAGAGAAAGGTTGAATAGGTTAGGACTTCATTCCCTGGAGCGTAGAAGAATGAGGGGAGATTTGATAAAGGTATATAAAATTATGATGGGTATAGACAGAGTGAATGCAAGCAGGCTTTTTCCACTGAGGCAAGGGGAGAAAAAAACCAGAGGACATGGGTTTAGGGTGAGGGAGAAAAAGTTTAAAGGGAACATTAGCGGGGGGCTTCTTCACACAGAGAGTGGTGGGAGTATGGAATGAGCTGCCAGATGAAGTAGTAAATGCGGGTTCTTTTTTAACATTTAAGAATAATTTGGACAGATACATGGATGGGAGGTGTATGGAGGGATATGGTCTGTGTGCAGGTCAGTGGGACTAGGCAGAAAATGGTTCGGCACAGCCAAGAAGGGCCAAAAGGCCTGTTTCTGTGCTGTAGTTTTTCTATGGTGTCTATGGTTTCTAATACCTCTACTATAAATGCAAGCATTCCATAAGCATTCTTAACCATCCTATCCACTTTCAAGGAGCTATGAACTTGGATCCCAGTGATAGGGATAAAATTGTCAACAGAATGAGTTGCAACATAAAGAGGCGGGAAGAGAAGATGGAGCTCACCGCACAGCTCTCCGGTGAAATGATATAGTATTTGTAAGTACGATGCCGTGCACAATTCTGATTTGATGGAGACAGATGTAAGAAGGCACAGAGGAACATCTGGAGATATTTCTGAAATGCCCGGTTCGCTGCCGCTGCTACTGTGCGATCGAGAATCTCTGGAGGCAAGGCCCCAAAATCCCCGGCTTTGACTGCTGCTGGCGACCGAGGCTGGGGTTGAAGCGCTCGGCAGAGATGGTGCTCAGTACTCGGTGTCAGAGGGCTGATCGGGGGCTCAAAGTTTTCTGACGACTCAGTCAGACAGTGGTCGGGCATGGCAGGGAGAGTTTTCTTCCTTCTCCCGTCTGTGTGAGATGTGGGACTTTCAAGAGACTTTGAACATTTTTACTGTGCTCACAGCCTGTTCTTCATCAAGTTATGGTATTGTCGCACTGTTGTAACTATATGTTATAATTATGTGGTTTTTGTTAGTTTTTCAGTCTTGGTCTGTCCTGTGTTTCTGTGATATCACACCGGAGGAATATTGCATCATTTCTTAATGCATGCATTACTAAATGACAATGAAAGAGGACTGCGTGTCCTCATAATCTAATCTAATCTAATAAAAGGTGAACAAAATAGAGAAGTGTGAATACAGAACTGAAGGTGTTATATTTGAATGCGCACAGTATACAGAATGAGGTAGACATAGCACAGTTATAGATTGGGATGTATGATGTTGTAGGCATCACTGAATCATGGCTGAAATATTATAGCGGGGAGCTTAATGTCCAAGGATACAAATTGTATTGAAAGGACAGGCTGGAAGACAAATGGTGGAGGGCATTGCTCTGTTGGTAAAAGATTAAATCAAATCATTAGAAAGAGGTGATATAGAGTCAGAAGGTTGTGGATAGAGCTAATGAACTGGAGGTTAAAAAGACCTTGATGGAAGTTGTATACAGACCCCCAAGGAGTAGTAATGATGTGTTCTACAAATTGCGACAGGGGATAGTAAATGCAAGCCAAAGGAGCAATAACACAATAATGATGGAGGATTTCAATATGCAGGTAGATTGGGAAAATGAGGTTTGTGCTGCATTCCAAAAGGAGGAATTTCTAGAATGCCTACAAGACGGCTTTTTAGAGCAGCTAGTGGTTGAGCCCACTAAGGTATCAGCTATTCTGGATTGTGTGTTGTGCATGAACCAAAATTGATTAGAGAGCTTATGGTAAAAGAACCCTTAGGGGCAAATGATCCCTGAATTTTGAGAAGGAGAAGCTAAAGTCAGATGTATCAGTATTGCAGTGGAGTAAACAGAATTACAAAAGCATGACAGAAAAGTTGGCCAGAATTGATTGGAAAAGAATGCTGTCAGGGATGATGGCACAGCAGCAATGGCTGGAAGTTCTGAAAGCAATTTCAAAGGCACAGGATATATACATCCCAAAGAGAATGAAGTATTCTAAAGGCAAGATGACACAACCATGGTTGACAAGAGAAGTCAAAGCCAACATAAAAGCCAAAGAGAGGACATATTATAGAGAGAAATAAGTGGGAAGTTAGAGGATTGGGAAGCTTTCAAAAACCAACAGAAGGAAACAAAAAAAAAGCATTAAGAAGGTAAATATGGAACTTGAAAGTAAGCTAGCTAATTATATTAAAGAGGATACCAAAAGATTTTTCAGATACATAATTTCATGTTACAGCTATATAGGACCCTGATCAGACCCCACTTGGAGTACTGCACTCAGTTCTGGTCACCTCACTACAGGAAGAATGTGGAAAATATAGAAAGGGCGCAGAGGAGATTTACAAAGATGTTGCCTGGATTGGGGAGCATGCCTTATGAGAGTAGGTTGAGTGAACTTGGCCTTTTCTCCTTAGAGCGGCAGAGGATGAGAGGTGACCTGATAGAGGTGTATAAGATGATGAGAGGCATTGATAGTGTGGATAGTCAGAGGCTTTTTCCCAGGCCTGAAGTGGCTAACATGAGAGGGCACAGTTTTAAGGTGCTTGGAAGTAGGTACAGAGGAGATGTCAGGGGTAAGTTTTTTACACAGAGAGTGGTGAGTGCGTGGAATGGGCTGCCAGCAATGGTGGCAGAGGCAGATACGATAGGGTCCTTTAAGACACTCTTGGATAGGTACATGGAGCTTAGAAAAATTGGTAACCCAAGGTAATTTCAAAAAGTAAGTACATGTTCGGCACAGCATTGTGGGTTGAAGGGCCTGTATCATGCTGTAGGTTTTCTATGTTTCTATGTTTCTATAATGTGTAAAAGAGAGGTAAGAGTGGATATTGGACCACTGGAAAATGATACTGGAGAGGTAGTAATGGAGGACAGTGAAATGGTGGATGAACTGAATGTGTATTTTGAATCAGTCTTCACTGTGGAAAACACGAGCAGCATGGTGGAATTTCCAGTTGTCAGGGGTCATGAAGTGTGTGAAGTTACCATTACTAGGCAAAAGGTTCTTGGGAAACTGAAAGCTCTGAAGGTAGATAAGTCACCTGGACCAGATGGTGTACACCTCAAAGTTCTGAAAGAGGTGGCAGAAGAGATTGTGGAGGCATTGGTAATGATCTTTCGAGAATCATTAAATTATGGAATGGTTCAGGACAACTGGAAAATAGCAAATGTCACTTTACTCTTCAATATGGGAGAGTGACAGGATAAAGGAAATTATAGTCCAGTTAGTCAGACCTCAGTAGTTGGGAAGATGTTGGAGTCAATTGTTAAAGATGTATTTTCAGGGTATTTGGAGGCACAGGATAAAATAGGCCATATTCAGCATGGTTTACTCGAGGGAAAATATTGCCTGACAAATCTGTTGGAATTATTTGAAGAAATAACGAGCAGGATAGACAAAGGTTGATGTTGCGTATTTCAATTTTCAGAAGGCCTTTGACAAAGGCCACACATGATGCTGCTTAACAAGCTATGAAACCATGGTATTACAGGGAAGATCCTAGCTTGCATAAAGCAGTGGCTGGTTGACGGGAGGCCAAGAGTGGGAGCAAAGGAAGCCTTTTCTAGCTGGCAGCCAGTGTCTAGTTGTGTTCCATAGGGCTCTGTGTAGGAACTGATTCTTTTTACATTATATGTTAATGATTTGGATGATGGAATTGATGGTTTTGTTGCAAAGTTTGTAGATGATATGAAGATAGGTGAAGGGGCAGGTAGTTTTGAGGAAGTAGAGAGGCTACAAAAGGACTGAGACAGATGAAGAAAATAGGCAAAGAAATGGCAGGTGGATTACAGTTTTGGGAAGTGTATGGTCATGCACTTTGGTAGAAGAAATAAAATGGTTGACTATTTTCGAAATGGAGAGAAAATACAAGAACTGAGGTACACAGGGACTTGGGAGTTCTTCTGCAGGATTCATTAAATTTGCAGGTTGAGTCTGTGCTGAGAAAGGCAAATGCGATGTTAGCATTCATTTCAAGAGGACTAGAATATAAAAGTAAAGATGAAAGGTCGAGACTTTATAAAGTATTGGAGAGGCCTCACTTGGAGTATTGTGAGCAGTTTTGTGTCCCTTGTCTTGGAAAGGATGTGCTGAAACTGGAGAGGCTTCAAAGGAGGCTCACGAAAATGTTTCCAGGAGTGAACGACATCATATGAAGAGTGTTTGATGGCTCTGGGCCTATATTCACTAGAATTCAGAACTGAGAGGTGACATCATCAAAACCTATCAAATGGTGATAGGTCTTGATAGAGTGAATATGGAGAGGTTGTTTTCTGTGGTGGGCGAGCCTAAGACCAGAAGACACAGCCTCAGAATAGAGGGGTGTCCCTTTAGAATGAAGAAGAGGAGGAATTTCTTTAGTTGGAGGTTGGTGAATCTGTGGAATTTTTTGCCACAGGCAGCTGTGGAGAACAAGTCTATATGTATATTTAAGGCAGGGGATGATAGATTCCTGATTGGTCAGTGTACGAAAGGATATGGGAAGAAGGCAGCAGATTGGGGCTGAGAGGAAAAATGGATCAGCATGATGAAATGACAGAGCAGATTCGATGCGCCAAATGGCCTAATACGTACCTATGTCTTATGGTATTTTGGTCTTATGGTTTTATCATCTTTCTGCTCAGCAACATTGTTAAGGATCTTGTAGCTAACAGGGTACTGTCAACTTGCATTTGCCCTACTAAGTTGCAACACCTCACATTTATCTGGGTTAAACTCCACCTGCCATTTCTCAGCTCATATCTGTAAATTATCGATATTGTGCTGTTTTCTTGGCCAATCTTCTACATTATATACAACTCTACCAATCATGGTATCATCTGCAATCTGTTGTCAGTCTGTTATCTGTCAAGTAGGGGACCGTGCACAATTCTGATTTGATGGAGATGGACGTGAGAGTACGGAGGAACATCTGGAAAACTTCTGAAATGCCCACTTCGCTACCGCTGCTACTGTGTGGTAACTGGAATCTCCGGAGCAGAAGGCCCCGAAATCCTCGGCTTTGCATGTTTCAGCGGCCGGGGCGAGGTCGAAGGCGTTCGGCAGAAGATGGCGCTCGTGAGGCTGTATCGGAGAGGCTGGTCAGAAGCTTGAAGTTTTCGGACGGATGGACTCAGTGTCGGCTGTGGTCGGCTGCTTCCAAGGCATCAGCAAGTTGATGGTACCTGGAGGTTTATGGCAGGGAGTTTCTCCCTTTTGCCACCTGCTATCAGGGACTCGGGGACTGCTGAGACTTTATTTACTGTGCCCATGGTTTGTTCTTCATCAAATTATGGTATTGCTTTGCACTGCTGAACTATATGTTATAATTATGTGGTTCTGTCAGTGTTAGTCTTTGGTTTGTCCTGTTTTCTGTGATATCACTCTGGAGAAACATTGTATCATTTCTTAATGCATGTATGCATTTCTAAATGACAATAAAAAGAGGACTGAGTGATCTCATAATCTAATCTAATCTAATCTAATCATATTAATCCATCCATCTACATTGTCATCCAGGTCATTTACATATATCACAAACAGCAGAGGTCCCAGCGCAGATCCGTCTGGAACACCACTAATTACAGACCTCCAGCTCGAATAAGTCCCTTCAACTACTACCTTCTGTCTTCGATGCACATGCCAGTTCTGAACTCAAACAATCAATTCACCACAGACCCCATTCATCTTAATCTTCGTGATTAGCCTTCTGTGAGGGATTTTGTCAAACACCTTACTAAAATCCATGTAGACAACATTCACTGCCCTACCCCCACCAATCTTTCTCATCACTTTGTCAAAAATCCCAATCAAGTTGGTAAGACACGTCCTGCCTCGCACGACGCCATGTTGACTCTCCCTAATTAGGCCATGGGTTTCCAAATACTCATAATGTCCCATCATGAAGATTTTTTTCTAACAATTTCCCTACTTATGCTGTGAGACTCACTGGTCTATAAAAAACCAGGGTTTCCCCTTGTTCTCTTCTTAAGTAGACGTTCAACGTTAGCCCCTCACCAGTCCTCCAAGACCTTGCCTGTAGCTAAAGAGGACACAAAGATACTGGTCAAGGGCCCAGCAATCACGTCTCTTGCCTCCTTCAATAACCTGGGGTAAATGCCATCAGGCTCTGGTACTTATCCACCTTAATACTCATTTAGAAGGCTCAACACTTCCTCCAGCTTGACCACTAAAACATTCTCAGCACTGATCTCTTGGTCCTCCATATCCTTTCGTTTTGTAAATACTGAAACAAAGTACTCACTAAGTATCTCACGCACAGTCTCTGAATCCAAGCAAATTTTCCCTCCTTTATCCTTGGGTGGTCCCACCCTCTCCCTAGTTATCCTCTTGCTCCTGATGTATGTATAGAATGCCTTGTGATTCACCTTAATCCTATTTGCCAAGGACTGTTCATGGCCCCTTCTGGCTTTCCTAATTCCCTAATTCCAATTCGTGAGCGAGTTGTTAGTCAGTTCAAAAGGAACATTTCTCAATGCAAGATTGCAGAGAATTTAGGTCTTTCAACATCTACAGTACATAATATTGTAAAAGATTCAGAGAATTCAGAGACATCTCAGTGCGTAAAGGGCAAGGTCGGAAACCACTGTTGAATGTGCGTGATCTTCGAGCCCTCAGGCAGCACTGCCTAAGAAACCGTCATGCTACTGTGACAATTATAGCCACCTGGGCTCGGGAGTACTTCGGAAAACCATTGTCACTCAACACAGTCCGTCGCTGCATCCAGAAATGCAACTTGAAACTGTATTACGCAAGGAAGAAGCCATACATCAACTCTATGCAGAAACGCCGATGAGTTCTCTGGGCCCGAGCTCATCTCAGATGGACCGAAAGACTGTGGAACCGTGTGCTGTGGTCAGATGAGTCCACGTTTCAGCTAGTTTTTGGAAAAAAACTGGCGTCGAGTTCTCCGTGCCAAAGATGAAAACGACCATCCAGATTGTTATCAGCGAAAGGTGCAAAAGCCAGCATCTGTGATGGTATGGGGGTGCATCAGTGCCCACGGCATGGGTGAGTTGCATGTGCTGTAGGTTTTCTATGTTTCTATGTTTCCATTTCCATTTCTGGTCAATGGGAACCCTGTTCAAGACAGTACAGCACTCCCCCAGTAGTGCACAGGGAGTACCCAGCTCATCTTGTACTGTGCACAGGGTTAACCAGAATATGGGGAAGATTTTTTCCACAGAAAATATCTCTGCCAGTTATTGATATGCATAAAATACTGGAAGAACTCAGCAGGTCAAGCAGCATCTATGGAAATTAATAAACAGTCGACATTTTAGCTCAATATGTCAACTGGTTATTCATTTCCATAGATGCTGCCCAACCTGTTGAGTTCCACTAGCATTTTCTGTGTATTGCTCTGGACTTCCAGCGTGTGCTAGTTTATATTGCAATTTTAATGTCAAACATCTTGCTCATGTCCCATCAATTATTAAATGATTTGCTTCACCTGAGTAGGTGTTTATAAATCCTTTGCGATGGATTACTTTAACCTAACTCATGAAAAGGGTCAACAGTGTTTGAGGGTAGAAACTGTACTGAATGCAAGTACACCGTTGCACCCTGCCTGTCAGTCTTTGAGGAGACGGTTTCATTGAAGGTTTTCTGTAATAGTGGATGTCCTTTACTTGGGTAACTAACAAGTTCAGTTTCCCTCCAGAGCTGAAAGATGAGATCCATTAGTCAGCAGCTGCTTGCAAAATCGTTTAAAATTCTCATAATCCAATTACGACGCCATCAAAAACACAAGTTCAATTACACATGAAGACATCAATTGTTAGTTTTATCAGGCAAGTCAGTTGTTTACAGCCACTGCTCTGGGTCTTCCAGTTTACACACAGCTGGACCAGCTGTAGACTCTTCATCCCCTCCTACAAACTGATCATTAATCTTTAATGTTGACAGAGATTATCCAGAATGCTATCACATTGATTATTCATTACTTGACCACAAGCCGTGATTCAAAGGATGATGTTTTAAAAAATCTTCAAGCTCTGTCCTTGTTACGAGTAGCTTCCTGGCTTTGTCACGGTTATAGCAAGAGGATGTGGTGAGATGCGTTCTCACTCAGTGCAATTTTACAGCAGATTATACTGACCACACTGTGCACAACATGGCATACAGATGGTTCTTCCTGGGTAAGTACACTTCCTGATATTTATTTGACTACCAGTAAGACTTACTATAATCCACTGCCTATCTTGAAGAGTAGAAATTTTTCCTGTTTTCAACCATTACTTTAATAAGGCAAGTTTCACTGAGAGTCTTAATTCTTTATTTGCTTCTCTTCTATGTTAATATCTATATATGATAATTACCATATCAAAGTTGATTCACTATTTCACACATTAACAACTGCTCTGATTTGAAAATATATTGAATTTCTTTCAGATAGATAAGCATTTAAAGAAACTGCTACTTGTTTGTAAATTGGACCAGCTGAGTTATTGCTCAGACAGCACAGATATTTTGATATTCTAGATAGGGAGAAACAGTTTCCAGTGGTTGAGAGTCAGTAACTGGGCTACATAAGTTCAGGATAGTTGACAACAGAACTTGGGGGCAGTGACAGAGAGATTATTTGGTTGAATACAGCAAGTTATTAAGATCTGGATTTCAATAACTGAAATTCATTGCTGATACAAAGGGGACATTTAAGAAACTCATAGATAAGCATAAGCGTGTACGAAAATGGTTTGTGTAGGATGGAAGGGTTAAATTGATTGTGGAGTAAGATTATGTAGCACAACATTGTGGGACGAAGGGCTATACTATGCTGTTCTATGTTCGACATTCTAAGTTCTATGTTCTATGTTGAAAAAATGGTGGAAACGGATTCCAGAGGAATTTTAATACAAGGAGAAAACAAAAGCCGAAGGGAAAGAAAAGGGAGGGAGTTAATTGAGCAGCTTTTTCAGAATGGGGCTAAGGGCTGCTTCTATATCAGAAGGTTCTATGGTAAATATTTTATAGGTGTTGTGCTCCATTTCAGTACATCCACTGATATTCAGAAGGGCATTTCAGAGTAGATTAGATTAGATTAGATTCAACTTTATTGTCATTGTGCCGAGTACAGATACAAAGCCAATGAAATGCAGTTAGTATCTAACCAGAAATGCAAAGAGTAGTGTTATTTACAAAATAACTGTGAATAAAAAGTAAGTGCTACAGCACACAAATATAAAAGTACTGAGACAGTACAATACGGGTACCGACATAGATTACATCTGGTGACTTATAGTTTACTGAGACAACTAGCTACCAAAAACTAAACTTTTGGGTAACAACACAGGCCTTAGTGCATGTTCCTTAATCTCACATAAGGTTTGCAGATACAAGCTACACATTAGTGAGTGATATGGGTTCTGGTGATCTTAACCAGACAAGAATAATGATTTCCTATGAAGGCTCTACAGCCCCAAGAATCCCAGGCAGCTGAAGAGAGCTAGTACAAATACCTATGACAACTGTGAGCTGCCAAATATATCAACGAATCCATACATTAACACGAAAAACATCAAATTACTAGATATCCAAAAATCAATGTCCACTCTATCTCAGTCAGGTGAGCACAAAGCTGAACCAACTGGGTCACTCCAACTGGTTCGATGGCCTCCCAGGGCTAGATGAAATGCCTGTCCGTTATCCGGGATCATGGAGTACTCAATGGGAGGGACTTCTCAGCTCTGACCTCTCATTAATTGGGAGCCTCAGAAGAACTTGCGTACAAGATGATGGGTCTTCTCAGGCCGTGGTTCACCCATGACCCACACAAGCACGATCCATGGGTACAGATCAGCACTGTCGTGGACCAGTCCAACTCCAGCTTTGGAGAAGGCTGACAATATTCCACACAAGGCAGTCAATAAAACACTCACATCTCATGCATGAGTAACCTACAGCTCTAATGTTGTGGGGGGAGTCTCATCCCACAGTGTCAGTACCTTCTCAAGTGAAAGAGAGGGGAGAGAAGAGACAAAGAATTATTGGAATGGTAATGATCAACATGCTATGATTGTGTGGCACATTGTTCCCTCTCACTCTGAACTTGCTGGTCCTTCAGTATTTCTTATATAAAAACACCACTTAGTGGCTACAACAGGAACCGCAGGCTGAGCTGGTCTCGAAACAGACAGAAACAACATCGACATGTGCCATTAGATGGAACACGCTTCTGCCAAACTTTTAACCAAAGCTCCATTGCAGAATTGATTTGACCATAGGGCTCTCTGAAACATTCACCCACAACAGATAATTCCCCATATTTCTTTCCATCCAGGTCAATAGGCAAATGAGCCTACAAGGGCTAGTTTCCAACAATCATTTGGTCAAGTTCTGTTCTGTTTTCATGGTCCTAGATTTTGGTTGTCACATCAATAATGCAGGGAAAGGGGTTGATGCTGGGGTTTGGTTGCTCAGCTTCATTTGTTAATCATTCTGAGACACCGGTGTTGCGGTGGGTAGTGCAGATATCTTGCCACCTCATTATTCCAGAATACATGCTGCCCTGAGGTCCTGGGTGCAATTTCCACATTTTTCACTTTCCTACTGCATTCCCAATGACGTGCTGATCTCCAGGTGAACTTGCCAGTGTAGTTTACCCCAGGTGTAGATGGTGCTGGAAGAACTGGAGCGATGGACGTGTAAGAAAGAAAGTCACAGGGACAAGAGACAGGATGGGATTCATGCAATTACTCTGAGAGGTAACATACACTCGATGGGTCAAATGGCCTTCTATGCCATTAGAAAACTAACTCTTCATCACACTTTCTTAACTAACAAAGGCAAACGTGACACATAACTTGCCAGCATAACAAGATAAAAGATTAGTCTTATGTCACATGTGCATTCAAATATTTGCATCAACAACAACGCAGTCTGTAATGTGCTGGGGCAACACAGCCATGGAGGAAGTGTACAAACTTCTTACAGACAGTGGTTGGAATTGAACCCCAATCACTAGCTAGACTTTGAGCTGACCCTGACTGTCTACTCACTACCCTGGGCACTTCATTTTCCCTCATTTGTTGTTCCTAGTCACTATATTGGTCTCGTCCCTTAGTGTTAATTCTATGATCAACATGTCGCACTCCCAAAATACTGTATTTATTTACTCCCAGAACCACATGTTTATTTTTCATGTGCACTTTAAGACCGCCACTCCTCACTGTTGGATCCCCTCTTTGTGTCTTTGTAAATGAGACATTACAAACAGTAACACGAGGAATAATGCAGCTCCAGATCCAGCTCGACTGAGGTCCTGACCCTCTCCAGACCAGGACCGCACTTACTACCACTGGGTCCTACTGCTCATCTTATTTCCCCACTACCCTCTTTCCTCCCCACAACTCCCAACCCTCCCTCTACCCTTCATCGCCCCTCCAATCCTCTGATCCCTCATCCTCCCCTAACCCCGCTCTCCCTGAACATCCCAAACCCATCTCCCTCCTGAGACCTCCCACTCTTTACCCTCCTCTGACCCCAGCCCCAACCGTTGCCGTGTCTTCACCATCCCTTCTGACCTTCCCCTCTCTGAGGCAGAAAGTTCTGTCCTTAGCAAGGGCCTCACTTTTGTCCCCCTCTGTCCACACCTCAGTGAGTTCAGTGCCCGCCATGACGCTGAACTCTTCTTCCGTCACCCACATCTCCAAGCCTACTTCTTTGGCAAGGATTCCCCTCCCCCTACTGATGACCCCTTCTCCCATCTTCAACCCTCCTCCTCCTCCTGGACACCCCGCCCGGGCCTTCTACCTGCACTCAATCTCTTCATCTCCAACTGTCGCCGAGACATCAATCGTCTCAACTTCACCACTCCTCTCTCCTGTTCCATCCTCACTCCCTCTGAACGCACTGCCCTCCACTCTCTCCGCACCAATCCCAATCTCACCATCAAACCCGCAGACAAACGTGGTGCCATAGTAGTCTGGCGGATGGACCTCTACCTCACTGAGGCCAAATGGTAGGTCTCTGACACCTCCTCTTACTTACCCCTGGAACAGGATCCCACCAAAAAACATCAAACCATTGTCTCCCATACTATCACCACCCTTATCAACTCCGGAGACCTTCCATCCTCAGCCACTAAACTCATAATTCCCACAGTTTTACCTCCTCCCCAAGATCCACAAGCTTGACTGTCCCGGTGGATCCATAGTTTCTGCCTGCTCCTGCCCCACCGAACTTGTAACTGCCTACCTGGACTCCATTTTGTCACCTATAGTTCAGTCCGTCCCCACCTACATCTGGGATACATCCCATGCCCTCCACCTCTTCAATAATTTCCAGTTCCCCAGTCCCCACTGCTTCATTTTCACTATGGATGTCCAATCCTTATACATTTCCATTCCCCATCAAGACGGCCTCAAAGCCCTCCGCTACGTTCTGGACAATAGACCTCACCAGTTCCCCACCACCACCCCTCCTCCGGTTTGCGGAACTGGTACTCACACTTAATAACTTCTCTTTTGGCTCTTCCCACTTTCTTCAGACCAAGGGTGTAGCTATGGGCACTCACATGGGCCCCAGCTATGCCTGCCTCTTCGTTTGTTATGTGGAACAGTCTGTGCTCCAAACCTATATTGGTACTGCTCCCCAACTTTTCCTTCGCTACATTGGTGCTGCTTCCTGCACCCATGCTGAGCTCGTCAAATTCATCAACTTTACTTTAAATTCCACCCAGCCCTCAAATTCACTTGGTCTATCTCGGACACTTCTCTCCCCTTTCTCGATCTCTTGGTCTCCATCTCTGGAGTCAGACTGTCCACTGACATCTTCTACAAGCCCACTGACTCTCATAACTACCTCAACTATACCTCTTCCCACCCTGCAACATGCAAAAATGCCATTCCCTATTCCCCGTTCCTCCGTCTCCACCGCATCTGCTCTGAGGATGAGGCTTTCCGTTCCAGCTCATCTCAAATGTCCTCTTTCTTTAAGGATCGTGGTTTCCCTTCTGTCGTCATCAATGATGGCCTCACCCACATCTCCTCCATTTCCCACACTTCAGCCCTCACCCCAGCTTCCCATCACCACAACAGGGACAGATTCCCCTTATCCTCACCTACCACCCCACCAGCCTCCGGATCCAGCACAATATCCTCCGCAACTTCCTCCACCTTCAACAGGACCCCACCACTAAGCACATCTTTCCCTCTCCACCCCTCTCCACTTTCCGCAGGAATCGTTCCCTCTGCGACTCCCTGGTCCACACGTCCCTCCCCATGGATCTCCCACCCGGCACTTATCCCTGTAAGCGTAAGTGCTACACCTGTCCCTACACCTCCTCACTTGCCACCATTCAGGGCCCCAAACAGTCCTTCCAGGTGAGGCAACACTTCACTTGTGAGTCTATTGGGGTCATTTATTGCATCCGGTGCTCCCAGTGCAGCCTCCTGTACATCGGTGAGACCCGACGCAGATTGGGGGACCGCTTCGTCGAGCACCTCCGCTCCGTCCGCCACAACAGACAGGATCTCCCAGTAGCCACCCACTTCAACTCTGCTTCACATTCCCATTCGGATATGTCCATACATGGCCTCCTCTACTGCCATGATGAGGTTAAACTCAGGTTGGAGGAGCAACACCTCATATACCAACTGGATAGTCTCCAGCCCCTTGGTATGAACATTGATTTCTCCAACTTCCAGTAATTCCCTCCCCCTCCCTTCCCCCATCCCTATTTCACTCTGCCCCCTCCCCAAGCTGCCTATCACCTCCCTCATGGTTCCGCCTCCTTCTACTACCCATTGTGTTTTCCCCTATTCCTTCTTCACCTTTCCTGCCTATCACCTCCCTGTTTCCCCTCCCCTGCCTCTTTATTTTTCCCCTTACTGGTTTTTCACCTGGAACCTACCAGCCTTCTCCTTCCCACCCTCCCCCCACCTTCTTTATAGGGCCTCTGCCCCTTCCCCCTTCAGTCCTGACGAAGGGTTCCAGCCCAAAACATTGACTGATCATTTCCACGGATGCTGCCTGACCTGCTGAGTTCCTCCAGTGTGTTGTGAGTGTTGCTTTGACCCCAGCATTTGCAGCGTATTTTTTGTAGTAACATGAGGAAATCTGCAGATGTTGGAATTTCAAGCAACACACACAAAAAATGCTGGTGAATGCAGCAGGCCAGGCAGCATCTCTAGAAAGAGATACAGTCGACGTTTCGGGCTGAGACCCTTCGTCAAGACTAACTGAAAGGAGAGCTGGTAAGAGATTTGAAATTTGGATCTCCCCCTCCCACTCCCACTTTCAAATCTCTTACTAGCTCTTCTTTCAGTTAGTCCTGACGAAGGGTCGTGGCCCGAAATGTCGACTGTACCTCTTCCTAGAGATGTTGCCTGGCCTGCTGTGTTCACCAGCATTTTTGAGTGTGTTGATTACAAACAGTAATAAAGTCACTATCCATAAATGCTTCTCTTTTGTCATTACAGATTTGTACAATTCCTGTTAAATGTACATGTCATCGAAAGGGAACTAAATTCTTTTGTAAACATCCCTGAAGCTTTATGGATAAAACATTATGAGCAGCTAAAACTAGATGGCCTCATATCTCCAGTCACCCGGGTAAAATCCTGACCTTGGTGGTGTTTGCACATTCTCCCCATGACTACATAGGTTTCCCCTAGGACTCTCCAGTTTCTGTCTCTATTTCAATGTAAATTACCCCAGTGTATAGATGGAAGGTAGAATCTTGGGTCTTTTAATGTGTATGTGGGGGGGGAATAAAACTGGATTAATGTAGGATTGATATAAAGGTAGTTCATGGTCAGTGCTGGCTCAAAGGACTGAAGGGCCTGTTTCTGTGCTGTATGAGTATGTGACTTTAAACTCCATACAGACAATGCCCAAGATTATGATGGTACCCAGGATCTGTGGTGGAGACCAAGTCCATGGGTATATTTAAGGCAGAAGTTGATCGCTTCTTGATCAGTCAGGGATTCAAATGATGGCAAGAAAGCAAATGTATGGGGTTGAGTGGGATCCGGGATCAGCCATGATGGAATGGCAGAACAGGCTCGATGGGATGAATGGCCTAATTCTGCTCCTATGTCTTAAGGTCTCAATGTCTATTCAGTTGTAAGTTAGAGAAAGAGAGTGGCTATATTCAAAATCAGAATCAGAATCAGGTTTATTATCATAAAATATGATGTGAAATTTGTTGTTTGCAGCAGCAAAGACATAAAAATGTATAAATTACAAAATAAATTAGTAATGCAAAAGAAGTCAAATTCATGGACCATTCTGAAATCTGATGGCGGGGGTAAAATGTTGTAGCTAAGTCATTTAGTGTGAGTCTTCAGGCTCTGGTCCCTCCTCCTCGATGGTAGTCATGAGGAGTCTGAAGTCTCAGATAAGAAGGGTCCTTAGTGCTAGACAGCACCTCGAAGATGTCCTCGGTGGTGAGGAGGGTTGTGCCCAGCTAGACCGCTCTTGTAAATAACTAACACACAATTAAGAGATTAAGTAGGCTTCCATGATGCTGACTGGTACGATGGTACTAGAATTATACTCTGGATATAATTGAAGTTTTGGGATATTGACTTTGATTGGACACCTTAAGAGGTCAAATGCACAACAGTAATTTACACAGTTCATAATTGATCAAAATCTCCAATCTATATTAAAGTTCGAGATTCATTTATTATCAAAGAATGTACAAATTATATAACCTCGTATTTGCTCATGGGTAGCCACAAAGCAAGAAACGCAAAAGAATACATTTAAAGAAAAAAAAATTAAAAAACACAAATCATGCAAACAATTGAAGCGAACAACAGCATTTCAAACCAACATTGAATCCTCAGATCCAAACCCCAGAGCAGTCCAGAGTAGACCCAAAGCCTCACTTATCAGTTCATCATATTAGCAGGCAAGAAGCACAGCAGCCAGGGCAGACTTCATAACCTCAGTGCCATGGAGATGACCATTACGGAGAACTAGCGAAATCGGCTCTTGTCCCGACCGACACCCTGTCTTTTCAGTCTATCTGGGCCAGCGTTTAAATTGACCCAACGATGAAACAGCGAAAGGAGAGAGGAGTGAAGATTGCAGAGAGCGAGTGAAATCAGCTCTCGCCTCCAATCTGGGCCGGCATTTAAATAGCCTAAACAGGGCCTACTGTACCTCACACTAGGACCCAGGCACTGCTCCTGCAAAAGGCTCTGGGCCTGGACCACACTGCCCAGTGACTCACTCTGGGCCCAGATTTAGTTACCCAGCCGGAACCCACTCTCATGCTCTTCAGACAGCTCAGCACCCAAAGCTAGTTGAACCTCATACCCAGGCAAGTTGAATGAGCATCAAAACTTCTTTGCTGGGGCTGAGACTTCTCTTTTTGACACTCAGAGCAATCCAACCTCGCTCCCGGGCTGGCTGTATGGGCGTCAGAACTCCAGCTGCAACTATTCTTCAACACACCATCTCTGATCATCCCCTGACTCACCTCACTGCCACTCACCCCTTCACTGTTTGTGGTAATAACTTAATACAATTTCCCACAGAAGAAGTACGTTTAGTGATGTTTTTAGTCAGAAATCCTATCCTTATGATTGCCACTTTCAGTAGCGCCATCTCAACCGTCATCTTAATATGATAATCATTAAAATGATTGATGTCTCTTGTTAAGGAACTTTAAACAACTACATAATGAAAAATTACATCCAGCTTGAAGGAGCTTCAGTTGAAGGAGCAGAAAAGTTTTCCTGGGCTCAGTCATTCTTGGCAGCTGGGCAAGAATATTGCCATGTTAAGTTTGTTGCAATAGTGATTATGCTTCAAAAACATTTTCTAGATTGTGAAAATTCTCAGAAGACTTGCTCTTCACAATTGTTTCCCTATCATCCTCATTGTTCCCCATTGTCCATTTATTGCAGTGGGGTACAACTGAGGTTTTATAAGGCATTGTTCAGACCACATTTGGAGTATTCTGAGCAATTTTGGACTCCTTAACTAAAAGAAGATGTGTCAGCGTTGGAGAGGGTCCAGAGAAGATGCACAAGAATGGCCCCAGGAATGGAAGGATTAACATATGAGGAACGTTTGATGGCTCTGGACCTGTATTTCCTGGAGTTTAGAAGAATGAGGGGTTCTCATTGAAATCTATCAAATACTGAAAGGGCTGTGGGTAAACCTAGGTAATTTCTAAAGGGAGGACATGTTCGGCACTGCATTGTGTTGTAGGTTTTCTATGTTTCTGTGAAAAGCCTGGATAGAGTGGATGTGGAAAGGATGTTTCCTAGAACCTGAGGGCACAAACTCAGAATAGAGGAATGTCCATTTAGAACAGAGATGAGGAGGAATTTCTTTAGCCAATGGGCGATGAATCCGTGGAATTTATTGCCACAGATGACTGTGGAGGACAAGCCATTGGGTATATATAAAGCAGAGGCTGCTTAGAAAGGGCATCAATGGTTATGGTGAGAAGGCAGGAGAATGGGTTGACAGGGAACATACATGAGCCACGATGGAATGGTGGAGCAGTCTCAATGTCCAAATAGCTTAATTCTGCTCCTATGTCTTATAGTCTCATGATTCCCACATGCCAACACAAACATCTAAGCAAGTACTGCTTTCCCCACCCACTGCCCAGACAAAGACTTCCTGCAGGGAGTACGTATGAGAATCAGACTGGGCTGGGCTGTATAGAGTCTGTATATTTGACCAATGGAGTTAGCTGTATCTGTGTTCGGACCACTGTCCTGAATGTACTGAAAGGCTGCAGACAAGGAAACTGCTGTGGTCTCTGAACAGGTTACAGTGTGATGCCAGTCAGGAGGGTCAACCAACTTATGTGAGAGGACCTGTAATTATATATTATTCCAGCCCAAAGTATCACCATCTGTTAGTGTAGGCACTATTATTAATATGAGAAATGCTTCAGTCAATTTACACATGTCAAGATGGAAGAAACAGCAACAAACTAAACAAGGGTTAAACACTGGCCAGGACATGACTGAGAACCTCTAATGAAAGTGATGCAATGGGAATTCTTACGCCCAATTCAGAGGCAGATCTGCACTGTAGAAAAATCCCTCAGCTGGATTATGTGCACAGAGTTAAAAATAAATTCATGAAGACACAATAGACTGCAGAAGCTGGAATCTGGAGCAATAAACAATCTGCTGGAAGAACTCTGCAGGTACAGCAACAACTATTGGAAGACAGGAATTGTCACCATTTCAGGTCGAAACCCCACAGATGCTGTTCAAACTTCTGTGTTCCTTCTGTAGATTGTTTGTGCTACAATTTTTTGAAGTCCTGACTTGTAAGCAAATAACTGAATTGCAAAATTGTCAACTAAATTGTAAAGAAATCAAACACTGTTGAGACTGGCTCCGTTCCGAGCTGAAGCCTTAATAAATGAAACATAATATGTCGGGGTCTGAAGTTCTTCCTGTTTATGTTGGCCTGGCTCCTGGAGTCCACGGGGAGTTACTGATCAAAGTCTTCCAGTAACGCACTCAAGTTTATTTCCACTCCCTGTCTTCTGTGGATTTTAATTTCCACAAAATTACTCCCAATCTATAGCTAATGATCTGGGAATTAAATCAAAAACCTGAAGATACTAAACAACCATGAAAAATACTAACAGTAAGAGCAGAATGGAACTTGCTGAAAAAAATAGCAATGCAGGTGGTTAGTGGCACTTAACATAGAACATAGGTGAGTACAACGCAGGACAGGCCATTCAACCTACAATATTGTGCCTAATCAGCTAAAAAGCAAATCAAAAACACCCTAACACTAATTCCTCCTACTTATACCATATCCCTATCCCCCATCTTCCTTATTTCCATTAGCCTATGCAAATGTCCCTTAAAAGCCTCCAATGTATTTGCCTCTACCACCATACCAGGCAGTGCATTCAAGGCATCCATGACACTCTGCGTAAAAAACTTACCACTCACATCCCCCTTGAACCTACGACCCTCTCACCTTCAATGCATGCCCTCTGGTATTAGACATATCAACCCTGGGAAACATACCCTCTATCAACTCTATCAATGCCTCTCATAATCTTGTAAACCTCCATCAGATCTCCCCCTCAGCCTCAGAAGCTCCAGAGAAAGCAACCCAAGTTTATCCAGCCTCTCGTGATAGCACATGCCCTCTAAACCAGGCAGCATCCTGATAAAGCTCTCCTGCACCCTCTCCAAAGCCACAATGCCTTTCCTATAGCTGGGTGACCAGAACTGCACACGATATTCCAGACGTGGCCTAACCAGAGATTTATGACGTTGCAATATAAATTTTGAACTCAGTGCCGGGCCTAATAAAAGTAAGCATTCAATAAGCCTTCTTAACCATCTTATCAACCTTGACTTTAACAGTGTTCTTTCTCCTTACCGAGGAGCAGCACTTCACATTTATCTGGGTTAAACCCCATCTGCCATTTCTCAGCCCATATCTGCAACTGCTGGTCTTCTGCACTATCCGCAACTCCACCAATCTTGGTATCATCCTCAAATTTACTGACCAACCCATCTACATTTTCATCCAGGTCATTTATATTCGTTACAAACAACAGAGATCCCAGCACAGATCCCTGTGGAACACCACTAATTACAGACCTTCAGCTCAAATAAGAGACTTTGTCAACACCTTACTAAAATCCATACAGACAACATCCACTGCCCTACCCACATTAATCACTCTCATCACCTTGTTAAAAAATTCAATCAAGTTGTTGAGGCATGACCTGCCATGCACAAAGCCATGCTGGCTCTCCCTAATTAGGACATGGGTTTCCAAATGCTCATATAGCCTCTCCCTAAGAATTTTCTCCAGCAATTTCCCTACTCACCAGTCTATAGTTCCTTTGATCCCTTCTTAATTGGAGGTACAACTTCAGCTACTCGCCAGTACTCTGGAACCTCGCCTTTGGCTAGATAGGACACGAAGATACAGGTCAGGGGCCTAGCAATCTCGTCTCTTGTCTCCTTCAAAAACTTGGAGTAAATCCCATCAGGACCTGGGATTTAATCCACTATCCACCTAAAGGAGTGAATTCATCAAGGAGCCCAACAAATGGTCTACCCAGGGAGCTGATCTAAATTTTTGTGATAATAAACCTGATTCTGATTCTCTTTCTCTAATTTTGACAACTATTTAGACATTAAGACCATAAGACATAGGAGCAGAATTAGGCCATTCAGCCCATCGAGCGTGCTCTGCCATTCCATCATGGCAGATCCTGGATCCCACTCAACCCAATACATTTGCTTTCTAGCCATATCATTTGATGCCCTGACCGATCAGGAAATGATCAATTTCCGCTTTAAATATACCCACGGACTTGGCCTCCACTGCAGTCCCTGCAGAGCATTCCACAGATTTTCTACTCTCTGGCTAAAAAAAATTCATCCTTCCTATGTTCTAAAAGGTCACCCCTCTCAATTTTAAGGTTGTGCCCTCTAGTTCTGGATATTCCCACCACAGGAAACAGGTTCTCCACTTCTTCGTCCCAAAGGAAATCCACAATCTCAAAGATTTTCAGCAAAAACTTGCTCTATTCTTCCATAAATTGTTCCTTGGGATTTATTTAATTAACATAATACAATTGACATGGCCTTGGATTAGCTTCTTCTCCAAGGGAGAGAGTTCTTTAGAAAAAAACTCAATTTTTCTCAAATCTGCAATTTCAAGTTTTGTCACTTCTCTGTTTTATTCCACATTTTGCTTTCATCTTTAGAAAACGTAGATTTTCAAAGTATTTCAGTGTTTAGCAGGATTCCATTGGGTAGAAACAGGGTAACTATTTCCTCTGCTGGGAAACTAGCTAGATTACAGCACATTCACTTCAAATTAGAGTTAGGCTGCATTGGATTAGAATGAGTTTCTAAAGTCCTGAAGAGCAGTGAAAAGCTGGAAATGTTCTGAAAATGGTAGAGATCAGCAGAACAACGTGAACTGTCAAGTTTCTGATGGGAGGATGCTTGTTGAGTGAAGATGTCAAAGGGGATGGAGCAAATTCCTATGGTGCAGATTCAACCCTGATATAACCGAGTAGCGCATTAGGCTAAAGGGACTGAATGGCCTGCTCCTCTTGTTTCCTGTGTTAAGTTTCACGCCCAACAGAGTTGGTGTAAAGTGGTAAAAGCTAAAAGAGCAATGAATAACAAACAAGGAAACTTAAATGACAACATCAGAAAGGAAGCAGAGCCAAAAAGAAAACAGACAATACAATGGCTGGTATATTCCTGTAGTATGTTATCAGGAGCATCAATGAATCAGTGAGGCCTTCCTGTGGTAATGAACTGATGAACAGACAGGAACAAGTCTTGTTTCCCATGGGAATCTGTGAAATATGAAGAGCTAAGAAGACTGCCTCAAGACAGTCAAGTGAAGGAATCACTCTGTAACTTCAGGCATGGAAAACCTGTTATTTCTTCTCAATCTTAACTCAGAGGGCACTTAAACATATTGTAGAGTTTTATCAAAAATAACTTATTTATAAAAAACACAGGAATACAATTCGGACCGGAGTAACCGGCTGAAACCAGTTTAGCTCTAAATTATTAGATGTGCTTAGATGGATTCAGTCCCCAGCTGCCACAGAGATTCTGTGTACACAAATTCTGTGTACAGATCAATGGTCCGGAACTCGAGCTGCTGACCCAGTAACTTAATCACACCACGGTGGTTCTTACTTGTAATAATACCGAGAAATAAGGAAGTGATTTCTACATTATCTTTCACACAATGAGTAATATCTAATAAGATCCCAGTGAAGAACTCATGATTGTTTACAACAATTTATACTTAGACAACTCCTTTGATCACAAGATACTTTATACAACTGTAATCAATGGTCAAGTATGGTTAACCATTGAACCACAAAAAGAGAAAGTTTGAACAAGTTTTAAAGAACATGTTGAAAAATGAAAGAGAGAAAGAGAGTCAGAGGATTCCAGAATGGAAGCTCCAAATAACCTGAAGTTACAAATAATGGAGTTGTTTAAACTGGCAATAATCATTGAATATAGCCAAATTTAACAGGGAGACTGTGATTATCTAATGAAGTTCCCACAGTTTCATTTAGAACAGAGAACAGCACAGCATACGAACAGGACTTACAGCTCACCATGTTTGGCAAATTAGTTAAATTAGTAATCATATGCCCAACTAAAGTAAAGTCTTCTGCCTACACAAAGTCCATATCACTCTATTCCCTGCACATTCAGTACTGTCTGAGAGCCTTGTCTAATAAAGGCAAGCATGCCTCTTTACCAACCTATCCATTTCTGTAACCACTTTTAGGGAGTTATAGACTTGGATGACAATATCCATCTGCTTACAGACCTTGTTAAGGCCATAAGATCATAAGATATAGGAGCAGAAATAGGCCATTACGCTCATCTCAGATCTGCTCTGCCATTTCATCATGGCTGATCCACTTTTCCTTAGCCCCAGTCTCCTGCCTTGCCTCCACATCCCTTCATGCCATGACAAGAGAAGAAGCTATCAACCTCTGTCTTAAATAACTCTGTACATAAAGACTTGGCCTCCACAGCTGCCTCTGCCTGTGACAACAAATTCCACAGATTCATCACTCTCTGATTAAAGCAATTCCTCTTCATTTCCATTCTAAAAGGATGCTCCTCTATTCTGAGGCTGTGTCCTCTGGTCTTAAACACTCCCACCATAGGAAACATCCTCTCCACATCCACTCTATCAAGGCCTTTCACCATACAACAGGTTTCAATTAGTTCACCCACTATTCTTCTGAACTCCAGTGAAAACAGGCCCAGAACCATCAAACGTTCTTCATATGACAGACAGGCCATTCAATCCTGGAATCATTTTCATGAACCTTCTTTGAACCCTCTTCAGTTTCAGCAAATCCTTTCTATGATAAGAGGCCCAAAACTGTTCACAACATTCCAAGTGAGGCCTCACCATTGCTTTATAAAGACTCTACATTACATGCTTGCTGTTATATTCTAGTTCTCTTGAAATGAATGCTAACATCTCATTTGCCTTCCTCACCACAGACTCAACCTACAAATTAACCTTCAGGGAATTCTGCACAGGGACTCCCAAGTCCCTTTGCACCTCAGATTTTTGTACTTTCTCTCCAGTTGCAAAATAGTCAACCCTTTCATTTCTTCTATCAAAGTGCATGACCCTGCACTGTATTCCATCCGCCATTTCTTTGTCCATTCTCCTAATCTGTCTAAGTCCTTCTGTAGCCTCTCTACTTACTCAAAACTACCCGCCCCTCCACCTATCATCACATTGTCTGCAAACTTTGCAACAAAGCCATCAATTCCATCATCCAAATTATTAACATATAATATGAAAAGGATTGGTACCAACACAGAACCCCGTGGAACACCACTAGTCACTGGGAGCTTACCAGAAAAGGCTCACTTTATTCCCACTCTTTGTCTCCTGCCAATCAGCTGCTGCTTTATCCATGCTAGAATCTTTCCTGGAATAGCATGGGCTCATAACTTGTTAAAGCTGCCTCACGTTTGGCACCTGGCTAAAGGCTTTCTGAAAATCCAAGCACCACAACACCATGTGATTCTCTTTTGACTATCCTGCTTGTTATTTCTTCAAAGAATTCCATCAGGTTTGTTTGGCAAAATTTTACCTCCAGGAAATCATGCTGATGACAGCCTATTTTATCATGTACCTTCAAGTACCCGAAAAACCACATCCTTAAAGATCAATTTCCAACATCTTCCCAACCACTGAGGTCAGACTAACTGGCCTAAATTTCCCTTTCTTCTGCTTTGCTCCCTTGTTGAAGAGTGGAGTGACATTTCAAATTTTCCAGTCTTCCTGAACCATTCCAGAATTTAGTGATTCTTGAGAAATCATTACCAACGCTTCCACAATCTCTTCAACCTCTTTCAGAACCCTGGGGTTACACCATCTGGTCCAGGTGATTTATCTACCTTCAGACCTTTCAGTTTCCCAAGAACCTTCTCCCTAGTAATGGTAACTTCACACTCTTCATGACCCCTGACACCTGGAACTTCCACCATACTGTAGTGTCTTCCACGGTATCCAAAATACTTATTCAGATCATCCACCATTTCCTTAACCCCATTGCTAACCCTCCAGCGTCATTTTCCAGCAGTCCAATATTCACTCTCGCCTCTCTTTTACACTTTAAGTATCTGAAGAAATTGTTGGTATCCTCTTGAATATTATTGGCTAGCTTACTTAGGTATTCCATCTTTATCTTCTTAATGACTTCTTTAGTTGCCTTATGTTGATATTTAAAGCCTTCCAAATCCTCTAACTCCCCATTAGTTTTTGTATTATTTTTGCTCTTTGTCTTTTATGTTGGCTTTGACTTCCCTTGTTAGTCATGGTTGTGTCAGCTTGCCTTTAGAATACCTCTTCCTCTTTGGACTGTGTATATCCTGTACCTTCCGAATTGCTTCCATAATATTCCAGCTATTGCTGTTCTATCATCATCCCTGTTAATGTTTTTTTTCCAATCAATTCAGGCCAACTCCTGTCTCATGCCTCTGTAATTCCCTTTACTCCACTGTAATGGTGGTTACTTCTAACTTTAGCTTCTTCTTCTCAAATTTCAGGGTGAATTCAATCATATTATAATCACCCTAAAGATTCCTTTACCTTAAGCTCTCTAATCAATTCAGGTTCATTGCACAACATCCAATCTAGATTGGTTGATCCCTGAGTGGCCTCAACCACAAACATCTTGTAGGCTTTCTGGAAGTTCCTCCTCTTAGAATCTAGTACCAACCTGATTTCCCCAATCTACCTGCATATAGAAAGACCCCATGACTACTGTAACAATGCCCTTTTGGTGTGCATTTTCTATCTCATGATGTAATTTGTAGACTACATCCTTACTATTTTCTGGAGATCTATTGATATTTAGAAACCATAGAAAAAACTACAGCACAGAAACAGGCCTTTTGGCCCTTCTTGGCTGTGCCGAACCATTTTCTGCCTAGTTCCACTGACCTGCACATGGACCATATCCCTCCATACACCTCCCATCCATGTATCTGTCCAATTTATTCTTAAATGTTAAAAAAGAACCCGCATTTACCACCTCATCTGGCAGCTCATTCCATACTCCCACCACTCTCTGTGTGAAGAAGCCCCCCATAATGTTCCCTTTAAACTTTTTCTCCCTCACCACTAACCCATGTCCTCTGTTTTTTTTTCTCCCCTTGCCTCAGTGGAAAAAGCCTGCTTGCATTCACTCTATCTATACCCATCATAATTTTATATACCTCTATCAAATCTCCCCTCATTCTTCCACTCTTCAGGGAATAAAGTCCTAACCTATTCAACCTTTCTCTGTAACTGGGTCTTTTTACCTTTTTACCTTGGCAGTTTCTCAGCTTTATCCACAATTATTCAACATCATCCAGCCCTAAGTCACCTCTTTCTAGTGATTTAATTTCATTTTTTACCAACAGAGCCACACCAACCCCCATCCCACCACCTTCCTTCCTGTCCTTTCGATACAATGTGTAGCTCCCAGCTATAATTTTCTTTCAGCCATAATTCAGTGATTTCTACAACATCATACATGCTAATCTGTAATTGTACTACAAGTTCATCAACATTATATCATATACTACACTACATCCAAATAAAACACCTTCAGTTCTGTATTCACCCTTTTCAATTTTGTAAACCTTTTACATTGCAACTCACCCTGTTAGCTGCAATTTTGCCCTATCATCAGCCTCTCCGTACTAAGCGTCTCACTGCACATTGCCTCTGTTTGTAAACCAGCTACCTCATCTTGAGCACTATCACTCTGGTTCCCATTCCTCTGTTCCTGTGAGGTTAAGTTTAAACCCACCCGACAAACTCGAGTGATCTTGTCTGCAAGGATATTGGACCCCCTCGGGTTCAGGTGCAACCCATCCCTTTTGTACAGGTCATAGCTTACCCAGAAGAGATCCCGATGATCATAAATCTGAACCCCTACCCCCTGCACCAGTTCCTCAGCCTCAGCTTCACCTACCAAATCATCCTATTCTTAGCCCCACTGGCACGTGGCACAGGAAGCAATCCAGAGATTACTACCCTGGAGGTTCTATTTCTCAGCTTTCTACCTAGGTTCTTAAAAGCTCTCTTCAGGACCTCCTCACCTTGTCTACCTATGTCAGTGGTGCTAATATGTACAAAGACTTCTGGCTGCTCACCCTTACCCTTCAGAGTGCCATGGACACAATCTAAGACATCTCTGATCCTGGCACCAAAGAGGCAACATACCATCCGGATGTTTCTATTGCACCCATAGAACCTCGTCTCTGTTCCTCTGAGTAAGGAATCTCCAATCCACACTGCAATCCTCTTCACCTCTCTGCTCTTCTGAGCCACAGCACCAGACTCAGTGCCAGAGACCTGGTCACTGCTCCCCCACCCCCGGTAGGTCATATCCCTCAATAGTATCTAAAGTTGTATACTTATTATTGAGGGGAACAGCCACAGGTGTACTCTGCACTGGCATTGTATTTCTCCTCCTTTTCCTGACAGTCACCCAGTTACTTGTCTCCTGCCACCTATAGTACCTCCTGTCTATTACCTCCTCATTCTCCCATGTGAGTTGAAGATCATCAAGCTGCAGCTTCAATTCCTTAGTATGTTCTCTCAGGAGCTGCACCTCAGTTCACCTGGTACAGATGTGTTTATCTGGGAGACTGGACATCACCTAGACTTCCCACATCCCACATAGAGTTGGACATTTTGAATTAACTGCTGACAAATCTTTCATCCAGTGAAGCTTGCTAAGGCTGCGACAGACATAAAGCCGGTGTGAATTGTAAGCACTATTAATCATCTCAAAGCATTGGTCAGAATATCTTTATGAGCGAGCACTTAGTTCCATTATGTCTAAAAGGTGAATAAACCATCTTTCCTTAATGTTTGCTTGTGGGATCTTTTGCCTCTTAAGCAGCAGTAACTGTTGGCAGTAAAACCACAGTTGCTGTAGTTGTTTGGAATTCCAAAGATTTGCAGCAGTACATGGAATATACAGACCAAAGCAAAACATTCAAGGATGGAAATCCAGGATCAAACAGATTTCTGGTGGTGTATGAAGGATCTAGGAGTAAAGTTAAAGAAATCAGAAAACCAAAAACCTGAGGTACACTTGGCAGTTAAGGGCAAAAGAAGATCCTTGAAGAAACAATAGGTATATTACGGGGAAAAGGGTAACTATGCGGAGAACAGCTTCCCTTAAGAATAAGCAAAAGGTTGTCAATGTGTAGAGCCACAGGAAGTGGGCAAGGTTTTAAAAGATTCCCATTTGTATCTATCATGGAGGCCATAGAATTCAGGGAAGAAAATAGTGATGTACAAAAACATCTCAACATAACAAAAGAGAAGGTGCTGGTGGTGTTGAGGGGCACAAAGGTGAATAAACCCCAGGGGTGTGACCACATGTGACCTTGGAAAGTAAGGGAAAAAATTACTAAGGCTCTGGCAATGATTTTTGTATCTTTGTTAGCCATGGATATGGTACCAGTAAACTGGAGGATAAAATGTTGTGCCTTTACTTAAGATGGGCTGCAAAGACAAACCAAGGAACTATAGGCCAGTGAATATCAGTCATGGGAGAGTTGCTGGAGGGGATTCTGAAAGACATTTGTAAAAACAAGAAAAAAACAAACAAACTTAGAGTATTATGTGCACTTCTGCCCTTAATAACTATTAGATTGAATTCATTTGTTTCCATTTACGTCATTAATTCATCTACCGTCACTAATGATACATACGTTTGTGTAAAGAGTTTTCAGTTTTTCTGCACTCTGTCCTTTTTCACCCAATTTTCTATCCTGAATAATGACTTGTCTTTTCTCAATAGTTCTCTGAACATCCCTTCACCAGAATCCTTCCACTCCTCACAATTTAATTTAAACCACCTCCCCCTAAATTATACTGTCCCTTTACCATTCTGTTCCTCTGCATTCCTGATCAACCTATGGTCAGTATTTTCATCCACCTTACAGTTTCCACAGTGGTCCACACAGGCTGTAAAAGTTACAGAACGGTCGCTGCAGTTTCTCCAACACAAGCCCATTGCTACCTTACTCATAGCCACACGCTCTCCAGTCTCTCTTGACGGATCAATTCTACAGTAAAGAGTGTGACTGCCCCATAGAACAAAGTACTCAGGTAACACCCCCATCCTTCTCTGGTGTTATAGCATCCTTCTCTGGTGTTATAGCATCCTTCTCTGGTGTTATAGCATCGTTCTCTGGTGTTATAGCATCCTTCTCTGGTGTTATAGCATCGTTCTCTGGTGTTATAGCATCCTTCTCTGGTGTTATAGCATCCTTCTCTGGTGTTATAGCACCCAAGTCTCAGAATCCATTTCATTGACTTTGAATCAAACTTCCTCAAGGTGCCGGCACTTATTGTAAGATGTGACATGTATCGCAATGGTTTCCTTCAGCTCCAATTATTACAGCTTCTGTATATTATACCCTGTTATCTGTCCAAATTTAATTTCATTTAGTTACGACATTGACCTTATTTCGCTGCAGTATGAATGCGACACGCCCCCTACAACGCTAAAATCCAGAGACGGTTATTCCCAGGGAGCTGACTTATGTTAACCAGTTAGAGGCACATAGCATGAAAACAGGCCCTTTGGTTCAACTGGTCCATGCTGTTCAAAATTCCCATCTAGGCTGCCCGTTTAGTCACAGAGCACTACAGTACAGAAACAAGCTCGTTAGCCCATCTAGCCTGTGCTGAACGTTTATCCTGTCTGTATTTGGCCCATATCCCTCTATATCTTTCCTTTGCATAATACCTGTCCAAGCTCCTTTTAAATTTTGTCACTGTACTAGCTTCAGTCTCTTTTTCTGACAGCTCATTACATATACTGACACTTTCTGAGTGAGAATGTTGCCTCTCAGATCCCAATTTCACCCTAAACTTGCACATAGTGGCCACTTTATTAGGTATCTCCTGTACCTAATAAAGTGTATGTTCGTAGTCTTCTGCAGCTGAGGTCTGTCCACTTCAAGGTTCGATGTGTTGTGCATTCAGACATGGTCTTCTGTATACTTCTATTACAATGCATGGTTATTTGAATTACTGTCGTCTTCCTGTCAGCTTGAACCAGTCTGGCCAATCTCCTCTGACCTCTCTCATTAATGAGGCATTTCATCTACAGAACTGCCATTCACTGGATTTTTTTTTTGTTTTTCACACCGTTCTCTGTAAATTCTAGAGATTGTTGTGCATGAAAACCCCAGAACATCAGTAGTATCTGAGATACGCAAACCACCTAGTTTAGCACCAACTTTCATGATCAATGTCACTTAGATCACGTTTCTTTTCCATAATGTTGTTCGGTCTGAAAAACAACTGAACCTCTTGATTCATGGTTCATGGATGCCTTGCTTAAAAGTATTGGTCCATGGCATAAAAAAGTTTGAGATTCCCCTGCTTTTGACCATGTCTGCATGCTTTTATGTATTGAGCTGCTTCCACATGATTAGGTGGTTAGATAATTGCATTGATGAGAAATTTTACAAGTTTTTGATTCCCCACTCTGGGAAGTAGAATATGTGTATTCACCTTTTCATGATTTTACACATCTCTATAATATCATCCCTCACTCTCCTCCACTCCAATGAATAAAGTCCCAACTCGATCAATCCCTCTCTGTAAACCTGTCCCTCGAGTCCTGTTAACATCCTTTATAAAACTCCACTGCATTCTTTCCAGCTTAATGGCATCTTTCCTGTAGAGGGATGACCAAAACATCACACAATAAAACTGCAACACAACACTCAACTTCACTTAGTGATGAAGGCCAGTACGCCAAAAGCTTTCTTTACCATCCTGTGTACCTGAGATGCCACTTTCAGTTCTAACTGGTTAACTGATTACTTGGCAGGTTACTGCCCTACTGTTTATCGCTTTATACCACTGTTTATCACTTTATACCACTGTTTATCTTTGCAAATACAAACTACAAGCTTATAAAAATTTGCAATTAAACTGAATTAAATATTTACCTATTTAAAATGAAACTACTCCCACACTGACTCAGGTCTATAGACACTGCACGCTTTGGACACAATTTGCTGTGTTAAAATGTTGATTGAACTTCTGCAGAAGTGGAAAGTTACTGTATTTCATGAGGTCAGCACAGAGGTCACCTGCAAGATGTCAGGAGAACAGGCTAGTTGGTTTGATTATCCTGGTGTTTCTACTTCTCCGCCATTTTCAAGTGCAATCATAGCATCAGAAGTTGTGAGAGGATAATATTCCAGTAACTTTTGCTTTAAAGAGTCACAAGCCAAAATCACTTCAGTGAGCTTCACCACCCTCTGCTAAGAGGGGCACAGAGAGGGTGGAAGCACACAGTCTTATTCCCAGGATTTGGGATTCAAGAACTCGAGTACCTTGGTTGAAGGGGAAAGGGGAGAGAAGCGTTGTCAGCTAGATGAACACAAGCTTTGGGTTTCGGACCTTGAGCAATGGGTAGTAGACTGTGGTCAATTCCAGAGGCTATGTGTCTTGCCAATCAACACATTTCAGCATGTTATCATCCCACACCTAAAGAGATTGCATGCTGGAGGTGAAAGGTCAGGTGGAGAGATCCCTGATGCACCAGGTTCCCTGAATGATATTTAGTTCTGAGTACAGACGGAGTAGAGTCATGCAGTGAAAGCCAAGCCCATAAGGTGGACTTTGTCAGCTGTAACATGAAGGTGGAGAAAGGACAGCACACAGTATCAACAAGAAATGCCAGTATCAGGAGAGCCTCAGTGATCTTGTATTAGAGCTGTGAATCCAGAATGCTGAGTCACCTCGCTTGTTCCACTGGTTTAATCACTGAGGGACTGTACAACATCACAGAGATGCATAAAATCATGAGTGAAAGCATTGGGGTGAATGCACATACTGTAGTCTTGTTCCTAAGGAAAGAGAATCACAAACTGGAAGGCACAGGCTTGAGAGGAAAGAATTAAAAGGCACCTGAGGAGCATCTTCGTGCAGAGCGTGGTAAGTATTTGGAAAGTGCCACCAGCGGAAATGGTTGAGACAGGTACAATAACAGCATTTGAAAGACCTTTGATACATACATGGATAGGAAAGAGTTATAGAGGGATATGAGCCAAACATGAGCAAATGGAACCAGCCTCAGTGCTCCCTGGCTCCAGGAGTGATGCAGGGGAGTGGAAGGCTTGTTGTTTAAAGAAAGACAAAAATAGACCAGATAATGACAGACCACATAATTCCAAGATGTATACCAAACAATTCTGAGAAAGAATATAAACCTTCATTTTATGAGGGAAGAGTGAACAAGAGGGCACAGTTTTAAGGTGCTTGGAAACAGGTACAGAGGAGATGTCAGGGGTAAGTTTTTTACACACAGAGAGGTGAGTGTGTGGAATGGGCTGCCGGCAACGGTAGTGGAGGCGGATACAATAGGGTATTTTAAGAGATTCCTGAATAGGTAAATGGAGCTTAGAAAAATAGAGGGTTATGGGTAACATTAGGTAATTTTTAAGTAAGTACATGTTTGGAACAGCATTGTGAACCAAAGGGCCTGTACTGTGCTGTAGGTTTTCTATGTTTCTAAGAAAAGAGAATTCTCTAGCACTCAACCAGAGAGTGATCAACTGGATACATAAGTGGCTAAGCAAAGATGCCCATGTAAACTTGTCCCACTTGTCTGTGTTTGGTCAATACTGAGAAAGGATATCCTAGAAGACTCCTCAAATTAGGTTATCTGAGTAGAGATTAGAAAACGATGCGATAACTTTGCTGGGTATAATACAGACCTTCCAACATTCAACAGGAGATAGAGGAACAGCTAAACAGGTATGCAGGCAGGTATCTGAGAGATGCCATTGAAATAGGAGTATTGCCCTGGAGGGAAGGTTTTGCACGGGGTGGGGGGTGGGGGGGGTAGGGTTGGGTATCGCACTGGAAGGAAAGTATTGCATAGGGGTTGGGGGGGGTGGGTAGCACACTAGGTGTTATTGCACTGGAGGAAAGGTATTGCACAGGGGCCGGGTAAGGCACGAGGTGTTATACTGCAGGGAAGGTATTACATACGGCGGTGGGGTGGTGAGTATCACACAAGGTGTTATCACACTGGAAGAAAGTTATTGCGCAGCGGGGTGGGGGTGGGTATTGCACTAGGTGTTATACTGCAGGGAAGGTATTGCGCAGGGGGGTGGGGTGAGTATCACACAAGGTGTTATCACGCTGGAAGAAAGTTATTGCGCAGGAGGTGGGGTAGGTATCGCACTAGGTGTTATCACGCTGGAGGGAAGGTATTGCACTGGGGGGTGGGATGGTGGTGGATATTATACTGGGAGTTATTACAGTGGAGGGTAAGTATTGTACAGGGGGCTGAGGTGATGTGTTGCACACTAGGTATTATCACACTGGAGGGAAGGTATTGCACTGGGGGGTGGGGGTGGGGTGGGTATCACAGACTTGTCTTAAACTGAGGTGAGGCCAATTTTATCAACACGGGAGGATCCGACAAATGCAGATCAGGAACATCTTCAATACTTTCAGCTAACTCTACAGTACATCTGCACAGTGGAGAGCCCTCAAAGAAGAATTAATGAGAATTGAAGGCAAATACGTTTCTGTAGTGGAAAAAGCCAGGGGTAACAAGCATAGGAAACCCACGATATCGACTGATGCTGTGGGTTGGATAAAAAAGGAAGCGTATGTCATATTATAGGGAGCTAATGACAAAGGTTCGTCATGAGTATGAAAAGTGTAGGGAGGTGCTTAAATAGGAAATTAAGAATGCTAAAAGAGTCACAGGAAATAGATTTCATCGGAATTCAAAGTTAACAGAGTTTGTAGTTTGAAAATTCGGTGAAGAAGATGAATTCTTTAATGCAAATCTCCATGGTAAGGGGTAGGTACACAAATTCAGATTCAGCTTTATTTATCACATGTACAGTGAAATAAGTCATTTGCATTCACTTATTTGTTTTTCTGGCAAAGGTGTGCTTGGTTAGTGAGAGGTCTTTTCACTAAAGGTGAAAATTTGAGAGCACAGAGCTTGTATGTTCCTGTCAGATTAAAGGGCAAGGATAGCAGGTTTAGGAACCTGATTCTGGAGAGATAAGAAGAAGGAGGCACATAGTAGATACAAGCAGGAAGGAACAAATGAGGCACTTGGGAAGTATAAGAAATGCAAGGGAAAACTTAAGTAGGAAATAAGGAGGACTAAAAGAAGGCATGAGGTTGCTCTAGCAGACAAGGAGAAAGAGAATCGCTGGGGCTTTTACAGAACAAAAGGATAGCAAAGGACAAAATTGGTTCTCTTTAAGATCATCTATGTTCATGTATGCATAGAGCCAAAACAGCTGGGGGATATTTTAAATTGTTTTAAATATTTACTTGGGAGATGGACACAGAGTATATAAAAGTGAGATATGGCAGCTGTGGAAGTCATGGACCATATACAGTGTTTGCTGTCTTGGGGCAATTTAGAGGAGATAAATCACCAGGGTTTGACAAGTTGCTTCCGTGGACCTTGTGGGAGGCTAGTGCAGGGGCCTTAGAACAGATATTAAAATGTCCTTAGCAACAGGTGAGGTGCCAGAGGACTGGAGAATAGCTGATACTGTTGTGTTGTTTAAGAAAGGTTCTAAGAATAAATCTGGAAATTATAGGCTGGTGAGCCTGACCTCAGTAGTAGGAAAGCTGTTGGAGGGTATTCTAAGTGACCAGTTATATAAGAATTTGGATTGACAGGAATAACCAATATGGTTTTGTGTGTGAAAGGTAGCATCTAACAAATATTATAAAATTATTAGAGGAAGTTACGAGGAAAGTTGATGAAGGCAAAGCAGTTGATGATAGCAAGGCCTTTGACAAGGCCTTTGATATGGGAGGTTGGTCAAGAAGGTTCCATTGCTTGGCATTCAGAATGATGCAGTAAATTGGATTAGACACTGGCTTTGTGAAAGAAGCCAGAGAGTAGTAGTAAATACCTACCTCTCTGACTAGAGCCTATGATTAGTGGTATGTCACAGGGATCGGTGCTGGGTCCATTGTTCTTGGTCATCTATATCACCGATCTGGAAGAAAATGAGGTAAGCTGGATCAGCAAATTTGCGATGACACCAAGATTAGGGGCGTGGTGGCTGTCAGAACTTGCAGTGGTATCTGGACCAGCTGGAAAATAATACAGTATACAAAATGGCAGATGCAATTTAATCCAGACAAAAGTGTGGTGTTGTGCTTTGGTGGATAAGTCAAGGTAGGATATATGGTGACCGGTAGGGCACTGAGGAGTGTGGTAGTACAAATTGATCTGGGAATACAGATCCATAATTCCTTGAAATTAATATCACAAGAGGATATGGTTGTAAAGAAAGCTTTTGGCACATTGGCCTTTATAAATCAAAGTATGGAGTGCAGGAATTGGGACGTTATGTTGAAGTTGTATAAGACGTTAGTGAGGACTAATTTGGAATATTGAGTGCTGTTCTGATCACTGACATACAGGAAAGATATCAATAAGATTAAAAGAGTGCAGAGAAAATTTACGGGGTGGCAAATGTTTAGGGGATACTTGTGTGGAGTTCTGCATACTGTAGGTACATTCCAATGAGACAGCAAAGTTATGGTAGGGGTCAGGAACTATGGTGTACAAAGGTTGTAATAAATCTAGTCAAGAAGAAAAGAAAAGCTTACAAAAGGTTCAGAGAGCTAGGTAATGTTGGAGATCTAGAAGATTATAAGGCTAATAGGAAGGAGCTTAAGAAGGAAATTAGGAGAGCCAGAAGGGGCCATGAGAAGGCCTTGGTGCGCAGGATTAAGGAAAACCCCAAGGCATTCTACGAGTATGTGAAGAACAAGAGGATAAGACGTGAAAGAATAGGACCTATCAAGTGTGACAGTGGGAAAGTGTGTATGGAACCGGAGGAAACAGCAGAGTTACTTAAGGAATACTTCAGTATTCACTATGGAAAAGGATCTTGGTGATTGTAATGATGACCTGCAGCAGCCTGAAAAGCTTGAGCATGTAGATATTAAGAAAGAGGCTAGAGCTTTTGGAAAGCATCAAGTTGGATAAGTCGCCGGGACCGGATGGGATGTACCCCAGGCTACTGTGGAAGGCGAGGAAAGAGATTGCTGATCCTCTGGCAATGATCCTTGCATCGTCAATGGGGACGGGAGAGGTTCCGGAGGATTAGAGGTTTGCGGATGTTGTTTCTTTATTCAAGAAAGGGAGTAGAGATAGCCCAGGAAATTATAGACCAGTGAATCTTACTTCAGTAGTTGGTAAGTTGATGGAAAAGATCCAGAGAGGCAGGACTTACGAACATTTGGAGAGGTATAATATGATTAGGAATAGTTGGCATGGCTTTGTCAAGGGCAGGTCGTGCCTTACGAGCCTGATTGAACTTTTTGAGGATGTGACTAAACACATTGTTGAAGGAAGTGTAGATGTAATGTATATGGATTTCAGCAAGGCATTTGATAAGGTACCCCATACAAGGCTTATTGAGAAAGTAAGGAAGCATGGGATCCAAAGGGACATGGTTTTGTGGATCCAGAACTGGCTTGCCCACAGAAGGAAAAGTGTGCTTGTAGGTGGGTCAGATTCTGCATGGAGGTTTGTTACCAGTGGTCTGCCTCAGGGATCTGTTCTGGGATCCCTACATTTCATGATTTTTATAAATGACCTGGATGAGGAAGTGGAGGGATGGGTTAGTAAGTTTGCTGTTGACACAAAGGTTGGGGGTGTTGTGGATAGTGTGGAGGGCTGTCAGAGGTTACAGTGGGACATTGATAGGATCAGAAACTGGGCTGAGAAGTGGCAGTTGGAGTTCAACCCAGATAAGTGTGAAGTGGTTCATTTTGGTAGGTCAAGTATGATGGCAGAATATAGCATTAATGGTACGGTGCTTGGCAGGGTGGAGGATCAGAGGGATCTTGGCGTCCAAGTCCATAGGACGCTCAAAGCAGCTGCGCAGGTTGATTCTGTAGTTAAGAAGGCATACGGTGCATTGGCCTTCATCAATCGTGGAATTGAGTTTAAGAGCCGAGAGGTAATGTTGCAGCTATATAGGGCCCTGGTCAGACCCCACTTGGAGTACTGTGCTCAGTTCTGGTTGCCTCACTACAGGAAGGATGTGGAAGCCATAGAAAGGGGGCAGAGGAGATTTACAAGGATGTTGCCTGGATTGGAGAGCATGCCTTATGAAAACAGTTTGAGTAAACTCGGCCTTTTCTCCTTGGAGCGACGGAGGATGAGAGGAGACCTGATAGAGGTGTATAAGATGATGAGAGGCATTGATCGTGTGGATAGTCAGAGGCTTTTTCCCAGGGCTGAAATGGTTGCCAGAAGAGTACACAGGTTTACGGTGCTGGGGAGTAGGTACAGAGGAGATGTCAGGGGTAAGTTTTTTACTCAGAGAGTGGTGAGTGCATGGAATGGGCTGCCCTCAACGGTGATGGAGGCAGATACGATGGGGTCTTTTAAGAGACTTTTGGATAGGTACATGGAGCTTAGGAAAATAGAGGGCTATGGGTAAGCCGAGTAATTTCTAAGGTAGGGACATGTTCAGCAGAGCTTTGTGGGCCGAAGGGCCTGTATTGTGCTGTAGGTTTTCTATGTTTCTATGTTTCTGTGTTTCTGTGATGCTGCCAGGACTTGAGGACCTGAGTTACAGGGAAAGATTGAATAGTTATGACTTTATTCCCTAAAGTGTAGGAGAATGAGGGGAGATTTGATAGATGTATACAAAATATTGAGAGATATTGATAGGGTAAATGCAAGCAGGCTTTTCCCATTAAGGTTGGGTGAGACTAGAGCTAGAAGTCAGGGCTTAAATGTAAAAAGGTGAAATGTTTAAGGGAATATGAGGTGGAAATTCTTCACTCAGAGGGCAGTGAGAATGTGGAATGAGTTGCCAGTGGAAGTGGTGCATGCAGGTTCAATTTCAACATTCAAGAGAAAATTGGATAGGTACATGGATGAGAGGGGCATGCAGTGCTCTGGTCCAAATGCAGGTCTGGACTAGGCAGACTAATAGTTCGGCATGGACTAGATGAGCCAAAGCACCTATTTCTGTTCTGCGGTGTTCTATGATTCCTTGACGCCTACAAAACCTAAGGATATGTTTAGGGCAGCCAGCAACTAACACCACAGATTCTGCCACCATAAACAAGAGAAAACCTGCAGATGCTGGAAATCTGAGCAACACACACAAAATGCTGGAGGAACTCATCAGGGCCAACAGCACCTATGGAAAAGAGTACAGTCAACGTTTCAGGTCAGGACCCTTCAGCAGGACTGGAGAAAAAAAGATGAGGAGTGGATTTAAAAGGTGGGGGTGGGTGCGGAGAGGAGGGAGGGAGAAACGCGAGGTAATAGGTGAAACCAGGAAGAGGAAGGTAAATAGCTGGGAAGTTGATTGGTGAAAGAGATACAGGACTGGAGCAGGGGGAATTTAATAAGAGAGGACAGAAGGCCATGGAAGAAAGAAAACGGGAGGAAAACCAGAGGGAGGCAATGGGCAGTGATGCACCATCAATAACTCCAGTATTTAGAGTAAATACCGAAAGGCTCTTATTAGCAGTAAAATGTAACCTCCAGCATGCTGAGTGTCTGCCCCTGGACTGAGAGGAGGAGCCATGGCCCAGTCGCCTTTATTCAGGGGTCTGTGGGAGGAGCCGCAGGGGCAGTCAGCAGAGGGGCGTGTCCAGACAGGTAACCCAGTTACAACATATATATATGGTTTACCACAGGCAGTGGGGGCAGGAGAGTTACCAGAAATTCGAGAAATCAATGTTCATGCCACCAGGTTGGAGACTGCCCAGATACTGCCCAGATGGAATATTGGAATATAAGGTGCTGTTCCTCCAACCTGAGTGTGGCCTCATTGCCTCATTGTGATACATTGGAATGGGAATGGGAAGAAGAATTAAAACAGGGGTCCACTGGGAGTTCAACATATTGGAATGGAAATGGGAAGTGGAATTAAAAGGGGTGGCCACTGGGAGATTGACATATCAGAGTGGAAGATCTCCCAGTGGCCACCCAGTTTAATTCCATTTCCCATTCCCATTCTGAGATGTCAACCCATGGCCTCCTCTACTGTCATAATCCCGAACTTCCGGTAATGCCCCCCGCCACTTCACCATTTCCCATCCCCACAAGGATCTATGCTGAGACCCTAGTAGTTGGTAAAATACATGAATGACACGGACTGGAGGTAATAACAGTAAGTTCTTGAATGATGTGAAGATTGATGAGCTGATGATAAAGTAGAAGCTAGTCTTAGGTTGCAGAGGTATATCAAGGTGTTAGTGGAATGGGCTAAAAATTGGCAGATATAACTTAATCCAGACAAATGTAAGGTGAGCAACACACATAAAAAATGCTGGTGAACGCAGCAGGCCAGGCAGCACCTATAGGAAGAGGTACAGTCGACGTTTCGGGCCTAGACCCTTCGTCAGGAAGGTATGAAGGTAAACTGTAGTTCAGTCTATGCAGACCTTTCTCCATATCAGAGGGAGGTAAGACTAGTTAATATGGAATTTGGAAAAGGAGAATGAGATTTAGAGTGGATATTTGAGGGGTGTTTTTCACTCAGCGAGTGGTAGATACATGGAACACACTGCAGGAGAGAGTAGTGAAAGCAGAATCACTGATATAATACTGGT
This sequence comes from Mobula hypostoma, assembly GCF_963921235.1. Lineage (NCBI taxonomy): Eukaryota > Metazoa > Chordata > Chondrichthyes > Myliobatiformes > Myliobatidae > Mobula > Mobula hypostoma. The sequence continues at coordinate 30,782,056 of NC_086125.1, read as the reverse complement.
TAGACCACAGCATACAGTTCTGGTTGCCACATTACATAAAGGTTGTGGTTGCACAGAGGAAGTGTAGATTTAAAAAGACTCACTGGATCAAAAAGGTGGAAAGGACTGAATATGGAAAAATGGATGCTGAGAGAATTCTAAGTTGAAAGGAATAAATTATGAAAGTATACATAGTAAATAAGGAGGTCTTCTTGTGCTTTGCTTAGGGATCACAAAGGAGCAGAGAACTATCTGGCAAAGGATTAGAGCATGACAGGGTCTTAAACTTACTAGCTGAAATTCTCAGCATACTTGGATAGTCTTGGGTGGGCATAAGACCTTAAGGGCTATGGAACTAGTTCTTTTTTTGACTAGCACAGACATGATGGGCCAAGTGGTCTCCCTTTGCAACAAAGATCCTCTATGATTCCATGACAGTGGACATAACCAGTCGGTTCTGAACACAATATGAGTTGCTGACAGATCTAATCAATGATGTTAAAATCATAAGATAATTGTAAAGAACCTGCTTTCCCATTGCACTACACTGTCAAGAAGAGCTGGTGATCCACTCCTGTTGCTTTTGCATCGTTGCTATTTTGCTGTGCTGGGCACTGAGTAAGTCATTTGCAAATGGCAATATGAAATTCCACAGGAAGTCACTGGTACCTGTGGTTAGTTGGGTATTGTTGTGGTATGCAAACTTATACTTGCTGGAATTTAGAAGATTGAGGGAGGAATCTTATTGAAACGTATAAAATTCTAGAGGGATTAGACGGGCTAGATGCAGGAAGATTGTTCCCGATGTTGGGGAAGTCCAGAACAAGGGGTCACAGTTTAAGGATAAAAGGGAAGCATTTTAGGACCAAGATGAGGAAAAACTTCTTCACACAGAGAGTGGTGAATCTGTGGAATTCTCTGCCACAGGAAACAGTTGAGACCAGTTCATTGGCTATATTTAAGAGGGAGTTAGATATGGCCTTTGTGGCTAAAGGGATCAGGGGGTATGGAGGGAAGGCTGGTACAGGGTTCTGAGTTGGATGATCAGCCATGATCATACTGAATGGAGGTGCAGGCTCGAAGGGCCGAATGGCCTACTCCTGCACCTATTTTCTATGTTTCTATGTTTCAATGAACCTTAATGTTAAACTGGACTGGTTTTGATGGAAGTTGTCTTATATTCATATCACACTTGCTTACTTCATAACTTTGCATACCACAACATTACCCAACTAACCACAGGTACCAGTGACTTCCTGTGGAATTTCATATTGCCATTTGCAAATGACTTACTCAGTGCCCAGCACAGCAAAATAGCAACGATGCAAAAGCAACAGGAGTGGATCACCAGCTCTTCTTGACAGTGTAGTGCAATGGGAAAGCAGGTTCTTTACAATTATCTTTCCGTGTATAGATAAATTAGACAAAGACTGGCATCTACTAAACACAGTCCCCAGGGTCCAAAAAAAAGTCAGCATGACATCTTTTGTCACAATTGAGACAGAAATAGAGAAATAAAACCATTTCAAGGAGGAGGATTGAGAAGGATTCATATAAATGCTACATAAAGAGGTAGTGGCCTGGGCTTGAAAATACTACTGTATTTCTTTATTTTCTTGCAAATGCCTTCAAAAAATGTATCTCATATATGTGGCATATTGTTGTTGTTGTTCGTCCTTCGTAGTCGAAGATGACCATGGCTTCAAAGTCAAATGGGAGATTGGTGGCTGTGGGTCCGGAGGTGACTGATGAGACCAATCCGGGCCCTGAAGGCTTGCCCACACGTGGGACACAAGTGGGTGGGTGCTGTCGTGGCAGTGGATGCTGCTCGGGCCTTGCGCACAGCACGCTTTCGTTGCGCCTCGATGATGCGCCTGACTTCAGCTGCACGGGCTCCTGTGGTGATCTTGCTTCGCCAAGCTGGACGGTCAAGGGCAAGCGTCTCCCACATGTTGATGTCGACACCCAGGCCTTTGAGGGACGCTTTGAGGCAGTCTTTGTAACGTTTCTTCTGCCCCCCGACTGAGCGCTTGCCCTGACACAGTTCTCCGTACAGCAGCTGCTTTGGCAATCGGCTGTCTGGCATTCTGAGCACATGTTCAGCCCACCTGGCTTGGGCTTTCAGCAGGAGGGTGTGGCATATACATACTTTGATAATAGATTAATCCAGTGATCACAATTTAATCAAGTTCACCCTGAAGGAGAAGCTAAAGTCAGATGTATCGGCATTACAGTGGAGTAAAGGAAATTAAAGAGGCACGAGAGGAATTCACCAGAACTGATTGGAAAAGAACACTAGCTGGGATGGCAGAGCAGCAATGGCTGGTATTTCTGGAAGAAGTTTGGATATATACATCACAAAGAGGAAGAGGTATTCAAAATCAAAGTCAAGGCAAAGTACATTTATTATCAAAATATGTATACTTTATACAGGCTTGGCATTCATCTTCTTAGAGGCAGCTACAAAAACAAAGAAACCCAATAGAACCCATTAAGGCAAAAGAAGACCGTCTAAACCCCCAATGTGCAGAGAGAAAAAATAGAAAGAAAAACATTTCTAAACAGAAGATGACACAACTGTGACTGACAAGAGAAGTCAAAGCCAGCATGAAAGGCAAAGAGATGGCATATAATAGAGCAAAAAGTTAGAGGATTGGGAAGCTTTAAATAACCAACAGAAGTCATCTAAACTGTTCATTAAAAAGGTAAAGATGAAATATGAAAGTCAGCTGGCCAATAATATTAAAGAGGATACCAAAAGATTCTTCAGATACATTAAAAGAGAGGCAAGAGTAGATATTAGAGCACTAGAACACGATGCTGGAGAGGTAGTAATGGAGGACAAGGAAATGGCGGATGAGCTGAATTTGTATTTTGCATCAGTCTTCACTGTGGAAGGCACGAGCAATATGGTAGATGTTCTAGGTGTCAGGGGTCATAAAGTGTGCAGTTACTATTGCAATAGAGAAGATTCTTGGGAAACTGAAACTTCTGAAGGTAGATAAGTCCCCTGGACCAGATGGTGTACACCCTAGATTTCTGAAAGTGGTGGCTGTAGAGATTGTGGACACATTAGTAATGATCTTTCAAAAATCACTAGATTCAGGAATGGTTTAGGAAGACTTGAAAATTGTAAATGTCATTTCACTCTTCAAGAAGGGAGAGAGGCAGAAAAAAAGAAACTGTGGGCTAGTTAGACTGGTATCAGTGGTTGGAAAGACGTTGGAGTCGATTATTAAGGATGAGGTCTCAGCGTACTTGGAGGCAATGATAAAATAGGCCTTAGTTAGCATAATTCCCTCAAGGGAAAATCTTGCCTGACAAATGTTTTGGAATTCTTTGAAGAAATAGTAAGCAGGATAGATAAATGAGAATTGGTGGATGTTATGTACTTGGATTTAACAGGAGGCATTTGACAAAGTGCCACACATGAGGCTGCTTAACAAGCTACGAGCCCCTGGTATTACAGGAAAGGTTCTAGTATGGATAAAGCAGTGGCTGATTGGCAGGACGCAAAGAGTGGGAATAAAGGGAACCTTTTTCTGATTGACTGCTGGTGACTAGTGGTGTTCCACAGGGGTCTAGATTAAGACCTATTCTTTTTATGCTATATGGCACTAATCTAGGTGATGGGATTGTCGACGTTTCAGGCCGAGACCCTTCGTCAGGACTAACTGAAGGAAGAGTTAGTAAGAGATTTGAGAGGGGGAGGGGGAGATCCAAAATGATAGGAGAAGACAGGAGGGGGAGGGATGGAGCCAAGAGCTGGACATGTGATTGGCAAAGGGGATATGAGAGGATCATGAGACAGGAGGCCCGGGGAGAAAGACAAGTGGGGGGGGGAACCCAGAGGATGGGCAAGGGGTATAGTCAGAGGGACAGAGGGAGAAAAAGGAGAGTGAGAGAAAGAATGTGTGTATAAAATAAATAACAGATGGGGGACGAGGGGGAGGTGGGGCATTAGCGGAAGTTAGAGAAGTCGATGTTCATGCCATCAGGTTGGAGGCTACCCAGACGGAATATAAGGTGTTGTTCCTCCAACCTGAGTGTGGCTTCACCTTAACAGTAGAGGAGGCCATGGATAGACATATCAGAATGGGAATGGGATGTGGAATTAAAATGTGTGGCCACTGGGAGATCCTGCTTTCTCTGGCAGACAGAGCGTAGGTGTTCAGCAAAGCGATCTCCCAGACTGCGTCGGGTCTCGCCAATATATAGAAGGCCACCCGACGCAGACTGGGAGACCGCTTTGCTGAACCCGACGCAGACTGAGAGACCGCTTTGCTGAACCCGACGGAGACTGGGAGACCGCTTTGCTGAAATCCGACGCAGACTGGGAGACCGCTTTGCTGAACACCTACGCTCTGTCCGCCAGAGAAAGCAGGATCTCCCAGTGGCCACACATTTTAATTCCACATCCCATTCCCATTCTGACATGTCTATCCACTGCCTCCTCTACTGTAAAGATGAAGCCACACTCAGGTTGGAGGAACAACACCTTATATTCCGTCTGGGTAGCCTCCAACCTGATGGCATGAACATCGACTTCTCTAACTTCCGCTAATGCCCCAACTCCCCCTCGTACCCCATCTGTTACTTATTTTTATACACACATTCTTCCTCTCACTCTCCTTTTTCTCCCTCTGTCCCTCTGACTATACCCCTTGCCCATCCTCTGGGTTCCCCCCCCCACTTGTCTTTCTCCCCGGGCCTCCTGTCTCATGATCCTCTCTTATCCCCTTTGCCAATCACCTGTCCAGCTCTTGGCTCCATCCCTCCCCCTCCTGTCTTCTCCTATCATTTTGGATCTCCCCCTCCCCCTCCCACTTTCAAATCTCTTACTAACTCTTCCTTCAGTTAGTCCTGACGAAGGGTCTCGGCCTGAAACGTCGACTGTACCTCTTCCTAGAGATGCTGCCTGGCCTGCTGCATTCACCAGCAACTTTGATGTGTGTTGCTTGAATTTCCAGCATCTGCAGAATTCCTGTTATATTAGGTGGTGGGATTGATTGCTTTGTTGCAAAGTTTGCAGACAATGTGAAGATAGGTGGAGGGGCAGGTAGGTTTGAGGAAGTAGAGAGGCTATAGAAGGACTTAGACACATTAGGTAAGTGCAGAGAAGAAAGAGACACACGCAATCTAAAGCCTGGTGAGTAGGAGCCCTCATTATAACACACATCTAGTGGACCAGTGCACGTAGACCACAGGAGGCATTATAATGCCAGTTGTTTTTTTCCCTGTTCTGCTGAAGAGTCTCAGCCCAAAATGTCAACTTTATACTTTTCCATGGAACAAATGAGTTCCTCCAGCATTTTATGTGTGTGGCTTGGATTTCCAGCATCTGCAGATTTTCTCTTGTTGGGATTGGATGATGGAATTGATGGCTTTGTAGCAAAGTTTGCAGAAAATATGAAGATAGGTGGAGGGGCAGGTAGGTCTGAGGAATTAGAGAGGCTCCAGAAGGACTTAGACAGATCCGGAGAATGGGAAAAGAAATGGCAGATGGAATACAGTGCCAGGAACTGTATAGTCATGCACTTTGTAGAAGAAATAAAAGGGTTGACTATTTTCTAAATGGAGAGAAAATACAAAAACTCAGGCGTAAAAGGACTTGGGACTTATGCAGGATTTCCTAAAGATTAATTTGCAGGTTGAGTCTGTGGTGCGGAAGGCAAATGTGATGTTAGGATTCATTTCAAGAAGACCAGAATATATATGCAAGGTTGAGACTTTTTAAAGAATTGGTGAGGCTTCACTTGGAGTATTGTAGGCAGTTTTGGGTCCCTTATCTTAGGAAGGATGTGCTGAAACTGGAGAGGGTTCAAAGGAGGTTCATGAAAATGATTCCAGTATCGAATGGTTTATCATATGAAGAACATTTGATGGCTTTGGGCCTGTATTCACTATAATTCAGAAGAATGAGGGGTTACCTCATTGAAACCTATCAAATGGTGAAAGGCCTTAATAGCGCGGATGTGGAGAGGATGTTTCCTATGGTGGGGGAGTCTAAGACACAGTCTCGGAAGAGAGCAGCATCCTTTTAGAATGGAGGTGAGGAGGAATTTCTTTAGCCAGAGAGTGGTGAATCTGTGGAATTTTTTGACACAGTCAGCTGTGGAGGCCAAGTCTTTTATGTATAATTAAGATAGAGGTTTATGGATTCTTGTTTGGCCAGGGCATGAAGGGATCTGGGGAGAAGGCAGGTGATTGCGGCTGAGATGAAAATTGGATCAGCTGTGATGAAATGGTGGAGCAGACTCAATGGGCCAAATGGCCTAATTCTGCTTCTATAACTTACGATTTTATAGACTAAATTTACTTTGACTTTGACTGCTCCAGTTTCTTTGAATTTGAACCCAATGAACATGATAGTGCTGAACTTCCAAATGGCTGTTCCTGTGAGACTTGAGAACTGAACTGTTATTAAAAATGCAGAGGAGAAGGATCCTTGGGACAAGGGATTAAAATGCAGAATGTTGCTTCCCGTCAGCCCCACAATCTCAGCCAAGTAGAGTTTCAGCATGAATCCTTGTTACTGCCATGTACACCTACATGGGTTTTACAATGCGTTCATACCTATGGTCAGTCAAAACTTTATAGTGTAACAGGACTTACAAACTATCCAAGCCTCACAGTCTGCCTGGGATTCTAGTGTGTACGTAGCTTCACAGTCTGCCTCACTCAACTACATGGGGCCAAGATTCCTAACAGTGATGTTAGGGGAACAAGCAAAGGCCAGAACAGGCTGCTGCTACTATACTCTCTGTGCATCCAGTACTTTCACTTAAATTGTCAGCGCCGTGTTAGAAGGAAACATTGAGCAGGATAGGGCTATTATATTCTCTGGAGTTTACAAGAATATGAAGTGATCTTATTGAAACTCATCATTCTGAAAAGGCTCAACGGAGTAGCCTCTGTGAGAAAGTTTCCCCTCATGGGGTAATCTAGAACTAAGAGACAGGTTTGGAAAAAGGGACAGGACATGTAAAATGGAGCCGAAGAGGAATTTAATCTCTTATTGTGTCATAAAGTCAAAAATGTTTAAAATTATAAGAGGCCTAGATAAAGATGGATGTTAATAGTCTTTTTCCCAGGTAGAAAAGTCCAGAGTTATGGAGAATAGGTTTCGGGTGAAAAGGGAAAGACTTAAAAAGGACTGAAGAGGTAACTTTTTCAAGCAGAGGTGATGAGTATATAGACAAGCTGTCAGAGGAAGTGGTTGAGCCAGGTATAAAGCATTATTTAAGTAACACTTCTACATGGAGGGGTGGAGCTTGGAGGGATATGGGCTGAAGGCAAGAACTAGAGACTAGCTAGATGGGCAGTTTGGTCAGCATGGAATGGTTGGGCTGAAGGCAGTATCTATACTGTATTACTCTATGACTGTAAGTCTTTCAAACTCCTTACCCTAGAACCGCGGAGACTTCATCACCGAACAAATTCAAGTCCGAGACTGGCTAACAATTAGTTATGAGAACAGGCAGGGAAGTGAAGTTGAGGCCAAGTTCAGGTCAGTCACAGCCTTACTGAATGGCAGAGCAGGCCCAAGCCGCCGTATGACTGACCCCTTCTCTTCTCTCTTACATTCTTTATCAGTGCCACTTGTATGCAATGGAATGGGAGCAGACTGGCCCCTGAAAGGGCTGTGTTCAGTTTTGTTCTTCATAGGTTTCAGATTTTGCTGTTTGGAATATGAGTGCTGAGCTGGGGTGGAAGAGAAATCAGCTGAAAGTAAAATAGGCAATGTACATGGAATAGCCCTGGGTTTGTTCATTTATAAATCTCACACACAGCAACTTGTTGCATACATTACACACAACTGCGCTAATGATAGGAGGGGGAGGAGAAGGTGGCGGCATGATGCAGTGCGTGCAGCCACTTCGAATTGATATCGTATTTGTGAAGTAGGATGCCGTGCACAAAACTGATTTGATGGAGACAGCCATGAGAAGCATGGAGGAACACCAGGAGAAACCTCTGAAATGCCTACTTCGCTGCCGCTCCTACTGTGCGATCGAGAATCTCCGGGGGGGAAGGCCCCAAATCCTCGGCTTTGTCTATTGCCGGTTGCCAGGGCCGGGGTCGAAGAATTCGGCGGAGATGGTGCTCGGTGCTCGGTGCTCGGTGTCAGAGAGCTGTTCGGAGGCTCAAAGTTTTCGGACGGACTTGGAGTCGGACTGTGGTCGGGTGCTTCCAGGATGCTGCATCGGTAAGTTTGCGGCGCTGGAAGCTCATGGCAGGAAAAGTTTTCTTCCTTCAACCATCTGCGTGAGATGATGGGACTTTTGAGAGACTTTGAGACTTTTTTCACTGTGCCCATGGTCTGTTGTTCTACTAAATTATGGTATTGCTTGCACTGTTGTAACTATATGTTATAATTATGTGGTTTTTGTCAGTTTTTTTTAGTCTTGGTTTGGCTTGTGATTCTGTGATATCATTCTGGAGGAACAAATTGTATCATTTTTTAATGCATGCATTACTAAATGACAATGAAAGAGGACTGTGTGTCCTCATAATCTAATCTAATCTAATTAATTCTGATTGAATAAGGCTGAGGGGTCAACCAATAAATATTTATAACATAGATATGTCATTGAAAATAAACCTGAAATTGACAGCCACAGTCTTTTTGCAAAGGCAGAGAGCCTATGTTTAAGGTGAGAAAGATTAAAAATTAACTTTACTGTCACATGTGCATTGAAACATCCAAACATACAGTGAAATGCACCATTTTGTGTTAAAAACAACTCAGTCCGAGGATCTGCAAGTGTCACAATATTTCCGACAATAAAAGGATCCTTGTCTGGTTGGCTGCCAGTCACTAGTGGTGTTCCACAGGAGTCGTATTGGGACCACTTCTTTTTATGCTGTATATCAATGGTTTAGATGATGGGATAGATTGCTTTGTTGGTGGAGGGGCAGGTAGTGTTGAGGAAACGGGTAGGCTGCAGAAGGACTTAGACAGATTTGGAGAATGGGCAAGAGAGTGCCAAATTAAATACAATGTTCGAAACTTCATAGTTAAGCACTTTGGTAGTAGAAATAAATGTGCAGACTATTTCCTAAACGGGGAGAAAATCACAAAATCTGAAATGCAAAGGGATTTGGATGTCCCTGTTCAGAACACCCTAAAGGTTAACTTGCAGTTAGACTTAGACTTAGAGTCAGTGGTGAGGAAGGCAAATGCAATGTTAGTATTCATTTCAATAGGTCTAGAATACAAGAGCAGGGATGTGATGCTGAGGCTTTATAAGGCACTGGTGAGGCTTCACCTTGAGTATTGTGAAAGGTTTTGGGCTTCCCATCTAAGAAAAGATGTGCTGGCATTGGAGAGCTTTCAAAGGAGATTCATAAGGATGATTCCTGGAATTAAAGGATTATCATATGAGGAACGTTTGATAGCTCTTACTTGCTGGAATTTTGAAAGATGAGGGAGGATTTCATTAAAACCTTTCAAATGTTGAAAAGTAGATGTGGAAAGGATGTTTCCCATGGTAGGGGAGTCTGGGACAAGAGGGCACAGCCTCAGAATAGAGGAGCATCCATTTAAAACAGAGATGCGAAGAAATTTATTTAGCTAGGGGGTGGTGAATTTGTGGAATGTATTACCACAGGCAGATGTGGACTCCAGGTCATTTAAGACAGAGCTTGATAGATTCTTGATTGGGCACGGCATCAGATTTTAGGGGGAGAAGGCTGGGGAGTGGGACTGAGGAGGGGGAAGAAAGATCAGCCATGATTGAATGGTGGAGCAGAATTAATAAGCTAAACGGCCTAATTCTGCACCTATGTCTTATAGTCTTATGGACACCAATATCACATGCCCTCACCTCAATATCGCTAACCTATATGTCTTTGGAATGTGGGAGGAAACTGGGGCACTCAAAAGAAACTGATGTGGGTCACAGAGAGAACATACGAACTCTTTACAGACAGCAGCAGGAATTGAACCCCAATTAATGATCCCCAGTGTTGCAAAGCAATTACACTAAATGCTACCCGCATATGAAAAGGAAACAATTTAAAGGAGATCTAAGTGGTAAGATTTTCACACAGATGGGTGGGTATATGAAACAAGCTTCCAGAGGAAGTGGTAGGGGGAGGGTCAATTATATTTATAAACATTTGTAGGGTTATGGATTGAAAATGTTGAGTAAGATATGGACCAAACACAGGCAAATGGGATTAACTTAGATCAGCTTCTTGGTCAGCATGGACTAATTGAGTTGAGGGGCCTATTTCCATCTAAGTTTTATTGTGGACCAAGTGTTGGGCTGGATCACACAGGAGAGGCAATGCTGTTCACAATGCTGCACAGTGTTGAGGTTTCCAAACATCAGTGCGCCTTTCTGAAAGTCAACCATCTGTTCATCCACCAATAGCACTGTGGTTGCATTATGACTGCAGTTTGCCCACGCATCATCAGTGAAACTACATACTGAGCTTTTCTGAGTAATACCACCAACTTAAAAGGGGATTTTCACACCACCGCTTGGTGCCCTTAAAAGTTAATCACCATTTATTGAAGTGATACATATCTAATTTCTAGTTTGGGGCTTCAAGGAAATAAAGAAAAATTGTATGAATGGTTGTAGTCAAGGCAACCTTAAGCACATAAAAGTAGGAATAAGTGTATGTTACTTTAAATATAACCAAGGACTCTGTCCCACCTCTCTGTGGTAAGGAATTCCAAAGACTCATAACTTTCTGCACTGTTTCTCCATTTAAACAGTGCTCTTGTTCTTCTTTCTTACTTGACAGCTTCACATTTTTACAGATAGTACTGCATTTGATAACTTTATGCCTACTCACCAAACCCATCAATATCTCTCTGTAAACTTTTTATACTCTGCCCCAACTCGTCTTCCCATCTATTAAAATTGATTTTGCTATTTTGTGTAACTGAAGTATAATTTGTGCGTACTTCATACTTTTTATGTTGTCTGATCCTATTGTTACAAAGGCGGCGTTGGAAGTGAACCTAAGTGTAGGACACCAACACGTAGGTAGCATTAACAGAAGTGTCTTTATTAATAGTTGCAAGGAAGACCGGGGAGCGAGGATTAGGCCGAGGGGAGCCAAGGAGTGAGCGAAGCTGGACCAGGGATCGAACCCAGGTCACTACAGCAAGACTCTGGCGTTTAGTGGTGGGACTTAGGCAGAGCAGGGATGTGGACAAGGAGATGAGCGTGGCCAGTAAAGAACAGAGGGCATAATGCCCTACTACTACTAACACGGGGGGAAATTAACACAGGCAACCGGCGTGGGAACGGAACTTAGAATATAGAACACTCAGCGGTCGAGAGACAGCGTAAACACAGGCGAACAGCGTGGGTGGACAGAGGAGCAGTAGGCAGGTCAAATTCTTCTTGACCCCGGGCATTGGTGGAGCTGGACTTCTAACTGGAGACAGGTGGCAGACAACACTTCTCTTGCCATGGAGCATTAACTGGAAAGGTAAATGGCTGGCAGTCCTTATCTCGACACAGAATAGCGCAGACAAACAGCAGGTAGCTCTTATCTTGACACGAAGTAGCACCTGAAGATGCGAACAGCCGGCAATACTCAGCTGGCCACGAGATGACTAAACAAAACCATGGCAGACAATTCGTATCTTGACATGGAGTAGCACGTGAAGCAGCAAACGGCTGGCAATCACTTAGCTGGACACGAAGAGACAGAATTCCCGAAGCAACCCCAGGCACCAAAGCAACTTAGAATCCACCATTCTCGGCGACCTGGAACATGCATTGCCACCCTGGCTGAGGTGACAGTCCAGCCCTGAGTAGATGTAAGCTGGAGTTTTTATGCTGCCAGTTTGGATGAGAATCAGGTGCCTTAATCAAGGAGCCCGGTAGAACATGGGGAAAAGGTAATTAAAAGAAAATGAGGAGTCAACGGACCGGACGTGACACCTATGTTACTGTAAGTTTTTCGCTGTATCTGTAACTCACTGAATTTGGCACATGATAATAAACTCAACTTTGCATGACAAGTCATGAAAATACACAGTTCTGGTCCCAGCACTGCATCTGTGGTTACCCATTAGTCACAGGTTACCAACCCGAAAAATGATATCCTGATCCCAACCTGCTGCTTCTTGCTAGCTAGCCCTTTTTCTACCAATCTGAATATGTGACCTCCAACACCACGGGCTCTGAGGTTATGCCTGAACCTTTTGCGAGAATTTTTGTTAAATGAATTCTGGAAGTCCCAAATATCCACTCTGGAGGGATTTTCCTGCAAAAACCTAGAGAAATTTGTCAAATGCCATTTTCATTCATGTATCTGCATGTAGTCTGCTAGATCAAATAACCATTTTCCAAAATACCATGATTACTTCCTTAATAATTTCACATTTGTCTTACAAATAGCACAGTCCCGACCATTAATTCCCCATTTTCTACTAATTCCCTTTGATGACAGCACACCTGGTTTTCATCAAGACCTGCAGCATAAGAAACCCAGCTTTGCACCCAAGTTTTGCTTCAGTACCGAGATTTATCGTGAAACTCAGTCTCACCGTGTCAAGATCAGTTCCCTAAGTTCTACTCCAGTTCCAAGGTTTACCTGTGAAACCTAGTCTCTCCGTGTCAAGATAAGTTCTGCCTGTCTCCTGCCTTCCTGCTCTCCCTCCTATTTGCCGTTCAACACTCACGCCCGCGTCTGCATCCTAACTAAATCTCCGTGCCTGTGTCCTGCGCTTAGGTTCGCCTCATTCATTGCAACAACAAGAGATGTTAGAGTTCCCAAAAAAGGCAATGTCAACCCCTGGGGGCAATAAAGATAAAGGGGAGTGGTACAGGGTGCACTTGGTAGCAAGGGGGTGTCTAAGGGATTACAAGCTTAAATTGAGAAATAAATTGCTTATTATAAGCATTTGAACCTCAGTGCCTCATAATTAATAATAATGATCATGTAATCACCTCATGTCTTTCTAACCCATTGTTCTCTTGGATTTTACTCAAGACACGTTATAGATGAAAGGCAATGTGATACTTCTATATCTGGCATATGGTGAGAAATCTGGACTGAAGAGATCATGTTATTTCCAGGCCAGCCTCTCCACATTATTGCCATTCACTACTGTAGTACAGTGTTAGCTAGTATGACTCCCATATTCTAATCACACTGTGACACAATTTCTGTGAATTAGGGTTTGGCATTCAATGTGGTAAACTTCAGAATCTGCCCCTTCAGAATCCGTCTTGACCGCAGTTCCCTACCCCACAGCCCAAACGTGATATCTATACCCCACTTTAGGTACTTTCAGACAGAGAGTCAGATTTTGCCTGAGCTATCATAACTTTTCCCTTTATTGATTGCAGTACCTGAGGTTGGACAAACAATAGGTGATGGACCATGGTCATTAATCCATAACAAACCAAATAAAAAATAAGAGCAGACAGTATCTGAAATATAGATTTATACCAACACCAAGCAACTAACAGCAGCCAATGTGTCTGTTAAGTGAAAAGATTTTTTCAAGTGAGGCAATGAAGCCATCCAGGCTGCTTGTACGTTTGAAGAGAACACACTCTGATAAAGAAAAAACGAACTTCGCTTATTTTCATTCACTTCTTGAAAACGTTCAGAAACGGAAATCACTTCAAAGCACTTCACAACAAAAAATGTTGCTTCATACAACATTTCAGTGCTCATTGCTGAATATAGAAAACTCCATACAATTGGAGAGAATTGATTCTGCCTGCAGTAAGTTATCCAACCAAATAATTAAATCGATTCTGCTGAAATATCTGAGAATGTGGAAGACGTATTGTGCAATATACTTAGGACAACAGAACTTGCTCTGTGTTTGGATGAGTCAACTTTTCCCGGAAATGAACCTTTGCTTCTTGGTTACGTTTGCTTCATAAAAGATGAAAGAATGGTTTAAGAGCTGCTATTTGCAAAGGGACAAGAAACAGTTACAAAGGCGGAGTCAACATTTCAGGCTATTGAGCAACTTTTCAAAGAGGAGGACATTTTCTCACCAATGTTCTTGATTGTGCAACAGGTGTGGCCATCAATTACAGGATGCCACTGTAGGGTTATTACATTCTTGGAAATAAACTGTACTGTATTTACCATTCACTGTGTAATTCACAGATGTTTTGTTGCAAAAAACCTAAGTGATTGGCTGCACAAATCATTAATTACCATACTGTAAATCACAGTGGTAAATAAATCAAGTTCCATGTTCTCAATTCTCAACTATTTTGAGAGGTTTCTATTGAGAATGATGAACAGTTTGATTGCTTGCTGTTGCACACAGAGGTCAGATGGCTCTCAGAAGCAAAAATGCCTGAGATGCTTTTATGCTTTTTGAAACTGTGGTAATGTTCTTTGAAGACTCAAATGCTTTACCTACTAATCAACTCAAGAGTATTCGGCAAGATATTGCTTATTTGTGAGAATATTCACAAAGTTTAATTAAATCATCCTTCAATTTCAGGGAAACAGTGAATTTTATCAAAGTCAAATCAGTCATCTCCACATTTGCATCCAAGTTAACCTTATTTAAGTGCAAGCTATTCAACTGCTGAGCCTCTATGAGTTGGAAGAGAAAGAAAGAATACCAGATGATAATTTTCATGTATACTGTGCCCACCTGGGTGAGCTGTGTAAAGACATGTCAGGAGATTTCAGGATCTTCTCTCGATCCACATTGGGTAATAAATCCATTCCTGTGAACTTCTAATGAGGAATTAACAGGATGGAGGAAGAGTTAATCTACAAAATGACTTTCAGCTAAAGACAAGATTCAGAAAAATCACATCAAGACTTCTGGTTATAGAAGAGTATGGAACAGGAACAGGCCATTTGCCCCGTAATGTCATGCCAAACCAGCTAAAAATCACTTGCCTCCTTCAATAACTTGGGGTCAATCCCATCAGGCCCTGGGGACATTCTCACCTTAATACTCATTAGGAGGCCTAGCACTACCTCCTCCTTGAACTCTGAAGGCCCTAATGTACTTATACACTCAGTACTGATCTCCTGGGCCTTCATATCCTTTTCCTTGTTAAATACTCATGCATACCTTACTCGCATTCTCCAGATCTAAGCAAATGCTCCCCTCTTTATGTTTAAGATGTCCTACCCTCTCCCTAGTTGTCCTCCTGTTCTTGATATATATACAGAATGCCTTCAGATTGACCTTATTGCTACTTGCCAATGACTTTTCATGACCCCCTCCTGGGTTTCCTAATTCCCTTCTTTAGTTCTTTTCTGACTTCTTTATAGTCCTCAAGTGCTTCGTTTGATCCGGACTTCCAAAGCTTTGCATACTTTTCCTCTTTCTTCTTGACTAAATTCATCACCTCTCTGGGCACTCAAGGTTCTCTTATCTTTCCATCCCCATCTTTTGTTCTAACAGGAACATACCTTTCCTGTACTCTGTGCAATTGATCTTTAAATACCTTCCACATGTCTGATGTGGACTTGTCAGAGAAAAGGTGTACCCAATTGATGCTTCTTAGTTCCTGCCTAATACCCTTACAATTTGTCCTACTCTAATTAAAGCTCTCCCACAAGGACCATACCAATCCTTATCTTTAGCTATCAAAGATAAAGAGTTCCCTAACTGCTCACCCACTGAAAGGGCAATACCCAACCCCAGGTCCAGCGTGACCCTTCCTTTTGTTGAACCATCCATATATTGGTTTAAGAAGCCTTCCTGGATATACCTAACAAATTCAGCTCCATCTAAAGCCCTTGCATTAAGAAGGTCCCAGTTTATATTTGGGAAGTTGAAATCCCCCGTGACAACAACCCTATTATTTTTATACATTTCCTGAATCTGATTACATTTCTGTTCTTCAATGTCCCAGTAGCTATTACGGGGTCTGTTGTGACCCAATCAGTATGATTGTACCCTTCCTATTCCTGAGTTCCACCCAAATGGACTCAGTGTCTGACCCCTCCATTATTTCTCCTCTGAGTGAAGTTGTGATATTGTTGCTGATTAGTAGTGCAACTCCACACCCTGTTTTACATCCTCCTCTATCTTTTCCAAACCTTTGAAAACCTGGTGCATTAATCACTCATTCCTGCCCCTCTCTCAGCCAAGTTTCAGTAATGGCTTCAGTAATGGTTCCATATACTGATCTATGTTCTAAGTTCATCACCTTTACCCATATTACTCCTAGTATTAAAATATACACACTTGAAACTATCTGCCCATCAGACCTGTTATTTCAATTTTCCCTTTCAATACTTTTCCTGACAGCTACCTTCCAGTGCAATTCTTACCTGACTGACCAAGGGAACCATTCCCAGCCTTCTGCAAAACTAGTTTAAACTCTCCCGAGTATCATCAGCAAACACCAGGGTTTTAGTTCCCCTCCAGTTCAGGTGCAACTTGTCTCTCCTGTACAGGTCTCCCCTTCCCTGAAGTGTTGCAGAAAGAAACCTCTGATAACTATCCTGCACAGTGGAAAAAATGCCAAGAATTTCCTTATTGCTCTTATATCATATTGAGTGGAGCACTCTACTTCTTCCAAAACACTGCAAATTACTGAATGTGAGGTTCTCAGACTCCCTCTGAGTGGCACTCAGCCTGATGTCGAGAAACCACTATCGCTACAGGCAGAAGTTCCCACTTGCTTCAAAAAGGCAACAATTACACCAATGCCAAAGAAGAATAATGGGAGCTGCCTTAACGACTATCGCCCGGTAGCACTCACATCGGCAGTAATGAAATGCTTTGTGAGGTTGGTTATGACTAGACTGAACTCCTGCCTCAGCAAGGACCTGGACCCATTGCAATTTGTCTATCATCACAATAGGTCAATGGCAGACGCAATCTCCATGGCTCTTCACATGGCTTTAGACCACCCAGACAACACAAGCACCCACGTCAGGTTGCTGTTCATCGACTATAGCTCAGCATTTAACATCATCATTCCCAGAATCCTAATTGAGAAGTTGCAGAACCTGGACCTCTGTACCTCCTTGTGTAATTGGATCCTCAGCTTCCTAACTGGAAGACCACAGTCTGTGCAGATTGGTGATAACATATCCTCTTCGCTGATGATCAACACTGGTGCACCTCAGGGGTGTGTGCTTAGCCCACTGCTCTACTCTCTATATACACCTGACTGTGTGGCTAGGCATAGCTCAAGTACCATCTACAAGTTTGCTGACGATACAACCATTGTTGGTAGAATCTCAGGTGGTGACGAGAGGGTGCACAGGAGTGAGGTATGCCAACTAGTGGAATGGTACCACAGCAATAACCTGGCACTCAACATCAGTGAGACGAAAGAGCTGATTGTGGACTTCAGGAAGGGTAAGACGAAGGAACACGTACCAATCCTCATAGAGGGATCAGAAGAGGAGAGTGTGAGCAGCTTCAAGTTCCTGGGTGTCAAGATCTCTGAGGATCTAACCTGGTCCCAACATATTGATGTTGTCATAAAGAAGGCAAGACAGCGGCTATACTTTATTAGGAGTTTGAAGCAATTTGGCATGTCAACAAATACACTCAAAAACTTCTATAGTTGTACCATGGAGAGTATTCTGACAGGCTGCATCACTGGCTGGTATGGAGGGACTACTGCACAGGACCGAAAGAAGCTGCAGAAGGTTGTAAATTTAGTCAGCTCCATCTTGGGTACCAGCCTACAAAGTACCCAGGACATCTTCAGGAAGCAGTGTCTCAGAAAGGCAGCGTCCATTATTAAAGACCTCCAGCACCCAGGGCATGCAGTTTTCTCACTGTTACCATCAGGTAGGAGATACAGAAGCTTGAAGGCACACACTCAGTGATTCAGGAACAGTTTCTTCCCCTCTGCCATCCGATTCCTAAATGGACTTTGAAGTTTTGGACTCTACATCACTTTTTTAATATACAATTTTTCTGTTTTTGCACATTTTTAAATAATCTGTTAAATATATATAATTGTTTATTTATTATTATGTTTTATTTTATTTATCTTTTTTATATACCTCTGCTTGATTATGTATTGCATTGAACTGCTGCTGCTAAGTTGACAAATTCTTGTCACATGCCGGTGATAATAAACCTGATTCTGATTCTGCACCAAGTCTATCCATCTCACTGAAAGATGAAAAAGCAATGAAGTAGTGAATAGTTGGACTACTAATGTCTGCCCTTGTTGATGAAAATTGTTTTACTGTAATTCATTAAAATAATGTTAATAGTAGTTTTAAATATATTTGAATAACGTTTGCATCTATTTGTTACTGCTTTGAATTTTGCAGTTCCTGTTTTCTTTTTAGTGTTTAAGTAATGACTGGAAAGGGAGAGGGGGTGCTGGGGATGTGGTCTGGGAGCCAAGGGGGCGGTAAGCCCAAAAAAGTTTGGGAACAACTGTGTTACACCCACCCATTCCTCATTCCTCTTTATTCCTCCCTCCCAGCCTGAATCGGGGTTTCACTCTGGCAATTTCCCAGTTCTCTGGAATTTCTGCAGGATGTAAGGATTTTTGAAAGATGTGTTTCAGTGACCACTTTTTATTAGGCCCTCTGATGGAAGCTGCTCAAACACGGGTGCATCAGCCCTTGGCCCCACTCATCTGTCTGATAGTTTCTCCAGTGTTGATGGTTATATTTAATTCCTTCCCTCCAGGGCTATGCCTCTTCACTGGGCTCCCTCAGCCAGGGAAACACCTTCCCTGTGTTCAGGTGTACAAAGGGTGGGCAGGGCTTGGTGGGCTGAACGGCCTATTTCCCTCCACCTCCGCTTGGCTTTTCCCATTGCGGCCCTCGGCCAAGTAGCTGAAAGCAGCTGCTGGATGCTGGTGAGAGGCAGCTGGTCACTCCCTTCTCTGATCTCATTTCCACCAGCTCCCAGTACTGGCATGTAGCCAGGACACTGTTAACTGGTCCAAGGCCCTGCCTGCCACCTAGCACCAGCGACCTCCCTTCCACAGACACGGGTGGGAGTGTTTGGCAAAATTGTCCCCCACTTCTCAAGCACAGTGAATGAGCCACTGGTCAGCTGAGAATGGGGGTTAGGGAAGCACAGAGGACTTGATTGAATCCAACAATTTGAAATCACCTGACTTTTGAAATCAAAAGTAGTCAGTTATCCATCTATGATATTAGTCATTTTTTTGTCTCTCCTCAAGCACTGCCTGACCTGTTGGCCATTTCCCGCATTCTCCATTTGGTTACAGGTTTAGGTAACAGCTCTGAGCTGCACTTCCCAGCTTTAATACTGACCTTTTCTTTCCCTCGCTTTCTAATTCCCTCAGTCCATTAATCAGGCAGCTCCTTTAACTCTGGAGTAAGCTGGACAACTCTGGCCTCACCTTGTCTAATAAATTCCTCCTCCTTTCCATTCCCCTCTCACTGCAGCTTAAAATTCTCCTAGTTCTAGCAAAGGGCCTTTGACCTGAAGCACTGACACTGTTCCTCACTCCTCAGATACTTCCTGGCCTACTGAGTCTGCCATCTTCTGTTTATTCTAATGAGAATATCTGCCTTTTTTTAAAGGTCTCTTTCATCTCAGTTCTGTCTTATGATTAGCATGCAGTGTGAGATCTATGAGTCCCCCCTCAGCACCTTTCACATTAGCTAATGTGTATCAGAGGAACCAACCAAACTAGCGACAAGCATTCAAAACCGAGCAAAGGAAATGCCACCAGCACACGTCCCATCCCAGGTCGCAGTTGATAATACTAGTAAAAAGAAACTCAGACACATGTCTAGACCAAAAGTGTGGTAAGATGTCTCAGAGATGCTATTTTTATATAGAGAGGTTCATTTTGTCACCGGCGTTAGTTGTAAACCACAGATGTTTCTTTATTCAATACAGACCCCTTGCTCGGACATATAAAAGGTTAGTAACACCTGCTTTATTAGGATATGATCCTGTTATTGATTATGAGAAATCATAGGACATCCTGGGACATCAAGCAGGATTACCTCCGCAAGGTCCCTTGGTTTACAAGTTGTCTTATGTTGTTCCTTCTGTCAGCAGAAGGCAAACATTGTAGAAATGATAAAGAAAAAAAAAATCTGCAATAAGGCAGGAAATGCTCAACAGTTTGAGCAGTTTCCCTACAGAGAAACATTCCAGATCAATAAGCTTATTAAAGAAGTAAACATATTAAGATACCAATGCTGAATGGTTCAGGAGAAATTGAGTTTACTGGTGTGGGTGACCAGATTAAGTCTCTGAGAGAATAGAAATGTGGCTCATGGATTCCATGAGATCACCTTTAACAAGATTTAATTTTTGTCAATTGAACTGACATTTTTTATGGTAAATGTGAACTCTTGATCTTTCAATCTAGCTCATTATGGCTGTTGCATCTTATTGCTCACCAGCACTGAACTTTCTCTGTAACTGTAACACTATATTCTGCATTTTATTATCAGCTTTCCCTTTGCAGGAGTTGTAGTTAATTGATACTTAATTATCTGGCATGTGCAGCAGCAAACCCACATGGTCCACATCATTCCCTCTACCTCCCATCTTAACCTGCTAGCCATTTTGGTCTTCAGTGACTGATTTAAGAGGAGTTTATTCTCAAATAACACAATTAAGAAAAGTCTGCAACAATCCTCATTCATATCTGATTGTTTATTTTGCTCTCTAGTGCTTTATGTTAGTTCCACTTGGAATCAATATGCAACCTGTTCGAAGTGTGCACATGGATACACACTGCATGAAAATGGGACATGTGTTGGTGAGTTATAAGCATTTTAAGATATATGATATCCTAAATCTTAACTTTGTTCTGAGTTTAATATTCATGTTTTAGATTTGAACTCTACCTCTCCTTGTCCCATTTTTGTTCATTTGTTGTTAACCTTTGTTTGAGCTGAGATCTGGACTTTGACTTTTAATTCAGAATAAATATAATAGAAATTAGCCAGGCAACTCTTTAACTCCAGATCCACAATTATATGGTGTTCTCTCTGATCAAGGTTGTGATGCATCTCTGATTGACCAAAGAATGGTTTCTGCTCATCTCATGGAAACAGGCAAAAGATACTGGCTCCAGAAGAGGGGCAGGCTAGATATGATGGATGTTAGATAAGAGATTTGTCTCCTCAACCATCCGGCTGTCCTGAATCCACCACCTGTTGTCTCTGCCATAGACAGTTTATTTGCAAACTTGATCATTGTTAACATCTAGAATTAGGTGCTTCCTGGGAAAACAAGACATGTTAATCTCATTAAGTCCTCCAGGGCATGTGAATTTCTGTGTCAATCGTCCCACTATTCCTGCACCAAAGGAGAACAAAGACGCCAGTGGGATTAGAAGGAGTGCAGAGTAGGAACTCTGAAAGGAGACAGGAAGATGACGGCCATGAGCAGGGTTGAAATGATTTATAAAGAAAAAAGTAAGGAAGATGGTGCTTAGTTTTTTATAGGAAGGAGACTTTGGGTAGACCCAGTAAATGATGAAGGCCTTTGACAAAGCTGATGTAGGGAAACCGTTCCATAAGAACATAAGGACCTAAGAAGTAGGAGCAGGAGTAGGCCATCTGGCCCATCGAGCCTGCTCCGTCATTCAATAAGATCATGGCTGACCTAGCCATGGGCTCATTTCTACCTATCTGACTTTTCCCACAACCCTTAATTCCACTACCATGCAAAAATTTATCTAACCTTGTCTTAAATATATGTACAGAGGAAGCCTCCAATGCTTCATTGGGCAGAGAATTCCACAGGTTCACCACTCTCTGGGAAAAGCAGTTCCTCCTTATCTCCATCCTAAATCTACTCCCTGAATCCTGAGGCTATGTCCCCTATTTCTAGTCTCACCTACCAGTGGAATTTTATATGTTTCTATAAGATCTCCCCTCATTCTTCTAAATTCCAGAGAGTACAGACCCAGGCAACTCATGGTCTAACCCCCTCATCTCTGGAATCAACCTGATAACCTCCTCTGCGCTGCCTCCAAAACTAGTATATCCTTCCTTAAGTAAGGAGACCAGAACTGGACGCAGTACTCTAGTTGCAGCCTCACTAGTACCCTGGAGAATTGCAGCATAAACTTCCTGCTCTTAAAGACAGAGATGAGAAAGAACTGATTTCTCAAAGAGTGGTGAAGCTGTGGAACTCTCTGCCCAATGAAGCAGTGGAGACCACCTCGGTAAATATATTTAAAACAAGATTGGATAGATTTTTGTATTATAGGGGAATTAAGGGTTATGGGGAAAAGGCGGGTAGGTGGAGATGAGTCCATGGCCAGATCAGCTATGGACTTATTGAATGGCAGAGCAGGCTCGATAGGCCAGATGGCCTACTCCTGCTCCTATTTCTTATGTTCGTATGTTCGCATGTTCTTACTTGCAAACCTACCTTTTGTAATTCATGCACAAACACTCCAAAGTCCCTCAGCACAGCAGTATGCTGCAAGTTATTACCATTTAAATAATAATCTGATCTTCCATTTTTCCTTCCAAAGTGGATGAGCTCACATTTACCAACATTGTACTCCATCTGCCAGACCCTTGCCCACTCGGTTAACCTATCTATATCTCTTTGCAGATTAACATAGAAACATAGAAAACCTACAGCACAATACAGGTCCTTCGGCCCACAAAGTTGTGCTGAACATGCCCTTACTGTGGAAATTACCTAGAGTTACACATAGCCCTCTATTTGACTGAGCTCCATGTACCTATCCAGGAGTCTCTTAAAAGACCCTATCATATCTGCCTCCACCTCCGTCACCAGCAGCCCCTTCCACGCACTCACCACTCTCTGCGTAAAAAAAAAAAACTTACCCCTGACATCTCCTCTGTACCTACTTCCAAGCACTTTAAAACTATGCCCTCTCGTGCTAGTCATTTCAGCCCTGGGGAAAAGCCTCTGACTATCCACACATCAATGCCTCTCATTATCTTGTACACCTCTATCAGGTCACCTCTCATCCTCCGTCGCTCCAAGGAAAAAAGGCCGAGTTCACTCAACCTATTCTCATAAGGCATGCTCCCCAATCCAGGCAGCATCCTTGTAAATCTCCTCTGCACACTTTCTGTGGTTTCCACGTCCTTCCTGTAGTGAGGCAAGCAGAACTGAGCACAGTACTCCAAGTGGAATCTGACCAGGCAACATTACCTCTGAGCTCCTAAACTCAATCCCACAAATGATGAAGGCCCATGCACCATATGCCTTCTTAACCACAGAGTGCAGCAGCTTTGAGTGTTCTATGGACTCGGACCCCAAGATCCCTTTGATTCTCCACACTGCCAAGAGCCTAACCATTAATACTACATTCTGTCATCATATTTGACCTACCAAAACGAACCACCTCACACTTATCTGGGTTGACTCCATCTGCCACTTCTCAGCCTATTTTTTGCATCCTATCAATGTCCCGCTGCAAACTCTGACAGCCTTCCACACTGTCCACAACACCCCCAACCTTTGTGTCATCAGAAAATTTACTAATCCATCCCTCCTCTTCCTCATCCAGGTCATTTATGAAAATCATGAAGAGTAGGGGTCCCAGAACAGATCCCTGAGGCACACCACTGTTTACCGACCTCCATGCAGAATATGAGCCATCTACAACAATTCTTTGCCTTCTGTAGCAAGCCAGTTCTGGATCCACAAAGCAATATCCCCTTGAACCCCATGCCTCCTTACCTTCTCAATAAACCTTGCATGGGGTACCTTGCCAAACCTGACCTGAGGTAGCTGTCCATATATTCTGCCCAATTTGCTCTTCCACTCAATTTAGTGTCATCAACAAACTTAATATACTGCACTTCCAGATCATTAGTATATATCGTGAACAACTGGGGGGACAGCACTGACCCCTGCGGCGCATCACTCACCACTGATTGCCAACCAGAGTAACACCCATGTATATCAACTCTCTGCTTTCTATTAGTTAACCAATCCTCTATCCATGCTAATTCATCACCTCCAACTCTATGTATCCTTACCCTATGAGTAAGCCTTTTAAGCTGCACCTTATCAAGCTCCTTCTGGAAATCTAAGTAAATAATGTCCCCTCTATCCAGTGCGCTCGTTATATCCTCAAAGAACTCCAGTAAGTTTGTCAAGCAGGACCTGCCTTTGCTGAATCCAATGCTGTGTCTGTCTGATGGATCCAATTCTTTCCAGATGCCCTCACTATTTCTTCTTCAGTGATAGCTTCAAGCATTTTCCCAACTGCAGATTTCAAACTAACTGGGCTATAGTTACCTGCTTTTTGCCTACATCCTTTTTTAGAACAGTAGCGTGAAATTTGCTGTCTTCCAATCCGTCAGGACCTGCCCAGAGTCCAGAGAATTTTGGTAAATTATCACCAAAGCCTTTACTATAACTTCTGCCATTTCTTTCGGTACCCTGGGATGCATTCCATCCGGACCAGGGGACTTATCTATCTTCAGATCTTGAAGTTTGCTCAGCACTACCTCTTTAGTGATATCTATTGTATCAAGGTCCTCACCTCCTATTGCATTCATGACATCTCCCTTTGGCATGTTAGATGTGTCCTCCACTGTGAAGATTGACACAAAATAGTTATTCAAAGCCTTGGCCATTTCCTCATTACCCAATATCAATTCCTCCTTCTCGTCCTCCAAGGGGCCTACATTCACTTTAGCAACCATTTTCTGCTTTATATAATTATATAAATTTTTACTATCCATTTTTATATTTTTGTGCTAGTTTATTTTCATAATCTATCTTCCCTTTCTTTATTACTCGCATAGTGATTTTTCGTTGCTTTTTAAAGTTTTCCCAATCTTCCAGTTTCTCACTATACTTAGCAACTTTGTATGCACAAGCTTTTAGTTTAATGTCTTCTTTTATTTCCTTAGTTATCCAAGGCTGGCTCTCCCCATCCTTGCTGTCCTTGCTTTTAACTGGAATATACTTTTGTTGAGCCACGTGAAAAATCTCTTTGAAAGTCTGCCACTGTTCTTCAACCATCCCAACATATAGCCCATGTTCCCAGTCTACACTAGCCAAATCCTCCTTCATCCCTTTGTACTCTCCATTGTTTAGGCATAATACACTGGTTTTAGATCGAACTATTGCACCCTTCATTTGTATGAGAAACTCAATCATACTGTGATCACTTTTTCCAAAAGGATCATGACTACAAGATCACTAATTTTACATGTCTCATTGCACAGGACCAGATCTAAGATAACATATTCCCTTGTAGGTTCAGTAACATGCTGTCCAAGAAAGCCATCATGGATGAATTCTTTGAAGTCCTCCTCAAGACTGCCTCAGCCAACTTGATTCACCCAATCTATGTGCAAGTTAAGTCCCCCACAATAACTGACATTCCATTCTTACACACCTCAGATATTTCTCTGTTTATTGCCTGTGCCACTGTAATGTTATTATTTCATGGCTGATAGACGACTCCCACCAGTGATTTCTTTCCTTTTACTATTCCTAATCTCTATCCAGATGGATTCAACATTCTGCTCCTTATATCTTATATCATCTCTCACGATCGCCCTGATCTCATCTTTAATTAGGAGCACTGCCCCACCTCCCTTACCTTCCTGCCTACCCTTCCATATTACCTGATATCCTTGGATATTTAATTCCCAAACCTCTCCACCCTGCAACCACATTTCTGCAATGGCCACTAAATCATACAACTTTGTACAGGTTTGTGCCACAAGTTCACTGACCTTGTTTCTAATACTATGGGCATCCAGATAAAGTGCCCTTACACTCATTGTGTTTTTAAATTCTTGTAATCTTTTTCTCTTTTTCACTTGACTTTTCTTCACTCTGCTCTTAATTTTCTCTTTTTTATCTTATGCTTTTACTTTATCTTTATCCATACTTTTCTCTTTTACCATATCCATACTTCTCCAATTTGTTGAACCCACTCCCCTACAATTTAATTTTAAGCCCTGTCCACAGCCCTAGTTATGCAATTTGCCAGGATCCAGGTCCCATCATGGTTCAGATGGAGCCCGTCCCATTGGTACAGCTCCTTCCTTCCCCAATACTGGTGCCAATTTCCCATGAATTCAAACCCACTTCTCCCACACCAAACCTCTAGCCATGCACTTAACTCTCTAATCTTCTTGACCCTATGCCAGTTTGCATGTGGCTCAGATAGAAATCCAGAGATTATCACCCTTTTGGTTCTGCTTTTTAATTTAGTCCCTAGCTGCTCAAATTCCCTCAGCAGAACCTCTTTCCATGTTTTACCTATGTTGTTGGTACCCCCGATTACCACTTCATTTCTCTTCTCACTACCCCCCACCCTTGAATGGCTCCCTGAACTACAGTGCCACAGTTAGGTTGCTCATCCTTCCTATAGCCCCCACTCTCATCCACACAGGGAGAAAGAATCTCAGACCTGTTGGACAAGCTCAAGGGCTAAGGCTTCTCCAGCACTGTCTCTTGGCTCCCACTACCTGCCTCACTCACAGTCACACCCTCTTGTCCTTGACCACAGACCGAATTTCACACCAGGAACCACAGTGGGGTCCACCAGCTCCCACATCATGCAGCTACAGCACATCACCTGATCTTGTGTCATCCCTTTATTTAATTAGCTGTAATTTAGTGACTTTTTATTGAATCACTACAAAAGCCTTACCTGCTACTCACCTGTGCCTCCTCACCAAAGCCTCGTGAGCCAAAGCCTCAAGTTCCCACTCCTACACTGGTTCACTCACACAATGGCCGCTCTGCTTTACTTTTATTTGCTCCTGCTAATGAATCGCAAATCAATTGGTCCACTGCTGATGCGCCGAGCCCCATGCAATGTTCCTTTTTAAACTCTTCTCCTCGAGTGTGTGAGGCTCTCTCTCTCTCTGCAAACTAATTGGTCTGCCGTTAATGCGCTAAGCCCTGCGAAACGTGCTCCTTTTTTAAACTCTTCCGCCTGATCTGTGTGAAATTCTCTCTGTGAATCGATTGCTCCACTGCTAATTCCCTGTTAGCAAATGTGCACCTACCAAATGCAGTTGTGTAGTTTGGAATGAATGGTGTTGAATGGAAATGTTTGTCCTTGAAGGAGCAGATTTCCCTCCGTAAAGGATATTAGTGAATCAGATTGGATTAATTGACATTGAGTGAGAACTTATAGAGTGTTGAGCAAATAGAATGAATAATGAAAAGCTTTGTGCAGTAATGGAGATGACTAAAGTCAGAGGGCATAGGTTCAAGGAGAAGAATTAGAGGAGATCTGAGAAAGAAATCCTTTCACCCAGAATTCTGCTTGCAGTCTGGATAGTGCTACCAAAGAATGTGTTAGAACACTACAGCGGACAAATATGCCCTTCAATCAGTCTAGTCAGTGCCAAACTATTATTCAACCTCGTCCCATTGATTTGCACCTGCACCAGCGCAAGCAAGATGGTGGAGACAAGTTCTCTCACAGTATTCAAAAAGTACCTTGAAAGTTTCAACAAGGCAGAGGAGAGAATGCACCAAATGCTGGTATATGGGCTGTGGATAGATGGGTATGTAATGGTTGGGGTGGACACGGTGAGCTGAATAGCCTATGTGGCTTTAGTCTATATCTAGCTTTGAATTCCTGTATTTGATCTACTAAATTCAATCATCAAGCAAGCACATTTGTTATGGTTAGGTTACAACTTAACTGCTGTGTAAATTAGAACTGTATATACAAGATCACAGCAGCCTGACCCCCTGCTCATGATATTGTTTCTCTGTTCCAGATGAGGATGAGTGCCTGGCTATCCCATGTGGCCCCTTTGAAGTTTGCAAAAACACAGAAGGAAGCTTTCACTGTAACTGCAATGAAGGATTTGATGTGATATCCAATCAGAAGCTCAATAACGAGACAGTAACCTTCTGTATAGGTAAGTTGAATTACCAACCTCACTGTTTCTTGGTCAGGCAGGAACTGTGCTGAAACTGTGACATAGCAAGCCATAGCAGAGTATGGAGTGTGAGTTCCTTGGAGCCCTGAGCTAGCATAGATCAGCTGGGATGGAGGGTAACAGGTAGATTATCTTCAGTCTCAGGATGCATGTTTCTGAGGAAACCAGTATCAGCTTCTCTTCCTACTGACCTGAGAATCAATTGATAGGTGTGGGTCTTAATATGACAGATGAAGAAGGACAATGAATTCTTCAGGTGAATTGCAGGATTTGATGATGATCTCACTGTTTCACACCAACAACGTTTTATTTTAATATTTATTAAATGAAGTTTAGATTCCTGGGTGGATTTGAAATCATTACTTTCTGGATCATAAGGCAAGGCCTTATAGTACTCTAGTAACACTTTATCATTTGTCAGGCAAGTTTGTCATTCACTAGCTATCATTTGCTCAGGAGTATGAAGGGCCGGTACCTACCATAGCAGCAGCAGCTCTTCCAGTTTGTCACCTTTATTCTGCAGATGCAAACGAGTGTCTCTCTAGCCCATGTGGGCCCAATGCTGTCTGCCACAACACTCAGGGAAGTTTCTACTGCACTTGTAGTAAAGGATTTTACTCAAATTCTGGAAATTACAAATTTGCTGGCTTCACTGAGTCCTACTGTAGAGGTGAGTGCAAATGCACCCTTGGCCATCAGTCTCATGGAGTACTTTTCTCTTTGTCCTCTGCTTCCTGACTGTTTGTCTTTTTTATCAGCTTCTTGGACCTTACCTGCTGCATTCGTTCAGTAAGTCTCACCACTTTTATCTCAACTCATTTGGAATATGATGGTACCACCTCAGGAGTGCTTATTTCCTCACCTCACCACTCTCCCCTCTGTGGTATCTGCTATCCACGCCCTTCCCTGAGAAATTCTATCTTTAAAGCTTGTTGTAAGATTGTCCAGCTCAGTCTGACCTTCACAAATGGTACAGAATGAGTCACTCTCCTCCCCACATCTTTCTCCTTCAAGATGCTGGCTAAGATGCAGCTGATTGGCCAATCTCCTCCCGACACTCAATCAGTTTCTTTTCTCATACTCCCCAGAGAGATGTCAGGACCCTCTTCTTGGGCAAAAGTTGAATATTGCCATTGCTTCCGATCGATTGAGTGATTAAAGAACAGGTGTGTGCAGTTTATTTATCATGAGACAGCAATCCATTTAACTGGTCAGACTTAGTTGGATTTGAGATGATAGGTTTTTCTGCCCATAAAGATAAGGTTATGAGCAGGTTAACCCAAGGCAGCCACATATGGTGAGACATCTGTACATCTCACCATATTGGAACTGTATCTGTGCAATGGCAGCTTAAGAATAGCAATGGGGGCAAGAGAAAACTTTCTAAACTTCTCTTGCCAGATCACTCAGAAGGTTAGCAGTGAGCCAGGATTTGTGTATCACTTCCAATGACAACACTTGTTGCCCATTTGTAATTGCCTTGTGAAGCAGCAGATGAAGTGTCTTCTTGAGAATGTGATGACCCTGGATGGAGCTCCAGGATTTTGATCTGGTCAATTTCTTTTGGACCAGAGGTCTATTCCCAAGTCAGTTCAATCATCACTGACGTATTTTGTAACATCTGTTGTTTTGTGACAGCTGTACAGTGCCATACAGAAAAAAAACTATAAATTATATTAAAAAATATAAATTATATTAAAAAATTGTGCCAAAGAGGAATGTTTTATTTATTTACTTTATTTAGAGATACAGTGTGGAACAGACCCTTCTGGCCCAACAAGCTGCACCACCCAGGAACAATAGCCTAATCACAGGACAATTTACAATGGCCAATTAACTTTGTGGGGGGAAACCAGAGCACCCAGAAGAAAGTCACGTGGTTCACAGGAATAACAAACTCCTTACAGATGGCGCCAGTATTGAACACGAAACGCTGGAATGCCCTGAGCTGTAATAGTGTTGTGCTAACGGCTATGCTACCATGGTGAATTGTGATTTAGTACTCCTGAGTTCATTAACAGTTCAGAAATGTCCTGTGGAAGGGAAAAAGTTGTGCCTCATGGATAGATAGATAGATTCTTTATTGATCACAAAGGAAATTAGTGTCACTGTAGCATAGATATACAAATATTAGAAAAGAAGTAAGAAAAATAAATAAAAAATAATTTATCTTAAACAGTCTAACAGGAGGGGGTCATTGGCTATAGGAGCCTATTGGCTGAGGGTAAGAATGACCCTATATACCGCTCTTTGGAGCAGCGCAGTTATCTTACTCTATTACTATAAGTGCTCCTCTATTTAGCCAAGGTGGCATACAGAGGGTGAGAAACATTGTCCAGAATTGCCAGGAATATCCGTAGGGTCCTTTGTTCTACCACAGCCTCCTGTGTGTCCAGTTTGTCTCCTATAACAGAGCCAGCTTTTCTAATCAGTTTATTGAGCCTGTTAGGACCACCTATGTTGACGTCATTGCCCCAGTATACCACTGCATAGAAAATTGTACTGATGACAACAATCTGTAGAGCATGTATACAGAGAGCTGTATACTCCAAAGGACCTCAGTCCCCTCAGGAAGTAGAGGAGACTCTGGCCCTCCATGTACATAGCCTCTGTATTGGTGCTCTTCTCAAGTCTGTCATCCAGCTACACCCCCGGAAACTTGCAGGTCCTCATGAAGAATAGCCTGCGTGCTAATCAGGCCAACCACAGTGGTGTCATCTGCAAATTTGAATTATGGAGCTAGAACCATGTACAGGAATGCTGTCATAGGTGAAAAGTGAGTACAGAAGAGGGCTCAGCACACAGCCTTGAGGCACGCCGGTGTTCAAGGTGAGAGTGGAGGAGGAGAGGTTGTTTAACTTAACTGATTGGGGTCCATTAGTCAGAAAATCCAAGGTCCAATTGCAGAGGGATGAACTGACACCAAGCTGGCGAAGTTTGGCGATCAACTTGGAGGGAATCATAGTGTTGAATGTCAAACCAAAGTCAATGAACTGCATTCTAACATAAAAGTTGGGGCTGTCCAGGTGGGTCACGGCAGAGTGAAGTGCTGTGGAGATGGCGTCCTCTGTTGACCTGTTGGTGCGATAGGCAAATTGATGGGGGTCCAGGGTAGAGGGCAGACAGGATTTCAGGTGTGATAGAACCAGTCTCTCAAAGCACTTTGGGGGTGAGTGCAACTGGACGGAAGTCATTCAGGCCCGTGGCAGTGGAATGCTTCGTCACTGGCACGATGGTGGCGATCTTGAAGCTTGTGGGGACAACTGCCTGGGCCAGGGACAGATTGAAAATGTCCTTGAAGACCCCAGCCAACTGCCCTGCACAGACTCTGAGCACACGGCCAGGTAGTCCAGCTGGACCAGCTGCCTTCCGTACATTCACCCTGCTCAGGGTGGCACAAACATCGGAGGTGGAAAGTGAGAGAGGCAGTTCACCAGGCGGGAGATTCGCTTTGAGGGTGACCTCCTTGTTCTCTCGGTCAAAGCGAGCGTAAAAGTAATTGAGCTCATCAGGGAGGGAAGCAGAGCTGGAAGGGGGCACAGTACTAGGTGGTTTGAAGTCTGTAGTGACCTGTATGCAGTGCCACATGCACCGGGGGTCCGAGGAGTTGAAATGCTCCTCGATTCTCTGTTTGTATATGTGTTTAGCCTGAGAGATTCTCCTCCTCAGGTTGGCCCTGGCTGAGCTGTAAGCCTCCTGGTCTCCAGACCTGAAGGCTGAATCTCTGGCTTTGAGCAGGAGGCAAACCTCTCTGTTCATCCATGGTTTCTGATTGGGAAAACCTTTATTTGTTCTTGTGATGTCACTCAATCTACACACTTGTTGATGTGCTCAAGGACAGAATTGGTATATAAGTCAATATTAATTTGAGAGTCTGTGGTGGCATGGGCAGCAAACGCGCACCAGTCTGTGTGCTGGAATTGGTGCTGAAGAGCAGAAGCATCCTCCAGCCAGATGTTAATAGTCTTCATTGTGGTTTCACACGTTTAATGACCCGGCTATACTTGGGAATCAGAAACAATGAAAGTTGGTTGGACTGTCCCAGGTGGGGGAGGGCAGTGGCTTTGTAAGTGTCAACCACATTTGTGTAGACATGATTTAAGGTTTTATTTCCCCTTGTGGTGCATGATACATTTTGGTAAAATCTTGGAAGCATGGTCGTAGGTTACAATGATTAAAGTCCCCAGCGATAATAAAGGCTCCGTCTGGCATCGTGCCTTCATCTTTAGCCCTGCATCTTTTCAGCTGTTTTCCTCCCAGTTTGTCATCAGCAAGGATGTTCACATTATTGGCCTTTACTCTTTATTCCTTTCACCTTCACTATCTTGAAAAGCTTTACTGATGTCATTTATGTCTAACCACTGTCAATACTGTTGACTTGTTATTTGACAATGTTAATTCTAACACAAGTTAAATTTATGTAGTTAAGTAATCAAAATGGTTATCAATGGTTGATAAATTTTAATTTATTTTAAACAGTTTTTTAAATTCTTGACATTAAAGAGTTCTCATTCTATTCGGTATTTGAAAGACCATGAGATATAGGAACAGAATTAAGAAATTCAATCCATTGAGTCTGTTTTTCTGTTTAATCATGGCCGATTTATTATATTTATCATACCTCTCAATCCCATTCTCCAGCCTTCTGCCCTTACTATCAAACATCGCTTTAAATATACCCAACGACTTGGCCTCCAGAACTGTTGGTGGCATTGAATTCCATAGATACACTGTCCTCTGGTTTAAAAAAATCCTCCTCATCTCTATTCTAAAGGGACATCCTACTATTCTGAGGCTGCTCCCTCTAGAGCTTGATTTCACACTTCAGGAAACATCCTCCCTACAGTCACTCTATCTAGGCTTTTCAATATTTGGTAGGTTTCAATAAGATGCCCTCTTATTCTTCTAAATTTCCAGAGCCATCAAACGTTCCTCATATGTTAACCTTCCCATTCCTGGGATCATTCTCATGGACCTCCTCAGCACACTCTTCAAGGCCAGCATGTCCTTTCTTAGAAACGAAGACCAAAGCTGCTCACAATACTCAAAATGTGGAGTCACTTTAATGGTACAATTCAGTAGTAGTTTGCCAATCATTGGTTTAATTAAGAATTCACCCTCATTTTTACTGGTTTAATATCCTTGAAGAATGTTATTCGTGAAGGATGAAGAATTTTAACCAGAAGTAACACACATAAAAGTTGCTGGTGAATGCAGCAGGCCAGGCAGCATCTCTAGGAAGAGGTGCAGTCGACGTTTCAGGCCGAGACCCTTCGTCAGGACTGAAACGTCGACTGCACCTCTTCCTAGAGATGCTGCCTGGCCTGCTGCGTTCACCAGCAACTTTTATGTGTGTTGCTTGAATTTCCAGCATCTGCAGAATTCCTGTTGTTTGCGTTTAACCAGAAGTGTAAGGTTGCACTTAGAATGGCAAGGATTGAAATCATAATACCATAAGACATAGAGCAGAATTAGGCTATCTGTCCCATCGAGTCTGCTCCGCCATTCAATCATGGCTGATCCTTTTTTTTTCCTCTCCTCCTCAATACCAGTTCCCAGCCTTCTCCCTGTAACCTTTGATGCCATGTTCAATCAAGAACCTATCAATCTCTGTCCTAAATAACTAACAACCTGGCCCCCACAGCTGCATGTGGCAACAAATTCCACAAATTCACCACCCTTTGGCTAAAGAAATTTCTCCACACCTCTGTTTTGAAAGGAAGGCCCTCTATCCTGAGACTCTGCCCCCTTGTCCTAGACTCTCTCCCCATGGGAAACATCCTTTCCACATCTACTCTGTCTAGGCCTTTCAATTTTCAAAATGTTTCAATAAGATCCCCCCTCATCCTTCTGAATTCCAGCGAGTACAGACCCAGAGCCATCTTATGATAAACCTTTCATTCCTGGAATCATCCTTGTGAACCTCCTCTGGACCCTCTCCACTGCCAGCACATCTTTTCTAAGATGAGGGGCTCAAAACTGTTCACAATACTCAAGGTGAGGCCTCACCAGTGTCTTATAAAGCCTCAGCATCACATCTCTGCTCTTGTATTCCAGACCTCTTGAAATTAATGCTAACATGGCTTTTGCCTTCCTCACCATCAACTCAACCTGCAAGTTTACCTTCAGGGTGTTCTGCACAAGGACTCCCAAGTTCCTCTGCATCTCAGATTCTCGGATTTTCTCCTCGTTTAGAAAATAGTCCACACGTTTATATCTACTACCAAAGTGCCTGACTATGCATTTTCCAACATTGCATTTCATTTGCCACTTTCTTGCCCATTCTCCTAATCTGTATAAGTCCTTCTACATCCTACCTGTTTCCTCAACACTACCTGCCCCTCCACCAATCTTCATATCATCTGCAAACTTGGCAGCAAAGCCATCTATTCCATCATCTAAATCATTTATATACAGCATAAAAAGAAATGGCCCCAACACTGACCCCTGCGGAACATCATTAGTCACTGGCAGCCAATCGGAAAAGGATCCTTTTATTCCCACTTGCTGCCTCCTACCAATCACCCAATACTCTTACCATGTTAGTAACTTTCCTGTAATACGTTGGGCTCTTAACTTGGTAAGCAGCCTCATATGTGGCACTTTGTCAAAGGCCTTCTGAAAGTCCAAATATACAACATCCACTACATGCCCGTTATCTATCCTACTTGTAATTTCCTCAAAGAATTCCAACAGGTTCATCAGGCAGGATTTTCCCTGAAGGAAACCATGCTGAATTTAAGCTATCTTGTCCTGTGTCACCAAATACTCCATCACCTCATCCTTAACAATTTACTCTAACACCTTCCCAACCTCTAAGGTCAGGCTAACTGGTCTATAATTTCTTTTCTGCTGCCTTCCTCCTTTCTTAAAGAGTGGAGTGACATTTTTTGCAATTTTCCAGTCATCGTGCCAGAGTTCAATGAATTTTGAAAGATTATTTCTAATGCCACACAATCTCTAACACTACCTCTTTCAGGATCCTAGGGTGCAGTTCTTCTGGTCCAGGTGACTTATGTACCTTTAGGTCTTTCAGCTTTTTGAGCACCTTCTCTCTTGTAACAGTGACGGCACCTACTTCTCTTCCTTCACACACTACATCAGGCATATTGAGTGTCTTCCACAGTGAAGACTGATGCAAAGTACTCACTTAGTTCATCAGTTATCTCTTTGTCCCCCATTATTATTTCTCCTGCCTCATTTTCTAGAGGTCCTATATCCACTCTCATCTTTCTTTTATTTTTAGTCAGGTAACATCTTCCTCCAGTCTGGTGATTGTTGTCTGTCCGTTGCAGATAAGGATGAATGTCTTTCTAATCCCTGTGGGGACAATGCCATCTGTCACAACACCGATGGAAGCTTTTACTGCGTTTGTGATGAAGGATTTTATGCTGAATCTGGTGA
Source organism: Mobula hypostoma (assembly GCF_963921235.1). NCBI lineage: Eukaryota > Metazoa > Chordata > Chondrichthyes > Myliobatiformes > Myliobatidae > Mobula > Mobula hypostoma. The sequence continues at coordinate 30,746,896 of NC_086125.1, read as the reverse complement.
TCACATGTTCACAGATCCGTCTCAGTCTAGCTGTAAAGGTGAGTGCAGCTGTAAATAGACTTCTGCCTACTCATTCACAATGTGGGGCCACCTTCTGTTAGAAGACTTTGCCCTCCATCATCCAATTTTTCTTCCAATCTTTTCAATTGTGAAGTAATTTGGGCATCTGGCTTCCTGGCAGCAGTCTGCATTCTCCATCACCCATCCTGCAATCACCTCAGCCTGATGTCCGAGGTGATTCCACAACCATCACCTCAGCTTCAACAACTTCTGCTTCTGAACTCTCTGAATATGCAGAGAGAAGGGCTGTGAGTCAACAGGAGTTTGCCAGAACAGTTGGTCATGGGTCATTGACTCACATTCGTGACCAACTGTTGGGGATGGCACATGAGGGAAGTGTTTGGGAATGTGTTCAGACATTGTGGGCAGATGAGGCTGAGCTTCTCAGAAGTTAATCCTTTTATTCCCGGTATCATTTTCAGGAACCTCCTCTGAACCATCTCAAATGCCAGCACATCTTTTCTTAAATAAGGGGTACAAACTGCTCACAATACTCCAAGTGTGGTCTGACCAACACCTTCTAAAGCCTCAGCATTACATCCTTGCTTTTGTATTCCAGACTCTCAAAATGAACACATTTGCCACCTTTACCATTGATTCACCTGCAAGTTCACCTTTAGGGAATGCTGCACAAGAACTCCTCAGTCCCATTACACCTCTGATTTCTGAATTTTCTCCCAATTTAGAAAATAGTCTATGCCTTTATTCAGTCTACTAAAACACATGACTATACACTTCCCTACATTGTATTCCATTTGCAAATTATTTATTCATTCTAATCTGTGTAAGTCCTTTTGCAGAATCCCTGCTTCCTCAACATTACCTCTCCCTCTGCTATCTTTGTATTATCTGAAACTTGGCCACAAAGCCATCAATTCCGTCGTCCAAATTATTGGCATATAACCTGAAAAGAAGCAATCCCAACACCAACCCCTGTGAACAGCATTAGTCATCTTTGTTCAGACCTGTCTCCCAAAACAATTTATGCTGTGTCCCACACTGATAGACCAGCCTGTGTCCCACTCTGACCCAAGAAGACCTAAATTGTGTTCCGCCTTAACCTGCCGAGTGTCCCTCATCGACCCACACTGACAACGTCTGCTAACTCGGACGGCAGTGTGCTTGTGGCTTTGGTAGCAGGGTTCAACACTGGCTAGACTTCCTGGTTTATTCCTGCCATTGTCTGGAGCCTTCCGTTTGACACCCAATAGTCATACACAATACACTGTTCAATGTTTGACATATTGTTATCTCAGCCTCTCCAACAGTCATGCACAATAAAATGATCAATGAAAGTGGCTTTTGAAGGTTGCTTCCTGCTTCTGTTTGTTGCTGCAGATTACAACGAATGTTACACCAGTCCAATGATTTGTGGCAAACACGCCAGCTGTTACAACACCAAGGGAAGCTTTTACTGTCTCTGTCAGACAGGGTTCATTCAGCCATCTGGAGAAAGAAATTTTACCGGCTACGGGAGTCGATGTGAAGGTAAGTGTCTCATTGCAGGTGCTGATGAACAGTGCAATGGGAAAGCATTGTGAAAAATGAAGACAACTTGATCAGAACTGTATCTGTCCTTCAATTAAGTGCATCGCCATCTCTTAACTGTAACCAGGTGCTAGTGTTGCAGATATTTCATGTTCTTGTTGTCTGGTGTCTAATCAGACTAACAATGGCAGCCTAAATATCTATGAGAATTTCCCACAGCCTCTGCCAATCCAGAGAAAACAACTCAAGGGTTTCTGACCTCTCCTTACAGCACATACCCTCTATTCCAGGCAGCACCCTGGTGAACCCCCTCTGCACCCTCTCTGAAACCTCTACATTCTTCCTATAATCACCAGCACCAGCATACCCACCATCAAGGACATATATACAGAAAGAAGCTGCAAAAGGACCAGCGACATCATGAAGGATCCCAGCCACCCTGATCATGGACTGTTTGTCCCACTTCCATCAGGGAGGAGGCTATGTAGCATCCACACCAGGACCACTAAACTCAAAAACAGTTACTTTCCCCAAGCAGTAAGGCTGATCAACGCATCCACCTACTAACTCCACCACTACTTTATAATTCCATTTCAGTCACCTCATGTCCAGCCTGGTGTCTCTTTATGAGCATACAACCATTCTATGCAAATTCATCAAGCTATTTTATGTATTTATATTTATTGTATTTTTTATTATTATTGTATCTTTTGTGTATTTTTATGCTGCATCAGATCTCGAGTATCAACTAGTCCGTTCTCCTTTACACTCACAATATGTACAGGAACTGCCATTAAGCAAAATTGAATCTTGAATAATGGGGTGAGCAGAATTGAATGCAATACTCCAGGTGTGGTCGAACTAAAGTGTTATAAATAATGACAGAGAGATCTGAATCTCTTATTGACAGCACTGTCAGTTCAGCCCCCTCTGTGTCCCACACTGACAGCCCTCTCCATGTCTCTAACACACCAATTCTGACAGCCCTCTCCATGTCTCTAACTGACCAACATTGACAGTTCAGCCTGTGTCCCACACTGACAGCCCTTTCGGTGTCTCTGACCAACTCTGACAGTCCAGCCTATGTCCCACACTGACAGCCGTCTCCGTGTCTCTAACATACCAATCCTGACAGCTCAGCCTGTGTCCCACACTGACAGCCCTCTCCGTGTCTCTAACATACCAATTCTGACAGTCCAGCCTATGTCCCACACTGACAGCCTTTCTCTGTGTCTCTAACCCTATTTCTCTCTCCACAGATGCTGTCTGATGTGCTGAGTGTTTCCAGTGTTTTCTATTTTTATTTCATATTTCTGGTTTCTATAGTTCTTAATTATCGGAACACTGCAGGCAGCATATTTACACCTTACTTTATACTTTATACTTGTGCAAAGAGCAGCAATTCGCCCCACAGCACAAGTGCTTGTGGAACTCAAAGCCACAGCCTCCTGACTTAGGAGCAGCGTGCAACCACAGCTGATGTGCGATGTTGCAAAATAATCGACAACTCTCCCCACAACCTCAGAGGGTGCTTTAAATGACAGAGACAGCACGCAATGGTAAAAAAATGCTGCTTTAAAAACTGATGTCAGCTAAAGATCTCCTTCAGATGAATCTTGTGTGGAAAGATTACCTAACAAGTTGGTGGTTGCATAATATTGTGCCACTGTAGCAATATGCAATTGAATTTTGGACACACAGTGTTGAAAGTCTGGATTGTCGAAAACTGCACTTTGAGACAGTGATCCATTTCTAGATAGGCAATGAGGACCCCAGGATTCTCCTTCCACAGTGGCCAGCATGTATTTGGGATATGAAAGTAAGCCTGGCTCCTAGGGGATGTCCTCATGGTCACAGGGAGAAAATGACCCCCCTAACTCATACAACATCAGAGGTCAGGATTGAATCAGGGACTCCTCCCAATGAAGTGTGGACCCATTTCATTCAACCTCTTCAAGCGCACGTCCCAGGACAAGGTATGGTAGAACTTCATTGCACTCTCTCTCACTTGGAAGACTACTTGTACAAAATATTCCAGGTCTTCTGTAACAGAAGTAAGGCACCTTTATTTCTGTATTGAAACCTTCTTGCACTAAGGCTAACATGGTGTTTCTCTCTGAACTACTGACTCTTTCTCGCACTTGACATGCAGTGGTCAGAACTGGAATCAGGTTTAATATTACTGGCATGTGTCGTGAAATTTGTTAGCCTTCGCAGAGCAGTACAATGCAATACATGATAATATAGGAAAAAAAAGCAGGTCAATTATAGTAAGAAAATATATAAAATAGTTAAATCAAAATAGTGCAAAAACAGAAATAATAAAAGTGAGATAGTGTTCATAGATTCAATGTCCATTTAGAAATTGGATGGCAGAGGGGAAGAAATGCTGAGTGTGTGTTTAGGCTTCTGTACCTCCTACCTGATGGTAACAATGAGCAGAGGGCATGCCCTGGGTGATGAGGGAACTGGATGATGGACATCGGCTTCCTCAGGCATTGCTCCTTGAGGAGCTAGTGCCCAAGAAGCAGCTGACTAATTTTACAACTTTCTGTGGCTTCTTTCAATCCGGTGCAGTAGACCCCTTCACCTCCACCCACCATACCAGACACAGTACATTTGTTAGAAGTTTTTGGGAGTTATAGGTGACAAACCAAATCTCTTCAAACTCTTAATGAAACTTGGCCACTGTCTTGCTTTCTTTATAGCTGCATCAATATGTTGGGACCAGGTTAGATCCTCAGAGATCTTGACACCCAGGAACTTGAAATTGCTCATTCTCTTCACATCTGATCTCTCTATGAGGATTAGTTCATATTCCCTTGTCTACCCTTTCTGAAGTCTACAACCAGCTCTTACTGATGTTGACTGCAAGGTTGTTACTGCGACACCATTCAGCGTGCTGGTATATCTCGCTCCTGTACACCCATCTGAGATTCTGAGAACAATATTTGTATCAATTGCAAATTTATAGATGGCATTTGAGCTATACCTAGCCACACAGTCATGACTATAGACAGAGTAGAGCAGTGGGTTCAACACACATCCCTGAGGTATGCCAGTGTTAATCATCAACAAGGAGGAGATATTATTACCAATCCACACAGATTGTGGTCTTCTGGTTAGGAAGTCAAGAATCCGATTGCAGAGGGAGGTACAGGGACCCAGGTTCCCACAGCTTATCGATCAAGACTGTAGGAATGATGGTGTTAAACACAGAGCTATAGTCAAAGAATGGCATCCTGATATAGGTGCTTGTTTGTATTGATTCATGTACAAGGACTCCAACTCCCTCCAAACAACAACACATTTAAGACTTTCATATACAAAACGCTGCAGGAATTCAGCCCGTTAGGCAGCACCTATGGAAATGAATAAACAGTTGATGTTTCGGGCCAAGACCTTTCCTCGGGACTGGAAAGCAAAGGGGAAGAAGCCTTAATAAGAAGGTGGGGAAGGGAAAGGAGTACAAGCCTGAAGGTGATAGATGAAGCCGGGTGGGTGGGGGAGGAGGATGAATTAAGAAGCTGAGAGTTAAATGGTGGAAAAGCTGAAGGATAAGGTCTGAGATGAAAAGATCATGGAAGAAAGGGAATGGGGTGGGGCACCATCAGGAATTGATGAAATGGTGAGGCAAAGAGAAGCGGTAAGAGGGGAGCCAGAGAGTGGAATAGAAGAAGAGGAAGGGAGAAAATTATCAGGAGTTAGCGAAATTGAGGTTCATGCCATCAAGTTGGAAGCTACCCAGACAGAATATGAGGTGTTGCTCCGCCATCCTGAGGGTAGCCTCATCTTGGCTGCAAAGGGGACCATGGATTGCCATGTTGGAATTGGAATGGAGATTGGAATTAAAATGGATGGCCACCAGGAAATCCTGATTTTTGCAAATGTGGCGAAGATTCTCGACAAATAGTTCCCTCAGTCTAGGTCAGGTTTCAACAATGTGGAGGAGGTCACATTGGGAGAACCAAATACAGTAGATAGCCCCGACAGCCTCAAATAAAGTGTTGCCCACTTGGAAGGACTGTTTAGGGCCCTGAATGGAATTGAGAGAGGAAATGAATGGGAAGGTACAACACTTCTTCCATTTACAAGTGTATGTGCCAGGAGGAAGCTTACTGGGGTGGGATGAATGGAGAAGGAAGAGAACCACAGAGGCACAATCCCTGTGGGAAGTGAAGATGGGGAGGTAAAGATGTGTTTGGTGGTAGAATCCCATTAAAGGTGTCACATGTTGTGGAGAATGAGGTGCCAGATCCAAAGGCTCAGAGCATGGTAAGCGAGGCCAAGGGAAGCTTGGTCCCTGTTAAGGTGGTTCGAAGATGAGGTGAGGGTGGATGTTCAGGAAATGGAGGTGATGCAGGTGCAGGCAGCATGGCATGTGAGGGAAAGGAAACCCCGTACTTTGAAGAAGGAGGGCTACTCTGAAGTCCTGAAAGGAAAGCCTCATCCTTGGAACAGATGAGGCAGAGACAAAGGAACTGAAAAAAAGAAAGGCATATTTACATGAAAGAGGGTGTAAGAGATATAGTCAATGTAGCATTTCAGACTCTCACCATTTATAAACCCTCCGTCTTTCTGTTTTTTTATGAATGATCTCAAACTTTTCCACATTACATTCCATCTGCTGTGTCCTCAGTATGCTCCCCAGAAACCTCTGGTATCCACTCAGCAATTGGTACTTCTTCAGGGTGCCCTACCGAGTACTGAGTCATTTCTCCACGCTTCCTCGGATGAGTACTGTTGTGGAGGCTTACAGGGTTGGCACATCAGAACAGGCAGCAACAGCCATGGAATTTCAGGTCAAGTCAAATCGCTTTTATTGTCACTTCAACCACAACTGCTGGTACAGTACACAGAAAAAACGAAACAACAATCCTCCAGGACTATGGTGCTACATGAAATAACACAAAACTACACTAGACTACGTGAAACAACACAAAACTACATCAGACTTCAGGCCTACACAGGACAACGTAAAGTGCACAAAACAGCGCAAGACAGTACAGTAATTAATAAACAAGACAATAGGCACAGTAAAGGACAAATTACAATCTAGTAATAAATTATGTAAATATAATTGCAAATGTAAACAATGTAAACGATGTTTTAGCAGGAATTGAGAAAGAAATGAGCAAAAATTGCAAAGGAAGCGGAGTGGTGTTCAGTTGAGTGTGTGAGAGTGTGTGTAGGTTGGTGTCAGACTAGACTCTGGGAATTAAGGAGTCTAATGGCTTGGGGGAAGAAACTGTTACATAGTCTGGTTGTGAGAGCCTGAATGATTCGGTACCTTTTGCAGATGGCAGGAGAGAGAAGAGTTTGTATGAGGGGTGCGTGGGTTCCTTCACAATGCTGTTTGCTTTATGGATGCAGTGTGTGGTGTAAATGTCTGTAATGGTGAGAAGAGAGATCCCGATGATACCTTCAGTTGACCTCACTATTCGCTGCAGGGTCATGTGATCCAAGACGGCGCAATTTCCGACCCAGGCAGTGATTCAGCTGCTCAGGATGTTCTCAATACAACCTCTGTAGGATGTGGTGAGGATGGGGGGTGGGAGATGGACTTCTCTCAGCCTTCGCAGAAAGTAGAGACGCTGCTGGGCTTTCTTGGCTATGGAGCTGGTGTTGAGGGACCAGGTGAGATTCTCCGCCAGGTGAACACCAAGAAATTTGTTGCTCTTAACGATCTCTAAAGAGGAGTCGTCGATGTTCAGCGGAGGGTAGTTGCTCCGTGTCCTCCTGAAGTCAACAACCATGTCTTTTGTTTTGCTCACATTCAGATACAGGTTGTTGGCTCTGTACCAGTCCATCAGCCGCTGCACCTCCTCTCTGTATCCTGACTCATCGTTCTTGCTGATGAGACACACCACGGTCCTGTCATCGGTGAACTTGATGATATAATTTGAGCTGTGTGTTGCAGCACAGTCGTGGGTCAGCAGAGTGAACAGCAGTGGACTGAGCACACAGCCCTGGGGGGCCCCGTGCTCAGTGTGATGGTGTTGGAGATGCTGCTCCCGATCCGGACTGACTGAGGTCTCCCAGTCAGGAAGTCTAGGATCCAGTTGCAGAGGGAGGTGTTCAGGCCCAGCAGGCTCAGCTTTCCAATCAGTTTCTGAGGAATGATTGTGTTGAATGCTGAACTGAAATCTATGAACAGCATTCGAACATACATGTCTTGTTGTCCAGGTGGGTGAGGGCAAGGTGGAGGGTGGTGGCGATGGTATTGTCTGTTGAACGGTTGGGATGATACGTGAACTGCAGGGGTCCAGTAAGGGAGGCAGCAGGGTCTTGGTGTGCCTCATGATGAGCCTCTCGAAGCACTTCATGAAGATACACGTGAGTGCAACAGGACGGTAGTCCTTGAGGCATGACACTGAAGATTTCTTTGGCACGGGACGATGGTGGTGGCCTTGAAGCACGTTGGAACGATAGCGCTGCTCAGGGAGATGTTGAATATGTCAGTGAGAACATCTGCCTGCTGGTCTGCACATCCTCTGAGCACTCTGCCGGGAATATTGTCTGGTCCAGCAGCCTTCCGTGGGTTGACCCTGAATAGAATTTTCCTCACATTGGCCATGGTAAGACACAGCACCTGGTCATTGGGAGAAGGGGTGGTCTTCCTCGCCACCACGTCATTTTCCGCCTCAAAATGAGCGTAGAAGTTATTCAGCGCATCTGGTAGGGAGGCAAGACAAGCACAGGCAGGTGATGTTGTCCATGGGTTCTAGTTAGCGCGTGTAGTGATGGTCTTGGACACAGTGACATCATCGATGCACTTGCTGTGTACTCCTCTAAGTTGGTGGCATCGCCATCGGTTGCAGCCTCCCTGAACATGTGCCAGTCAGTGTGTTCAAAGCAGTCTTGAAGAGCAGAGATGGCTCCTGCTGGCCAGGTTTACGCCTGCTTCAGAACTGGTCCGGAGAGTCTGACGAACAGTCTGTATGCTGGAATTAGCATAACAGAGATGTGGTCTGAGTAACCGAGGTGGGGGCGGGGCTCCATCCCGTACGCGTCGGGGATGTGAGAGGAGGAAAATCAGGTTTTACGTTCATGACTCTTTCCCCAAGAGTGCACTGGGAATCACATTGTTCCCTCCAGTCCTGTTTTGAGTGATGTTCTCAGAGGCAATGCATTCTCAAGTCTTGGGTGACAAGGATCACCATTCTCTCAGTAATACCCCCCTCACAGTGTGACTCTCTCTCTATACCATCCCTGCCTCAGTGTAACCCTCCTTCAATACTGCATTTCTCATCGTCCGATTCTCCCTTAGTACTGCACTCTAACAGTAAGTAGCTCACTTGGAAGTAGGCCTCCCACAGTGTGACGCTCCCTTAGTACTGCACTCCCACAGTAAGTAGCTCCTTCCATACTACAATGGGGTTTGGACTGAAAAGCTTGGAATGGGTTCTGCCACTGTTGTTCTCACCTGGTTGGGCTTTGAAAACTGAATTTTACGCAATTTACTACAAGACTGTTGCTGATTCAGCTTCTTCCAAGTTGCAAAATAGATAGAAATCTGTCAAAAATTAAGGAAACTGATTTTGAAAGCAAAGGTTGAGACTGAAACAAATTTCTATGTTTGTGGAGTTGTCTGTTAGGTGCCCAATGGTTCAGTGTGCTGAAGATCCAGGTGTGATCAGCTTTGTCTCTTTGCTACAGATGTTGACGAATGCCTTTTGAAACCATGTGGCTCCAATGCAACCTGCTACAACACGGTGGGAAATTATACCTGTATCTGCAACCCTGGCTTCATTTCACCATCAGGAGGCAGTAGACTGCAGCACGGAGATGTTTGCATTGGTAAGCACTTCACAATTCACCCCTCCTACATTACCTGGATGATCCTTTGCCTTTTATAAAGCAAATGGTATATTATTGACACGGTTTTATCTTTCTTACGGTACAACTGTTGTATTCTACCTTCCTTCCCTGAACAGTGCCCTGTTCCTCCTTGACTGGTTCTGAAATATTCCTTGTCATCAGGCCTGTTGAAGGTTGCTGTCGTTACACAGTAGCCTATCCCCAGTTGTTTCCTCAACTCTCTGATCTAGTAGTTTGAGCTGTGTGTTGCTGCACAGTCGTGGGTCAGCAGAGTGAACAGCAGTGGACTGAGCACACAGCCCTGGGGGGCCCCCGTGCTCAGTGTGGTGGTGTTGTAGATGCTGCTCCCGATCCGGACTGACTGAGGTCTCCCAGTCAGGAAGTCTAGGATCCAGTTGCAGAGGGAGGTGTTCAGGCCCAGCGGGCTCAGCTTCCAATCAGGCGCTGAGGAATGATTGTGTTGAATGCTGAACTGAAATCTATGAACACCATTCGAACGTACATGTCTTGTTGTCCAAGTGGGTGTTGGCGATGGTATCATCTGTTGAACGGTTGGGACAGTACGTGAACTGCAGGGGTCCAGTGAGGGGGGCTGCAGGGTCTTGATGTGCCTCCTGATGAGCCTCTCGAAGCACTTCATGATGATGGATTGGAGTGCAATGGGACGGTAGTCGTTGAGGCAGGACACTGAAGATTTCTTCGGCACGGGGACAATGGTCGTGACATTGAAGCACGTTGGAACGATGGCACTGCTCAGAGGGATGTTGAAGATGTCAGTGAGAACATCTGCCAGCTGGTCTGCACGTCCTCTGAGCACTCTGCCGGGAATATTGTCTGGTCCAGCAGCCTTCCATGGGTTGCCCCTGCATAGAATTTTCCTCACATCGGCCACGGTAAGACACAGCACCTGGTCATTGGGAGAAGGGGTGGTCTTCCTTGCCACCACGTCATTTTCTGCCTCAAAATGAGCGTAGAAGTTATTCAGCGCATCTGGGAGGGAGGCAAGACCAGCACAGGCAGGTGATGTTGTCCATGGGTTCTAGTTAGCGCGTGTAGTGATGGTCTTGGACACAGTGAAGTCATCGATGCACTTGCTGATGTAGCTAGTCACTGATACCGTGTACTCCTCTAAGTTGGTGGAGTCGCCATCGGTTGCAGCCTCCCTGAACATGTGCCAGTCAGTGTGCTCAAAGCAGGCTTGAAGAGCAGAGATGGCTCCTGCTGGCCAGGTTTACACCTGCTTCAGAACTGGTCCGGAGAGTCTGACGAACAGTCTGTATGCTGGAATTAGCATAACAGAGATGTGGTCTGAGTAATCGAGTTGGGGGCGGGGCTCCACCCGGTACGCGTCGGGGATGTGAGAGGAGGAAGAGGAGGTTTTAGGTTCATGACTCCTTCCCCAAGAGTGCACTGGGAATCACATTGTTCCCTCCAGTCCTGTTTTGAGTGATGTTCTCAGAGGCAATGCATTCTCAAGTCTTGGGTGACAAGGATCACCACTCTCTCAGTAACACCCCCCTCACAGTGTGACCTTCTCTGTATACCATCCCTGCCTCAGTGTAACCCTCCTTCAGTACTGTCTCTCTCATCGTCCGATTCTCCCTTAGTACTGCACTCCCACAGTGAGTAGCTCACTTGGAAGTAGGCCTCCCACAGTGTGACGCTCCCTTAGTACTGCACTCCCACAGTAAGTAGCTCCTTCCATACTACAATGGGGTTTGGACTGAAAAGCTTGGAATGGGTTCTGCCACTGTTGTTCCCACCTGGTTGGGCTTTGAAAACTGAATTTTACGCAATTAACTACAAGACTGCTGCTGATTCAGCTTCTTCCAAGTTGCAAAATAGTCAGTTTCCTTAATTTTTGACAGATTTCTGATTTTGAAAGCAGAGGTTGAGACTGAAACAAATTTCTATGTTTGTGGAGTTGTCTGTTAGGTGCCCAATGGTTCAGTGTGCTGAAGATCCAGGTGTGATCAGCTTTGTCTCTTTGCTACAGATGTTGACGAATGCCTTTTGAAACCATGTGGCTCCAATGCAACCTGCTACAACACGGTGGGAAATTATACCTGTATCTGCAACCCTGGCTTCATTTCATCATCAGGAGGCAGTAGACTGCAGCAAGGAGATGTTTGCATTGGTAAGCACTTCACAATTCACCCCTCCTACGTTACCTGGATGATCCTTTGCCTTTTATAAAGCAAGTGGTATATTATTGACACGGTTTTATCTTTCTTACTGTACAACTGTTGTATTCTACCTTCCTTCCCTGAACAGTGCCCTGTTCCTCCTTGGCTGGTTCTGAAATATTCCTTGTCATCAGGCCTGTTGAAAGTTGCTGTTGTTACACAGTAGCCTATCCGCAATTGTTTCCTCAACTCTCTGATCTAGTAGTTTGAGCTGTGTGTTGCAGCACAGTCGTGGGTCAGCAGAGTGAACAGCAGTGGACTGAGCACACAGCCCTGGGGGGCCCCCGTGCTCAGTGTGGTGGTGTTGTAGATGCTGCTCCCGATCCGGACTGACTGAGGTCTCCCAGTCAGGAAGTCTAGGATCCAGTTGCAGAGGGAGGTGTTCAGGCCCAGCGGGCTCAGCTTTCCAATCAGTTTCTGAGGAATGATTGTGTTGAATGCTGAACTGAAATCTATGAACACCATTCGAACGTACATGTCTTGTTGTCCAAGTGGGTGTTGGCGATGGTATCATCTGTTGAACGGTTGGGACAGTACGTGAACTGCAGGGGTCCAGTGAGGGGGGCTGCAGGGTCTTGATGTGCCTCCTGATGAGCCTCTCGAAGCACTTCATGATGATGGATTGGAGTGCAATGGGACGGTAGTCGTTGAGGCATGACACTGAAGACTTCTTCGGCACGGGGACAATGGTCGTGACATTGAAGCACGTTGGAATGATAGCACTGCTCAGGGAGATGTTGAATATGTCAGTGAGAACATCTGCCTGCTGGTCTGCACATCCTCTGAGCACTCTGCCGGGAATATTGTCTGGTCCAGCAGCCTTCCGTGGGTTGACCCTGCATAGAATTTTCCTCACATCGGCCACGGTAAGACACAGCACCTGGTCATTGGGAGAAGGGGTGCTCTTCCTTGCCACCACTTCATTTTCCGCCTCAAAATGAGCGTAGAAGTTATTCAGCACATCTGGGAGGGAGGCAAGACCAGCACAGGCAGGTGATGTTGTCCATGGGTTCTAGTTAGCGCGTGTAGTGATGGTCTTGGACACAGTGAAGTCATCGATGCACTTGCTGATGTAGCTAGTCACTGATGCCCTGTACTCCTCTAAGTTGGTGGCGTCGCCATCGGTTGCAGCCTCCCTGAACATGTGCCAGTCAGTGTGCTCAAAGCAGTCTTGAAGAGCAGAGATGGCTCCTGCTGGCCAGGTTTACACCTGCTTCAGAACTGGTCCGGAGAGTCTGACAAACAGTCTGTATGCTGGAATTAGCATAACAGAGATGTGGTCTGAGTAACTGAGGTGGGGGCGGGGCTCCATCCCGTACGCATCGGGGATGTGAGAGGAGAAAGAGGAGGTTTTAGTTTCATGACTCCTTCCCCAAGAGTGCACTGGGAATCACATTGTTCCCTCCAGTCCTGTTTTGAGTGATGTTCTCAGGGGCAATTCATTCTCAAATCTTGGGTGACAAGGATCACCACTCTTTCAGTAACACCCCTCCCACAGTGTGACCCTCTCTGTATACCATCCCTGCCTCAGTACTGCCTCTCTCATCGTGTTATTCTCCCTTAGTATTGCACTCCCACAGTGAGTAGCTCCTTCCATACTACAATGGGGTTTGGACTGAAAAGCTTGGAATTAGTTCTGCCACTGTTGTTCCCACCTGGTTGGGCTTTGAAAACTGAATTCTACCCAATTTACTACAAGACTGTTGCTGATTCAGCCTCTTCCAAGTTGCAAAATAGATAGAAATCTGTCAAAAATTAAGGAAACTGATTTTGAAAGCAAAAGTTGAGACTGAAACAAATTTCTATGTTTGTGGAGTTGTCTGTTAGGTGCCCAATGGTTCAGTGTGCTGAAGATCCAGGTGTGATCAGCTTTGTCTCTTTGCTACAGATGTTGACGAATGCCCTTTGAAACCATGTGGCTCCAATGCAACCTGCTACAACACGGTGGGAAATTATACCTGCATCTGCAACCCTGGCTTCATTTCACCATCAGGAGGTAGTAGATTGCAGCACGGAGATATTTGCATTGGTAAGCACTTCACAATTCACTCCTCCTACATTACCTGGATGATCCTTTGCCTTTTATAAAGCAAATGGTATATTATTGACACTGTTTTATCTTCCTTACTGTACAACTGTTGTATTCTACCTTCCTTCCCTGAACAGTGCCCTGTTCCTCCTTGGCTGGTTCTGAAATATTCCTTGTCATCAGGCCTGTTGAAGGTTGCTGTCGTTACACAGTAGCCTATCCCCAGTTGTTTCCTCAACTCTCTGATCTAGAAACCACCTCTCACAATCTATGAGTTCATTCTCTTTTTGTTCCTCAGATTAAGGGCCACCACTATTATGTTACCTTTATTTATGCACCACTACCCCAGAATCAATTCTGATGACATTACCATTATTGGGGTGTGAAATTTTATTATGAATGTTTTGACTGCAGAGAACTGCAAATATTCTGTCATTCTGCTGTGCTTCTCTCCAGAATTTGAGTGTCCAGCTGCTGTTGCTCACAAGTGTTCACCTGTAACAGTGGATATGGGATCGGTAGAGGTAGGCTCATATGCTTTAAAACTGTTCTTTACTTTGAACCACTTAGCATTAAGAGTGTCATTTATCCTTTCTCTCATTCACCCTGAGAAGGAGAGAGTATGCTACTGTTGTCTTGGACTGAGTCTCCAAGCAGCCCTTTGGTTTTTCTCATAAATGATTGCTTAATAAACAATATCACTTTCCTCCCTCAATCTCTTCCAGTTCTCAGTCATTCCCTCCCACCATTTGCAAAACATTACTGCAGTCTGTGCCACTGTGTGGTGCATTGCTGAAACTTGTCGAGTGACACTTGTAGTGTCAGCTTCCCAAACTTGGAGAGTGACAGGAGAGATGTCAAGGAAAGTCAGTGAAAGCAGAAAATTGAGAAAGTCTGTAATATGGTCTGTGATTGCTGACATCAGGTAGAAGGTACAGATGCCTCAGGACTCACACCACTGGGTTCAAGAATAGTTACTACCCTTCAACCATCAGGCTCTTCAACAAAAGGGGATAGCTACACTCATTTAAGGACCCTTCTATATTGTTATTTCATGTTCATTATTTATTGCTATTTAATCATATCTGCATTTGCACAGTTTGTTTACAGTTAACAGCTCCTGATGTAACAGTTTACAGTCACCGTTCTGTAGACTTGCTAAGTATACCCATAGAAAAAGAATCTCAGGGTTGTATGTGGTGACATGCATGTAATCTGATAATGAATTTACTCTGAACTTCCAAATGTTCAGCTTAAGAGCAGTATAATGTGGAAAAGAATTATGAAAAATAGATCAGTAGGGGAGGTAGTTAAACAGTCACGTTGGGAGAGCAAAGTGAGGAAAGGGATAGCAAGACGTACGTAGCCAGCTGGAGCAGAAATAAACAATGGAGGTTGGAATTCAGACTAAATGCAGAATCATTGATCATTGGATACACAAAGTCCACAACAGAAAAACAAAACGATGAATTATAGCAACCAGTACCTGTGAGGATGGGGAGGTATAACTGTCCAGCAGCAATAGCACGAGCACAGGTAGATGGGACTAGCTCACTGGGCAACACAGTCAGCATGGATGAGTTGGGCTGAAGGGCTTGCTTCCGTGGTGTAGGACTCGTTCACTCCAGAAATAAAATAAAGATCAAAAGATACAAAGAAAAACAGATTCCTGATGTATTAGTGTGAAATTGTAAAATCCACATCAACATGAATACTATAATGTTTTGGATGGGGCCCCATGCGCTCTCACTCAGTGTTACAACGTAACTGGCCTGAATACACCAGCCTGTTGCAGAAACACAGCACTGCTGTATGGCATTTTCTTCGTGCACTGTCCTGATCTGAGCTGCATTGAAAAGGGTGACTGAGTCCCACGTGTTTGATAGGTTCAGTTTGCAGGCCAATATCCAAACACCAAGAGGCAGAAAAAGCTGCTTTCAAGGCTATCCATCAGGTGGTGTGTGGTATATGCAGTGAAAGTTGCACCAGAGGCCATTTGCTCTCTCAAAGGCCAACTGGGTCATCAGTGTTAGTCGAAGAAGAGCCCTTGGGCTTCCAGTCCCATGTTGATTGGTTGCCCGTGGTCAGCTGGTGACTGAGTGGTCAATGTCTGGCAGTGTTAAGCAATCCCAAGAAGATAGGGAATATATTGGAAAATATCACGTTGGGAATTCATATTCACTTGGAAAGACCAGGATTAATCAAAGCTTGTCATCATGTATTTGTTGGGAACAGATTCAGTCTGATAAGATTGACTAAATTTTTCAAAAGGTTTAACAGGATATATTGATGAGGGCAGTGATGTTGATCTAATCTACATGGACTTCAGTAAGGCCTTTGATAAAATCCCCATGGGAGACTGATCCAAAATGCTGGAACCCATGGCAAATTGGATCCAGAATTGGTAACAAGAGACTAAGGGTGAGAGTGAAGGGATGTTTGTTGGGAAGCTTGTGGCCAGGGATGTGCCATAGAGACCCATTTGTTTTACTCAGGGGTCCCCAACCTTTTTCGCACTGCAGACCGGTCTCATATTGACAATATTCTTGCAGACCGGCCGACCGGGGTGGGGGGCGGGGAGCAGTTGCCAACGGACAAGAGTAGCAGTCAAATACGCTGCGTTTACCCCAAGAAAGACTACAATGACCATGAAGCCTTGCGCGGGCACCAGTGCGCATGCATAACTTGCACGTGCGTGTACGATTTCTCTCCACAAATCGTTTTTGGCGATTCTTTTCAGGCGGTGGGCGGGGGGTGGGTGTTAATCACGACCGGAATACAGATGATAATTAGCTAATGCACTCAATTTCGTTTCTAAAAGGGTTTATCTAACAAGTTTAATATTAAACACACTGCGCATATTTTCCTTGCATGAATATAGTGATAAGTCAATTATCAGGGGAGCTTGAAGTAAGTGGTGAACGAACTTACAGTAGAAGTGGTAGAGGCAAGTTCGATATTATCATTTAAGGAAAAATTGGATAGGTATATGGACAGGAAAGGAATGGAGGGTTATGGGCTGAGTGCAGGTCGATGGGCCGAGGTGAGAGTAGCGTTCAGCACGGACTAGAAGGGCAGAGATGGCCTGTTTCCATGCTGTAATTATTATATAGTTATGTAAGTCAATAGCATCATAACATTTTAAGTATCATTTGGATATTAAACATTCAGCACATATTTTCCCCGTATGAACATATAAAATCATTGCAACACACCAATATCGCTGAAACAGTGGGAGCCCTGGGCTTGTTTCCCTGCAACAAGACGGTGCCATCAAAGGGTGATGGGAGACAGCGATTCTCTAAGGGGGTTCCTTATGTCCAGTCTATTCCGCAATTTAGTTTTCGTTGCATTCATTGCAGAGATACATTGGAAATGGAAGCAACATTTTCAGTGCTTCCATGGCTATCTCAGGATATTCAGCCTTGACTTTGATCCGGAATGCTGGCAGAGATGTTATGTAAAACATACTTTTCAGCCCGCCGTCATTTGCAAACTCGAGGAGTTGATCTTCTTCCCGCACTGACACGGATGACGTGCGGGTAATGACCTCACGTGCGTAATGGCTCAACAGCGGGCGTGACAGGGAACGAGGAAAAGTGCAGCTGACTCATATCGCCAAATCATATCGTTTCCTCACGGCCCGGTAGCGCATACTCTGCGGCCCAGTACCAGTCCGCGGCCCGGTGGTTGGGGACCGCTGGTTTTACTGTTCAAACATGAATGTAAATGGAAAAATTATTATCAGTAATTCTGCAAATGACATGGAAATAGTGTTGTTAATAGGAAGATATTTGAATGCAACTGTATGACATTTAGATAAATGCTTAGAATGATACAAAATGATTAGTTATAAGACAGAGCAATAAAAAATAACAAAGTAAGTTTATTATCAAAGTACATAAACTGTATGTTGCCATACTACCTTGCAATTCAATTCCTTAGAGGTATTTCCAAGAATAAATAAATATAATAGTATTTTAAGGAAACTGTACATAAATAGACAGAGATGGACAAACAACAAATGTCAAAAAGAAGACTAATAAAAATAATACTGAGAACATGAATTGTAGAGAGTCTTTGAAAGTGAGTCTGTAGGTCATAGAATCGGTTCAGAGTAGTGGTATGAGAAGTTATCCACACTGCTTCTGGAGCCTGATGGTTGAAGTGTAATAACTGTATCTGAACCTGGTGTTGTGGAATCGAAGGCTTCTGATGGTAGTAGTGAGAAGAAGGTATGGCCTGGATGGTGAGGATCTTTGATGATGGATGCTGCTTTCTTGTGGCAGTGCTCTATTTAATGTACTCAAAGTTCTAATAAAGGTAGGACGTAAACATAGGGTCTTGAGGAACAAATCCAAAGATTCCTCAAAGGGGGCAGGACAGATAGTGAGGGTGGCCTGGGCTGGAGGGTCCCAGTTCAGAGGGGAGATTGAAGAGACTGAGTTTGTCTTTATTTGAGGGGGAGCAGATAGAGGTATACCAATGTATGAGGGGCATCTGGTAGAAGGGCAGAAACTTTTCCCCACAGCTGAGATACTAAAACTACAAGATGTAGATCTTGTGTAAGAGGTAAATGATTTGAAGGTTTAACTGAAAGAGAGTGTGGAGAGTTTGAGACCTGGAATACACTGCCTGAAGGGAGTTGGAGGCTGAGGCTCTCACATTTAACAAGTTTCTGGACAAGCACTTCAGTTGCATGGGTACACAAGTCCACAGGTCAAGTGCTAGTAATTGGAAATGGTATGATAGGTAGTTATAGGTAATTGCTAGTCCGCATAACCATGGGGCTCATGTTCTCTCACAATATTTGGATTTTCCCTGAAGTACACTGTTTAATCAAGAAAGTTTAACTGCAGGAAGTTCTAGCATGTGCATGAGAAGCTCATTCTATGCAGGATTTTTATTAAACTTTTGTCAACTAGCTTCTCTGCCTAATGAGGGCAAACACAACCAAATTCATGTATCAATGTTGTCCAGAAACCTATCAGAAACTCATAAAACCGTAAGACGAAGGAGCAGAAGTAGACCATTCAGCCCATCAAATCTGACCTGCCATTTCATCATGGCTGATTTATTATCCCTCTCAACCCCATTCTTTTACCTTCTCCGCATAACCTTTGACACCCTAACTAGTCAAGAAACTATCGACTTCCACTTTAATTACTGTATACCCAATGATTTGGCCTCCACAGCTGTCTGTGGCAATGAATTCCACAGTCTCACCACCCTCTGGCTAAAAACAATCATCCTCTGTTCTAAATGGAAGGCCTTCTATTCTGATGCTGTGCCCTGTGGTCCATGAATCCCATTATACAAAACATCCTTTCCACGTCATCTCTATCTAAGTCTTTCAATATTCAATAGATTTCAATGAGATCCCCCTCATTCTTCTAAGCTCCAGTGAATACAAGCTGAGAGCCATCAACGCTTCTGATATGTTAACTCTTTCATTCGTGGAATTATTCTCATGAACCTCATCTGGATCTTCTCCAATGCCAGCACATCTTTCCATAGGTAAGGGACCCAAAACTGCTTACAATACTCCATGTGCAATCTGACTAATGCCTTATAAAGCCTCAGCATTACATCTTTGCCTTTATACTCTCGTCCTCTTGAAGTGAATGCCAACATTGCATTTGCCTTAATTATCACTGACTCAGTCTGCAGGTTAACCTTTAGGGAATCCTTCACGAGGACTCCCAAGTCCCTTTGCACCTCTGACTTTTGAATTTTCTCCCCATTTAGAAAATAGTCTATGCCTTTATTCCTTCTACCAAAGTGCATGACCAAAAACTTCCTTCATTTCTTCCTCCACAAATGTCTTTCCAAAATATTTCATCTAGTCTCCTTCCCTACTTGCTCCTCATTGCAGAGTTACCGCCTCCCAGCCATCTCTTCTCTCCTGTCCACCACCTCATCCTACCAGCACAACCCCACCTTAGCATCAGCAAACCATGGGATATCATTTCCACAATAAAATGATGCAGGTCTGACCCTAAACCTCTCAACATTCATACTTTGCAAACCCCCTGATTTTCCCTTGTGCTGCAGGGATCTTCACACATGACAGAAATGTAGTACCTGTATATTGCTGCTGCCAGTAATGTTGTTGTATGTCACATGTAGCCAAAACCTGTGGAAGATGGGTGACATGTCAAACTTTTCTCTACAGGTGGATGATTCCAGACCTGACACAAGGCAGGAAGCAGTTGATCCAGTTTGCAGGATCGTAAACATTCTGCATAACCACAATGTGTGTGAAATGTTACACAACAACGAGAGCTTTGACCCTGAGCAGCATCTCCAGGTGAGAAGTGTGGGGCACATGCAATGTTGCTGAGGGAGAAATAGCTTCATTCCTTGCATCATGTGCCCTGGTCAGCTTGATTCATTTTTAAAAGCTTTCTCTTTTGTTCAAATGCATCAATGAAACCTGGTCACCATTATGTATTGTTTAAGTAATACAGAGGGAGGTAATCTATTCTAACCAGCCCACACTGATGGGAACCGGAGTGATAGTGCTGAGGATTAAGTAGTTGGTTTACAAACAAAAGCAATCTGTAGCGAGACTCCCAGCAAGGAGAGGCTGATGACAGGGCAAAATTGCAGTCAACAGAGCAAGTTGCAATGTAAAAGGGCGGACAAAATTGAAAAGGGTGAATACAGGACTGAATGTGTTATTTTTGAATGTGTGCAGTATGTGGAATAAGGTAGATGAACGTGTAGCACAGTTACAGATTGGCATAGATGATGTTGTAGGCATCACTGAATTGTGGCTGAAAGAAGATTATAGCTGGGAGTTTAATATCCAAGGATACACATTGTATCGACAGGCAGGAGGGCACATGGAGTGGCATTGCTCTGTTAGTGAAAAATGAAAGCAAATAATTAGAAAGAGGAGACATAGGTGTTTAATAATTGTGGATAGAGCTAAGGAACTGCAAAGGTAAATGGACCCTGATGGGAGTTGTATGCAGACCCCCCCTCAAACAGTAGTAAGGATGTGGTCCACAAATTACAACGGGAGGTAGAAAATGCATGCCAGAGGGAAATGTTACAAATGATCATGGGAGACTTCAATATGCAGGTAGATTGGGCTGGATTCCAGGAGGGGTTGTTTCTGGAATGCCAACAAGATGGATTTTTAGAACAGTTCGTGGCTGAGCCCAGTAAGGGATCAGCTATTCTGGATTGGGTGTTGTGCATTGATCCAGATTTAATTAGAGAGCTTCAGGTAAAATAACTCTTAAGGGAAAGTGATCATAATATGATCAAATTCACCCTGAATTTTGAGAAAGAGAAGCTAAAGTCAGATGTATCAGTATTATAGTGGAGTAAAGGTAATTACAGAGACACGAGAGAGGAGTTGGCCAGAATTGAATGGAAAAGAATACTGGCAGGGATGACAATAGAGCAGCGATACCAACAGAAGGCAACTAAAAAAGTCATTAAGAAGGAAAAGATGGAATACGAAAGTAAGCAAGCAAATAATATTAAAAAGGATACCAAAGGTTTCTTCAGATACATGAAGTGTAAAAGAGAAGAGAGAGTAGATCTCTGACCTCTTGCTTCAGCAGTCTGAAGTACCCATCTGCTTTAAGCAGGCTTCACTTTAACCAGACCCTTAAAAGAACATGGTAACCTCCCTCAATGACAATCATGCAGTGGCATTTACATCCACAGTGTAGAAGTGTTTTGAGAGGTTGGTGATGAAACATATCAACTGTCTGAGAAGAGATTTGGATCCGCTCCAATTTGTCCACCAAAACAACAGGTCCACAGCAGGTGCCATCCTATTGGCTTTTCACTCTATCCTGGAACACCTGGACAGCAAAGATACATACATCAGGATGCTCTTTATCTACTACAGCTTGGCATTCATTACCATCATCCCCTCAAAATTAATCAATAAGCTTCAAGACATTGGCCTCAATAACTCATCATACAATTGGATCCTTGATTCCTCACCTGCAGATTCCAATCAGTCTGGATTGATAACAACATCTCCTCCACAATCTCCATCAGCACAGGTGCACCACAAGGCTATGTGCTTAGCTCCCTGCTCTACTGGCTTTACACTTATGGCTATGTGGCTCCAATGACACCATTGTCGAAGGCCGAATCAGCATAAAAGAGGGAGACTGAAAATCTGTCTGAGTGGTGCCATAACAAAAACTTCTTCCAACCCCAAGGACCTGATAATTAACGTCAGAAGGAGGAAACCAAAGGTCCATAAGCCAGTCCTTATCAGAGGGTTGAAGGTGGACAGGGTCAGCAAATTTAAATTCCTTGGTGTTGTCACTTCAGAGGACCTGCCCTGGGCCAAACACATAAGTGCAATTATGAAGAAAGCATGGCAGCACCTCTACTTCCGTAGGAGTTTGCAAAGATTCGATGTGACAACTATACTTTTGACAAACTTCTAAAGATGTGTGGAGACTATATTGACAGTCTGCATCACAGCCTGGTATGGAAACACCAAAGTCCTTGAACAGAAAATCCTATGAATAGTAGTGGATATGGCCCAGTCCATCAAGGTCAAAGCCCTCCCCACCACTGAGCATTGTTGCAGGAAAGTAGCATCTATCATTAAGAACCCCCACCACCTAGATCATGCTCTCTTCTCACCACTGCCATCTGGAAGAAAGTACAGGTGATTCAAGACAGACAGCACCAGAGTCACGACCAGTTGTTACCCCTCAACCGTCAGACTCCAACCAAAGGAGATGTTTCCACTTTCAAGGACCTTCATCTCATGTTCTTGCTGTTTATTGCTTTTTATTTATTATTATTCTTTTTTTTTTGTATTTCCACACTGGTTGAATGCCTAGTGGGTGCGGTCTTTCATAGAACATAAAACATAGAATAGTACAGCGCAGTACAGGCCCTTTGGCCCACAATGTTGTGCCGACCCTTAAACCCTGTCTCCCATATAACCCCCCCCCACCTTAAATTCCTCCATATACCTGTTTAGTAGTCTCTTAAACTTCACTAGTGTATCTGCCTCCACCACTGACTCAGGCAGTTCATTCCACGCACCAACCACTCTCTGAGTAAAAAACCTTCTTCCAATATCCCCCTTGAACTTCCCACCCCTTACCTTAAAGCCATATCCTCTTGTATTGAGCAGTGGTGCCCTAGGGAAGAGGTGCTGGCTGTCCACTCTATCTATTCCTCTTAATATCTTGTACACCTCTATCATGTCTCCTCTCATCCTCCTTCTCTCCAAAGAGTAAAGCCCTAGCTCCCTTAATCTCTGATCATAATGCATACTCTCTAAACCAGACAGCATCCTGGTAAATCTCCTCTGTACCCCTTCCAATGCTTCCACATCCTTCCTATAGTGAGGCAACCAGAACTGGACACAATACTCCAAGTGTGGCCTAACCAGAGTTTTATAGAGCTGCATCATTACATCGCGACTCTTAAACTCTGTTCCTCGACTTATGAAAGCTAACACCCTATAAGCTTTCTTAACTACCATATCTACCTGTGAGGCAACTTTCAGGGATCTGTGGACATGTACTCCGAGATCCCTCTGCTCCTCCACACTACCAAGTATCCTGCCATTTACTTTGTACTCTGCCTTGGAGTTTGTCCTTCCAAAGTGTACCACCTCACACTTCTCCAGGTTGAACTCCATCTGCCACTTCTTAGCCCACTTCTGCATCCTATCAATATCTCTCTGCCATCTTCAACAATCCTCTACACTATCCACAACACCACCAACCTTTGCGTCGTCTGCAAACTTGCCAACCCACCCTTCTATCCCCACATCCAGGTTGTTAATAAAAATTACAAAAAGTAGAAGTCCCAGAACAGATCCTTGTGGGACACTACTAGTCACAACCCTTCAATCTGAATGTACTCCCTCCACCATGACCCTCTGCCTTCTGCAGGCAAGCCAATTCTGAATCCACCTGGCCAAACAACCCTGGATCCCATGCCTTCTGACTTTCTGAATAAGCCTACCATGTGGAACCTTGTCAAATGCCTTACTAAAATTCATATAGATCACATCCACTGCACTACCCTCATCTATAAACCTGGTCACCTCCTCAAAGAACTCTATCAGGCTTGTTAGACACAATCTGCCCTTCACAAAGTCATGCTGACTGTCCCTGATCAGACCATGATTCTCTAAATGGCCATAGATCCTATCTCTAAGAATCTTTTTCCAACAGCTTTCATTGATTCTATTATGGATTTATTGAGTATATAATAAAATGAACCTCAGTGTTGTAAAAATTTACTTCAAACTTTGAATTTTGTCCCATTTAAACACCTGGTACTATAGAGTCTTTGCCACTGGAGAAGTTAAAATCACCCACTCTACAACCTTGTTTTTACAGCTTGCTATGATCTGCCTGCATATCTGTCCCTGTGTCTCCCACTGCCTATTGGAGAGTTTATAACATAATCCCATCATAATGATTACGTCTCTCTTATTCCTGAGTTCTACCAGGTGGCACCACTGGATGAGTACTGGATAATATTTTATGGTGTTATGATCAAATACTACCGATGTTCATCCAATATGGGTCAGGTTTTCTCTTTGCACCAGCATAGCCTGACGGTCCTGCTGCACACATCCCACATCTCTCCATTTTACAGCATGTTTGTTTGTGTTCTCACTCTCATCTAGTATGTTGTTTGATCCTTGTATGTTGATCCTTGTTTGCTCTCTCTACCCATGTATATCAACTCACTCACTAAATACCCTTTTAGCCTGTTCTCGCCTTAGTAGAGATAATCTCTTTGTCCAATTTCTCTCTTCCCATTTTCTCTGAAACTTATTTATTTTACTTCTTTCACACCTCTAATGAAGGATTTAGGAATTGAAATCCTAACTGTGCTGAAGTTGCCTAGCCTGAATGATTCCTGCATTTACTGTTTTTAATTTCAGGTTTCCTGCAGTTTTTGATTTAGTTTTATTAGTGACCCTCTCGCCTCTTCAAAATGTTTACCTCTAATAATTCCACAGGTCCCTCGGGTCTTTCCATTCATCAGCCTTCAAAGTTCAAAGTAAATTTATTATCAAAGTATGCATATGTCACCCTAAGAGATTCATTTTCTTGTAGATATTCACAGTACAACAAAGAAATACAATAGAATCAATGAAAACTACGTACAAATACTGACAAACAACTAATGTGCAAATGAAGTCAAACCATTAAAATACAAAAAATAATAATAATAAATAATACTGAGATGATGAGTTGCTGAGTCCTTGAAAATGAGTCTGTAGGTTATGGAATCAGTTCAGAGTTGAGGCGAGCAAAGTTATCCACACTGGTTCAACAGCCTAATAGGTGAAGGGCAATAACTGTTCTTGAACCTGGTGATGTGAGTCCTAAAGCACCTGCACCTCATTCATTCCTGTATATGAGCTCAAGTACTAATGCCACTGAACTTCATCAAAATTCTGTTCCTGCTTCCAGTGGAATTTCTAACAGGATCAACCAGTTCAGGAGGTTAAAACTGTTAAAACAGTCTTTTCCAAAGCTCTGACTGCCAGGGACGCTTGGCTCCATCAAGACTGGAGACTGAGAGGGGAGATTGTCCCTGTGCACAGGATCCCCATGCTCCAGAGACTCCATCAGTCAGTAGCCAGTGAGGGGTGAGTTCAAAACACTTATTGGAGCCTTAGCTATGTTTCCAATAACACCCTTACCACCTCAGAATGTCCCTCAAACTGTCACAGCTGTTAGAGTGTTTCCAAATGTAATCACTGTTGTGTTGCATCCCACCCTGAAGAGCAAAATCCTACTAAGACCACTATAATTAATCTTTGTAAAGAACAAATCTTGAGCATGACACTGAGTAGATCTCCCCAGATCTTTAGACTTGTACCATGGGCTGCTGATCACAGAAACTTTGCACTCCTAAGAAAAGAGGTCAAGTGTTTCATGTGAAGCAACCTCATCTCTCAGTGCACTGGGTAGAAGGCATGGTTAGTGTGCCATGCCTAAAGTGGGACAAAGCAGCCACTGTCCAGACATGAGATATCTATCACATTCCTGGCACCAAAAATGTCAGGGTCTGTGTCAATTACTTTTGGTCAAGAACCCACAGCCATCTGCTCACTAGCTGTGAGGATTCAATGGTGATGCTATGACCTAAGGAGAAAGTTGCTCAAATTGTAAAATAACATTGCAAAACAACATTTTTCCTTTGCAAGACAACATAGACTAGGTGCCATGTGTTGGTGAATTGAGACTGTGGATCTCAAAGGAGAAGGAAGATGTTTGAAGTATTTGATGTCTGAGTTCAATGCTATTAGCTGATTAGGTCCAGGACATCAGTGAAAGGGAGAACAGAAATGTTGGATTGAATGTGGTAGGCTGGGAACATTGGACTCCATATGGAAGACTAGGAATGTTGGACTAAATGTGGAAGGATAGGAAGTTCACTTCAGTTACACTGAGGTTGTATTATAACATAACAGCTCAGGTAGCATACTTAAGTCTGAGGGAGTTCCACAGAAATTCACAGAATGATCCTGAGGTTGAAAGGTGAGACACCATGAGGAAAGGTGGCGGAACTTGGTGGGTGAATATATCTTAGAAGGTACAACAGATATCAAGATCTGAGGAAACTTGGAATGAAATTTTTAAACTGGTTAATACTTCATCTCTATGTGCTCTCCATTCCCTCATACAATTTAAGGTAGTACATCGAGTCCATATGACTAAAGATAAGCTATCTCGTTTTTATTCGGATATATCTTCCTACTATGACACATGTAATAATGGAGAAACTTAATTAATTCATATGTTTTGGACTTGTCCATGTCTTGAAAAATATTGGAAGGAAATTTTTCAAGCTTTTTCTTTACTTTTCAAAGTCAATTTTAAGACTAATCCTCTGACGGCCCTATTCGGTATTGTTGCAGGACAAGATATATAGCTGAAGACATCAGATTTACATATTTTGGCCTTTAGCTCTCTTATAGCTATGTGGGAACTTTTGTTTAAATGGAAAGATGCTTTTCCTCCTACTCATGGTCAATGGTTATACGACATTATGTCATGCTTAGATTTAGAGAAGATTCGTTGTTCAATTTCTGAATCTCGTCAAGACTTTCAAACATTGTGGGGACCCTTTCTGAATTATTTTCAAAATTTTCAAAACTCTCAATTCGTTGTTTAAATTTAGATGTTGGTTATTATTAATTTTTATTATACGAGAAGGTATTTTACCTTTTTTTTTCTCCTTAATAAACAGCTTCGGTCTTGGTAGGGGTTAGACTTTTTCTGTAATAAATTAGTATATTTCAATATAACTATTGACTAATCTACGTGAATACGGGGCAATGAGATTGTTATTATGAATAGATATAATGTAATTGGTAGTTTTTTTAAAATCTTTTTTGACCTTTTATATATACTTTCTTATACTCTGTCTTCTTCTATGTAGAAACTAAACTAATAAAAATATTGAAAAGAAGGTACAGAAAGAATTGATCAGTTTGTTTAAATCCCATAGAGTATCTCAAAGTTCACAAACCAGCTCCTAGGAAACAATTCACTATTGGAGAATATGGAATCTCGTGCAAGACAGGAAATGCTGGCCTTATCTCTGCAGTTGCTAGAGAAGTCAGTGATGGCTGTGGCATTCACACTGATGGATCATGAAAAGAAGAACATGTCCTTCAGCAACATAGGTAAACAAAGTGGGAGACTAGAGTATACCACCTCAGAGCCCAGACCTTGAAGCCACAGTGAAAGGGGACAGGGCAAAAAGGGACAGAAAGGCCTGACCATTCAGAGAGCCCTGACCATGGGGCCAATGCTGAAACGGTCAGAAAGTCCTGACCGTGAGGCCAAAATGAAAGGGAACAGACAGCCCATGCCATGGGGTCAGGATGTAAGGGGTCAGAGAGCCCTGACTGTGTGGCCAGGGTGAAAGGGGTCAGACAGACCTGACTGTGTGGCTATGGTCAAAAGGGACAGAGATCCCTGACCGTGAGGCCAGGGTAAAAGAAGACATCTTGTAAGGGGACAGGGTAAAAGGAGACAGATGGCCCTCACCATGGGGCCAAGTTGAAAGGGTTGAGAGAGTCCTGATGGTGGGGCCAGGGTGAGGGAGGACAGAGATCCCTGACCATGTGGCCAGGGTGAAAGGGGACAGAGATCCCTGACCATGTGGCCAGGGTGAAAGGGAACAGAGATCCCTGACTGTGGGTCAGCATGAAAGGGATCAGACAGACCTGACTGTAGAGCCAGGGTAAAAGGGGACAGAAAACCCTGACTGTGGGGCCAAGGTGAAAGGGGACAGAGAGCCCTGACTGTGGGGCCCTTGTGATAGAGACACACTATGTTGGCACCTATGTGATGGGAACATATTATGCTTTAATTTCACACCCAATCAGGTCCCAACAGGTCACAAAATACTGAGCAACTAATTCACGTTTCCCGAGGGCAATTCAGAGGTGGGGAAAGCTGGAATACATGACTGAATTAACATTATTTGTCTCAAACACCAGCATAAAAAGTGGATGATCCCAGACAAGAAGGTACCAGAATGCATGTGCAGCTCAGGGTCATGCCACTATGTCCCTGGCTTCGACTGGTATCGCACCTCCCTCTGTGATTTCTCTCCATCTTTATCATCTATTCTCTCTGTCTCACCAGAAGTTGAAATGGAAGTTCTGCGGAATCGCAATGTTTCAGCTGCAGAAACGGTGACGCTGTCAGCAAAGGGGAACCAGCTGGACATTCACTGGCGGTCAGTCACTGACAGAGAAGACCCTGGTAAGACCCACATCAACTGCTGCTCACAGTATGATGCACAGCTAAGGCAGTTGACATCGAAAACAACCCTTAGCATCAGCTTCCCTCGTTCCTCAGATAGAGCCAATGTTTATAAAGAGATGTCAAGATGGCAAGACCCTTAACAGTGCTGATGAGCAGAGGGATCTTGGGGTCAAAATTTATAGTCCCCTAAAAGTGGCTAGACATGTTGATAGGGTGGTTACGAAGGCCTTTATTAGTGGAAGCACCGAATTCAAAAGTCATGAAGTTATGTTGTAGCTTTATAAAACTCTAGTTAGGCCGGCCGCAACTGAAGCATTGCATACAGTTCTGGTCAACCATTATAAGAAGAATCTTGAGGTTTTGGAAGAGAGTGCAGAAGAGGATTACCAGAATGCTGTCTGGATTACAGGTTGGACAAACTTGGGTTGTTTTCTCTGGAGTAGCAGAGGCAGATCTGATAAAGGTTTATAAGATTATTAGAGGCACAGATAGAGTAGGCAGACAATATATTTTTCTCAGGGTTGAAATGTCTCATACCAGAGGTCATGCATTTAAGGTGAGATGGAGTAATTTCAAAGGACTTGTGAAGGGCAAGTTTTTCCACAGAGACTGCTGGCTGGAAATGCATTGCCTGGCGTAGTGATAGAGGCAGGTACATTAGAGAGGCATTTAGATAGGCACATTAATGTGAAGAAAATGAAAGGATATTAACATTGTGTAGGCAGAAGAGATCAGTTTAGTTGGTCTTTTGATTATTAATTTAATTGGTTCAGCACAACATTGTGGGTCAAAGGGCCTTATTGATGTAGAGATCAGTGTTGGTCAAAATACTAGAAATTATGTCCCCTCTCCCAGTGAAATCATGGCTCTGACATGTTTAAACATTCCCTGAGACAAATCAGCAGCCTCTCAGTGGTACAATGGAACTCTGAGCCTGTGCTTCCCTGCGGCTGTAGGTTTCTGTGGCAAAACAGGCTGAGACATGTGTTGTCCAGTGGGTTTCCCTGGCTGAGGAGGCTGAGAATTCCAGTCTGCTGTGCTGCCCATTTCTAACCTACGGGGTTTGTCTTGGCAGATGTTGTCGGTGTAGCTTTAATTGCCTTCTCCCAGATGGATGTTGTGTTGAATCATGGAGAGGAACTGCTGATTAACTCACACGTCCTGACTGCAACATCAACCCATCAGAGCGATCAGGAACTGGACCAACCTATCAACATTACCTTCCAGAACAAAAAGGTCAGTGAAGTTTCCCAAGCAAGTGCTGTGCCAAGGAGCTTATCACAGGTCAGGACCTCCCAGAAGATCTTCAGGTTGCATTCTGCACCCTGCACTGAGTGTCCGAAGGCACAGTTATGGTGTCGCGCAGTCACCACATACTGACACAGCCTGGTGGGGACACAGCGCAACCTGTGTAACATTGAGAGATGCAGGGAGGTGGGAGATACAGAAGAACGGGATGCAGCACAGTGGCTGCATAGTTGGATCTGTAATGTTGTCACTGCGTAAGACCATAAGACATAGGAGCAGAACTAGGCCATTCAGCCCATCGAGTCTGCTGCACCATTCCATCAGAGCTGATCCCAGATCCCACTCAACCCCAGACACCTGCCTTCTCGCCATATCCTCTGATACCTTAACCAATCAGGAAACTATCAACTTCTGCCTTAAATATACACAGACTTAGCCTCCACCATAGTCTGTGACAGCGCATTCCACAGATTTACTGAATCTTCAGCCATCTCTGCTCTGCCATCATCCCTGCCAGTATGCTCTTCCAATCCACCTGAGCAAGCTCCTCTCTCATGCCACTGTAGTTCCCTTTATTCCATTGTAATACTGATACTTGTGAGTTATGCTTCTCCATTTAAAATTGCAGAATAAATTCAATCATATTATGATCACTGTCTCCTGACGGTTCCTTTCCATTAAGCTCTCTAATAAGATCTTGCATAGCCTTTCCCTGTTCAAACACCAGCTGCTCTGAAAAGCCATCTCGTAGGCATTCAACAGATTCCCTCTCTTGCGATCCAACACCAACCTAATTTTCCCAATCTCCTTGCATATTGAAGTCCCCCATTAAAATTGTGACATTACCCTTATTACATACCTTTTCCAGCTCCCTTTGCAATCTTAATTCCACATCTTGACTACTATTTGGAGGCCTATATATGATTCCCATAAAGTCTGTTTTTACCCTTGCATTTTCTTAACTCCACCCACAAAGATTCAACATTCTCTGACCCTAAGCCACCTCTTTCTAATGATGTAATTCCATCCCTTACCAACAGAGCCACACCACCGCCTATGCCTTCCTGTCTGTCCTTCCGATACAAAGTATACCCTTCAATGTTAGGCTCCCAACTATGGCCTTCTTTCAGCCATGACTCAGTGATGCCCACAATGTCATACTGACCAATCTCTAATTGTGCCACAAGTTTGTCCATCCTGTTGCAAATGCTATGTGCATTTAAATACAACACCTTTGGTCCTGCATTCTTCACCCCTTTGAATTTTGCCTCTGTGGTACAATTTAACTCTTTGCTCTGTCTGCATTTGTACCCAATCATTGGCTTGTCCTTTCTTACATTCATTTTACATCTATCATCTACCTGTAAACCTGCTGGCTCATCCTCGGCTGTATAGTACTGCTTCCCATCCCCTGCTATATTAGATTAAACTACTCCCAACAGCTCCAGTATATCTGCCCACAAGAATATTGGTTCCCCCTTGGATTCAAATTGAACCTATCCCTTTTGTACAGGTCGCACTTGCCACAGAAGAGGTCTCAGTTATCCAGAAATACGAATATACATGATGGAAGATGCAGTGGAGAGAGATACAATGTGTTTTTCGCTGTGGTGGGAGTGGCAGTGTGTTTTTCTACTGTGTGGTGGGAGTTGCAGTGTGTTTTTCACTGTGTGGTGGGAGATGTAGTGTGTTTTTCACTGTGTGAAGGGAGATGTAGTGTGTTTTTCACTGTGTGAAGGGAGATGTAGTGTGTTTTTCACTGTGTGGAGGGAGTTGTAGTGTGCTTTTCACTGTGGTGGGAGTTGCAGTGGGTTTTTCACTGTGGTGGAAGATGTAGCGTGTTTTTCACTGTGTGGAGCGAGATGTAGTATATTTTTCACTGTGTCTTGGTACCTGAGATAATGATAACCCAATTCCATTATCATTTCCAGTCCTCTTATAAGGGTGGAAAAGTACTGAAGTTCTCTGTTGGCCTAAACCAGTCAGTAATGTTTGCTGTTGTCTCCTTCTCCAGGCGAAGGAACCCCAAGTTCAAGTGCTGTGTATCACCTTAAACCACACAGTGGGTGAGAGCCACTGGTCACGTCAAGACTGCACTCTGTTGAAGGCTAACACAACACACACCATGTGCCAGTGTAAACGCCTCGCCAGCTTTGCTGTGTTGATGGCCCTCTACGAAATCCAGGTACAGTGCACTGCATCCAAAGGGAGAGGTCCATGCGTCATCAACGGGAGTAAAGCTGCCTGTGGATTATTCTCAAGTGTTGTACTTATTTAGTACCTAAGCAAAAATAAAAAGTGTTAGAAGCATTCCTACCATTTAACTCCTTGAATCAACTCATTCAGTGAACAATTGAGCCAACAGGACCTCTGGCATCAGTCTCCTGCCCCAGCCTCTTCGTCCAACCTTGAATGTCAAGTGGCATAGTAGTTTTGTTTACCAAAGTGGATGACCTGATATTTTCAACATCACATGCATCTGCTGAATCCATACTAACTCATTTCTCCTACCCATATCCTCCTCTTCATATGCCCACATGGTCACCTCGCTTTTTATCAATTCTGGACCTGGATACATTACCCTTGATTTCCACGTGCCGGTTTCCTCCCACATATCAATGGCAAATGGTTTGGTGGTTAACTGGCTGCTGTAAATTGCCCCAAGCTTGTAGGTCAGTGGTTGAAGTTCAAGTTTAAGTTCATTTTTACCATCATCTGACTGTACCCGTATACAAATGAACGAAACAATGTTTCTCCAGACCACAGTGCGCCTGCAAAACATATATCATATGCAGTACATAAACCAAAGTATTATCATAAATAGATCATTAAAATACAATTCACAATGGCATAGGTAAATGGCACAGTAAACAGCTCACTGCCCTAGTGACAAGACCTCAGTGGTGGCAGGATACTCATTAGTCTCACAGCTGTTAGCCAGTTTGATGCTTCTGTACTTCCTTCCTGATGGTAGTGCATCAAAGAGATTGTGGGATGGGTGGTAGGGATCCTCAACAATGCTTTGTACTCTTCACTCTCAATATTTCCAGTAAATATAACAAATGGAGGGGAGGGAAACCCCAATGATCCCCTCAGCAGTTTTACTTTCCTCTCTAGGTCTGATGCCTTGCAGCTTCTACACTGTACAATGATGCACTCAAAAGTGCCCATATAGAATGTTGTTAGAATGGGGACGGGGACACCTTACATGCTTCTGTCTCCTCTGAAAGTGTAGATACTGCTGTGCCTTCTTGTCTAGTGAGGAGGTGTTATGAAGAAGAAGAAGAAAGCACTTAATTCCGAGTGGAGTCATCGGGACGCCATCATGATGGTGTTTTTTTAGCAAACTTCCTTATTTTTACGAGGCTGAGTTACTAGCTTGACGCTCAACCCAGCACGGATGGAACGTGTGCAACGGAGACGAGGTACTATGGGTCCAGGTTAAATCATCCACCAAGAAAGGTCATGCTCTTCGCACTGTCCATGCCAGAACCATTGATGTGCAATTGAGAGTGGCTGACATGTGCTTTCTTGAATTCCACAATCATATCTTTTGTTTTTCCACATTGAGACTTGTGTTGTTGATCACATACCATTTGACAATCCTCTCTACCTACCTCTGTATGCTAACTCATCATTGTTTCTGATGAGACCAACCTCTGTAGTATCATCAGCAAACATGATGATGCTGTATGAGCTGGATCTGGCAGTGCAGTTATGAGCCAATAACGGGTTGAGCACAGAGCCCTGGGGAGAACCAATTCTCAACGTGATGGTTGGTGATGCCGTCAACTTGAACTGACTGGGGATTTTCCATCAAGAAGTCAATGATCCAGTTGAAGAGAGGGATGTTGAATCCCAATGAGAACAGTTTACCAAGCATCCTTTGAGGAATGATCATGTTAAATGCTGAGCTGAAGTAGGTGAACAACATCCTGATGTATGTTCAAACTCTGAAGTCTCTCTCTAATACTAGTTGGGTTGCATATGCAGAAGCCACACAGGAAAGCTATCTCAAGCTTGTCTAGTTTTTTTATAGTGACCCTCCTTCATTTCTAGTTGCCATATTCTGATTAATGTCATCTGCAATGCTCTTTAATGAATCTTGAGTATTAGCATAATTTCCACACACTGCCTGTGTGGTTTCTGCATATGCAGCCCATCTCGTATTAGAGAGAGACTGCAGAGTTTCAATGCGCTTGTTTGCATTAGGCTGAAGTCCTGCAGTCACCACCGTCCACCTAGAAGTTGATTTGGAGCAGAAGTTGAACACGTTCTGCATGAAGCTGAAAAAAATCAGCTGTTTCAACACAACAGTTGACACTGTTGATTCCAACGAGATTCAATGTGCGTGCTGCAGATGGAACCCACTCAGCAAGTGGATTGATTTCCTTGATGCAGGATTGTAAGCCTTTGTATGCACCGGACATATTTGCAGCATTGGCACAGCACTGCCCCCTGCAGTTGCTTATATCAATATTCATCTCTCCTGAAACTTTGAGCAGAGACTCACATAAAGCCTCCCCTGTGTGGCTCTCAACAGGTAGAAATCCTAAGAATCGCTCTGAATGTTTCCACCAGTTGACACATAATGTAAAATGAATGTGAGCAGATCTACGTGTGCAACATCTGTGCTTGAATCGATGCTAATAGAAAAGTATTTGGCCATTTTGACTTCACTGACGATCTGACGAACTCGATCGCTCATGAGCTCAATAAACTCCTCACTGTTGCAAGGACGAGGCTGAGGACGAACCCAAGTGCAGGACATAGGCACAGGGGCAGAGTCGTGAGGCATTAGCACCGCTGCGAACGGGGAACTGGTATCCAGGAGAGTCTTTACACAGAGACAAGGTTTACATAGAGTATCCAGGAAATGATGTGGAGCTTAGAACTGACAGTCCCAAGGCATCAGGAAACAAGGTTTACTCACACTAGAATCAACCAGCGAACTGGCTGTTCCGCACGAGTTTTATCCTCTGTTCGCTAATGGTAACCAGGTATGCTGTAATTAGAGGAACCGGGAATGATTGGAAATCAGACGAGGAGATTAAGGCCCAATTAAGGAGGTAATAGCAAGATGGGGAATTGCCAGATGGGACCATGACGCTCACATGTTTTACGTGAAAGATATGAAGGGGTGCCTGATCCTGCATTTCCAAATTTCTGTATGTGCGCCTTCAAAAACAGGTCAAACTCACTTACTACCTCTACAATGCCCATGTAGTTGCCGTTACCAGGCCTGCCAAATATGTCACTGGACCCTAGGATAGCCAGTCCCCTCTCGATCAGAAACTTCACAACCGTCACCACTCTTCTCAATATGTCAGACTCGGTCCAGTAGACACACTCTGACTTGAACTGTTTTTGCAGTTCTGTATCTATTCTTCCACTGTCAGGCACTAGTGTAACATAGGTGCTAATACTGGTGCTAGCGCTAGTCTCCATTTGTCCACCGGTCTCAGACTGTGACAAGAGCAATGGTACTGTGGCATCATCAAGAACAGCTTTAAAAACTTCTGTCAATTTCAATGTCTTTTTTAATGCTTCTTTCTCACAGTCCTCTTTTTCTTGTTTCTTTTTTCTTTTCTGTCTTCCACTCTCGTTTTTTTTTGTCCGCCATGATGATAGCTACTTATTTTGGGCCCCTCTGCAGCTCTGGCCCCTGGGCTGCAGCCCAGCCTAGCCCTGCCTAAAGTCCGGCCCTGGTTGTCTGGCTCTGCAGCTTTGCATGTGTTTACCCCTGCCTAGGATCCTCCTCACTTCGACTATGTCCAGACAGGGTGCCTGTTCCTCAGGACGACGGACTTTCCTCAATGTTACATCATTCAATTAATCAAATTGTGCATTGAAAGCAGGAAGGAAGCTGTCGTTCTCATTGACATGCATTTGCCAGATGCCCCTGGTGTCACAAAGGGTCTGTGGATTTTCTGTATGTATTCATGCTTTGCCATCCTGATGGCATGGGAGAGCGTGGCTCTTGCTGACTTTAGAGTCATCCTGTCCCCCTGCTCTGAAAGCAGCATCCTGATCCGTAAGCCATGCATGAACCTTTGCAGTCACCCATGGTTTGCCATAGCAGTATAATGTCCTCAGTGGTAATTTCCTCAATGCACATCCCTATTTAACCACTCTCTCATCCTGTCTCATCATCGATGCTTATGTGATGATTGTAGGCAGCTGCATCCCTGAATATGCGCCAGTCCATGCTTTCAAAGCAGTCCTGCAGCCCTGAGGTGGCACAGTTGGTCATGTCCTGATCTCCTGTCAACTGGTTTGACTCATTTAAACAGTGGTCTGTATGCAGGGATTAGCAAAATGGATATGTATCTGAGGTGAAGGCAGGGTCTCCGAGGTGTATTTGAGGTGAGGGCAAGTTAGATCAGGGACTGCTCTTGAAACAGAGGCAGTTCTGATGCAAGGTCTTCAGTCTGAACCATTAAACCCGGTTCTTTTCCGAAAGGTGCAGCCTAACTTGTAGGATTCATGGGCGTTGGTATAAACCAGGTATACTCTCTCCTCTGGTTGTGAAGTTGACCATGATGGTAGAACTTTGGCAGAGCTGTTTTTAAGTTGGCATGATTGAAGTCACTAGCATCATGGGGTGAGCAGCTTTGAGTTTGCAGATGGTTCCATAGTGTTTTCCCAGCACTAGCATGGGGTGGGGGGGTAGTGGGATGTAAGCAGTAATAATCACAATGGCACTGAGCTCCCTCAGTAAGTAGAAAGGCTGGCATTTTACCATGAAAAGCTCTATATCTGGTGAGCATTGGGCTGTTACTACCGATGTGTCAACACAGCAGCTACTGACGTAGACACATAGACCGCCTCGGCAGATAGGCTGGAGGAAGTTGATAGGAATGTGGATAAAATAAAATGAGATTAGTGTTGAGTAGCTAGTGGCTGATATGGACTCAATGGGCCAAAGAGCTTTTTGCCAAGCTTCCTACTGTTAATGAAAATCAAGAGATCAGATGCTGAAAATCTGAAATAAAAAGCACAAAATGTTGGAAGCCCCCAGCAGGTCTGACCAGGAGTAGGAAGAAAACAAAGCTAGGTCAGGGACTGCTCTTGAAACAGAGGCAGTTCTGATACAAGGTCTTCAGTCTGAACCTTTAAACCCGGTTCTTTTCCGAAAGGTGCAGCCTAACCTGTAAGAAATTCCAGCCTTTGCTATTTTTATGGAAAAAAATGCTGGAAACCCACACAGATCAGGCTGCCTACATACAAAGGAATCAGCGTTAGGTCAAAGAAGCTTGTTCAGAGTTATTCTGAGAAGAAGTCTTCATCCTGAAACTTCATCTCTCTACATATGTGTTTCCCAATCTGCTGTGCCAGTATTTTCTGTTTTTATTTCAGGTTTCCATTATCCATGTTGTTTTAATGTTCAGCTTCAATCATCAGTGGTTAACATTTTCACCTACTGTTCCTTCAGGATCCCTGGCACCTTCTGAACCTCAACCTGATTTCATACATTGGAATCAGTATCTCACTGGTGTGCCTTTTCATTTCATTTGTCACCTTCTTGGTGTGTCGGGCAATTCAAGGCACTCGGACTACCATCCACACCCACTTGTGCCTGTGCTTATTCCTGGCAGAACTCCTGTTCCTCGTTGGCATTTCTCAGACCAGTAACAAGGTAAGCCGATGCACCACCTCACCATCTCACTTGGGTTGTAAGGTGTATGGATAAAATGCCACAGTGTCAGAACCAATGTCACTGCAATGGCAAGATGGAGTTCCTGAGCAAAGACTAGGTAGATCTTGCAAGGGCCATCCAGGGAACTACAGGCAAGTGAAACAAACCGCAGTGGTGGGAAAGTTACTAGTGAGGATTCCCAGGGACAGGATCTGCCAGCATTTGGAAAGGCAAGGTCTGGTAAGGTTTAGCTTTTACATCTTTGAATTTTTTGAAGAAGATTGATAAGGTAAAATGCTCGACATTTTCTAAACGGATTTTAGCAAGGCCTTTGACAAGGTTCCATGATCTGGATGTTTATATTACCTGAGTTTCCAAGGTTTCAAAGGTACACTTAATGTCAGAGAAATGTATACAATAGACATGCTGAAACTCTTTTTCTTCACAGCCATCCACAAAAACACAGGAGAGCCCCAAAGAATGAATGACAGTTAAATGTTAGAACCCCAAAGACACCCCAGCTCCCCCTTCCCATGCATAAGCAGCAGCAAAGCAACGACTCCACCCTCCCCACCAGCAAAAAAAGCATTGGTGCAACCTACTGAGCACTCAAGTGCGCAGCAAAGCATCAATAAAGACACAGACTTGCAGTACCCCAAAGGCTACCCATTCACCCGGTAATTTGACATACCACAGGCTCTCTCTCTCCCTAATAAGGGGAAAAGAGGTGTCCCCGTTTCACAGCGAGAGGGGAGACATATCAAAAACAACTCGCTGATTTATGATGTTAAAAGTCTGTTGTGTCACTTTTTCCAGGCTCTGTGTCCAAAGAACTCAGGTCTTTGGGCACACAGCCAGCAGCCAGCTTGCTCCTTTCGATCTTCCAACTCCCATGACACACCAATTTCCTGCGGAGGCAACGACCTCCAGTTTGCCCGCCTCCAGAGCCACGAAATCCTGGAAATCTGAAGGCGCGCTAGTCTTCTAGGCCGTGTCCTTTGTATATCGAACAGCAGCCAGTTGTGAGGCCCCAAGAGCAGGTCCCATTCCCACAAAGAACCGAAGTCAGCATGTATCTCTGGGTCAGGCTCCTCAATAGAACCCTGAAAGGGAAAAATAGAGATATTAAAGATAGAAATAGAGTTGTTTCCAAAGATGCAAGCAAAGGAGTTGCTGTTAGGCGCCATTAACCCTCCTCCTAAAGTGAGGATAAAATTGGCTTGAATGATGGCGATGTGATGGTAGTGAAGGGTTATTTTTCAGATTGGAAGCCTTTGACCAATAGAGTGCCCCAGGGATCGGTGCTGGGTCTAGTGCTGTTTGTCATCGATATTAAAGATTTGAATAAAAATGTTAACAATGCTGGATGACACATTTGGTGGATAACACCAAAATTGTTGGTGTAGTGAATGGTGGAAAAGACTACAACAAGATCTAGATTAACTGGAGACGTGACCAAGGAATGGCAGATGGAATTTAACTTGGAGAAGTGAAAGGTGTTGCAAATTGGCAGGATATTCACAGTGATGCTCTGTATTCAGGACTTTCCACTCACTGTGACGCTCTGTATTCAGAACTTTCCACTCTCCGTGACGCTCTGTATTCAGAACTTTCCACTCACCGTGATGCTCTGTATTCAGAACTTTCCACTCACTGTGACGCTCTGTATTCAGGACTTTCCACTCTCCGTGACGCTCTGTATTCAGAACTTTCCACTCACTGTGACGCTCTGTATTCAGAACTTTCCACTCTCCGTGACGCTCTGTATTCAGAACTTTCCACTCACTGTGACGCTCTGTATTTGGGACATTCCACTCTCCGTGACGCTCTGTATTCAGAACTTTCCACTCACCGTGATGCTCTGTATTCAGAACTTTCCACTCACGGTGACGCTCTGTATTTGGGACATTCCACTCACCGTGACACTCTGTATTCATGCCTTTCCACTCACTGTGACGCTCCCTACTGGGGTCGTTCCACTCATGGTAATGCTCCACATTTGGGATGTTCTGTTCACACTGACACTCCATGCTCAGGACGTTCCAGTAATGGTGACAGTCTGTATTTGGGACATTCCACTCACCGTGACACTCTGTATTCATGCCTTTCCACTCACTGTGACGCTCCCTACTGGGGTCGTTCCACTCATGGTAATGCTCCACATTTGGGATGTTCTGTTCACACGGACAGTCTATGCTCTGGTTGTTCCAGTAATGGTGACACTCTGCCTTCCAGGTTGTTTGTGCGATCATCGCTGGGTTTCTGCATTACCTCTTCCTGACTGTGTTCGCCTGGATGTGTCTGGAAGGCATCCAGCTCTACCTCATGGTGGTGAAGGTTTTCCACACAGGTTGCCTGGGGAAACGCCACATGTTTCCAGTTGGCTATGGCCTTCCACTTCTCATCGTTGGAATCTCGGCTGCTGTGGTCAGGAAGGGCTATGGGACATCCGAACAGTGAGTACTATAGCCCTGATGTAGGGCTGAGCAACAGAGTTTACGAGTGTGCTAGTCCTGCCTCTCTCCTCCCAGGAACCAGCTCCAGCCAGTTTTATTTCCTTAAGTAAGCAGTCCCTTGCTTATGTCAAATGTCAGCAGGCAGCAGTCAGAGCTCTGTGGCGTCAGCATTCTGACCTGAGGCAAGTCTCACAGCAGGGTACTGTGTCAGAAGTTGAGGCCGGCCCATGTAGTGCTGAG
Organism: Mobula hypostoma; assembly: GCF_963921235.1. Classification (NCBI taxonomy): domain Eukaryota; kingdom Metazoa; phylum Chordata; class Chondrichthyes; order Myliobatiformes; family Myliobatidae; genus Mobula; species Mobula hypostoma. The sequence goes on along the minus strand of NC_086125.1, from coordinate 30,706,967 downwards.
GACACATGGTATTGGTCGACTGACTTTAGACAGGACGTCATCTTGTCTCCATATACTGTGTGGCATTAACAGAAGGAATTCTGCAGATGCTGGAAATTCAAGCAACACACATCAAAGTTGCTGGTGAACGCAGCAGGCCAGGCAGCATCTCTAGGAAGAGGTACAGTCAACGTTTCAGGCCGAGACCCTTTGTCAGGCGTTAGTTCCTAAGATAATATGATCCAGTTATCTTGCAGTCACAGTTCATGTAGTTTGAGTGCACATAGGGCTGGCAGCCACATTCCCTCTAGGATTGCAGTGATTCACTTGAGCAGTTCACCATTGAGGGGGAAGGTACAAAATAAATGATCAGGCCAAACTGATCAATATTCATTACACACTGGCACAATGTGAAACTGCATTAGAAAGGGTGACAATAAACGAGCAGTGTCTAGCATTTAAAACAGGTGACAAATATACAAACATTTGTATGTGAAAATCAAAATCATTGCTGATGCTGAAAATATATAATAACAGGAGATGCTGGAAATCCTCCGCAGATGTGGGATGTGACAACATTTCATGTCAGTGAAGGAGAAAGGAGCGGTGTGTAACCGGAGGGCGGGCGTAGGGAAAAGAGGAAAGCAAAGATCCCCATGGGGATAAACTGTAAACAATTATCTGAAGACAAAAACAGATGCTGGAATCTGGAATAAATAACAAAACACTGGGAGGAGACACTGGGGCAAACAGTATCCCAAGGTGCAAAATGTGTATGTCAATATTTCCAGTCCTTTACAACTGAGTGAACGGCAGCAAGCCCAGAGTTAGAGCACAGACAGAAGGGTTGAAAAAGAGTTGCAAAATGCCCAGCATGTGGTCGTGCTTGGTAGATCTGGCTGGGTACATCCTCCACTCCTAGAGAGAGGTAAACCACAAACATGGTGAGCCAATATCACAGACAGGCAACTGATACCAACCAAATTTAAGTGATCTGAAGTTGTAGAATTCAATGTAAAGCCCAAGGGGAAAAAAACCTGAGGTACATCCCACCATCTTCCATCATAAGACCATAAGACATCGGAGCAGAATTAGGTCATGTTCTTTTCTCCTTCTCAGCCCCATTTCCCAGGCTTCTCCCCGTAACTTTTGTTGCCATGTCCAATCAAGAACCTATCAATCTCTGCCTTAAATACACAAAACAACCTGACCTCCACACCTGCATGTGCCAACAAATTCCACAAATTCACCACCATTTGGCTAAAGAAACTTCTCCACATCTCTGTTTTGAAAGGGTGCCCCTCTATCCTGAGGCTGTGCCCTCTTGTCCTAGACTCTCGCACCATGGGAAACATCCTTTCCAAATCTACTCTGTTTAGGCCTTTCAATATTCGAAAGGTTTCAATGTGATCCTCCCTCATCCTTCTGAATTCTAGCGAGTACAGATCCAGAGCCATCGAATGCTACTCGTATGATAAACCTTTAATTCCTGGAATCATCTCTGCGAACCTCCTCTGGACCCTCTCCACTGCCAGCATATCTCTTCTAAGATGAGGAGCCCAAAACTGTTCACAATACTCAAGGTGAGGCCTCAGCATCACATGCTCTTGTATTCTAATCTCTTGAAATGAATGCTAACATGGTATTTGCCTTCCTCACCACCAACTCAGCCTGCAAGTTAACCTTCAGGATGTTCTGCACAAGGACTCCCAAGTCCCTCTGCATCTCAGATTCTTGAATTTTCTTCCCATTTAGAAAACAGTTTTATTTTCTACTACCAAAGTACATGACCATGCATTTTTCAACATTGCATTTTATTTGCCACTTTCTTGCCCATTCCCTTAATCTGCCTAAGTCCTTCTGCATCCTACCTGTTTCCTCAACACTACCTGCCCCTCCACCAATCTTCGTATCATCTGCACACTTGGCAACGAAGCCATCTATTCCATCATCTAAATCATTAATATGCAGCATAAAAAGAAGTGGTCTCAACACCAACCCCTACGGAAAACCACCAGTCACTGGCATCCAACCAGACAAGGATTCTTTCATTCCCACTCACTGCCTCCTACCAATCAGCCAATGCTCTAACCATGTTAGTACCTTTTCTGTAATACCGTGGGCTCTTAACTTGGTAAGCAGCCACACATGTGGCACCTTGTCAAAGGTCTTCTGAAAGTTCAACTATACAACATCTATTGCATCCCCTTTATCTATCCTACTTGAAATCTCCTCAAAGAATTCCAGCAGGTTCATCAGGTAGGATTTTCCCTGAAGAAAACCATGCTGACTTTGTATTATCTTATCCTGTATCACCAAGTACTCCATCGCCTCACCCTTAACAATTGACTCTAACATTATTCCAACCACTGATATCAGGCTAACTGGTCTATAATTTCTGCTGCTTTCCTCCTTTCTTGAAGAGTAGAGTGACATTTGTAATTTTCCAGTCCTCTGGCAACATGCCAGAATCCAATGGTTTTTGAAAGATCATTTCTAATGCCACCATGATCTCTAACGCTATCTCTTTTGAACCCTAGGGTGCAATTCATCTGGTCTGGGTGGCTTATGTACCCTTAGGTCTTTCAGCTTTTTGAGCACCTTCTCCCTTGTAATAGTAACTGCACCTGTTTCTCTTCCTTCACACACTACAATATCTGGCATACTGCTAGTGTCTTATACCTGGCAATCTGTAATAGTGTAACAAGATCATCCACCTTGCTTCTTATACTATGTACATGTAGATACAATACCTTGAGTACCGTATTTGCTACCCTTTCTGATTTTGCATCCCTAATAATTTGATACTCAGTCTGTTGGCTGCAACTCGAGAATAAGTTGCCTTTTCTCCTTGGAGCAATGAAGGGTGAGAGATGATCTGATGGAGGTGTATAAGATGATGAGAGGCATTGATTATGTGGATAGTCAAAGGCTTTTTCCCAGGGCTGAAATGGCTATCACGAGAGGGCACAGAGGTGCTTAGAAGTAGGTACAGCGGAAATGTCAGGAGTAAGTTTTTTACTCAGAGTGGTGAGTGTGTGGAATGGGCTGCCGGCGATGCTGGTGGCAGTGGATACGATGGGGTCTTTTAGGAGACTCCTGGATAGATACTTGGATTTTAGAAAAATAGAGGGATGTGGGTAACCCTAAGTAATTTCTAAAGTAAGTACATGTTCGGCACAACATTGTGGGCCGAAGGGCCTGTATTGCTCTGTAGTTTTTTAACGTTTCTAGGCCTGCTCTTCCTGACAGTCTGACTAACACACTATCTTTACTATGTTACCATCTGTCCTATCCTGAGTCCCTTCATTCCGCTTCCCACCACCCAACCAAGTTACAAACGTACTTTAAACCCTCCCCAAAAGCTCTAACAAACCTTCTTGTGAGAATATTGGTCCCCTTGGGTTCAGGTGCAACCCATCACTTTTGAACAGGTCATACCTCCCCCAGAAGAGATCCCAATGATCCAAGAACCTGAAGCCCTGCCCCCTGAACCAGCTTCTCAGTCACACATTTATCAGCCAGGTCATCCTGTTTCTACCCCCACTGGCGTGTGGCACAGGCAGCAATCCAGAAATTACTACCTGGGAGGTCCTGCTTCTCAGCTTTCTACCTAGCTCTCTAAATTCCCTTTTCAGTACCTCATTGCTTTTCCTTCCTATGTCATTGGAACTAATATGTACCAAGACATCTGGCTGCTTCCCCTCCCTCTCCAAAATGTTGTGGACATGATCCGGGATGTCCCTGACCCTGGCACCTGGGAGGCAACATACCATCTGGGTGTCTCGTTCACATCCACAAAATCTCCTGTCTGTTTCCCTCACTATTGAGTCCCCTCTTCTCTATCTTTCTATGCTTATGCTCAGTGCCTGTAAGTTGGTCACCATGGCATTCTCCCAGGAGGTCATCCCACAAAAGTACCCAAAGCAATATATTTGTATTTGAGAGGAATGGCCACAGGGGTGCTCTGCTCTAACTGCCTATTTCCATTTCTCCTGACAGTCACCCAGCTATTTGTCACCTTCAACTTCAGGGTGACTACTTCCCTGTGACTCTGATCAATTATCTCCTCACTCTCCCGTACAAGCCGAAGATCATCCAGATTCTGCTCCAGATACCTAACACGGTCTTCAAAGAGCTGCAGCTGGATGCACTTCACGCAGATGTAGATCCCTGGGAGACTCTGGGTCTCCCAATTCTCCAGCACAAAGAACATACCACAGCCATTTAAATGGCACAGGAAGAGAGAGGAAAAAACGAAAAGGAAACCCTTAACAGACTCTTTACACAGAGTCAACGCCTCTTCAGAGCTGAAGCCTATTGCTTCTACTCTCGCCACTGGCCTACTCCCGCTAATAACCACCCCGACAATGGCTGCTCCAGAGCCGCTTCATCATCTGCAGTGCAGCCTTCATAACCGGATTTTGAATTCTGCAACTCTAGAGATAATGATTTCTCTCTGTCTGTGATGTTGCCTCATATTGTGTGTTTATTCTCTGCATTTTTTATATTTCCCCTCTGGGAGTTAAGGGCATGTCCAGACTGATCTGCCATGGCTGATTTCACAGCTCTTGCATTCTTCAACTAATGTTCTAATTCTTTAATTACTGTACATCCATTCGCTCATGTTAGCAGCTTATCCTCATGGTCACCCTGGTTTTACTCTCTGAGCCATACCTCCCCAACCCTCTGTTTACAGTCTTCTCAGTTTGACAAAGGGTCTCCAATCTGGAATATTGACTCGTTCCTCTTCCCTTAGACATGACCTGAACTGCTCAGTGTTTCTGACAAAAAAAAAACACAGGAAATATGATTCAATGGAGACTATTTAAAAAAGTTAAAGATATCATCAAGTATTTTGTGTGCGAAAAGAAGCAAGCATAAGCAATTAGGATATTCTGTACGCAACAGAAGACATTGGATTGTGCATAATTAGGGACTGGGAAAGAGCCAATGAATTGAATTGAATCAAATTGACTTTATTTCTTACATCCTTCACATACATAAGGAGTAAAAATCTTTACGTTACATCTCCATCTAAATGTGCAATGTGCATTCATAATAATTTATAGTAAATAGAACAGTCAATGTAATGTAGAGTACACTCAAACCAGCATGAGTTCATCAGTCTGATGGCCTGGTGGAAGAAGTTGTCCCAAAGCTTGTTGTTCTTGGCTTTTATACTTCTGTACCGGAGGATTGGAGGGAGGCGAATGTTGTCCGCTTGTTCAAAAAAGGTAGTAGGGATAGTCCAGGTAATTATAGACCAGTGAGCCTTACGTCTGTGGTGGGAAAGCTGTTGGAAAAGATTCTTAGAGATAGGATCTATGGGCATTTCGAGAATCATGGTCTGATCAGAGACAGTCAGCATGGCTTTGTGAAGGGCAGATCATGTCTAACAAGCCTGATAGAGTTCTTTGAGGAGGTGACCAGGTTTATAGATGAGGGTAGTGCAGTGGATGTGATCTATATGGATTATAGTAAGGCATTTGACAAGGTTCCACACGGTAGGCTTATTCAGAAAGTCAGAAGGCATGGGATCCAGGGAAGTTCGGCCAGGTGGATTCAGAATTGGCTTGCCTGCTGAAGGCAGAGGGTGGTGGTGGAGGGAGTACATTCAGATTGGAGGATTGTAACTAGTGGTGTCCCACAAGGATCTGTTCTGGGACCTCTACTTTTCGTGATTTTTATTACCGACCTGGATGTGGGGTAGAAGGGTGGGTTGGCAAGTTTGCAGACGACACAAAAGTTGGTGGTGTTGTGGATAGTGTAGAGGATTGTCAAAGATTGCAGAGAGACATTGATAGGATGCAGAAGTGGGCTGAGAAGTGGTAGATGGAGTTCAACCTGGAGAAGTGTGAGGTGGTACACTTTGGAAGGACAAACTCCAAGGCAGAGTACAAAGTAAATGGCAGGATACCTGGTAGTGTGGAGGAGCAGAGGGATCTGGGGTTACATGTCCACAGATCCCTGAAAGTTGCCTCACAGGTAGATAGTGTAGTTAAGAAAGCTTATGGAGTGTTAGCTTTCATAAGTCGAGGGATTGAGTTTAAGAGTTGAGGGGTAATGATGCAGCTCTATAAAACTCTGGTTAGGCCACACTTGGAGTACTGTGTCCAGTTCTGGTCGCCTCACTATAGGAAGGATGTGGAAGCATTGGAAAGGATACAGAGGAGATTTACCAGAATGCTGCCTGGTTTAGAGAGTATACATTATGATCAGAGATTAAGGGAGCTAGGGCTTTACTCTCCGAAGAGAAGGAGGATGAGAGGAGACATGATAGAGGTGTACAAGATATTAAGAGAAATAGATAGAGTGGATAGCCAGCGCCTCTTCCCCAGGGCACCACTGCTCAATACAAAAGGACATGGCTTTAAGGTAAGGGGTGGGAAGTTCAAGCGGGATATTAGAGGAAGGTTTTTTACTCAGAGAGTGGTTGGTGTGTGGAATGCACTGCCTGAGTCAGTGGTGGAGGCAGATACACTAGTGAAATTTAAGAGACTACTAGACAGGTATATAGAGGAATTTAAGGTGGGGGGTTATATGGGAGGCAGGATTTAAGGGTCGGCACAACATTGTGGGCCGAACTCTATGTTCTATGTTTCCTGGATGATAGCAGCTGGAATAGATTGTGGATGGGGTGAATCAGGTTCCCAGAGATCACAGTATTTCTGTCCTGTCCTTGTAAATGTCCTGAATCATGGGAAGTTCACAACTACAGATGCACTGCGCTGTCCACACCACTCTCTGCAGAGTCCTGCAATTAAGGGAGGTACAGTTTCCATACCAGGCAGTGATGCAGCCAGTCAGGATGCTCTCAATTGTGCCCCTGTAGAAAGTTCTTAGGATTTGGGGCCTATACTAAATTTCTTCAACCATCAGAGGTGAAAGAGGTGCTTTTGTGCCTTTTTCACCACATAGCTGGTATGTACAGATCACGTGAGGTCCTCAGTGATGTGGATGCCGAGGAACTTAAAGCTGTTTACCCTCTCAACCCCAGATTCATTGATGTCAATAGGGGTTAGCCTGCCTCCATTCCTCCTGTAATCCACAACCACTCCTTTGTTTTTGCGACATTCATTAATCAGTGTATTGAGTACAGGAGCTGGGATGTTATGTTCAAGATAGTGAGATTTAATTTGGAGCATTGTGTGTATTTCTGGTTATCTAACTAAAGGAAAGATATTAATAAGATTAAAAGAGTGCAGAGAGAATTTACAAGGATTTTACCAGGATTTGAGGACCTGAGTTATAGGGAAAGGTCAAATAGCTTAGGGCTTCATTCCCTAGGAGATTCCCTGGCTCCGTGGCTCAAAAGGGATGGGTGGAAAGGAGGAGTGCAGTACTGAGAGGGGAATCCATAGTTAGAGGAGTCGACAGGAGATTCGGCAGACCTGAAAAGAAATCTAGATGGTATTTTGGCTCCCAAATGCCAGGGTCAGGGATGTCTTGGGTTGGGTCCAAAGCATTCTAAAGGGAGAGGGTGAGCTGCCAGAAGTCATTGTACATATTGGTACCAACAACGTCCGGCATGTAGGAAAAGGGAGAAAATGCTGAAGAGAGAATATAGGGAGTTAGGTAGAAAGCCTAACAGCTGAACATCCATTTAGTAATCTCTGGATTACTATGTGCCACATGCCAGTAAGGATAAGGATAGGATAATTCGGCAGATGAATGCATGGCTAAGGAATTGGTGCAGGGGGCAGGGTTTCAGATTTCTAGATCATTGGGATCACTTCTGGGGAAGTTACAACCTGTACAAAAAGGAGGGTTTACACCTGAGCCCGAAGGGTCCAATATCCTTGTAACCAGCCCTCTGCAATATCAGTCAGAGAAAAGGCACAGAACATAACGTCAGAATTTTCAGATGGCAAAACCTGAGGAAGAAACTACTTGGGGATAGAACGGACAAGTTCAATGCCTCGCATGTTTGCTCCTGCTGTCAGTACTTCCTTTCTAGCAGGTTGTAAGAGAACTACATTGCTGTGAGTGCACAAGTCTCCAGTTCCTTGGCTATTCCTGTGTCAAGACATGTCGCCCCAATCCATATGGTGTGGCCTGTGCTTGTGGGTTGTTCACCCAGATGTAGCAAACCCAACCCAGTTGTGTAATGAATTGTGTTGTTTCATTTATATTTGGTAGGAATGTTGCATGTTAAGCATACAGTCAGGCTGAGAGATCATTACTGATATTACTAATATTATGACATTCAGGAGTTGGAGTTAGCCCCAGCACCACTCAATTCTGCTCCACCATCTCCTTAATTAGGGGCTGATGAGATCTTGGCCTTGGTTTCACTTCCTGTCTGTTCTACATGGCTCCAGGCGCTCCAGAGTCTGAATATGCCCGACTCATTCCAGAACACGTTCTGTGAGTCAGCCTCAAGACAAGCTTCCTCCCAACACCCTCTTCATTCACATTATCATTCTCCATTTGTCTCTGCCTCTTTGTCATTTCTGGTGTGGCGATGGGGCTGTGTGGGAGGAGGGGTGGAATGTCAGTGACTCTGTTTCCTCTCTACACAATATTTTTACTGAATTCATCATTGGATTTAGCTGTGATTTTCTGCTGTGATGACCTCACTCACAGACTGTGAGATGCCTCCTCCACTGACGCTCATGTTTGAAGCCCTTTCCCTAGGCCGTAACCAACCCTGACATCAGGCCATCCCCTGACATAGCCCTAGAACGATCTTTCCTGGTGATGAAAATCATATTCAATTTTGTGTCTGTCATTCTTTTGTGAATTTATGTCCTTTCTGCTATTGTGTGGCTTTCCATATTGTGTTCTAACTGAAGACTATAAATACCATCTGGCTGTTTTTCAATTCATTCAGAACTGGTGCTTTGAGCATTGTTTATCTGTGTTTTACTTTTAGCAACAGATGAATCTTTGACCACATCTTGAAAGCAGCTTCTGTGGTCTCAGGATGTTATGAATTATTTTATTTATAATCAGCTACCTTGAACTGCTTTTAAAATTAGAACTGCAACAGGCCCTTTGACCCATGATGTTGTGTTGACCTATTAATCTACTCCAATATCAATCTAACCCGTCCCTCCCACATAGCCTTTCATTCTTCTATCATCCATCTGCCTATCTAAGAGTTTCTTAAATGCCCTTACTGAATCTTCCTCCAATCATCTTAAAATTTTTCCCTCTCATATTTGCCATTTCTACCCTGGGAAAAAAAGCCTCTATGTCCACTTGATCAATTCCTCTTATCATTTTACATATCTCTATCAAGTCACCTCTCATCTTCCTTCCCTCCAAAGAGAAAAACCCCAGCTCACTCAACCATTCCTCATTATACATGCTCTCTAATCCATACAGCATCCTGGTAAATCTCCTCTGGGTTGTAGCTGTTCTTAAAACTTTTCATGTGGATTTCAAGTTCCTGTACTTCCTTCCCAATGTCAGCAATATGAAGAAGAATGTGCTGAATGGTTCAACGGGGAACTAAGTGCTAATTTCTTTACATTGAGTACTTGGTGTCTGGAATGAGCTGCTAGGGGAAGTGGTGGAGTCAGAGATGGTAACAAGATTTACGAGGCATTTGCACATCGGAACAGGACACAGAGAGATATGGAATACATATCCCGAGCAGAGCCCAAAACGTCGACTGTACTCTTTTCCATAGGTGCTGCCTGGCCTGCTGAGTTCCTCCAGCATTTTGTGTGTGTTACTGTCAGTTTCTATGATTTCTCTTTGCCCTTATAATTTATATTTTCCTTCATTACTTTTTAGTCCTCTTCTGTTGATTCTGCATCTCTACCAGCCTTTAGGTTTACCACTGTTATCAGCTTCTGTCTGTTTTCCATTTTAATGCCCTCCTTAGCCATGGTAAGGTCGTTCACCTCCGACTATCCTCCAGAACCTCTTCTTTTCAGTGGGGTGCACTTCTGCAGGAAGTCATGGCAAATAGACTAAATCTGGCCTGGAGAAAGGAACTGATATCTAGGTTTGGAAGAGGGGCTCATTCCAGGCCAGCAGAGGTCAGTTGAACTGAGTAATTGATTTCTCACTGTACAAGGGAATAGTGGGAATTGAATAGATTCCCAGTCTGATTCACCGCTCTCTAAAAGTCAGGCATCTGACCGGTCTTTGTGTCCTTGTTGGGAGGTAAAGTTTTGAGTGTATCTAGATCCCTCCCTTCAGCTACCAGAGGCACAGGTAAACCCTGACACCATAACTTCAGGTATGGTTACACAGCTACAAAAAATCAGCAGGTTACTTGGCCCCTTGTGCCCATGTTACCATTCAGTATATACAGACACATTCTAATGAACTCTCCACCTGGAGCTATCTCTGCACCAGACACAGTGTGACCTGGCTCTCTGAAGAAGAACCTGCTAACTGTCTGTTTCCTTCCTCTTGCAGTTGCTGGCTCTCTCTGGAAGACCACTTCCTATGGAGCTTCCTGGGGCCGGTGTGTGCCATTATCCTGGTGAGGACCGTATGCCTTTGGAGAATAGTAAAGTTATTTGGTATTGAGATGTTGGATTCATGAGAATCATAAGTGAAAAATAAGTAGAATTGAGAAAATATTTCAACTAAGAATGTGAGTATTTGAATGTGGGGTAACTTACCAGGAAAAGGGTTGTGGGGGTTCTCTGGATCAAGCAGAGTATTCACTGGTGAGTTCAGAGAACAGGAGCACTTTTCCAGTTCCATACTGTGTTTCACCATTGATGATCCATCCAGATTACATGTGATGGAGTGTTCCTAAACGCAAACACGAGGAAATCTGCAGATGCTGGAAATTCAAGCAACACACACAAAAAATACTGGTGGTCACAGCAGACCAGAAGAGGTACAGTCGATGTTTCAGGCCGAGACCCTTCGTCAGGACGAACTGAAAGAAGAGATAGTAAGAGATTTGAAAGTGGGAGGGGGAGGGGGAGATCCGAAAAGATAGGAGAAGACAGGAGGGGGAGGGATGGAGCTAAGAGCTGGAAAGTTGATTGACAAAATGGATACGAGGCTGGAGAAGGGAGAGGATCATGGGACGGGAGGCCTAGGCAGAAAGAAAGGGGGAGGGGAGCCCACTATAGTGAGAGGGACAGAGGGAGAAAAAAGAGAGAGAGCCAAAAAAGGGGAAAATAATAATTAATAAATAAATAAAGGATGGGGTACGAAGGGGAGGTGGGGCATTAACGGAAGTTTGAGAAGTCAATGTTCATGCCATCAGGTTGGAGGCCACCCAGACGGAATATAAGGTGTTGTTCCTCTAACCTGAGTGTGGCTTCATCTTGACAGTAGAGGAGGCCGTGGATAGACATATCAGAATGGGAATGGGATGTGGAATTAAAATGTGTGGCTACTGGGAGATCCTGCTTTCTCTGGTGGACAGAGTGTAGGTGTTCAGCGAAACGGTCTCCCAGCCTGCATTGGGTCTCGCCAATACATAGATGGCCACACCAGGAGCACCGGACGCAGTATATCACCCCAGCTGACTCACAGGTGAAGTGTCGCCTTACCTGGAAGGACTGTCTGGGGCCCTGAATGGTGGTGAGGGAGGAAGTGTAAGGGCATGTGTAGCACTTGTTCCACTTACAAGGATAAGTGCCAGGAGGGAGATCGGTGGGAAGGGATGGGGGAGACGAATGGACAAGGGAGTCGCGTAGGGAGCGATCCCTGCGGAAAACAGAGAGAGAGGGGGTGGGAAAGATGTGCTTAGTGGTGGGATCCCGTTGCAGGTGGTGGAAGTTATGGAGAATTATATGTTGGACCTGGAGGCTGGTGAGGTGGTAGGTGAGGACAAGGGGAACCCTATTCCTCGTGGGGTGGCGGGAGGATGGGGTGAGAGCAGATGTGTATGAAATGGGAGAGATGCGTTTGAGAGCAGAGTTGATGGTAGAGGAAGGGAAACCCCTTTCTTTAAAAAAGGAGGACATCTCCTTCGTCCTGGAATGAAAAGCCTCATTCTGAGAGCAAATGCGGCGGAGATGGAGGAATTGCGAGAAGGGGATGGCATTTTTGCAAGAGACAGGGTGGGAAGAGGAATAGTCCAGATAGCTGTGTGAGTCCATAGGCTTACAGTAGACATCGGTAGATAAGCTGTCTCCAGAGATAGAGACAGAAAGATCAAGAAAGGGGAGGGAGGTGTCGGAAATGGACCAGGTAAACTTGAGGGCAGGGTGAAAGTTGGAGACAAAGTTAATGAAATCAACAAGCTCAGCATGCGTGCAGGAACCCTGCCCTCAAGTTTTCCTGGTCCATTTCCGACACCTCCCTCCCATTTCTTGATCTTTCTGTCTCTATCTCTGGAGACAGCTTATCAACCAATGTCTACTATAAGCTTACTGACTCTCACAGCTACCTGGACTATTCCTCTTCTTACCCTGTCTCTTGCAAAAATGCCATCCCCTTCTCTCAGTCTCCGCCGCATCTGCTCTCAGGATGAGGCTTTTCATTCCAGGACGAAGGAGATGTCCTCCGTTTTTTTTAAAAAAAAGAAAGGGGCTTCCCTTCCTCCACCGTCAACTCTGCTCTCAAACGCATCTCTCCCATTTCACCCCATCCTCCCGCCACTCCACTAGGAATAGGGTTCCCCTTGTCCTCACTTACCACCCCACCAGCCTCCGGGTCCAACATATAATTCTCTATAACTTCCACCATCTCCAACAGGATCCCACCACTATGCACATCTTTCCCTCCCCGCCCTTTGTGCTTTCAGCAGGGATCGCTCCCTACGCGACTCCCTTGTCCATTCGTACCCCCCATCCCTCCCCACTGATCTCCCTCCTGGTACTTATCCTTGTAAGCGGAACAAGTGGTAGACATGCCCTTACACTTCCTCCCTTACCACCATGCAGGGCCCCAGCCAGTCCTTCCAGGTGAAGCAACACTTCACCTGTGAGTCGGCTGGAGTAATATACGGCGTCTGGTGCTCCCACTGCAGCCTTCTATATATTGGCGAGACCCAACGCAGACTGGGAGACCGCTTCGCTGAACACCTACGCTCTGTCCACCAGAGAAAGCAGGATCTCCCAGTAGCCATATATTTTAATTCCACGTCCCATTCCCATTCTGATATGTCTATCCATGGCCTCCTCTACTGTCAAGATGAAGCCACACTCAGGTTGGAGGAACAACACCTTATATTCCGTCTGGGTAGCCTCCAACCTGATGGCATGAACATTGACTTCTCTAACTTCCGTTAATGCTCCACCTCCCCTTCGTACCCCATCCCTTCTTTAGTTATTTATTTATTATTATTAATTTTCCCCCTTTTTTCTCTCTCTCTTTTTTCTCCCTCTGTCCCTGTCACTAGAGTGGGCACCCCTCCCCCTTTCTTTCTCCCTAGGCCTCCCGTCCCATGATCCTCTCCCTTCTTCAGCCTGATATCCCTTTTGCCAATCAACTTTCCAGCTCTTAGCTCTATCCCTCCCCCTCCTGTCTTCTCCTATCATTTCGGATCTGCCCCTCCCCCTCCCACTTTCAAATCTCTTACTACCTCTTCTTTCAGTTAGTCCTGATGAAGGGTCTCGGCCCGAAACGTTGATTGTACCTCTTTCAATAGATGCTGCCTGGCCTGCTGCGTTCACCAGCATTTTTTGGAGTGTTCCTATTCTGTTTTGTTCCTGTACCACTTAGTGTTTGGGACAGGTGTGGTGAGGTACTTCCCAGTGACAACAAAATTCAAATCAGATCAAGCCAGTGTGCTAGATAAATTTATAAAAGCAGGATTATAGGCTCTTGTTGTTCAGCATGTTAACAGTCTTTGTGATATTTTTGTCATGTGTTTATTACAGCAAATACAGCGTTAAATGGGTTTCAAGGGGATAGGGAAATGGAGCGAGAATGAAAGATGATGGATAATAGTTACTACTAAGGATTGAAATTCAGCATGGATAAGTCTAACTAAAGTGCCCTATCACTTTCCAGTGTTCGTCCAGTTGCAGGCTCTAATTCATCAATCTGGTGTGTATGGAGAAGCAGCATCATAGACTTGGAAACAGCAAGATATACTTCAGCAGTATAACTACTCCTTTCCTCAATATTGTGCTAATTGAAATATACATGTGCAAATTGTACCCCATAATAATTAGACTGGTGTTAGTTGAGAGCAGTGTAATATTTCTGAAAGAATTAAAATTTCATGCATGGAAAAGTTTGTTGACAGACAGTGCAAGTTAACACACACAAAATGAACACTCCGTCCAATCGGTGTTAAGCTGCAGCTAATATGGGAAGCCAGGCTTTGTCTTGTCTGCAGTGTGTCCGGTCTGGGAGGCATTAAATGTTTGCACAGTGTGCCCCAGGATCCTGATACTTCAAATGTCTGATATTGTCTCTGATTGAATGTAATGAAACCTCTCCATCTTCAGATCAACATCGTGTTTTATTGCATAACTCTGGGTAAACTGGCAAAGAGGATGTCAACTCTGAAGAAAGATAAGCCTGCACTGAAGAAGATTAGGTATGACATTCCAGCGGGGAGCATTGCATTCTCTTGTAAAATCAGAGGCCATTTAACTCGCATGCACAGCAACTTGAAAGTTTCATCCCTGGTCTTATCTCTGTAACCTTGTATATTTTCCCTCAACACGTATCTAATTCCTTCTTGAAGGTCGTAGTGAAGCCTGCCTCCAGTAATACAGCAGGCAGAGTGGTCAGATTCTAGCCGCAAATGGCTTAATGTTCATCTCTTTTGTGACCCCCTAATCCTTGATCCCTCCAACGACAGTTTTCCACTTCACATTGTCACATTGTCCAGATAATAGTCCCAGTCCCTCTGATCTATCCCTGTCATGTCCTCCCTCATCGATCCCATAAGTTTATTCAGAACTCTCTCCAATGCTTTCAAATCCTTCCAATCATGCAGTGACTGCCATTGAACACAGTACCCAAGTTGAGGCTGTAACAGTGTTTTATAAAGATTTTGCATAAATTCCCAATCTTTGTACTTGTTGATACAGCCCAGGATAACCATTTTCACTGACCTGTATACCCACAACCCCAGGTCCATGCTCGCCTGAAATCCCTTACAATACTATCCTTTATTCACTACGCCTTTCCTTATTGTTCTTACTAAAATGTATCAGCTCACATCGCATTGCTTATAATGTTGTCTGCTGCGTATGTCCATTCCACCAGTGTGTTTATTGCCTGCTGCAATCTATCACTGCACTCCCAAACTTTGTTAGGAATTATGTCAAGCACCCCAAGCTTTGGTCATTAATTTGGATCAATAAAAGTGATGGGCCCAACACTGATTACAGACCCTGATTCATCCTCCTCTATTTGGGGAAACAATCGTTCTCCATAATCCTCTGCTGTCTGTTACTGAGCTAAATTCTTTCCCATGCCGTCAGTGTTCCTCTCTCTCCTGGAGTTGTTAGCCCTGTCAGACATGTCGTTAGACGTGCCCTGTAAAGCACACCACTGGCCCTGTCAGGTACACTCTTCATCCTGTCAGGCATGTCCTTAACCCTGTGAAGCAAACTGTTGCCCTGTCAGGTATGCCCTTTGCCCTGTCAGACATGTCCTTAGTCCTGATGAAGGGTGAAATATTGACTGTTTACTCTTTCCCATAGATGCTGTCTGACCTGCTGAGTTCCGGCAGCATTTTGTGTGTGTTGCTTGGACTTCCAGCATCTGCAGATTATCTCGTGTTTTTGATGCCCTTAGTTCTGTCAAGTGCGTGCTTTTGTTTGATTTACAAACATACAAAAATTAATTCCAATGCAAAGGACATGCAAAGTTTAGATGTCACAATACAGTTACTGAATTCAAATTAAAATACAGTTATTAGCATCTATGACGCACTCATTTCCCTAGGAGGGGGGCACTATTCCCAGAAATTCCCTACTGAACACATAATGATAACACGTTCCCTCTCGAAGGAAACCCTGACACAGATATAGCTCCAGAAGAGGGGTAAGCACACGGCTCAGGCACAGCCCTTGACAGCTCACTGCCTGGACCCGTGAATGGCCATCTTGGCCAGGCCCAAAAGAAAGCCCACTAAGATATCTTCTGAGCAACCAAACCACACACCCCGCTCCTTACTGGGAGCCCATCAGCCAGAAGCATGGGGTGGAAGTGCAGCCAGAACTTGAGAAGCATCCCGATCCGATACTCAAACAGGGGCTGCAGCCTCTCGCACTCCATGTGGGCATGGTACACTGGCTACTCCCAACACAGAAAGGACAAGTGGATTGGGTATCAGTGAACCTGCTCAGAAATCAATGACACAGAACTGCCCTGTGAAACATCTCCCTCCAAGGTCCCCACCTGCAGGCGATCAGGCACGTCTGTAGCCCTATCATATTTGCTACTTATATTCCAAGATGCAATGTTGGAAAGCACCTCAGTCCACTAACAACAAATCCTGCTTGCTGCTTATCGGCTCTATGGTTAACTCTCTGGTGTTCCATGGTGTGCTTCAGATAATCTCATTCATGAACATTTCCCTTTCCCTACATGCAACCAGATCATTCACCCTGGCAGCATTCGCTCAGCTGATCCTCCTGGGATGCACGTGGATATTTGGGATTTTCCAATTTCGAAAGGAAACGATTGTCATGGCTTATATATTCACCATTATCAACAGCTTTCAAGGAATGTTCATCTTTATCCTGCATTGCCTCCTGAACAAACAGGTATGGGCTATATACACACAGGCGCTGACATACTTTGTGTACACTCTGTAACACAGACCCACCCCCCCATCCTCACTATAGTACTGACCCATTCTCCTTCCTCAATGTAAAACAGAATCACCCCTATCCTCACTGTAACACAGAATCACCCCGTCCTCACTGTAATACAGAATCACCCCCATTCTCACTGTAACACAGAATCACCTCCATCCTCACTGTAACACAGAATCACCCCCATCCTCTCTGTAACACAGAATCACCTCCCATCATCACTGTAACACAGAATCACCCCCATCCTCACCGTAACACAGAATCATGCCCCATCATCACCGTAACACAGAATCACGCCTGTCCTCACTGTAATATAGAATCACCCCCATCTTCACTGTAATACAGAATCACCCCATCCTCACTGTAATACAGAATCACCCCATCCTCACTGTAACACAGAATCACTCCCATCCTCACTGTAACACAGAATCACCCCATCCTCACTGTGATACAGAATCACCCCATCCTCACTGTGATACAGAATCACGCCCATCCTCGCTGTAACACAGAATCACCCCCATCCTCACTGTAACACAGAATCACTCCCGTCCTCACTGTAACACAGAATCACCCCCGTCCTCACTGTAATACAGAATCGCCCCCATCCTCACTGTAATACAGAATCGCCCCCGTCCTCACTGTAACACAGAATCACCCCCGTCCTGTCTGTAACACAGAATCGCCCCCATCCTCACTGTAATACAGAATCACGCCCATCCTCTCTGTAACACAGATTCGCCCCCATCCTCTCTGTAACACAGAATCACCCCCATCCTCACTGTAATGCAGAATCATATCTCATCCTCACTGTAACACAGAATGACCCCTGTCCTCACTGTAATATAGAATCACCCCCGTCCTCACTGTAATATAGAATCACCCCCATCCTCACTGTAATACAGAATCACGCTCGTCCTCACTGTTATATAGAATCACCCCCGTCCTCACTGTAACACAGAATCACCCCCATCCTCAGTGTAACACAGAATCACCCCTGTCTTCACTGTAACACAGAATCACCCCCCTCCTCACTGTAACACAGAATCACCCTCATCCTCACTGTGATACAGAATCACGCCCATCCTCTCTGTAACACAGAATCACCCCCCGCCCTCACTGTAACACAGAATCACCCCCATCCTCTCTGTAACACAGATTCGCCCCCATCCTTTCTGTAACACAGAATCACCCCCATCCTCACTGTAATGCAGAATCATGTCTCATCCTCACTGTAACACAGAATCACCCCTGTCCTCACTGTAATATAGAATCACCCCCATCCTCACTGTAATACAGAATCACGCTCGTCCTCACTGTTATATAGAATCACCCCCGTCCTCACTGTAACACAGAATCACCCCCATCCTCTCTGTAACACAGAATCACCCCTGTCTTCACTGTAACACAGAATCACCCCCGTCCTCACTGTAATACAGAATCACCCCCATCCTCAGTGTAACATAGAATCACCCCTGTCTTCACTGTAACACAGAATCACCCCCATCCTCACTGTAACACAGAATCACCCTCATCCTCACTGTGATACAGAATCACCCCCGTCCTCACTGTGATACAGAATCACCCCCGTCCTCACTGTGATACAGAATCACCCCCGTCCTCACTGTAACACAGAATCACGCCCATCCTCACTGTAATACAGAATCACCCCCATCCTCACTGTAACACAGAATCACCCCCATCCTCACTGTAATACAGAATCACCCCCCACCCTCACTGTAACACAGAATCACCCCCATCCTCACTGTAACACAGAATCACCCCCGTCCTCTTTGTAATACAGAATCACCCCCGTCCTCACTGTAACACAGAATCATCCCCCATCCTCAGTGTAATATGAACTAACTTCAAAACCTCACTGTAATATTGATTCACTCCACACCCGCACCGTAATACCAACTCACCCGACCCCCTCACTGTAATACCAACTCACTCTAACCTCACTGTAATACCGATTCACCAGTTTTCCTCACTGTGATACAGACTCACCCCACACCCTCACTGTATTTTGAATGACCGCTCACCTCACTGTAATACCGACTCACCCCACACACTCATTGTAACATGAAACACCATACACCCTCACTGTAATATCAACACACCCCACATCCGCACTGGAATACCGTCCCTCCTGACACCCTCACTGCAATACTGACAAACCCCCATCCTTACTGTAATACTGACACACTCCACACTCACACTGTAATACTGACTCACCCCACACCCTGACTCTAATACCAACTCACCCCAGTCCCGCACTGTAATACTGACCCACCCCACCCTTACACTGTAATACCAACACCCATACCTTCATTGTAATACCGACTCACCCCACACCGTCACTATAATACAAACTAAACCCCTCCTTCACTGTACTCCGACTCACTCCACACGCTCTCTGTAATACCATCCACCCCACACCCGCACAGTAATTCCGACTCATGCCACTCCTCAATGAAATACGGTCACACCCCACACCCTCACTGTAATAACACCTCACCACAGGTGCTCAACGTAATACTGACCTACCCCACACACGCACTGTAATACTAACTCACCCCCCTTTTATTGTAATAGCAAGTCACCCCACAAATTCCCTGTAATCCCAACTCACTCCACACCCTCAATGTAATAACGTCTCACCACAGACCCTCACTGTAATACCGACTTACCCCACATCTGCGCTGTAATACTGACTCCCCCAACTCCCTCATTGTAATACCGACTCACCCCCTCCTTCACTGTAACACTGACTCACCCCCACACACTCTCTGTAATATCGACTCACCCCACAACCTTCCTGTAACCCTGACACACCTCACACCATCACTGTAATACCAACTCACCCCACACCCTCACTGTAATACCAACTCACCCCACACCCTCACTGTAATACCAACTCACCTCACATCCTCACAATAATACTGATTCACCCACGCCCACACTGTAATACTGACTCACCCAACCCCCTCACTGTAACACCGACTCACCCTTCCTTCACGGTAAAACCAACTCACCCCACCTCCTCACTGTAATACCCAACCCACCCCATTCTACACTGTAACACCGGCTCATTCCACCCCCTCACTGTAATACCAACTCACCTCACATCCTCACAATAATTCCGACTAACACTACTCCTCACTGTAATACCCCACACCCCACACCCCACACCCTCACTGTAACGCCGACTTAGCCCACACACTCTCTGTAATATCAACTCACCCCACAACCTCACTGTAATAGCGACTTACCCCACAGCCTGACTGCAATGTTGACCCAACAGACACCCTCACTGTAATACCAACTCACCCCCTCCTTCACTGTAACTGACTCACCCCACACTCTGCCTGGAATACTGACTCACACCACTCCTCACTGTAATTCGGTCACTCCCCACACCCTCAGTACAATAACGCCTCACCACAGATTCTCACTGCAGTACTGACTCACCCAACCCCTCACTATAATACCAACTCACCCGACGTCCTCACTGTAGTATCGACTCACTCGATACCTTCGCTGTAATACCCACCCACACTATTATACCAGCTCACCCCCTCCTTCACTATAACAGCGACTCACCCCACACACTCTCTGTAATACCAACTCACACCTCAACCTCCTTCAAAACCCAACTCACCCCACACTCTCACTGTAATTCCAACTCATACCACTCCTCACTGTAATACGGTCACACCCCACACCCTCACTGTAATAATGCCTCACCACAGACCCTCACTGTAATACTGATTTACCCCACACCCGCACTGTAATACTGACTCCCTCAACTCCCTCACTGTAATACCGACTCACCCAAGACCTGCGCTGCAATGCCAACACACCCACACCCTCACTGTAACACTGATTAACCCGATATCCTCACTGTAATACCAACTCATCCTTCCCTCTCTGTAACACCGACTCACTCCACACCCTCACTGTAAAACCAACTCCGCCCACAACCTTACTGTAATGCCGACTCACCTGACTCCCTCACTGTAAAACCAACTCACCCCACACCGTCATTGTAATGCTGACTCACCCCACACCCTCAATTTAACATCGACACCCTCCTGCCTTCATTTTAACGCAGAAGCACCGCAAGCCCGTTACTCTTTCTTGTACTGCCCCCTTCCGCCATGACTTTACCGCGTATAGTTCAAAGTAACTTTTTTTTATTGAAGTATCAAATTGGTTCAAAAAGATATATATCAGACTCTCACCGACTCACCCTTCCTTCGCGGTAAAACCAACTCACCCCACCTTCTCACTGTAATACCCAACCCACCCCATTCACCTCACTGTATTACAGTGAGTCGGTGTTGATATATATCAACAAGCAATATTTCTGTGGTTTCCTCTACCTCCATCCATTGGCCATGGTTGTCATGTTTGAATTATTCCAGATTTGGTCATGATACGTATGATTATAAGACAATAGGTGTGGAATTCGGCCATTTGACCCATCAGATTTACTCTACCATTCCATCAGAACTGATTTATTATCTCTCTAAAGCCCATTCTCCTGCCTTCGCTCCTGACCTTTGATGCCCTTACTAATCAAGAAACTATCACCCTCCACTTTATATCCAGTGTCTTAGCCTCCATAGTCGTTTGTGGCAATGAATTCCACAAATTCGCCACCCTCTGCCTGAAGTAATTCCTCCTCATTCCTATTCCTAGTCCCTTTGTTCTGAGGCTGTGCCTGCTGGTCCTGGACTCACCCGCTATAGGAAGCGTCCTCTTCAATCCAGTCTCTCTAGGCCTTTCAATAATCGATAGGTTTCAATAACATCTCTCCCCTCTCATTCTTCTAAACTCCAGCAAGTTTAGACAAAGAGACATGAAACACTTCTCATGTGTTAACCCTTTCATTCATGGAATCTTTCTCATGAACCTCCTCGGGACTCTCTTCAATGCCAGCAAGTCATTTCTTACATAAGGGGCCCAAAACTGCTCACAATTCTCTAGGTGCATCTGACCAATGTCTTATAAAGTTCAGTATTGCTTCTTTGTTTTTGTATTCTAATCTTCTCAAGATGAATTCTAATATTTTATTCGCCTTCCATACCACTGACTCAACCTGGAAGTTCACCTTCAGGAAATCCTGCACAAGGACTCCCAAGTCCTAATGCGCCTCTGATTTCTGAATGTTCTTCCCGTTTAGAAATACTCTGTGCCTCCTACCAAACTGCATGACCATACGCTTCCCAACACTCTATTTATATCTGATGAACTCATCTGAAGACCAGGGCCTAGTTTGTCTGAATTGTCCAATCCCTTTTTCTCAGCTTCCCTTGCTCTGTTCTGCCAGTTGCCCCTCACCCCTTTCCCTATTCTGCCCACTCCCCCCACCCCACTCCTGCTCCAGTGAAATTCATTATTCGTGCCTCTCCCGGGAATTGATCTCCAGTATCCCCAAGCCTTTCCCCTTCCCTGTTCTGCAGTTGCCAAGGCTGCATTTTCCTGATATGATTGACCTTGTGCTTGTTTTCACATTTCCTTCTGACATTAACTGCAGCTATTCTGCCTGTCGAGTGTATGCTGGCCCACAGCATGCTGAAACAGGATAAGTCATAACTTTAAAAAGGTAAAAGCCCGAAGCTTGGAGCAAGTATAATTGGGAAGTTCTGGAAGAGTCAGTGCACAGGCTGAATGTACTCCTTGCTATGGCCTCCATTGTGAACCAACCCCACATTTTTTCAGACACATACCTAAACACAAGGAAGGAAGGAAAATGCAAATCCTGACCTTTTGACAGTATAAATACAATACTTTTATTTTGGTTTTAAAGGTGAGGGAGGAATACCAGAAATGTTTCTGCGGAAACCTCAGCCTAAAGGGCCTGTGGTACTCGGAGTTTGCAGCCAGTTCCACTGTGCCAATGACCAGTTTGCAACAGAGGCGCCTCTCCACCCAGCAGGTCAGTTTCTTGGTTCTAACATGGCAGGTCTACACTATATGTCTAAGGCAAGGACCCACATAGCACTTCCTGCCCTAAAGGTACTGGAGGGTTTGTCTGAGTTCTGCAGCATGGGTTATTGTTCAGCTGGTATTCCAAACCAGTCCTCAATGTTAGCCTTGCCATGGTCTCTGCTCCTTTGTCTTACGGTCTTCTGGTCTCTGAGTGGAAAATTGAATGTTCAGTTTCCCACTCCTGAGACTTGTGTATTAAATTTAGGCTGATGCCATGGTGAGGGACAGAGGGACACAGGTACACAGGTTCTGGGGTGCTGATGTTGGATGGTGTGCTCAATCACATCTGTATTGCCAGATGAAAATAAAACATCCTTAGCAATGTTTATCCTAACGTTTTAAAAAAGCTCCAGCAGGGTTGCCATGGTAACAGAGCAATTAGCGCGACGCTATTACATCTCGCGGTGTCGAAGTTCGGAGTACAGTCCCGGTGTCCTCCGAACGGATTTTGTACGTCGTCCCAGTGGAACACCAGGGTTTTCTCTGGGTGCTCTGGTTTCCTCACACATTCAAAAGATGAATGGTGAATAGGTTAATTGCTGATTGTAATTTGTCCTGTGATCAGCCTAGGGCTAAATTGGTTGCTACTGACAGCATGGTTCAAAGAACTAGAAGGGCCTCTTTCATGTGTATCCCTAAATAAGTAAACAAGTTCTCTTTCTCAACATAGGTAAGTTGTGGTGCATCAGCCTTGTCTGTGCTGTCCACACCTTTTTCCGTTTTGTCCGTCTTTTACGTTGCAATTTATCCTGTTGACTGCAATTTTTCCCTATCAACAGCCGTTCCTCACTACACAGCGCTTTTTTTTGTAAACCTCATCTTCAGCACTGTTATCCGCCTTTCCTATGATACTTGCTGCATTGAAATATACGCAGCTTAGGATACCAGTTGCACCATGCTCAACCATTTGATTCTTAACTTTGTCTGAGGTATTACCAGCTTCTGCCTCCACGTCCTCTCCACGAGCTGTCCTGGCACTCTGGTTCCAATCCCCCTGCAACTCTAGTTTAAACCTCACCATTAACAAACCCTCCTGCTGGGTTATCAGTCCCCCTCCAATTCAGGAGTTAACTTGACATTCCTTGTGGTTCTTAGTGTGTTAGTGACACCTACTGGAAAGATGTGAACTGTATGTTGAGTTTACTTATGCTCGTGTCATACTGCCCGGGTTGGAACTCTGGCTGGTGAGTAGCTGCAGTGTCAGAGATCCTCTCCTGTATACTGTAGGTCTTACCTTCCCTGGAAGGCAGCCCAATGTCCCAAAAATCTTATGTCCTCCCTCCTACACCAATTTCTTAACCACAAATTAAACTGTATAGTCTTCCTAGTTCTGGACTCACTAGCCGTGGCACGGGTAGCAATCCTGAGATCACAACATAGAACATATAACATAGAATAGTACAGCACAGTACAGGCCCTTCGGCCCACAATGTTGTGCCGACCCTCCAACCCTGCCTCCCATATAAGCCCCCACCTTAAATTCCTCCATATACCTGTCTAGTAGTCTCTTAAACTTCACTAGTGTATCTGACTCGGGCAGTGTATTCCACGCACCAACCACTCTCTGAGTAAAAAACCTTCCTCTAATATCCCCCTTGAACTTCCCACCCCTTACCTTAAAGCCATGTCCTCTTGTGTTGAGCAGTGGTGCCCTGGGGAAGAGGCGCTGGCTATCCACTCTATCTATTCCTCTTATTATCTTGTACACCACTATCATGTCTCATCTCATCCTCCTTCTCTCCAAAAAGTAAAGCCCTAGCTCCCTTAATCTCTGATCATAATCCATACTTTCTAAACCAGGCAGCATCCTGGTAAATCTCCTCTGTACTCTTTCCAATGCTCTCACATCCTTCCTATAGTGAGGTGACCAGAAATAGACACAGTACTCCAAGTGTGGCCTAACCAGAGTTTTATAGAGCTGCATCACTACATCACGACTCTTAAACTTTATCCCTCGACTTATGAAAGCTAACACCCCATAAGCTTTCTTAACTACCCTACCCACCTGTGAGGCAACTTTCAGGGATCTGTGGACATGTACCCCAAGATCCCTCTGCTCCTCCACACTACCAAGTATCCTGCCATTTACTTTGTACTCTGCCTTGGAGTTTGTCCTTCCAAAGTGTACCACCTCACACTTCTCCAGGTTGAACTCCATCTGCCACTTCTTAGCCCACTTCTGCATCCTATCAATGTCTCTCTGCAATCTTTGACAATCCTCTACACAATCTACAATACCACCAACCTTTGTGTCATCTGCAGACTTGCCAACCCACCCTTCTACCCCGACATCCAGGTCGTTAATAAAAATCACGAAAAGTAGAGGTCCCAGAACAGATCCTTGTGGGACACCACTAGTCACACTCCTCCAATCTGAATGTACTCCCTCCACCATCACTCTCTGCCTTCTGCAGGCAAGCCAATTCTGAATCCACCTGGCCAAACTTCCCAGGATCCCATGCCTTCTAACTTTCTGAATAAGCCTACCGTGTGGAACCTTGTCAAATGCCTTACTAAAATCCATATAGATCACATCCACTGCACCACCCTCATCTATATGCCTGGTCACCTCCTCAAAGAACCCTATCAGGCTTGTTAGACACGATCTGCCCTTCACAAAGCCATGCTGACTGTCCCTGATCAGACCATGATTCTTTAAATGCCTATAGATCCTATCTCTAAGAATCTTTTCCAACAGCATTCCCACCACAGACGTAAGTGTCAG
This sequence comes from Mobula hypostoma, assembly GCF_963921235.1. NCBI lineage: Eukaryota > Metazoa > Chordata > Chondrichthyes > Myliobatiformes > Myliobatidae > Mobula > Mobula hypostoma. Next base: position 30,681,605 of record NC_086125.1, on the reverse strand, counting down.
TGGTCTATAATTACCTGGACTATCCCTACTACCTTTTTTGAAGAAGGGGACAACATTTGCCTCCCTCCAATCCTCCGGTACCATTCGTGTGGACAACGAGGACATAAAGATCCTAGCCAGAGGCTCAGCAATCTCTTCTCTCGCCTTGTGGAGCAGCCTGGGGAATATTCCGTCAGGCCCCGGGGACTTATCTGTCCTAATGTATTTTAACAACTCCAACTCCTCCTCTCCCTTAATATCAACATGCTCCAGAACATCAACCTCACTCATATTGTCCTCACCATCATCAAGTTCTCTCTCGTTGGTGAATACCGAAGAGAAGTATTCATTGAGGACCTCGCTCACTTCCACAGCCTCCAGGCACATCTTCCCACCTTTTTCTCTAATCGGTCCTACCTTCTCTCCTGTCATCCTTTTTTTCTTCACATAATTGAAGAATGCCTTGGGGTTTTCCTTTACCCTACTTGCCAAGGCCTTCTCATGCCCCCTTCTTGCTCTTCTCAGCCCCTTCTTAAGCTCCTTTCTTGCTTCCCTATGTTCCTCAATAGACCCATCTGATCCTTGCTTCCTAAACCTCATGTATGCTGCCTTCTTCCACCTAACTAGAGTTTCCACCTCACTTGTCACCCATGGTGCCTTCACCCTACCATTCTTTATCTTCCTCATCGGGACAAATTTATCCCTAACATCCCGCAAGAGATCTCTAAACATCGACCACATGTCCACAGTACATTTCCCTGCAAAAACATCATCCCAATTCACACCCGCAAGTCCTAACCTTATAGCCTCATAATTTGCCTTTCCCCAATTAAAAATTTTCTTGTCCTCTCTGATTCTATCCTTTTCCATGATAATGCTAAAGGCCAGGGAGCAGTGGTCACTGTCCCCCAGATGCTCACCCACTGAGAGATCTGTGATCTGACCCGATTCGTTATCTAATACTAGATCTAGTATGGCATTTCCCTGGTCCGCCTGTCCACATACTGTGACAGGAATTCGTCCTGGACACACTTAACAAACTCTGCCCCATCTAAACCCTTGGAACTAATCAGGTGCCAATCAGTATTAGGGAAGTTAAAGTCACCCATGATAACAACCCTGTTATTTTTGCACCTTTCCAAAATCTGCCTCCCAGTCTGCTCCTCTGTATCTCTGCTGCTACCAGGGGGCCTATAGAATACCCCCAATAGAGTAACTGCTCCCTTCCTGTTCCTGACTTCCACCCATATTGACTCAAAAGAGGATCCTGCTACATTACCCACTCTTTCTGTAGCTGTAATAGTATCCCTGACCAGTAATGCCACCCTCCTCCTCTTTTTTCGCCCTCTCTATCCCTTTTAAAGCACTGAAATCCAGGAATATTGAGAATCCATTCCTGCCCTGGTGCCAGCCAAGTCTCTGTAATGGCCACTACATCATAATTCCATGTATGTATCCAAGCTCTCAGTTCATCACCTTTGTTCCTGATGCTTCTTGCATTGAGGTACACACATTTCAGCCCTTCTACCTTTCTGTCTTTGCACCGTTTATTCTGCTTCTCTTTCCTCAAAGCCTCTCTGTATGTTAGATCTGGCTTTACTCCATGCACTTCTTTCACTGCTCTATCGCTCTGGGTCCCATTCCCCTCGCAAATTAGCTTAAACCCTCCTGAACCATGCTAGCAAACCTACCTGCAAGGATATTGCTCCTCCTCGAGTTCAGGTGAAACCCATCCAATCTGTACAGGTCCCACCTTCCCCAGAAGAGATCCCAATGACCTAAAAATCTAAAATCCTGCTCCCTGCACAAACTCCTCAGCCACGCATTCAACTGCCATCTCCTCCAATTCTTACCATCATTGTCACATAGCACTGGCAGCAATCCTGAGAACGCCTCCCTTGAGGTCCTGTTCTTCAGCCTTCTGCTTAGTTCCCGAAACTCACACTTCAGGACCTCATCCCTCTTCCTGCATATGTCGTTGGTCCCAACATGTATCACGACTTCTGGTTGCTTTCCCTCTCGTATCAGGATGTCTTGCACCCGGTCAGAGACATCCCGGACCCTGGCACCCGGGAGGCAACAAACCATGCGGGTGTCCTTCTAACGTCCACAAGATCTCCTGTCTGCTCCCCTGACTATAGAGTCTCCAATGACAGCAGCTCTCCTCTTCTCCGTCCCACCCTTCTGCACCACAGGGTCAGACTCAGTGCCGGAGGCCCTGCCACTGTGGCTCACACCTGGTCGGTCGTTCCCGCCAACAGTATCCAGGACGGTAAACTTATTATTCAGGGGAATGGCTACAGGGGTGCTCTGCACTACCTATGTATTCACCTTCTCTTTCCCCCCTCTGACTGTCACCCAACGACCTGCTTCCGACAGGCTAGGTGGAGGTCCTGCCCTTTAACTTTGTACCTAATTCCCTGAACTCATTGAAGAACCTCTACACTCTTCCTACCCATGTCATTGTTCCACTTCTTTGTCCTACCCAATGTACTATGTAATATTTGGATAAACTGCTTCAGCCAATATCTTGCTGCTTGTGAAGTGACCGCACATTTCTCTCACCATAGTGGCGGTACTTCAAAACTGTTTTATTAGCATGAAAAGTGCAACAGAAAAGCAAAAGGTTTTGTTACTTGACTGCCATTTGGTATGTTGGCCTTTATTAATCAGAGCATTGAGTATAGGAGTTGAGATGTAATGTTGAAATTGTATAAGGCAGTGGTAAGGCCAAATTTGGAGTATTGTGTACAGTTCTGGTCACCGAATTATAGGAAAGATGTCAATAAAGTTGAGAGAGTACAGAGGAGGTTTACTAAAATGTTGCCTGGGTTTCATCTCCTAAGTTACAGAGAAAGGTTGAACAAGTTAGGTCTTTATTCTTTGGAGCGTAGAAAGTTGAGGGGGGACTTGATAGAGGTGTTTAAAATTATGAGGGGGATTGACAGAGTTGATGTGGATAGGCTTTTTCCATTGAGAATGGGGGAGATTCAAACAAGAGGACATGAGTTGAGAGTTAAAGGGCAAAAGTTTAGGGGTAACATGAGGGGGAACTTCTTTACTCAAAGAGTGGTAGCTGTGTGGAACAAGCTTCCAGCAGAAGTGGTTGAGGCAGGTTCAACGTTGTCGTTTAAAGTTAAATTGGATAGATATATGGACAAGAAAGGAATGGAGGGTTATAGGCTGAGTGCTGGTCAGTGGGACTGGGTGAGAGTAAGAGTTCGGCACGTACTAGAAGAGCCGAGATGGCTTGTTTCCGTGCTGTAATTGTTACATAGTTATATGGTTATTCAGGGATGAGGATGCATACCAGGGATCTGCTAGTAGGAGATTGGAGATTGGACATACCATTTCACACCTGGATCAGAACCTGTCTCCGGGGATGAATCCCTATCCAATGCCAGGAACCCAATTCTGAATGTCAGGAGTTAACCTGCTATTCCTAGAGGTTCTTAGTGTGTTTATGACACCGATTGGGCAGACGTATGTTGAGTTTACTTCTGCTCATGTCGTACTGCCCTGGTTGGAACTCTGGCTGGTGAGAAGCTATAGTGTCGGAGATCTCCTCAAAACCAAGGAAGTGGCTCTCATCTGAAGACATGCAGTATTTCCACAGTTGTGAATCGTGTTCATGTTCCCACAGTCCTGAGTACTGTTCTTGGCACATCCAATGTACGCAATTGGCTGAGGCAGGTTGGAAATGAGGTTCTCTTTATGAATTTGGTATGAAGTACTTGGGGTATGCAACGAACGAAAGGAATGTACACAGCATGGCGTTTATGTGGGTTTGATTTCACTGATAGCGAGCTTTGTCACGAGAACTAGAACCATGGCATTTTTTGGGAGATGCACCCATGCAGTCATCAGGGAATGAGCTGCCAGAGGAAAATGACAATGTTTAAAGGACAGTTGGACGGGAGAGGTTTGGAGGGATATGGGCCAAATGCAGGCACATTGCTCCAGCTCAGAAAGATACTTTGGTCAGCATTGACCAGATGGGCCAAGGAGCATGTTTCTGTTCTATGTAACTCTGAAAGACTGAACAATGACGGTGTTTGAGTCATGGTCTACACCACACCCCTCTGAGGATGAAATGGACTACGGGTCATGTTTCTGTGCTGTGATTGATTCTTGGTTTACGCTGTATTCCCTCTGAGGAGGGTGCAGTGGAGTTCCTCCTGTGCTCTGGATAATGGATTACAGGGACTGGTGATCAGAGAGGGACCCTGGAAAGTATGCCCGCAGATCCTCAGAGAGTAATACATATCTTTTGGTGTTTAAAAGGCACGTAGATTCCATGACAGAAGCATAAGCTTCAAGAGCGGGGACATTTAAAATTGATATAAGGAAATTCCTCCTCTCCAAGAGTAGTGAATCTCTGGGATTTCTACAAGGCAGGTTGAGGCTAAATCATGAGGTATACTTAGGAGGTATACTTGGCTGTATCTCTAAATTTAAGAAAAATCAAAATTCAAAGTTCAAAAGTAAAATTATTATCAAAGCACATATAGGTCCTCACATACTACCCTGGGATTCATTTTCTTGAGGGCATTCACAGTAAAAACAAAGAAACTCAATGAAGAACTGCATGCAACAACGATTAACAAACAACCAATGTGCAAAAGGCAACAAGCTGTGAAACATCAACAACATGAGCTGCAGGGTCCTGGAATGTGGGTCCTGGTTGTGGAATTAGTTCAGTGTTGGGGTGAGTGAAGTTATCCCCTCCAGTTCAAGAGCCTAATGATTGAGGGTTAATAACTGTTCCTGAACCTGGTGGTGTAGGACCTGAGGCTCCTGAACCTCCTTCATGATGGCAGGAGCAAGAGGAACAGGAGCATGGCCTGGATCGTGCGACTCTTTGACTATCAGCAAAGTGCATACCATGTACTGACCTGTTTCCTGTAGTGGTGGGCATTTGAAGTGAAGCACGCTGAAACTATCAAATAAATGATAAAATACCGGGTGAGTCACCAAAATGTGAAGCCTGCTCCCTGTCTCACTAACTCTGATTACCACTCCGTAGTTGCTGCCCAATCTGTTGAGCGTTTCCAACATTTTTGGATTTTTTTGTCGTAAGCAGAAGGAAATAAAAAGATGTTTCTATTGGAAGGGGACGGTCTGGAACTCACTACCTGAGAGTTGGAGAGATTGAAACTCTCCCTCATCGAAACAGTGCAGGTGTGTCCTGAGGTGCTGTGACCTGCAGGGCTAGGGAGCCGGTGCTGACAGAATTCATGGGTTGAGTGGTCTCAATATGATTTTATTGTGGCTGTAGCTAGTTTGAGTGTTGGATGTGGTTGTTTTCATTCCTGCAGCACTGGCAATTCCACCTCAGTGAGCTACACTGTCTCTGCAGTGTGCCAGCACTTTGGGAATCTTCAAACTTCGTGGACTCGGTGCGAATCCCAGTTCTATGCTCGAGTAAGAGGGTTGCCCACCTCTCTACAGTCCACCCCCACTCCTCACACCCCACATCCTATACTCTGATACCCAGTCCCTAACACCCCTCACACCCCTACTCCCCTGCAGCACCACACACCCTTGGATTTCATATACAACCCCCCTCACTCCCCACACCCTTCCCTCTGATACCCCACCCCCCAGATGTTCCACATCCCTCAAATCCCACCTCCCTCACCTGCACCCATCATATTCCACACCCCAAACACCCATTCCCCCAGAGATCCCAGATCTTGCTGTTCTGGTGGTGATAAAGATCTGAATTTGAAACAAGGATAAGAAAGAGTTTCACTGTGTTCTCTAACTCCTAAAACTCTCTCTCACTTGTTTCAGAAGCCAATCAACAGCCTTGCCACAGAGAGTTAAACTGACCATCTTCTGCCAGAACAGGACATTGTGATCATTGTGTGAATGGAGGAATCTGCGCAGACCGCCGGAAACAGCCAGAGACTTTGTTTTATGTTTGTTCCTAATGGCCAGGAACATTGCAGACACACTCTCGACTCAATTCTGGGCTTTCTGGATGAACTGCAGGATGTCTTGAGGCAGTTTTGAATGATAGGAAGATGTTGGTTCAAACTCGGAGATATTTTCACTGTGCCTTAAAGTACTTCCCTCGAGGACATTCTGCTGCTCTTTCTCTGCGTCACAGACAGTTAAATGTTGTACTGTAACAGTTCAAGACTAACAGGACGTTAATGGCTCTTCCAAAAAATCAACAACACCTAATTGTTTGAACCTAGCAAGTTCTGTGCTGTTGAAGGCTGCTTTACCAATGTTGTCCTGACCTTTTGTGTTTAGTTTCTGGCACTGCTTATTGCAACTTTTCATCCACAGCTGAACCAGTACAATGTGCTCTGGCCATTGTGGGGATCAGCTAGTTTCTTTGCAGTGATGACAATACCTGGAGGTTAATCAAAGTGATCTGCTCATGCCAGTATCTAGTGCTGGAAGGTCAAGGGCAAATCTGGCCCAGTCCTCAGGAGGTAGTCTCCCCGACAGATTGGACATAAGGAGTGCTCAGATTTGACAATGACATTCTAACCCATCTCTGGAAGTTCTCTCCTCCTTATGGAGCTGCAGCTGGACACCTCCAGCCATGCACAAACAAAATGGGTCCATGATCCTTGTGTAAATGTGTTCAAAGCCCACACTAGTTGAATTAATAAAACTGATTAAATATGCAGTTATCACATTTTTTAACTATTGGTAATTAGGAGTCAGACATGCTCAGGATTCACTGGTGGAACACACCCAACATTCTTCCCAACTTCCCAGATTGCCAGGTTCAGGATCCAGGAGAATGGGCCAGTGGTGAGTGGGGTTGGCTGTGGGAGTGGGGGAGAAGGGGTTTGCAATGAGACCAGGTGAGGACTGAGGATGGAGTGAAGTTTCCCACAGTCACACTGTTGTGCTGGAATATGGTGCACCATCTGAACCCCAGTTGCACTGATCAGGAGGTGAGGGAAGGTGATGGCTTTCATTAATGAATTCTCTTTAGAGTAATGAGTAAATTATTTATGAGCTTCAAGTTTTTTTTTAATTTCAACATATATTTAAATTTTACTGCCTTTTGAAATCTCTGTGAATATCAGGGACATTTAAAATAACTAAAATCATGTACAGCTGCGATAATTGTCACAGGAATCACAGGTCCGTGACTCCGAACAGACTGGTTGTTGCAGAACCCCACCTAATCTCGCTTGCGAGGGTCAATCAGCTGTGTGGTGCCTACAGACCCTTTGAAATGGCCCTAAAGCCCACTCCCCTTTGGGCCAGTTAGGGAAATCACTGGCCTTTCCAATGATATCCCCTCTCTGCACAGAGAGCAATAGACCTCTTGGTCCGAGATTACTCTTACTACCCTTCCCGAGAGTAAATTGAAAATTCAGAGCTTCAGACAACTGGTGAGAAGGGAAGTGCCTCTGCTTTGTTGCTGAAAAGTTCGTTAGAGCCACATCAGCAGGTGTCAGGGCGAAGTGTATCCTGCCCCAACTGCACCATCACTCATTGCTGCTTCTGGCATGAGATTTCAGGTGTGTGAACCCCTGTAAATTGCAACCATTGCTTGACTGCGCAGTACTTGCTTGCGGGTTTTACCACTGCTGCGACCACCACGATCTACATATATCATGAGGGCCTTTCGGATTCATTTATTTATCATGTTCAGTGAAATGTGTCATTTCAATTAACAATCAACGCACTAAACAGCCAATATAGCATTTCCACAACGTTCAGCAGAACAATGCAAGAAACAACAGCAATTACAACAGAGCAACAAAAAACAAGCCCCTTTCCTCCCTCCCTCCCAGACACCTACTCACATATAGAGCCTTCAAAACTGCACAGACCTCCAGCCCCAGACTCATACTCCTCAGATCACAGTGGAAAGGCCAGTGATTTTTTTAATTGGAAATTCACTGGACCAGTCACACACACATATGGTGGCTACAAGACCAAGACAGAGACTGGACATCCTGGGGTGAGTGAGTCCCTAGATCTTTCCACAAGGCACTATAAGGAACGCGATTGAATACTCAACCCCAGCTTTTCAAGGGCAGTTAGAGGTAAGCAATGAATGCTGCCCTCCCTGCCGAGGTCTATATCTCCACAGGGGAAGACATGAAGTGTGAACTTTATCTGAGAGAAGCCCTTGATCTGCATATGAATTGAAGGTCAAAATTCAACCAACCCCATTTCATTCTTGGAAATGGGGGATTTTGTGGCTTCAGGTAAGGCATACAATGCACAAAATGCTTTCAAAGTGCATGGTGGTTAATCATAGCATTGAATAATGATGGTCTACACAGTGTTTCCCACACCATTTATCTAGGCAATAGTTAGTACAAACCTATGCCGGAATTATAAAATGGGAAGAGATCTTTCCAACCTCTCATACATGCAAAAAGGTTGAGTCAGTGCAGACACAAGAAGCATTGAAGTATCTTTGAATTGTAAAATGTACCAAGTTATTCCATAAGGTGAAGACCCTTTGTCAAACCTGGTAGGTCGTTGCAGAGACAGCTGGGGGAGAGATGCTTAGGTCAAAGGGAGTAGCTGTAAGCGGGTGAGGTCACTGTTGCAGACAGAATACAGTCTGGACAAGTGGATTAATGGGTCAGGGTGCTTTTCTCTCTGTGTGTATTGCATGTTTATTGCAGGACTGTGGACACAACAGTTGTTCAGGGTGACTTACAGAGAAAACGTCAGCTACTGACAAGAGTAGATGATGGCAGAAATAGCTGGTTCCAATTCTAACCAAGAAAAGAAGTTACTGGAGGAAGGTGTATGAACCATGCTGAGTTCTAATCAGCCCGTCTGTCAAAGTCAACATAAATGCTATCCAGCAGAATCTCTGACAACATCCCAACCATTGATGTAAACTTCACATAGGTTGGGGAGGGGCAGCCAGGCCAGCAGGATAGAGAACAGGAAGATCTGTGTTATACATCTGCAGTGGCATTTTCTGCCTTGGCTGTTTGTGCTATGAAGTTTGTACTAGTGTTAAACCAACTCTAATGAACAAAAGCATGGAATAACATTACTCAGTGAACTCAGTTGTAGCCTGTGCCTAGCGGGGTTGGGGGAGAGCAAAGGCTGGGTGTGTGAGAACTGTGCCTCAGCTCAGGTGCAGCTTCCTTCAGTTACTCAGACCCACTGTCTCACATCACCAGGTGCTGCTCTTGTTGTCTGGTTCCACTGAAACCACTTCCAAAACCATGGGACTGAGAGCTGAGAATGGTGCACTTCTGAAAAGGCAGACCCAGCTGCAAAAGTTAAAGACAGATTGAAGTATGTGAAGGATCTATAAACCAGATTATTTTGCTTCGTTCTGATTATTAAAGGGACATACATTGAATGGTGAACAGTGAGCACCATGAGTTAAGTGTAAGGATAATATTAGAAAGGAAAATCCTCAATCTGTTCGAGTTTGTTGAGGTTACTGTTCAGAAAAAAGTAAGTTACAAATGAGGCCAGCTCAAGTAATTATTCAAAACAGAACAGGGCGACATTGTTAGAAGTTATTTAAAAAGTAGGAAAGAAAAGTGATTCATGTTTCATCATTGAACCTGAACAAACCAATGTCAGTGTGTTACACATTAGTCACTCCATCCTTGATAACTGTACCTAGCTTCCTGTGTATCTATGATTATGTTGCAAAGCATAGCCCTAATACTGTATTATTTATGTTTGCTGATGAGTCTACTACCGTTGGGCATATTAAAGGTGGTGAAAAATCAGCATATTGGAGGGAGATTGAAAATCTGGTTGACTGGTGTTACAACAACAACCTTTCACTTACTGACAGCAAAACCAAAGAGCTGATTATCAACTACAGGAGGAAGAAGCTGAAGTTCATGGGTCAGTCTGAAGTTCATGGGTCAGTCCTCACTGGGGGATTGGAGGCGGAAAGTGTCAGTAACTTTAAATTCATTGGCCAGGGTTAGAGCGGGAGGCTTTAGCTTACCAGACTTTAATCAAAGCAGTTGGAGGCTCTAAAGTAAGTTTCTAGTAAGTTATTTTCTCTCTGCCGATTAGTACCTAGCTAGTAAATTGAGATTTGATACAGGGTTAGCAGCATGTGAGATTCTGGGAGACCTCCAGCCCCCCTGATGCATGCACATGCATGAAATGCATTGAGCTGCAGTTCCTAGTGATCATGTTAGCTCATAGGGCAGATTGAGGAAGTGATAGATAGGAGCTACAGAGAGGTAGTCACCCCTAAGTTACAGGAGGCAGGTACTTGGTGACTGTCAGGAGAGGGAAAGGGAGCCAGTGTAGCTGTCCACTCAATAATGTATACCACTTTAGATACCATTGGGAGGGATGACCAGCCAAGGGAGGCCATAGTGACAGAGTCTCTGGTACCAAGTGTGGTCCTGTGGCTCAGAAGAGTAGAGGAGAGAAGTGCAGTAGTGATAGGGAATTCTATAATTAGAGGAGCAGACAGAAGATTCTGTGGGAATGAAAGAGACATCCGGGTGGTATGTTGTCTCTCAGGTCCCAGGGTCAGGGATGCTTGGCTGGGGCCCACAGCATTCTAAATGGGGATGATGAACAGCCATAAGCCATGGTACATATTAGTGACATACAGTAGGTAGAAGAGTGATGAGATCCTGAAAGGAGATATAGGGAATAGAGAATAAAGTAGATGATCTTGTCGTGCCATTAAAAGAATGGCAAGTATGACATTGTGGGTGTCACTGAGTCATGGCTGAAAGAAGACATAGATACACATTGTTTCAAAAGGTAGGGAGAGGGAGTGGGTTAGCTCTGTTGGTAAAATATCAAATTATATCCTTAGAATGAGAATGACAATGGACTTGGAAGATGTAGATTCCTTTGGCAGAGTTAAAGAGATGCTGATGGGAGTTATATATGGGTGTCCGAACAGTAACAAGGATGTCAGGAGATCAGATTAGATACTCTGTCCTCGAACCAGCACCTGTCATCACAAAAAAGATAATATCAGATTCCAACTAGATCTATACGAACTGGGGGTGTGGGCAGAGCAATAGCAGATAGAACTTAATTCAGATAAGTGTGAGTTGTTGCATTGTGATCTGTTAAATAAGAGCAGAGCTTAGAACATAGAACATAGAATAGTACAGCACAGTACAGGCCCTTTGGCCCACAATGTTGTGCCAACCCTCAAACCCTGCCTCCCATATAAGTCCCCACCTTAAATTCCTCCATATAGCTGTCTAGTAGTCTCTTAAACTTCACTAGTGTATCTGCTTCCACCACTGACTCAGGCAGTGCATTCCACGCACCAACCACTCTCTGAGTAAAAAAACCTTCCTCTAATATCCCCCTTGAACTTCCCACCCCTTACCTTAAAGCCATGTCCTCTTGTATTCCGTTTTTAGTTTTCTCTAGATGTTTTGATCTCTGCCTGAACTTTGACGCTGACTTTGTTTGCACCTTGAGATTTGTTACTCATTTAATATCACTGTGTGTGCATAGTCCTGGGTCTGCGATTGGATCCCTGACAGTACAATCTGGATCCAGCAGACGCCGGTCATCTGAGAGCTGCCCTGGAACAACAAGGACTGATGCTGGGGAGACCCCAGAACCAGCTGGACTCCATGTTCAGGGCAGTGGAGTCACTTTCTGCCAATGTAACCGATCTTGTGGCCCAGACTCAGTCACTCCAGCTGTCCCAGAGCGCCCATCAACATTCTGCGACTGCATCTTCCGCCCCACCCTCCTCGTCCTCGCGTGCTCCTCCTGTCAAAGAGCCCCGTCTGCCTCGTCTGGAGAAGTACTCAGGAGATCCCGGCACCTGCCGCTCTTTTCTTTCCCGGTGCACCCTCATTTGTGAACTGCAACCAACAACATTTCCGGCTGATAGAGCCAAGGTAGCCTACATCACCACTCATCTGTCCGGTTGGCGAGAGAATGGGGAACAGTCATCTGGGAGGCAGGCTCCCCTTTCTGCAGTGGTTTTCAGTTACTTTCTGAGGAGATGAGAAAAGTGTTTAATCACTCCAAACATGGGAGAGAGGCTGCCCATGAAATGCTGCACATGCACCAGGGGTATAGATCTGTGTCGGATTATGTCATAGAGTTCTGGACCCTAACCACCTCCAGCGGCTGGAAATCGGAGACACAGTACAACACCTTCCTGAATGGCCTCTCCGAAGACATCAGAGATGAGCTGGTCACCCAAGACCTTCCTGCCACCTTTGAAGCCCTGGTGGATTTGGCCATCTGTATTGATGTTTGCCATCAGCAGCGCCGCAGAGGGAGGGGTTCCAGAGGGTCCCTGGGGGCACTTGGTGAGATCCAAGCTCCTCATCAGTCTACATTGCCCTGCTGTTTGCCCCCTTTGTTCCAGAGCCTGAAGTTCTGAAGGTTGACTGTACCCGCCTGCCGCCGACTGAAAGACAGAGGAGAATCAGCACCCGCTCCTGTCTGTACTGTGGCCAGACTGCCCAGTATAGGCCAAGTGTTCACCAGTAGGACGAAGAGTACTGGTGAGCGTGACCCCTGTCCGGCCCTCCTTGACGCCATTCATTCTCATAGCTGCTTCTCTGGAGTGGGGTGTCCAACAGCGAGCAGTCTCCGTCTTGGTTGATTCTGGTGCGGAGGGGTGTTTTATCGATTCTAGCTTGGCTGCCAGTGGGGATTACCCACGTCTGCTCTCCAGTCACCATTAATGGCCAACACCTTGAACGGTCAGAGACTGGCTAACATCACCCCTGTCACAGCCCCAGTGAGTCTCAGTTTATCCGGCAACCATCATGAACAGTTAACCCTTTAAGATATTAACTCTCCTTAAGCTCCCATTGTTCCGGGCCATCTCTGGTTAGTTAAACCCACACTGACTGGCTCAGTTTCAAGATTGTAGGCTGGAGCCCATTCTGTCACTCCCACTGCCTCCACCATGCTCAGATACCCTTGTCTCCAAGCCCAGAGCCCGCCGAGGAATTTCCGGACCTTAGTGCCATCCCTCCTGAATACATGGACCTCAAGGCTGTGTTCAACAAGTCCCGGGCCACTTCCCTGCTGCCTCATCGTCCATATGATTGCACCATTGATCTCTTGCCTGGCACATCTTCCTCCAAGGGGCCACCTGTATTCCCTGTCTGTACCTGGAACAGAAGCCATGATTAAGTACATTCAAGAGTCTCTGGCCGCAGTGATCATCTGACCATCTTCCTCCCCTGCTGGTGCCAGCTTTTTCTTTGTTGATTACCGGGGATGAATGAAGTCACTCATGACTTTGGCATTTGAACTACTGCAAGGAGCCTCCGTCTTCACCAAGCTTGATCTCCGTAACGCCTACCATCTTGTCTGTCTAGGTCCTATCCAAGGGAAGCAGGTTATAAGGCTGATCCTATCATCTCTGACCAAATATGTGATCTGAATTGGTGGGAATGAGGGAATTGAGACCTCTCCATGGATGAAAGGTGGGAGATCCACACCAAGCCATGGGACAGTTGTGGAGACAGTGACTGTCAGGGATGTGACAGCCTCTCCACCAACACAGTCTGTGAAACTACATTCCAGTGCCCAGTTCTCACTGTATCACCTGTTGTTAGTTGCATCCCTGGGGTTAGGTTTAACAAGCAAAAGCAGGGACTTGCCAGTGACATTGAAAACACCTGGTTCATTTCTGAGAACAGAGGAACTCCCTGTGTCCCGGGAAATAGGTAACTCCAACTTGCACAGAAAGTAATAAACTCTGAAACAGAGTGTGTGTGATCTTACTTTAGGCATAACATAGAAACAGAGAAAACCTACAGCACAATACAGGCCCTTCGGCCCACAATGCCGTGCCGAACATGTTTACTTTAGAAATTACCTAAGATTACCCATAGCCCTCGATTTTTCAAAGCTCCATGTACCTATCCAGGAGACTCTTAAAAGACCCTATCGTATCCGCCTCCATCACCACCACCGGCAGCCCATTCCACGCACTCACCACTCTCGGCGTAAAACAACTCACCCCTGACATCTCCTCTGTACTTGCTTCCAGGCACCTTAAAACTGTGCCCTCTCGTGCTAGCCATTTCAGCCCTGGGAGAAAGCCTCTGACTATTCACACGATCAACGCCTCTCATCATCTTATACACCTCTCATCCTCCACCAATTCAAGGAGAAAAGGCCAATTTCAGTCAACCTATTCACATCAGGCATGCTCCCCAATCCAGGCAACATCCTTGTAAATCTCCTCTGCACCCTTTCTATAGTTTCCACAACGTTCCTGTAGTGAGGTAACCAGAACTGATCACAGTACTCTAAGTGGGGTCTGACCAGGGCCCTATATACCTGTAACATTACCTCTCGGCTCTTAAACTCAATCCCACAGTTGATGAAGGGCAATGCACCATGTGCCTTCTTAACCACAGAGTCAACCTGCGCAGCAGCTTTGAGTGTCCTATGGACTTGGACTCCAAGATCCCTCTGATCCTCCACGCTGCCAAGAGTCTTGCCATTAATACAATATTCTGTCATCATGTTTGACCTACCAAAATGAACTACCTCACACTTATCTGGGTTGAATTCCATCTGCCACTTCTCAGCCCAGTTTTGCATTCTGTCGATGTCCCGCTGTAACCTCCGACTGCCCTCCACACTATCCACAACACCCCCAACCTTTGTGTCATCAACAAATTTACTAACCCATCCCTCCACTTCCTCATGCAGGTCATTTATAAAAATCACAAAGAGAAGGGGTCCCAGAACAGATTCCTGAGGCACACTACTGATGACCAACCTCCATGCAGAATATAACCTGTCTACAACCATACTTTGCCTTCTGTGATCAAGCCAGTTCTGGATCCACAAAACCATGTCCCCTTGGATCCCATGCCTCATTACTTTCTCAATAAGCTTTGCATGAGTACCTTATCAAATGCCTTGCTGAAATCCATATTCACTACATCTACTGCTCTACCCTCATCAATGTGCTTAGTCACATCCTCAAAAATTTTGATCAGGCTCGTAAGGCACGACCTGCCTTTGACAAAGCCATGCTGACTATTCCTAATCATATTATGCCTCACCAAATGTTCATAAATCCTGCCTCTCAGGATCTTTTCCATTAACTTTCCAACCACTGAAGTAAGACTCACTGGTCTATAATTTCCTGGGCTATCTCTATCCCCTTTCTTGAATAAGGGAACAACATTTGCAACCCTCCAATCCTCTGGAACATCTCCCATCCCCATTGATCATGCAAAGCGCATTGCCAGAGGCTCAACAGTCTCCTCCCTCGCCTCCCACAGTAGCTTGGGGTATATCTCATCCGATCCTGGAGACTTACCCAACTTGATGCTTTCCAAATGCTCCAGCACATCATCTTTCTTAATGTCTATATGCTCAAGCTTTTGAATCTGCTGTAAGTCTTCCCTACAATCGCTAAGATCCTTTTCCTTAGTGAATACTTTAGCCAAGTCATATTCTGCATGAGGTTGGTCACCAGTGGAGTGCCTCAGGGGTCTGTTCTAGGACCCTTACTCAGAGAGTGGTGAGTGTGTGGAATGGGCTGCCGGCAACGGTGGTGGAGGCGGACACCATAGGGTCTTTTAAAAGGCTTTTAAATAGGTACATGGAGCTTGGCAAAATAGAGGGCTATAGGTAAACCTAGTAATTTCTGAGGTAGGGACATGTTCAGCACAACTTTGTGGGCCGAAGGGCCTGTATTGTGCTGTAGGTTTTCTATGTTTCTATGTTTCTAAGTATTCGTTAAGTGTCTCTGCTATCTCCTCCGGTTCCATACACACTTTTCCTCTGTCGCACTTGATTGATCCTATTCTCTCACATCTGATCCTCTTGCTCTTCGCATGCTTGTAGAATGCCTTGGGGTTTTCCTTAATCCTGCTTTCCAAGGCCTTCTGATAGCCCCTTCTCGCTCTCCTAATTCCATTCTTAACCTGCACTCCAACACTGAAAAGTCCAGCCAAGAAATACTTGCTCCTCCTTTAACTCAGAATCAGAATCATGTATATGTCATGCAATTTGTTAACTTAGCAGCAGCAGTATGTGATAAATATAGAGAAAAAACTGAATTACAGTATGTATACTGTATGTATATTAAGTAAAAGGAAAGGTACGTTGCATCCGGAATTTTTCCAGTTAGCAGACGATTTCCCTCCATGCCTCTCTGAAGAGGTAGGGAACTGTGTACGAGGCAAGTTACAGCAGTGGTTTGCCATTGCCTTCTGCTGGGTGAGTTTCCAAAGAGATCACCAGCTCGTAACCCAGCACGGATGGAAAGCGTGCAGGGGAGCTGGCTGGATTTGATCTCGGGACCTTTTGTCCCGAAATCCGGCACTGATGCCACTACGCCACCAGCCGGGTCATATATTAAATAGTTGTGTTAAAATAAGTAGTGCAAAAGTAGAAATAAATTTTAAAGAAGTTGTGAGGTGGTGTTCATGGGTTCAATGTCTATTTAGGAATCAGATAGCAAAGGGGAAGATGCTGTTCCTGAATCAAGGACTCTGTGCCTTCATGCTTCTGTACCTCCCTCCCGATGTAACAAAAAGAAGAGGGCATGTTCTGGTGGTGGGGGTCCTTAATGGCAACTTTCTGTAACTTACTTCGATCCTGTGCAGTAGCCCCCCACCATATCAAATGGTGTTGCAGCCAGTCAGAATACTCTCCATGGTACATCTATAAAAATTTTCAAGTCTCTTAGGTGACAAAACAAATCTCTCCGAACTTCTAATGAAATATAGCCGCTGTCTTGCCTTCTTTATAGCTGCATCAATATGTGGCGATCAGGTTAGGTCTCAGAGATACTGAGATCCAGGAAATTGAAAGTACTCATTCTCTCCACTTCTGCTACCTCTGTGAGGATTGATTCGTGCTCCCTCATTCTATCCTTTCTGAAGTCCACAATCAGCTCCTTGATCCTTCTAAGATTGTTGCTGCGACACCACTCAACTAACTGGTATATCTCACCACCATCTGAGATTCTGCCAACAATGATTGTATCATCAGTAAATTTATAGAATACATTTGAGTTATGCCTAGCCTAACAATCATGGGTGTGGAGAGAGTAGAGCAATAGGCTATCCCATTTTGTTCCTTCTGCTCATCCGCATTTTGTACGTTTGTTAGTCTGGACAAGATGATCAGAGGTAGTTGCAGGACAGCAGGGATCAAATCCCTCACTCCCAGTCATACACAGTACCCATCGGACAGGCATGGAATAACAGTGTGATCCCCCTGGGAAAGTAGGAGTCACCAGAAGACTTCTTCAGAGCAAGAAGGCTGCAAGTGAACGGCTGATTTCCGGAGCAAAGGCAGTTTTACTACTCGGGGCAAAAGAGAGACAAGACTGCACGGGCACGTGACGTCAGCCAGTAGAGCGCAAAAGGTTTAAAAAAAAAACGCCATATCCACCGGGCAGCGGAGTGAGAGGCAGCAGAGTGATAGGGCTTTGGCTCAATGGGCTTAGGTGGTAATGAATGAGGCGAGGTAGGTTTACCTGTGTTAATTGTGGAAAGGTAGTAGTATGCGTGTGAGGCCGGTGCTCTGAGCTCGGTGTCAGATGTGGGAGGTCCTGGAGTCTCCCAGCCTCCCGGATGGCCATATCTGCACCCGGTGTGTCAAGCTGCAGCTCCTAAGGAACTGAGTTAGGGAACTGGAGATGCAGCTTGATGACCTTCGCCTGGTCAGGGAGAGCGAGGAAGTGATAGAAAGGAGTTATAGGCAGGTGGCCACACCGAGGCCATAGGAGACAGACAAGTGGGTGATAGTCAGGAGGGCGAAGGGGAAGAGTCAGGTACTACAGAGTACCCCTGTGGCTGTACCCCTTGACAATGTACTCCTGATTGAGTACTGTTGGGGGGGGGGGGGGAACAGCCTACCTGGGGGAAGCGACAGTGGCCCTGTGGTAGAGAAAGGAAGAGGAAGTGATAGGGAACTCTATAGTTAGGGGGTCAGACAGGTGATTCTGTGGACGCAGGAAAGAAACTTGGATGGTAGTTTGCCTCCCAGGTGCCAGGGTCCGGGATGTTTCAGATCGTGTCCAAGATATCCTGCAGTGGAAGGGAGAACAGCCAGAGGTCATGGTACATATTGGTACTAATGAGATAGGTACGAAAAGGGAAGAGGTCCTGAAAAAGGAGTACAGGATGTTAGGAAGGAAGTTAAGAAGCAGGACCACAAAAGTAGTCATCTCAGAACTACTGCCTGTGTCACAGGACAGTGAGAATAGGAATAGAATGAGGTGGAGGATAAATGCGTGGCTGAGGGACTGGAACAGGGGGCAGGGATTCAGATTTCTGGATCATTGGGACCCCTTTTGGGTCAGGTTTGATCTGTACGAAAAGGACAGGTTGCACTTGAATCCCAGGGGGACCAATATCCTGGAGGGGAGGTTTGCTAAGGCTACTAGGGAGAGTTTAAACTAGAATTGTTGGGGGATGGGAACCGAACCGAAGAGACTGGGGAAGAGGCGGTTGGCTCACAAACAGAGAAAACTTGTAGACAGTGCGAGAGGGAGGGTAGGCAGGTGATAGAGAAGGGACTCGCTCAAACTGAAGGTTCGAGATATGTCTATTTTAATGCAAGGAGTGTTGTGAACAAAGTGGGTAAGTTTAGAGCATGGATCAGTACTTCGAGCTATGATGTGGTGGCCATTACAGAGACTTGGATGGCACAGGGACAGGAATGGTTACTTCAAGTGCTGGGTTTTGGATGTTCCAGAAAGGACAGGGAGGGAGGCAAAAGAGGTGGGGGTGTGGCACTGTTGATTAGAGATAGTTTCACGGCTGCAGAAAAGGTGAACGCCATGGAGGGATTGTCTACGGAGTCTCTGTGGGTGGTACGGAAGAAATGTGGCAAATGTGAAGGGGATATTTGTGTGGAGTACTGCATAGGTACATTCCAATGAGACAGGGAAGCTATGGTAGGGTACAGGAACCATGGTGTACAAAGGCTGTACTAAATCTAGTCAAAAAGAAAAGAAAAGCTTACAAAAGATTCAGAGAGCTCGGTAATGTTAGAGATCTAAAAGATCATAAAGCTAATAGGAAGGAGCTTAAGAAGGAAATTTGGAGAGCCCGAAGGAGCCATGAGAAGGCCTTGGTGGCAGAATTAAGGAAAACCCCAAGGCATTCTACAAGTATGTGAAGAGCAAGAGGATAAGACATGAAAGAATAGGACCTATCAAGTATGACAGTGGGAAAGTGTGTATGGAACTGAAGGAAACAGCAGAGATACTTCATGAATACTTTACTTCAGTATTCACTATGGAAAAGGATCTTGGTGATTGTAGTGATGACTTGCAACAGAATGAAAAGCTTGAGCATGTAGATATTAAGAAAGAGGATGTGCTGGGGCTTTTGAAAAGCAGCAAGTTGGATAAGTCGCCGGAACCGGATGAGATTTACCCCAGGCTACTGTGGGAGGCGAGGGAGGAGATTGCTGAGCCTCTGGCAATGATCTTTGCATCATCAATGGGGATGGAAGAGGTTCCGGAGGATTGGAGGATTGGAGGGTTGTGGATGTTGTTCTTTTATTCAAGAAAGGGAGTAGAGATAGCCCAGGAAATTATAGACCAGTGAGTTTTACCTCAGTCGTTGGTAAGTTGATGGAGAAGATACTGAGAGGCAGGATTTATGAACATTTAGCGAGGAATAATATGATTAGAAATAGTCAGCATGGTTTTGTCAAGGGCAGGTCGTGCCTTATATAGCCCCCCCCCCGGCTGCCCTCAGGGTCGCTTGGCTCGCTGTCGTCTAGGGAAACAGCCTCAGCCCCGGCAAACTGGGTAATTAGTTTGTGTGGATGCTGTGTGAGGTACCCCACCCCGCCCAAATAACAGACAATACACCAGATGCAATTAAATGATTTACAGTTTATAGATATTACTGGAACTATATAATTAAGAGAGAATAAGATATAAAAGGAAAATAAAAGACGCCACACTTATCAAAGTTCAATCTCTTGCACAAAACCCGTTGGAGCTCAAGGACCTTCTTCTTCACCCTGCGACCCCTCGAACCACCTCAACCGGCCGCCTGGGACCAACAACGGTGGTCGACCAGACGCTCCATACGAGTCCGTCTCCGTCTCCTCGCCGAACGTCCCGCTCGGAGTCCAACCCCGTTAGCGGACTCACAGCACCTCGTTCATCCTCTGTCTCGCTCTCCCGCCTTCTGCCCCAAAACCCCGCGCATACAGTATCTTCAAATACACCAAAACCATAACAACTATCCCAATTGGTTAATAGCACTCTCTTATCACACTCTAAAGCAAAAACGAGCTGCTAGCACAAACTTTCTCAGCGTTTAACACAACAAAGCCGCATTTCCCAGGTTAACATAACAAAGACGCCATTTTAATTAGCCTCTGCAGTAACATAAAAGTAGAAACCCCCTTACACTTACGAGCCTGATTGAATTTTTTGAGGATGTGACTAAACAGATTGATGAAGGAAGAGTAGTAGATGTAATGTATATGGATTTCAGCAAGGAATTTGATAAGGTACCCCATGCCAGGCTTATGGAGAAAGTAAGGAGGCATAGGATACAAGGGGACATTGCTTTGTGGATCCAGAACTGGCTTGCCCACAGAAGGCACAGAGTGGTTGTAGACAGGTCATATTCTGCATGGAGGTTTGTCACCAGTGGTGTGCCTCAGGGATCTGACTGGGACCCCCACTCTTTGTGATTTTTATAAATGACCTGGATGAGGAAATGGAGGGATGGGTTAGTAAGTTTGCTGATGACACAAAGGTTGGAGGTGTTGAGGATAGTGTGGAGGGCTGTCAGAGGTTACAGCGGGACATTGATAGGATGCAAAACTGAGCTGAGAAGCAGCAAGTAGAGTTCAACCCAGCTAAGTATGAAGTGGTTCATTTTGGTAGGTCAAAAATGATGGCAGAATATGGTTTTCATGGTAAGACTCTTGGCAGTGTGGAGGATCAGAGGGACCTTGGGGTCCGAGTCCATAGGACGCTCAAAGCAGCTGCGTAGGTTGACTCTGTGGTTAAGAAGGTGTACGGTGTATTGGCCTTCATCAATCACGGAATTTAAATTAGGAGCTGAGAGGTAATGTTGAAGACCTGGTCAGACTCCACTTAGAGAGGTAATGTTGACCCTGGTCAGACCCCACTTAGAGTACTGTGCTCAGTTCTGGTTGCCTCACTACAGGAAGCATGTAGAAGCCATAAAAAGGGTGCAGAGAAGACTTACAAGGATGTTCCCTGGATTAGGGAGCATGCCTTATGAGGATAGGTTGAGTGAACTCGGCCTTACCTCCTTGGAGCATCAGAGGATGAGAGGTGACCTGATAGAGGTGTATAAGATGATGAGAGGCATTGATCGTGTGGATAGTCAGAGGCTTTTTCCCAGGGCTGAAATGGTTGCCACAAGAAGACACAGATTTGAGGTGCGGGGGAGAAGGTACAGAGGAGATGTCAGGGGTAAATTTTTTACTCAGAGAGTGGTGAGTGCATGGAATGGGTGGAGGCGGATATGATAGACTTTTGGATAGGTATATGGAACTTAGAAAAATAGAGAGCTATAGGTAAGCCTAGTAATTTCTAAGGTAGGGACATATTTGGCACAACTTTGTGGGCTGAAGGGCCTGTATTGTGCTGTAGGTTTTCTCTGTTTCTATGTTTCTAAGACTCAATCTTGGTCTCTCACCTTTTGTTTAAAACTTATTTAGGGTTCATCTGCTCTCAAAAAAATTAATGGATAGAAACGGATGAAAATTTTTACTGTGGAACAAAGCTGTGAAGGAGAATGAAAATATTCTGGAAAACAAGAAGGGGAATGTCCTTATGGGAGCTGGAAATGTAGACAATCACTGCTCTGTGCTGTAGGTTTCAGTGTGAGACAACAGTTGAGCTGGAGTTACAAAAGTCAATGTAACAGATTGGTGACTAATTTACAACATTCCCAAATCAGCATCCAAAGGCCTGGGACATATGGATCTGTGCTGCTCAGACCATTGTGAACTCAAAGAGTGGAGTGTCCACCTGTCTCCTAATAATTGACAAAGGTCTCACCATCTTCAGTAAAGGTACACACTTACTCTCTTGAATGACATGTACAATGTTGGATATTAAGGTTTTCGGAAAGTAGCTGTGCTACTCTTTTCAGTTAAGATTGTTATCTATAAAGGTGACATTGAAGCAGTCTGATTAAAGCTCATCTAACAATATCTACAAAATCAGTTACTTCCTCCAAGACCTCAGCACAGATGGAAGATAAACACCAATCAAGTGATGATTTCCACTTCTTGAGTTGATCTTGATCTCCAACACAGCAGAACCACCGGTGTTTTTCAGACTCCTGAATCTTACAACAGTGAGAGATGAACAACGACCCTCATCCTGCTGGTGATGCACTTCTGATTTCTGCTTCTGTCCATCACTCCATTTACCACAGCCTGGTGAAAATATACAGAGAAACCTCAGGTGCAGCTTCTAACTCAGTCCACCCCTTGATCACACATCTGACCTGGACAAGCAGGGCAGGCTGCAGAGAGATTATTTAGACTAGGCCACTGTGGAGGAGCAGGGTATTCTCTGCTTGACTGAGCATCCACCCATTATGGGGTTTCAGTCAACTAGCCTCCCCACCATTGATGATGTCTGCAAAACTGAATGGATGCCTCAGGAAGCCAGCTCCATCATTAACAGCCCTTACCATCCAGGACATGAGTTTTTTGCATTGCTACCATCAGGGAAGAGGTGCAGGAGCCTGAAGACAAACACTCAATGTTTTAGGAACGGTTTCTTCTCCTCCACCACTCGATTTCTGAATGGTCCATAAACACTATCTCACATTTTGCTCTCTTTTAGCACAATTTATTTATTTTTTTTATATTTTTATTTTAGCATAGTATTTTTATGTCTTGCACTGCAGTGCTGTAACAAAACAACAAATGTCAGTAATAATAAATCTCATTCTGATTCTAACATTAACACACACATGCAGTCATAGAGTCATAGAGAAGTACAGCACAGATACAGGCCCTCCGGCCCATCCAGTCCAGGCTGAAACCATTAAAACTGCCCACTCCCATCGACCTGCACCTGGGCCCTAGCCTTCTATAGCCCTTCTATCCATATACGTATCTTCTCTTAAACTTTGAAATCAAACTCAAATGGACCTTTGTTCTTACACTTTCAAACACAATCTGCCCCAATTAGAGTGATGAAAGATTGATGATTCTGAATTATTTGCAATTTCTTTAACCTCTTCCTCTGGTCTGGATCTAATCATAAACACTGATCTCCTTTCTTGTGGGTTTTGCTGGTTGTTGCTTTGCCAAGTGAACGAGCAAACTTTCCACCATTTGTCCAGTCATTTTCATCATTAGCTAGGTGTGAAGTGTGAAGCTGAAGTTATGCATTATCTCAAACTTGGCTCTTTTTCAAAGGTTCAAGCTTCACAACTTGCAGGTGTCCTGGCTCAGACAACTCTCTACTTCCCCATCTGCATGGCTACACAATTGAATGAGATCCAGGACTTCAGCTTCAGACAGAAAATAATTGTCCCACCTGAAATTCACAGGGTAGACAATGATGCCCACATTGGAGTGACCACACTTCAGCACTGATTCAGTAGTTGTAGGTGCTTTCAGTCTCCTGATCATGTTGATGGCACAAATATCAGTTTCTTTCATATTGTCCCCTGATCAACTGGGTGACAGAATAGCCTCATGTTGTATCTGTGTTCATGGGTAAAGAATGGTATCAGGGATGAAGGTAAAAAATTATATCACGTTCCACATCATGTTCAGATATACTCTTAAATGGATGTTCCTCATTTGGGTTCATTGTCCCAAATATAATAAGTTTTAGCATTTAATTAATGGTTCTCTTGTTGATTTTGGATTCAGAAATGTCTGGTGAATGGTCCTCAGATTGTTGGACATGGTGGAATTAAAATATAGAAGAAAGCGTCAAACTCGAATGGGTCAAAAACAGGTCAAAGGGAAGGAGGCTGCCATTTTGTGAAGCTGCTCTACATCCTCCATTTTGTGAACTGGAGTTGCTAGGCTTTTGGTATTTTAAAATAGGCACAATGGTGCTCCAGATAAAATGCTGGACTAGAGATCATTTCCAAATAAGAAGTTATTTGTGAGGCGTTCCTTGGTTTGATATTACAAGCAGGTTTTTGAAGGTTGGAGTCTGCGTCTGTTCTGAGTGATCTGCTAACTGATTTAAAACTAAGAGCCATAAAATACCGGTTATCAGTTGTCACTTGCAGAAGAAGGACAATAAATGGATGATGACGACTTGGGCCAATAAGCAGGTGTTAATTTCATAACACTGAAATGCAATGTTTGAGGAATGAGTATAAAAGCAGAAGTTTTCAAATACAAGACAGTGATTCTCTGGAGATTCACCTTCATAAGGAAGAACCCTCATGCCAAGGGCTGGGAGAAGAAGGATCGATTGTCTGGCCATGGGGGATCCCCTATTTCAGTGTTATAAATTGGGAAATTGGTATGAGTGAATATTGGTATAAAGGGAACAGTAGAATTCATATTCTAAGTTGTTGGCTCAGAGTCAACCTAGTTTCCTTGTTGTTTCTGCAGAGACCAAGTAGAAATTTCTGTTCATTGAGAGTTGTATAGTGTTTCATAACCTAGTTCCATTGATGAATGGTCAGCAATATCGTACCCACATTCAAGATAATAAATTGTCCCCTTACAATAACTGGGTTTACTGATGATAGACAGACCTCACATTGTATCTGGGCACTGAGCAATAGAAGCTCCATTCATTTTATTTTGTTTGCTAGTCACCTTATGGCATTTCAGAACAAGGTGTGTTGGATTGTCCCAGTGTTATCCCTTGATCTCTGGGTGTAATATTTGTTCCAATCACTGACTCTAACTCCATGGATAATGGATGGGCACATATCTTACCTGGATATAGGAGGAAGCCCTCCGGTGATCGAAGTTAATCATGGATATTGTATCCTAGCTGTCTACGTGTTACACAAGCCAGAACAGCATGAAATGCTGAACAAACTGTTGCAAGAAGCTCCACCTCTCCACACAGATGATGAATCCAAAGGAATCGCAGTTTGGCACCAATGGCATTGCCACTTAGTGTTGAGCTCAATGCCTTTGGGATTCCAGCTCTGGATTTTTCCTTGAGGTTTATTCCCAAAGCCTTCCCCATGAGTGGGTATAGTGCAAGGCAATGGAGGTTTGAGATCAGTTTTCCTTCTAGACGAGCTTCTAAGCACAACTAACAAGCTTCATCTGCCTGAAGCAACTGGTTTTAAGGTGCCAGTAACCTGCCTTTTCCCCTTCTCCTGTCAGTAGCGACAGATCCACCAGGCCTAGGAGCTAAGCTACACGTGAAGGCCAGGATTTGGAATTGGTTGTCAGATGCTACTTGAGACACATACAATTGGGAGCATTTAATAGGTAGTGGGAACTTATCCCTTTTACCCCAGCTATGGCAACCTTAAATGAACCTGGATGTAGGGTAATAGTTATTTCTATTGCATTAACATCTTAACTTAAAGACTGGACTAACATAGTTCACACGTGTTCTCATCAATATTCAATGGGACTGAAGCATAATCTCCTTACGCTTGTACTCAGTTCCCAGGTGGAATTGATAACATTCTATTGCTTCCTGTTCTTTTCTGCTCCATTCGAGTCATCGAGTCATGGAGACAGCAAGGAAACAGAGCCTTTGGCCCAACTTGTCCATGCCAACCAAAATTCCACCTGAGCTGGTCCCATTTGTCTGCATTTGGTCAATATCCTTCTGAATCTTTCCAACCCATGCATTTGCCTAGTTTTTTTTTAATGTACCAGAGCCAACCACTTCCTCTGGCAGCTCATTCCATATACTGACCATGCACAGGGTGAAAAGTTGCCCCTCAGCTTCCTACTAAATTTCTTCCCCTTCAACCTGAACTTATGTCCTCTAGTTCTTCATTCCCAATCCTGGAGGAAAAACAGGGACCAATCACATTATCTATGTCTTCATCATTTTATACATCTTTAAAATATCACTCCTAACTCTCCTACATCCAAATGAAAAAGTAACTTGTTCAACCTCTCTCCGTAACTCAGTCCCTTAAGTCTTGTCAACATCATCATAAATCTCTGCACTCTATCCAGCTCAATGGAATCATTCTTATAAGAAGGTGACTAAATACATAGCCTCACCAATGTCTTGTAGAACTGTATCTTTGTATACCAGCGGCACCATTTTCAGGGAACCAGCTACTAGGTCCCTTTGTTCTACAATGCACCCCAGGCCCCTATTATTCACTGTGAAATTCCTAAACCTTATTTGTCTTCCCAAATATGCAACTATTCACATTTATCCAAACCTAATGCTGACTTCAGTTAAATTACCACTGTGAGACATCCCCATCCCTGCTTCTCACAACTATGTGAGCTCCCACCATTTGAAGTTCAAAGTTCAATGTAAGATTATTATCAAAATATGTATATGTCTCCATATACTACCCTGAGATTCATTATCTTGCAGGCTTTCACAGTATAACAAAGAAATACAATGGAATCTGTGAAAAACTACACAAAAAGACCGACAAACAACCGATGCAGAAAAGACAAAAACGTGCAAATACAAAATAATAATAATAAATAAATAATACTCTGAGAGCATGTGTTGTAAGAGTCCTTGAAAATGAGCTCATCAGTTGTGAAATCATTTCAGTGTTGAGGTGAGTGAAGTCATCCACATTGGTTCAGGAGCTGATAGTTGAAGTGTAATAACTGTTCCTGAACCTGGTGCCGTGGGACCTAAGACTCCTGTACCTCCTTCCCGATGGCAGCAGCAAGAAGAGAGTATATCCTGGATAATGGGGGGTCCTTGATAATGGATGCTGTCTTCTTGTGACAGCCCTTCTTATAGAACTGCCCAATGGAAGAGCAGGCTTTTCCTGTAATGGACTGCCTGTATTATGGTTTCACCCAGAGTCTGTAACTCACTACCTGAAAGGGTGATGGATAGATAAACCCTCTTCACCTTTAAATAGGAGCAACTGTGTGTGTGTGTGTGTGTGTGTGTGTGTGTGATGAGCTTTGGCCTGCAGACCCAGTGGTGAGAAGTGGGATGAAGGATGGTAGACCATTTCCAAGGACCCATGGAAGAAATGACTTCTCCAGTGCTGCACCTGTACCTCAAGTGACATCAGTAGTGGAAGCTGCTTCAAGGAGAAATTCAGGGTGTTGGACTTTGCCTTCATCTGGGTGAATATCTGTGCGGGGCACAGCCTGATGGACAGTTGGTACTAACCCAAGGACTGAACGCTCTTTGGGTGCAGACTGCTCATCACTCTTTCTGCCTCTTCCAGGAGACTGTGGGCGGGGGGCGGCTGGAGAAAGGGGTTTCTCATCACAAGTGAAATGTGCAGAATAAATCAAAGGACATCAGTTCAACAGGTGCATTTGTCACCAACAGCACAGAGGCTAAAACCTTAATTCTGCCTATCTTGATATTTTCAGGACTTTAATGAAAATTAGAATGCTCTTGAGATGATTGTTCTGCAAACATGCTTTGTGACCTCAATATTCACCAAAATGCAACATCAGTCGTTGCTGAGCTCTTTGTGGTTAACTAATCAGCATTATTTTAAGTAACATCTTTGTTGCCACCTACCTCACCAGCCAATGAATTGAGGGTGGTTGCATTAGTAGTGGGAGGAGGTGGATTAAAAGGAAGCAATATTCACATCACAGAGAAAAAAAAACACCACCATTGCAAAAGAATGGAAATGTTTCCACCACCAAACACTTTATTGCAGCAAACAGCCTTGGGCAACAGCCTAGGAGGAGACAGCCTGACATAGAAACATAGAAAATAGGTGCAGGAGTAGGCCATTCGGCCCTTCGAGCCTGCACCGCCATTCACTATGATCATCCAACTCAGAGCCCTGTACCTGCCATCTCTCCATACCCCCGATTCCTTTAGCCACAAGGGCCATATCTAACTCCCTCTTAAATATAGCCAATGAACTGGCCTCAACTGTTTCCTGTGGCAGAGAATTCCACAGATTCACCACTCCCTGTGTGAAGAAGTTTTTCCTCATCTCGGTCCTAAGTGGCTTCCCCTCTATCCTCAAACTGTGACCCCTCGTTCTGGACTTCCCCAACATCGGGAACAATCTTCCTGCATCTAGCCTGTCCAATCCCTTTAGGATTTTATACATTTCAATAAGATCGCCCCTCAATCTTCTAAATTCCAGAGAGTATAAGCCTAGTCGATCCAGTCTTTCATCATATGAAAGTCCTGCCATCCCAGGAATCAATCTGGTGAACCTTCTTTGTACTCCCTCTATGGCAAGAATGTCTTTCCTCAGATTAGGGGACCAAAACTGCACACAATACTCCAGGTGTGGTCTCACCAAGGCCTTGTACAACTGCAGTAGTACCTCCCTGCTCCTGTACTCGAATCCTCTTGCTATGAATGCCAGCATACCATTCGCCTTTTTCATCGCCTACTGTACCTGCATGCCCACTTTCAATGACTGGTGTATAATGACACCCAGGTCTCGTTGCACCTCCCCTTTTCCTAATCGGCCACCATTCAAATAATAATCTGTTTTCCTGTTTTTGCCACCAAAGTGGATAACCTCACATTTATCTACATTAAATTGCATCTGCCATGAATTTGCCCACTCACCTAACCTATCCAAGTCACCCTGCATCCTCTTAGCATCCTCCTCACAGCTAACACTGCCGCCCAGCTTCGTGTCATCTGCAAACTTGGAGATGCTGCATTTAATTCCCTCATCTAAGTCATTAATATATATTGTAAACAACTGGGGTCCCAGCACTGAGCCTTGCGGTACCCCACTAGTCACCACCTGCCACTCTGAAAAGGTCCCGTTTATTCCCACTCTTTGCTTCCTGTCTGCCAACCAATTCTCGATCCACATTACTACCATACCCCCAACACCGTGTGCTTTAAGTTTGCACACTAATCTCCTGTGTGGGACCTTGTCAAAAGCCTTTTGAAAATCCACTGGTTCTCCCCTATCCACTCTACCAGTTACATCCTCAAAAAATTCTATGAGGTTCGTCAGACATGATTTTCCTTTCACAAATCCATGCTGAATTTGTCCGATGATTTCACCGCTTTCCAAATGTGCTATTATCACATCTTTGATAACTGACTCTAGCATTTTCCCCACCACCGATGTTAGGCTAACTGGTCTATAATTCCCCGGTTTCTCTCTCCCTCCTTTTTTAAACAGCAGGGTTACATTAGCCACCCTCCAATCCTCAGGAACTAGTCCAGAATCTAAACAGTTTTGAAAAATTATCACTAATGCATCCACTATTTCTTGGGCTACTTCCTTAAGCACTCTGGGATGCAGACCATCTGGCCCTGGGGATTTATCTGCCTTTAATCCCTTCAATTTACCCAACACCACTTCCCCACTAACATGTATTTCCCTCAGTTCCTCCATCTCACTAGACCCCCTGTCCCCTACTATTTCCGGAAGATTATTTATGTCCTCCTTAGTGAAGACAGAACCAATGTAGTTATTCAATTGGTCTGCTGTGTCCTTGTTCCCCATAATCAATTCACCTGTTTCAGTCTGTAAGGGACCTACATTTGCCTTAACTAATCTTTTTCTTTTTACATATCTATAAAAGCTTTTACAGTCAGTTTTTATGTTCCCTGCCAGTTTTCTCTCATAATCTTTTTACCCTTTCCTAATTAAGCCCTTTGTCTTCCTCTGCTGAACTCTGAATTTCTCCCAGTCCTCAGGTGAGCCGCTTTTTCTGGCTAATTTGTATGCCTCTTCTTTGGAATTGATACTATCCCTAATTTCCCTTGTCAGCCACAGGTGCACTACCTTCCCTGATTTATTCTTTTGCCAAACTGGGATGAACAATTGTTGTAGTTCATCCATGCGATCTTTAAATGCTTGCCATTGCATATCCACCGTCAACCCTTTAAGTATCATTTGCCAGTCTATCTTAGCTAATTCACGTCTCATACCTTCAAAGTTACCCTTCTTTAAGTTCAGAACCTTTGTTTCTGAATTAACTATGTCACTCTCCATCTTAATGAAGAATTCCACCATATTATGGTCACTCTTACCCAAGGGGCCTCTCACGACAAGATTGCTAATTAACCCCTCCTCATTGCTCAATACCCAGTCTAGAATGGCCTGCTCTCTAATTGGTTCCTCGACATGTTGGTTCAAAAAACCATCCCGCATACAGTCCAAGAAATCCTCTTCCTCAGCACCCTTACCAATTTGGTTCACCCAATCTGTATGTAGATCGAAGTCACCCATTATAACTGCTGTTCTTTTATTGCACGCATTTCTAATTTCCTGTTTAATGCCATCCCCAACCTCACTACTACTGTTAAGAGGCCTGTACACAACTCCCACCAGCGTTTTCTGCCCCTTAGTGTTATGCAGCTCTACCCATATCGATTCCACATCCTCCCGGATAATGTCCTTCCTTTCTATTGTGTTAATCTCCTCTCTAACCAGCAATGCTACCCCACCTCCTTTTCTTTCATGTCTATCCCTCCTGAATATTGAATATCCCTGAATGTTGAGCTCCCATCCTTGGTCACCCTGGAGCCATGTCTCTGTGATCCCAACTATATCATATTCATTAATAACAATCTGCACTTTTAATTCATCCACCTTGTTATGAATGCTCCTTGCATTGACACACAAAGCCTTCAGGCTTGCTTTTACAACACTCTTAGCCCTTATACAACTATGTTAAAAAGTGGTCCTTTTTGATTTTTGCCCTGGATTTGCCGGCCTGCCACTTTTACTTTTCACCTCATCACTTTTTGCTTCTACCCTCATTTTACACCCCTCTGTCTCTCTGCACTTGTTCCCATCCCCCTGTTGTGAACTAACCTCCTCTCTCCTAGTCTCTTTAATTTGATTCCCACCCCGCAACCATTCTAGTTTGAAGTCACCTCAGTAGCCCCCGCAAATCTCCCCGCCAGGATATTGGTCCCCCTAGGATTCAAGTGTAACCCGTCCTTTTTGTACGGGTCACACCTGCGCCAAAAGAGGTCCCAATGATCCAAAAACTTGAATCGCTGCCCCCTGCTCCAATCCCTCAGCCACACATTTATCCCCCCACCTCACTGCATTCCTACTCTCACTGTCGCGTAGCACAGGCAGTAATCCCGAGATTACTCCCTTTGCAGTCATTTTTCTCAACTCCCTTCCTAACTCCCTATATTCTCCTTTCAGGACCTCTTCCCTTTTCCTACCTATGTCATTGGTACCTATATGTACCACAACCTCTGACTCCTCACCCTCCCACTTCAGGATATCTTGGACGCGATCAGAAATATCCCGGACCCTGGCACCAGGGAGGCAAACTACCATCCCGGTCTCTGGACTGCGTCCACAGAATCACCTATCTGACCCCCTTACTATTGAGTCCCCTATTACTACTGCCCTCCTCTTCCTTTCCCTACCCTTCTGAGCTACAGGGCCAGACTCTGTGCCGGAGGCACAGCCACTGTCACTTCCCCCAGGTAAGCGGTCCCTCCCCCAACGGTACCCAAACAGGAGTACCAATTGTCAAGGGGCACTGTCACAGGGGTACTCTCTATTACCTGACTCTTCCTCTTCCCCCTCCTAGCCGCGACCCACTTGTCTGCCTCCCGTGGCCCCGGTGTGACCACCTGCCTGTAACTCCTCTCTATCAACTCCTCACTCTCCCTGACCAGACGAAGGTCATCGAGCTGCAGCTCCAGTTCCCGAACGCGGTCCCTTAGGAGCTGCATCTCGGCACACCTGGTGCAGATGTGGACATCCGGGAGGCTTGGAAACTCCAGGACCTCCCACATCCGGCACCGTGAACAACAAGCTGCCCCCACACTCATACTGCCCCTCTCCTCAAATAACAACAAAAAATGAATACCTTCCTCACCTCGCCCGTTTCCGCCTAAGCCCGTTGAGCCAAAGCCTTTAAGCCTCACTCTGCTCCCGGCTCACTCCGCAGCCCGCAAATGATGCTGCCCGCTGTAAAAGGCTGTGTTCCTTTTAAATCTTCCGTGCTTCATTCTTTAAATCTTCCGCGCTTCACATGTAAACAGAAGGGAAATCCATCCCTGACATCCATCAGGTCCTGTCCCATCCCTTCCTATTTGTTAGAGTGAGTTTTTTGGGTAGATGATTCATTTACCCTTAAATGACTTTAGCCACCAGACTTCTATTTGACAAAGTACTGTGGATTGAGTCCACAACAATACGCTTCCTAAAATGGTGTGAATACCAGATGCTTCTGGCACCATAGTTTGACCAGATGTTGTAGTTTCAAAGACAATATTATCTACACTTTATAAATTAATTGTCTTCTATGTTAGCATGTAAAATGCCAAATAAACTTGCATTCCTAAAGGCTGTGGATACCAACCCAGACATGTTGGTGTCGGAAGAAAAGGATGAAGTCAGAAGGTGTGATGTTTGTACGTAGCTTCAAAAGGAAGCATTGTCTATGCATTGTCTATAACTTTTTAAAGTAGCGATTGCCTTAGTGTTTAGCATATAAATATCGAGCCCACATTGGGCTAGTAGACCTTTCTACCGAAAACGTCTCCGTCCATATGATGCCTGCTGTACCTTGTTGTGTCGAATAAAGAAGCTGCTTTGTATCTACCAGTGACTCTGTCTCTCTGGTGATTTCATCCACGCTACAACACTATCCATATCAACTCCATCTCAGCCCACCCACTTCATCTGAGATCCCACCATGTCCCATCCTGTCATGTTCTATCCCAGCCTGTTTTGGTCTCAACTCATCTGACTCGCACCCCACCCCACTCCACCATATCCTGTACTGTCCCTTCCCTTCCTGTCCACCTCCAATCCATCTCACTCCATCCCACCCCATCACACCCTGTCCTACCTTGCCCCGTTTCATCCCACATCATCCTGTCTTGTCTTGTCCTACCCTTTTCTATCTGACACTACCTTGGACCCATCCCACCCCATCCCACTCTGACCTATCCTATCCTGTCCCATTCCAGCCCATCCAAAAATTCCAACTCACCGTACCCCAGCCTATCCATTCTCCCAAATGTATGCACATTCCTAGAGTTTGCATGTGAATATTATGTTCCTGCTTTTGCCATGTTCCTTACTCAAGTGGGATAAATGAGGACTGATTCAAAGCCCTTGATATTCGGCAGATCCCCATTCAACAATCCTGGCACCAGCTCTCCCAGTGATGCACAGATCTCCACACCCAGACCCTTGTTAAGGAGGAGAGAAACATTATCAGAGGCAATGCAGTCAGAACAGGAACAAGGGACAGTCAGCCTACAAAACCCTCCCATTAAGGTTCTCTAATGTATCAGAGAACTGATTAGATCACACCTGTAGTCTTGTGCTCAGTTCTGGTTGTCTCATTTTTGGAAAGATGTGAAAGATTTAGAGAGGAGGTTTACCAGGATGCTGCCCGGAATAGAAATCATGTTTTAAGAGGCAAGGTTGAGTGAGCTAAGGGTTTTCTCATTGAAGTGAAGAAGGATGAGAGGTGATTTCATTGAGGTTTACCAGCTGAAGAGAGGTATAGGTTGAGTAGACAGCCTGAGACTTTTCCCCAGGGTGGAAATGGCAAATACAAGACAAGGGTATAAATTTTAAGGTGATTGGAGAAAAGTATAAGGATGATATAAGGTGTAGGTTCTTTACACAGAGAGTGATAGATGCATAGAATGCCCTGTGGTAGAGACAGCTACATTAGGGACATTTAAGGGGCTGTTAGGTAGGAATATGGATGAAGAAAAATGGAGGCTATGTGAAAGGGAAGGGTTAGATTGATCTTAAAGCAGGTTGAAAGGTCAGCACAACATTGGGGTCTGAAATGTCTGTACTTAGTTGTTACGTTCTATGTAACTGCATTTTTATGATGTAGCAGTGCTAACAGAGAGATCACGCGATTAGAACTGCAGCTGCGATGTTACACTGCAGTCAATCACATGACTCACATATTCCTGGAATTAGGCCATGTATTTCAGAATCAGAATCAGGTTCATTGTCACAGGCATAGGTCATGAAAATTGGTGTTTACACAGGCCTGACTGGTTGCTCAGTGGCTATAGATAGAAACATAGAAACATAGAAACATAGAAAATAGGTTCAGGAGTAGGCCATTCGGCTCTTCGAGCCTGCACCGCCATTTATTATGATCATGGCTGATCATCCAACTCAGAACCCCGCCCCAGCCTTCCCTCCATACCCACTGACCCCCGTAGCCACAAGGGCCATATCTAACTCCCTCTTAAATATAGCCAATGAACTGGCCTCAACTGTTTCCTGTGGCAGAGAATTCCACAGATTCACCACTCTCTGTGTGAAGAAGTTTTTCCTAATCTCGGTCCTAAAAGGCTTCCCCTTTATCCTCACACTGTGACCCCTCGTTCTGGACTTCCCCAACATCGGGAACAATCTTCCTGCATCTAGCCTGTCCAATCCCTTTAGGATTTTATACGTTTCAATCAGATCCCCCCTCAACCTTCTAAATTCCAACGAGTACAAGCCCAGTTCATCCAGTCTTTCTTCATTTGAAAGTCCTGCCATCCCAGGAATCAATCTGGTGAACCTTCTTTGTACTCCCTCTATGGCAAAGATGTCTTTCCTCAGATTAGGGGACCAAAACTGCACACAATACTCCAGGTGTGGTCTCACCAAGGCCTTGTACAACTGCAGTAGTACCTCCCTGCTCCTGTGCTCGACTCCTCTCGCTATAAATGCCAGCATACCATTCGCCTTTTTCACCGCCTGCTGTACCTGCATGCCCACTTTCAA
Organism: Mobula hypostoma; assembly: GCF_963921235.1. Classification (NCBI taxonomy): domain Eukaryota; kingdom Metazoa; phylum Chordata; class Chondrichthyes; order Myliobatiformes; family Myliobatidae; genus Mobula; species Mobula hypostoma. The sequence continues at coordinate 30,646,920 of NC_086125.1, read as the reverse complement.
TGACTGGTGTATAATGACACTCAGGTCTCCTTGCACCTCCCCTTTTCCTAATCGGCCACCATTCAGATAATAATCTGTTTTCCTAATTTTGCCACCAAAGTGGATAACTTCACATTTATCCACATTAAATTACATCTGCCATGAATTTGCCCACTCACCCAACCTATCCAAGTCACCCTGCATCCTCTTAGCATCCTCCTCACTGCTAACACTGCCACCCAGCTTCGTGTCATCCGCAAACTTGGAGATGCTGCATTTAATTCCCTCATCCAAGTCATTAATATATATTGTAAACAACTGGGGTCCCAGCACTGAGCCTTGCGGTACCCCACTAGTCACCACTTGCCATTCTGAAAAGGTCCCGTTTATTCCCACTCTTTGCTTCCTGTCTGCTAACCAATTCTCCACCCACACCAATACCTTACCCCCAATACCATGTGCTTTAAATTTACACACTAATCTCCTGTGTGGGACCTTGTCAGAAGCCTTTTGAAAATCCAAATATACCACATCCACTGGTTCTCCCCTATCCACTCTACTAGTTACATCCTCAAAAAATTCTATGAGATTCGTCAGACATGATTTTCCTTTCACAAATCCATGCTGACTTTGTCCGATCATTTCACCGCTTTCCAAATGTGCTGTTATCACATCCTTGATAACTGACTCCAGCAGTTTCCCCACCACCGACGTTAGGCTAACCGGTCTATAATTCCCTGGTTTCTCTCTCCCTCCTTTTTTAAAATGTGGAGTTACATTAGCCACCCTCCAATCCTCAGGAACTAGTCCAGAATCTAACGAGTTTTGAAAAATTATCACTCATGCATCCACTATTTCTTGGGCTACTTCCTTAAACACTCTAGGATGCAGACTATCTGGCCCTGGGGATTTATCTGCTTTCAATCCCTTCAATTTACCTAACACCACTTCCCTACTAACATGTATTTCGCTCAGTTCCTCCATCTCACTGGACCCTCTGTCCCCTACTATTTCTGGAAGATTATTTATGTCCTCCTTAGTGAAGACAGAACCAAAGTAATTATTCAATTGGTCTGTCATGTCCTTGCTCCCCATAATCAATTCACCTGTTTCTGTCTGCATGGGACCTATATTTGTCTTTACCAGTCTTTTCCTTTTTACATATCTATAAAAGCTTTTACAGTCCGTTTTTATGTTCCCTGCCAGTTTTCTCTCATAATCTTTTTTCCCCTTCGTAATTAAGCCCTTTGTCTTCCTCTGCTGAACTCTGAATTTCTCCCAGTCCTCAGGTGAGCCACTTTCTCTGGCTAATTTGTATGCTTCTTCTTTGGAATTGATACTATCCCTAATTAGAGCTGCTCAATGATAGAAACAACACCTTCAGATTTTCTGGGCTGGCTTTTCAGACATGTGCAAATTTTCAAAAAATGGCAGTGTCAACCGGAATCCAATTTACGCCTTGAAGGGAGTATTGAAACACTGAAGCATCACACACTGATGTCAGAATTACTGGGACTATAAGAGAGGTGATTGATAATTTCGTGGCCTAAGGTAGAAGGAGTCAATTTTAGAAAACCTAGCACATTTCTTTTTCAACAGTCCCCTCCTACACTTAGTCCAGCAGTTGTGGAGCATACTTTGTAGAAGTGGTCCACAACAGGGGTGATTGATAAATTTGTGGCCTAAGGCAGAAGGAGATGAGTTATACAGCTCTTGTTACATGCACATGCAGTTCAACTCTGAGTGAAAATGCAGGAAGTTTGAAGTTAATAACTCATATCCTTCTACCTTAGGCCACGAATTTATCATTCATCCCTCCTGTGGACCACTTTCTGGAGGTCCAAGACACCGACTTCTACAAAGAAGGGATCTGTATGCTCCACGACCGCTGGGCTAAGTGCGTAAATGTAGGAAAAGTAGATGTGCTAGGTTTTCTAAAATTGACTCCTTCTACCTTAGGCCACAAACTTATCAATCACCCCTCGTATATAAATGGAAGGGTCACTGTGGTGATGAGATGAAACAGATATCAGGGCTTCTCTTCCTCAGTGTAACCCTGTGTCTAAACCCAAATCTCTCCACAGGTCTCTAATGCAGAGACACCTCCCCAGAGCCCAATCCCAGAGACTGCTCCCACTATCCAAATCCAGAGAACTCTCCCCAGTAAATCAGTCCAGACACACCGCCTCCAATAATCTATCCCAGAGGCCCTTCAAGTCAAAGTCAAATCAAGTTCATTGTCATTTAACTATATTATGTACAGGGTATATACTGTAACATATATAACCATATAATGTATACAGAAACAAGACAATGTTTCTTCAAACCAGGGTGTAAAGCACAAAACACATGATAACTTGTGAAGGTAAGGATAAAATCTACAGATGAGTCACATGTAAGTTACAAATTAATATTAAATAGGGTAAGGTATGGAACAAATTAACCAGTGACACTTCAAATACAGATTCCTCATTAATCCAGCCTGGAAACCCTCCCCAGTGTAGCCCAGATAACCGTCCCCAAGTAATCCAGCCCAGAGGTTTTGTGAGATCACCATCACCAAGGAGAATGCACCAGTTTGCAAAGGTAGCTGACCAGCAGTTCCTGAGGTCAAGGTTGAGAATGAAATCTGGCCCCACCAGCAACGCTTTCCTCTTGCAACCCCAGTGTTTAAATAGTCACCATGTGTCTCCGGGCGAGGAACAGTGAATGGGAAAGATCTAGCCATGGAGTACAGTGCAGTCTAGCAGGAACTGTATGCAAGGGTTAGTGTGGCCTATTTCAGCTAAGCTAACTGCTAATAAACTAATATATAGTTTTGAGTTTGCAAACCACACCACAGTCGCATAGCACTTTGCACATGCTATTACATCTTGGAATGTTCAGGTTTGGAGATCATACCTATAAAACATAGAAACATAGAAAACATACAGCACAATACAGGCCCTTCGGCCCACAAAGCTGTGCCGAACATGTCCCTACCTGAGAACTACTTTGACCTTTACCCATAGCCCTCTATTTTTCTACACTCCACGTAGCCATCCAGGAGTCTCTTAAAAGACCCTATCGTTTCCGCCTCCACCAACGCCACCGGCAGCCCATTCCACGCACTCACCACTCTCTGCATAAAGAACTCACCCCTGACATCTCTTCTGTACCTACTACCAAGTACGTGAAAACTATCCCCTCTTGTGCTAGCCATTTCAACCCTGGGAAAAAGCCTCTGACTATCCACATGACCAATGCCTCTCATTCTCTTGTACACCTCTATCAGGTCACCTCTCATCCTCTGTCACTCCACGGAGAAAAGGCCGAGTTCACTCAACTTATTCTCATAAGACATGCTTCCCAATCCAGGCAACATCCTTGTCAATCTCCTCTGCACTCTTTCTATGGTTTCCACGTCCTTCCTGTAGTGAGGCAACCAGAATTAAGCACAGTACTCTAAGTGCAGTCTGACTAGAGTCCTATATAGCTGCAACATTACCTCTCGGCTCTTAAACTCAATCCCACAGTTGATGAAGGGCAATGCACCATATGCCTTCTTAACCACAGAGTCAACCTGCATAGCAGCTTTGAGTGTCCTATGGACTCAGACCTCAAGATCCCTCTGATCCTCCACACTGCCAAGAGTCTTAGAATTAGTGCTATATTCTGCCATCATATTTGACCTACCAAAATAAACCACCTCAAACTTATCTGGGTGGAACTCCATCTGCCACTTCTCAGCCCAGTTTTGCATCCTATCAATGTCCCATTGTAACCTCTGACAGCCCTCCACACTATCCACAACACTCCCAAACTTTGTGTCATCAGCAAATTTACTAATCCATCCCTCCACCTCCTCATCCAGGTCATTTATAAAAATCACAAAGAGTGGGGTCCCAGAACAGATCCCTGAGACACACCACTGGTGACAAACCTCCATGCAGAATATGACCTGTCTACAACCATTCTTTGCCTTCTGTGGGCAAGCCAGTTCTACTTCCACAAAGCAATGCCCCCTTGGATCTCATGCTTGCTTACTCTCTCAATAAGCCTTGCATGGGGTACCTTATCAAATGCCTTGCTAAAATCCAGATACACGACATCTACGGCTCTACCTTCATCAATGTGTTTAGTCACATCCTCAAAAAATTCAATCAGGCTTGTAAGGCACGACTTGCCTTTGACAAAACCATGCTGACTATTCCTAATCAAATTATCCCTCTCCAAATGTTCATAAATCCTGCCTCTCAGGATCTTCTCCATCAACTTATCAATCACGGAAGTAAGACTCAATGGTCTTTAATTTCCTGGGCTAACCCTACTCCCTTTCTTGAATAAGGGAACAACATCCACATCCCTCTGATCCTCTGGAACCTCTCCCATCCTCATTAAGGCCCATCCCAGAGAATCAGCAATCTCCTTCCTTGTCTCCCACAGTGGCCTGGCGTAGGTCTTTTCCAGTCTCGGTGACTTTTGTAACTTGATGCTTTCCAAAAGCTCCAGCACATCCTCTTCCTTAATATCTACATGCTCAAGCTTTTCAATCCACTGCAGGTCATCCCTAAAATCGTCAAGGTCCTTTCCCATAGTGAATACTGAAGCAAAGTATTCATTAAGTACTTCCGCTATTTCCTGCGGTTCCATACACACTTGATTGGTCCTATTCTCTCACGTCTTATCCTCTTGCTCTTCACATACTTGTAGAATGCCTTGGGGTTTTCCTTAATCCTGTCTGCCAAGGCCTTCTCATAGCCCCTTCTGGCTCCCCTAATTCCATTCTTAAACTCCTTCCTGCTCGGCTTATAATCTTCTAGAGTTCAAATCCAGTGGTACCTTGAAGAAGTCTGTACATCGAGCCCATGGAACGTATGAGTTTCCTCCAGGTGCTCAGGTTTCCTCCCACATTCTAGTAGGTTAATTGGTCACAGTAAATTATCTCATGATTAATCTAGAATGTTGCCGGGTGGCGCGGCTCAAAGGGCCAGAAAAGCTTTTTCCACATTGTATCTCAATAAATACATAAATAATTAAACCACATCCACACGTCCTATAAGCTCTTAAACTAGAATGGTGTGATGTTATCTCTCCCAGCCACCAGTTCCTGTTGGTTAAATCATCTTTTCACAAACACATTGCAGCTGATCATAGCAAAATAGAAACTTCCATTTGACTAATTGTGGATTGATTACCCAATTACTCCTATTCCAACCTCTCCTACGCATCAAATCTTTCTCCAAATCATTTTGACAGTTACTGTTGAATCTGTTCCCTTCCATTTGGTGATTTCAGCTCACAGAAACACAATAGAACATTGTTTCAATGCAAAGAGGCCAAAGAATGCTGTAATCACCAGAGAGCTGTGCCCCCAGCCCTGGCTCAGAATCTTGGTGAGTAGGCACAGTGAGTGGATCGAGGGAGGGAAATGGACTTTCAGTCCTTTACGGAGGGATGAAGCATTATGATCAGGTACTCTCCCAGCAGGACGCTGGTGTGGCCATACCTGGACTAAAGAAGTTTTGGTCTCCTCGTTTAAGCAGAGTGCCTTTGCTGTGCAGATGATTCAGAGGTGGTTCATTAGTTTATTCCTGAGGTAGACTTATTTTACCAGGAAAATTTGAGAAGTCTTTTCTCATCTCATTACACAAATACAAAGTTCAAAGTAAATTTATTATCAAAGTATGGATACGTCACCATATACTACCTTGAGTTACATTTTCTTTCAGGTATTCACAGGAGGACATGGAAATATAGCAGAATCAGTGAAAAAATACACACATCAAAGCAATACACAACAAAATGCTGGACACAATCAAAGACTTGCTAAAAACAATGTGTAAAAGACAATGTGCAAATACAAAAAGAAGACAAATCACAGCTAACAAATAAATGATACTGAGAACAAAAGTTGTGAAGTTCTTGTAAGTGAATCTATAGGGTATGGAATCTGTTCAGTATTGAGCTGAGTGAAGTTATCCACACTGGTTCAGTAGCTTGATGGCTGAAGGGTAATAACAGTTCCTGAATCAAATTGTACAGGGTTTCTTCTTTGTAATAATTTAAAATGGCTTCTTTGTTACGTTAATCTTCTAAACTGTTGCGTATGTGGATTAAAGTGGCTTCTATGTTAGGTTAAATGCTGAGAAAGTCTGTAGCTAGACATTTGCCTGGGTTAATACAGACAGCAGGGTGCTATTGGCCAATAGGTGTCCATGTTATTCTTTCTTGGGGTGATAATGCTGTCTCATATGACTGGGAATCAGGGGCTTTTGGGGGGGTGAGTCGAAGGAGAGACGGGGAGGACGGCGGACGTGCCGGAAGGCACCGGTCGATCACTCTGGGTGGTCCCGAGCAGCGAGTCGACGGGGTCAGGGCGGTCCTGAAGAAATTCCTGAGCTCCAACTTGTGCACGAAGAACTTGAACTTTGATAAGTCTGGTGCCTTTTCCATTCCCTTTTTCTGTATTGAACTTATATTAATTTCACACACTTAGTAATATCTATAAGGTGTACTTGGTAAAACGTACTGTGTGTGCTGGCTGATGAGTGATGTTTGAAACTGATTTCGGTGGCAGTGGTACAGCAACCGACACAACCGGAAGCCTCCAAGCGGGCACCGGACGGGATTTCCCCTAGATATATACGAGCCAATATAGCTGAGCGTTACAAAATCAAATCAAGTTTAATTATCATTCAGACCATACATCAATACAGTTGAACAATACAGCATTCCTCTGGGTCCAGAAAACACTTACGTCACGCAAGAAAACATATTTATAATCTAAGTCCCTGAGAGACATGCAATTTGATGGCACAGCTACTGGCAATCCAGCCTGTCCTTCCACCAGTCAAACACTGGGGGGGCAGCACTGGCAGGAGAGACCAGATCGTTACCATAAGACCACAAGATATAGGAGCAGAAGTAGGCCATTAGGCCCATCGAGTCTGCTCCACTATTCGATCGTGGGCTGATCCAATTCTTCCAGTCATCCCCACACCTCTGCCTTCTCCCCACACCCTTTGATGCTCTGGCTAATCAAGAACCTATCTATCTCTGCTTTAAGTACACCCAATGACTTGGCCTCCACAGCCGCTCATGGCAACAAATTCCACAGATTTACCACCATCTGACTAAAGTAAATTTTCTGCTCTAAATAGACATCCTTCAATCCTGAAGTCATGCCCTCTTGTCCTAGACTCCCCTACCATGGGAAATATGGGAAATATCTAATCTGTTCAGGCCTTTTAACATTTGTAATGTTTCTATGAGATCCTCCACTCATTCTCCTGAACTCCAAGGAATACAGCCCAAGAGCTGCCAAACATTCCTCATATGGTAACCCTTTCATTCCTGGAATCGTTCCTGTGAATCTTCTCTGAACCCTCACCAATGTCAGTATATCCTTTCTAAAATAAGAAGCCCAGAACTGCATACAATATCCCATGTGGTCTCACGAGTGTCTTACAGAGCCTCAACATCACATCCCTGCTCTTATATTCTATACCTCTAGAAATGAATGCCAACATTGCATTCGCCTTCTTCACAACCGACTCAACCTGGAGGTTAACCTTTAGGGTATCTTGCACAAAGACTCCCAAGTCCCTTTGAATCGCTGCATTTTGAATTCTCTCCTCATCTAAATAATAGTCTGCCCGTTTGTTTCTTCCTTCAAAGTGCATGATCATACACTTTCCAACATTGTATTTCATTGCCACTTCTTTGCCCATTCCCCTAAACTACCTAAGTCTCTCTGCTTCCTCAACACTACCCGCTCCTCCACCTATCTTCGTATCACTAGCAAATTTTGGCATAAATCCATTAATTTCATCGTCCAAATCATTGACATACATCATAAACTGCAGCGGTCCCAACACCAACACCTGTGGAACTCCACTAGTAACTGGCAGCCAGAATAGGATCCTTTTATTCCCACGCCTTGTTTTCTGCTGATCAGCCAATGCTCCAGCCATGCTAGTAACTTCCCTGTAATTCCATGGGCTCTTATCTTGATAAGCAGCCTCATGTGTGGCACCTTGTCAAAGGCCTTCTAAAAATCCTAGTACATGACATCTGTTGCATCTCCTTTGTCTACCCTGCTTTTAATTTCCTCAAAAAATTGCAGTAAGTTTGTCAGGCCATGGTTTTCGGTCGGGTGCCAGACGCTCGGAGAGATTTGGCAGGGGGCGGGTGCCAAGCGCTCGGCTGGGGGCCATGGTCGAGTGGTCGGCGACTTGGGTCGGCTCCCCCATCAGACTTAGTCTAATGAGGAGGGTATGAGGACACCCAGCAGGACTAAAAAAAACAAGACCTGACAAAGGGCGGATGAGCTCCTTGTGAGCCAACAGCCATCTTCTGTGGAAGAGATTAAAGCCTCACCACGTATCTATGAATCGTATGCTATGCGCCTGGTTAGAAGAGACATGAGGAACTTGGGCGCTGCACCATGTACCTGGACCTGCCCAAGGTCTCCGCCTAAGGAAGGGCCGAGCTCGAAGAAGCAGCCACGGCTGGAGGCCGACACGGTGGGGACGGCGGCGGGTGGTGCCAAGGCGGCCAGCGAGAATAAACTGGAGGAGAGGCTGTACTCGGTGCTGTCGCAAGATCGAAGAAGATGGAGTTGCATAGCCGCCAACCCTGGATTCAGGACGGCACTCACTGACTGACTGTCAGGCAGGATTTTCCTTTCAAGAAACCATACAGGCTTTGGTCTATCTTGTCATGTGCCTCCAGGTACTCTGTAATCTCATCCCTAACAATCAATTCCAACAACTTCCCAAACACTGATGTCAGGCTAAAGCCTGATTTATACTTGTGCGTTTGGGCTACACCGTAGCCTACGCCATAGGCCTGATTTATACTTTTGCAGAGCCTTACACCATAGCAAGCATGCATAGTTGTGTCTGCATCACTCTGCAATTCACTGCCAAAACACTAGTTGGTGGTGGGGTTTCTATGCCAATATGTTGAGTTTCTTTGTGAGAGACATGAACAAGGAAATACATTTCAAATATTTTTGGATATCAGCAGGCAGATTTGATGATTTCGTTCATCGTCTCCAGCATTTATTTCACATCAGTGTACAGACATGGCGGAGAAAAGCAACAGGAAATGCGTAGGAGGAAATGCGATGCTACCAAGCGGACCAATCACAGTTGTTGCAGTCTGCGTTGCCACGACGCCTGAGTTGCTTTTTTGGGGAGGTGCACCTCACCCTACGGTGTAGGGTAAGCGGTACCTACGGTGTACATTTGATGCAGAAGTATAAATTGGGCTTTAACATGTCTACAGTTTCCTTTCTGCTGCCTCCCACACTTCTTAAATAGTGGAGTAACATTTGTAATTAATTTTCCAGTCATCCGGTAAAATGCCAAAATCTATCAATTCTTGAAAGATCATTGTTAATGCCTCTGCAATCTCTCCAGCTACTTCCTTCAGAACCGGAGAGTGTATTCCATCAGGTCCAAGAGATTTATCCACCCTCAGATCATTAAAGCTTCCTGAGCAACTTCTCAGTCATAATTTTCTCTGCACAAAGTTCACTTCCCTGACACTCTTGGAGGTCCAGTATACTGCAGATGTCTTCCACTGTGAAGGCTGATGCAAAGTACGCATTCAGTTCCTCTGCCATTTCTGCATCTCTCATTACAATATCTCTAGCTTCATCTATTTTGCACATCCCTCATTTTTCACAGAAACTCCAGCTACTGCTGTTCTGCTGTCCTTCCTGCTAGTGTCCCTTTTCAGTTAACTTTGGCCAATTCCCCTCTCGTGCCATTGAAATTTTCTTTATTCCACTGAAATACTGACACATTGGGTTTTAATTTCTCCTTCTCAAGTTTCAAAGTGAACTCGATCATATTGTTATCACTGTTCCCTAAGGGGTCCTTAACCTTAAGCTCTCTTATCACCTCCAGATCATTGCACAGCACCCAATCCAGCACAGCTGATCCCCCAGTGGGCTCAACAACAAGCTGTTCTAAAAAGCCATCCCTTAAACATTCTTCAAATTCTCACTCTTAAGGTCCAGTACTGACCTGTTTTTCCCAATCCATTTTCATGTTAAAATCCCCAATGATTATCATGACATTGCCTTTCTGATATGCCTTTTCTATCTCCTGCTTTAATTTGTAATCCACATCCCAGCTGCTGTTTGGAGGCCTGTATGCAACTGCCATTAGGGTCCTTTAACCTTTGTTATTTCTTAACAACCCAAAGTGACCCTACAGCTTCCGATCCTATGTCATCCCTTTCTAATGATTTGATATCATTTCTTATACACAGGGCCACACAACCCACTCTGCCTACTAACCTATCTTTCTGATACACCGTATATCCTTGGACATTCAACTCCCAATGGCAGCCATCCTTTAACCAAGTTTCAGAGATAGCCACAACATCATACTTGCCAATCTGTAGCTGAATTTCAAGATCATCCATTTTATTTCTTATGCTGTGTGCATTCAACTGCAACACTTTCAGTCCAGTATTTGTTGCTTCCTGTTTTAACTGCTGACACCTCTATTGCCCTGTAACTCATCCCACAGTCTGTGATTATAAGATCATAAGACCATAAGACAAAGGAGCAAAAGTCGGACATTCAGCCCATCGAGTCTGCTCTGCCATTTTATCATGAGCTGATCCTTTCTCCCATTTAGTCCCACTCTCCCACCTTCTCACCGTAACCTTTGATTCCCTGGCTACTCAGATACCTATCAATCTCTGCCTTAAATACACCCAATGACTTGGCCTCCACTGCTGCCCATGGCAACAAATTCCACAGATTCACCACCCTCTGCCTAAAAAAATTTCTTTGCATTTCTGTTCTGAATGGGCGCCCTTCAATCTCTAAGTCATGCCCTCTCATACCCCCACCATGGGAAACAACTTTTCCACATTCACTCTGTCCATGCCTTTCAACATTCGAAATGTTTCTATGAGGTCCCCCCTCATTCTTCTAAACTCCAAGGAATACAGTCCAAGAGTGGTCAAACGTTTCTCATACGTTAACCCTCCTTTTCCCGGAATCATTCTAGTGAATCTTCTCTGAACCCTTTCCAACGTCAGCACATCCTTTCTTAAATAAGGAGCCCAAAACTGTCCACAGTACTCCAAGTGAGGTCTCACCAGCGCTTTATAGAGCCTCAGCATCACATCCCTGCTCCTATACTCTATTCCTCTAGAAATGAATGCCAACATTGCATTCGCCTTCTTCACTACCGACTCAACCTGGAGGTTAACCTTAAGGATATCCTGCACGAGGACTCCCAAGTCCCGTTACATCTCAGAACTTTGAATTCTCTCCCCATTTAAGTAATAGTCTGCCTATTTATTTCTTCTACCAAAGTGCATGACCATACACTTTCCAACATTTGCCACTTCTTTGCCCACTCTTCCAATCTATCCAAGTCTCTCTGCAGACTCTCCGTTTCCTCAGCACTACCAGCCCCTCCACTTATCTTTGTATCATCAGCAAACTTAGCCACAAAGCCATCTATTCCATAATCCAAATCGTTGATGTACAAGTAAAAAGAAGTGGCCCCAACACAGACCCCTGTGGAACACCACTGGTAACCGGCAGTCAACCAGAATGGGATCCCTTTGTTCCCACTCTCTGTTTCCTGCCAATCAGCCAACGCTCTATCCATGTATGTAACTTTCCCGTAATTCCATGGGCTCTTATCTTGTTTAGCAGCCTCATATGCGGCATCTTGTCAAAGGCCTTCTGAAAATCCAAATATACAACATCCACTGCATCTCCCTTGTCTAGCCTACTGGTAATTTCCTCAAATTGTAATAGGTTTGTCAGGCAGGATTTTCCTTTAAGGAAACCATGCTGAGTTCTGCCTATCTTGTCATATGCCTCCAGGTACACCGTAACCTCATCCTTGACAATCGACTCCAACAACTTCCCAGCCACCGATGTCAAGCTAACAGGTCTATAATTTCCTTTTTGCTTCCTTGCCCCCTTCTTAAATAGTGGAGTGACATTTGCAATCTTCCAGTCCTCCGGAACCATGCCAGAATCTATTGACTTTTGAAAGATCGTTGCTAATGCCTCCGCAATCTCCACAGCTACTTCCTTCAGAACACAAGGGTGCATTCCATCTGGTCCGGGAGATTTATCTACCTTAGACTATTCAGCTTCCTGAGTACTTTCTCTGTCGTAATTGTGACTGCGCGCACTTCTCTTCCCTGCCATCCTTGAGTGCCCAGTATACCGCTGATGTCTTCCTCAGTGAAGACTGATGCAAAATACTTGTTCAGTTCCTCTGCCATCTCCTTATCTCCCATTATGATTTCTTCAGCATCATTTTCTATCAGTCCTATATCTACTCTCACCTGTCTTTTACTCTTTATATACTTGAAAAAGCTTTTAGTATCCTCTTTGATATTATTTGCTAGCTTCCTCTCATAGTTCATCTTTTCCCTCTTAATGACCTTCTTAGTTTCCTTTTGTAGGCTTTTAAAAACTTCCCAATCCTCTGTCTTCCCACTAATTTTTGCTTCCTTGGATGCCCTCTCCTTTGCTTTTACTTTGGCTTTAACTTCTCTTGTCAACCACGGTTGCATCCTTTTTCCATTTGAAAATTTCTTCTTTTTTGGAATATATCTGTCTTGCACCTTCCTCACTTCTCGAATCAACTCCAGCCACTGCTGCTCTGCCGTCCCTCCCGCTAGTGTACCTTTCCAGCCAACTTTGGCCAGTTTCTCTCTCATGCCACTGTAATTTCCTTTACTCCACTGAAATACCGACACATCGGATTTTGGCTTCTCTTTCTCAAATTTCACAGTGAACTCAATCATGTTATGATCACTCTCTCCTAAGGGTTCCTTCACCTCAATCTCTCTAATCACCTCTGGTTCATTACAAAATACCCAATCCAGTGCAGACGATCCCCTAGTGGGCTCAACAACAAGCTGTTCTAAAAAGCCATCTTGCAGACATTCTATATATGATTAAGGCATTCCTCTTCTCCCTCCTTCCCTCCTGCACAACAGCGCCAGGCTCAGTGCCAGAGACCCAGTCACCGTGGCCATCCCCTGTCAGGTCATCCCCCTCAACTGCATCCAAAATGATATACTTGTTGCTGAAGGGGACAGCCACAGGGATGGTTTCCACTATCCGGGCATTTCCCTTCCCTCTCCTGACAGTGACCCAGTTTTCTGACCCCTGTAGCCTAGGGGTGACTAACTCCCTGTAGCTCCTGACTATCACCTCTTCACTTTCCCTAATAAGCAGTAGGTCATCAAGCTGCAGCTCCAGATCCCTAACACGGTCTCTGAGGAGCTGCATCTCGGTGCACCTGGCGCAGATGTGGCCATCAGGGAGGCTGGAGGTCTCCCAGGATTCCCACATCTGACACCCTGAGCAAAGCACTAACCCTGCAGACATGCTACCTAATTCTATAGGAACGAAACAGGAAAAATAAGCCTACTCACCCACTTACCTCGCCAAACACACGAACTTTTTAAACCGTTAGCTCGTACCATTAGATATGTGAGCCCTGCTGTTCCCCCATCTGTCTGGGCCGATTCACCAAGGGGGAAAAAAAGAGTTGGTGCCTCGCTCTCGCCTCTTCCCATTAACACCTAAAAGCCCATTGAGCCAAAGCCCGATACCCTGCTGCCACTCACTCCGCTGCCCGCTGTATAGGGTGGTCTTCTTTTTAAACTCTCTGCGCAGTCCTGTCTACGTCACGTACCCGTCCTTCTTGTATTCGAAGAAGTTTTTTAAAAACTGCCTTCCTTCAGAATTTAGCTCTCATGCCGCCCTTCTTGACCCGATCCAAAAAACACCCATTGGAAGTTCCTTTCCTTTTTAAGCTCTCCGCGCTGTCCTGTCTACGTCATGTGCCTGCGCAGTCTCGTCGTTCTTGTACTCGAAGAAGTTTTAAAAAAAACTGTCTTCCTTCAGAATTTAGCTCTTAAGCCGCCCTTCTTGTCCCAATCCAAAAATTATGCCTCACCTCCTGCCTGTCCTTTCTATCATCTCTGTTGCACACCATCTTTGATTTATTTCTGTTTTCTTCTTCCTCAGCCCTATCACACCGGTTCCCATCCCCCTGCCAAATTAGTTTAAACCCTCCCTAACAGCTCTATTAAACCTGCCTGCTTGGATATTAGACCCCTTTGGGTTCAGATGTAACCGGTCCTTTTTGTACAGGTCGTACCTCCCCCAGAAGAGGCCTCAGTGATCCAGGAATCTGAAGCCCTGCCCCCTACCAGCTCTCAGCCACACATTAATATGCCTGATCATGCTATTCTTGCGCTCGCTAGCATGTGGCACAGGCAGCAATCCTGAGATTACTACTCTGGAGCTCCTGCTTTTCAGCTTCCTACCTAACTCCCTGAATTCTGTTCAGGACCTCCTCCCTTTTTCTACCCATGTCATTGGTACCAACGTGTACCAAGACTTCTGTATGATCACCCTCTCCCTTCAGGATACTCTGCACCCGATCCAAGACATCCCATACCCTGGCACCTGGGAGGCAACACACCATGTGGGTATCCCCATCAGGCTGACAGAACCTCCTGTCTGTTCCCCTCACTATGGAATCCCCTATGATTACCGTATTCCTCATCTTCCTCTTTCCCTTCTGCACCATGGAACCAGGCTCAGTGCCAGAGACCCGATCGCTGTCGCCATCCTCTGTCAGGTCACCACCACCCCCCCAACAGCATCCAAAATGAGATAACGATTACTGAGGGGGATGGCCACAGGGATGCTGTCTACTATCTGAGCTCTTCCCTTCCCTTCCCTGACAGTCACCCACTTGTCTAACTCCTGCAGCCTTGAGATGACTAACTTCCTGAAGCTCCTATCTACCTCCTGCTCACTTTCTTTAATAAGCTGTAGGTCATCAAGCCGCAGCTCCAGATCGCTAACAGGGTCTCTCAGAAGCTGCATCTCAGTGCACCTGGAGCAGATGAGGCCATCTGGGAGACTGGAAGATTCCCAGGATTCCCACATCTGACACCCAGAGCAAAGTACTAACCCTACATACATGCTCTCTATTCCTCAAAAAATGCAAGCAAAAACGAAGTCTCTACTGAGCACAGACTGCACACTACACTGCCTCCAGCGTCGTCTCACCTGGGCTGCAGAACCAGGAAAGCCTGCACGAGGCTTTATTCTCATTACAACCACACTGTTGACTCTCATTGCCTGCCTTGTCAGCAAGCAAGGGAAACAGGCCTGCAACATCTCATATTATCAATGTCCAACAGGGTCTTGCAATCGCAAGAGAAATATCCAAGACTAGCGGTTACACTGCACACTGCTTTCACACACCAACTCTGGTGTCTTTGAGTAGTAGGCAACAGCACAGTCTGCATCTAAACCTTCTCTGGCCCGTCTGCCAGCTTCATCTTCTCCCAGCTGACCATTGGCTTCTCCTGGCCAAACTCTAGCTTCTCCTTCTCCCAGCCAGCTGCCGGCTCCTCCTTCTCCTGGCCGAGCGCCGACTTCTCTTTCTCCCGGCCAAGTGCTGGCTTCTTCCTCTTCCAGCCATCCACCAGCTTTTCCTTCTCCCGGTCTGTCGGCCATCTTCTCCTCCCGCTGTTTTCTTCTCCTGGCTGATCACCGGCTTCTCCTTCTCCCAGATGCCTGCCAGCTTCTCCTTCTGTGACTTGTCCACCAGCTCCTTCGACATCCCAGCCAGTGGCTCTGAAAAATGAACAAATCACTGATGCAGTAGACCTGTGGTACTCATTGATCTTGGAATATAGTACAATCCAGGATCAGCCATGCTGGAATGGCAGAGCAGGCTAGATGAGCTGAATGGCCTAATTCTGCTCTTATGTTCTTATGGTCTTAGAGTCTTACGATCATTTTAAAAAGAAAAGTGCACCTTTGGTTGGCCCCTGAGGGGCAGTTGCATTTGAACATACCACCATCTTACTGGAACTTGGTGATATGGGACCTAAGGCTCCTGTACTTTCTTCCCAAGAAGAGAGCATGGCCTGGATGCTGGGGACCTTGATGATGGATGCAGCTTTCTTATAGCAACGCTCCTTGTTACTGGATTTTATTCAGTTTAATTGAAACGTACAGTTTTTCTCAGAGGTTTAGACAGGGTGGATACAGAGATGATGTTTCACCTAGTGGACAAAGGAACTTAAATTCAGTGTAAGGAATCACCCATTGAAGATGATGAGCAGCAGTTTTTTCTCTCAGAGGGCTGAGGATATCTGAAATTCTCTCCCCGAAGAGATGAGAAGGTGAAGATAGATCAGTTCTGAGATTTTATTGGAATCCTGGACGATGGAAATTAGAACAAAGAATAGAAGCGTGCCCTTTGGCCCACAGTGTGCTGAACTAATTAATCTAATGACAGACAATTAAACTAATCTCTTCTACCTTTACATTGTTCATGTCCCTCCATTCCCTACCCATTTATGTGTCTAATAGCCTCTTAGATGCCTCTATCAGCAGAATAAGGTAAATAATCTTGTAGCATAGTTAGAGATTGGTAGGTATGATCTTGTGGGTATCTCTGAGACATGGCTAAAAGAAAATCATAGTTGCGAGATTAACATCCAAGGATACACGTTGTATCGAAAGAACAGGCAGGTAGGCAGAGAGAGTAGGGTGGCTCTGTTGATAAAGAGTAAAGTGAAATCCTTAGAAAGAGGTGGCATAAGATCATAAAATGTAGAATCCTTGTGGATGGAGTTAAAAAACTGCAAGGGTGAAAAACCATGATAGGAGTTATAGACAGGCCTCCGAAGAGGCCAGGATGCGGGCTGCAATTTACAGTGGGAGATAGAAAAGGCATGTAAAAAGGGCAATGATACAATGACCATGGGGATTTCAATATGCAAGTAGATTTTAAAGCGGCTTGTAACCAGTGACATTGCCCACTAGGAGAATGGCAATTCTGGATTGAATGTTGTATAATAACACAGATTTAATTATGGACTCTTAGGAGTATGATAGAATTCTTCCTGCGGTTTGAGAAGGAGAAGGTAAAATCAAATCTATGGAATAAAAAGAAATACAGAGACATGAGAAAGGAGCTGGCCACTAGCAGGGTTGATGTTGAAACAGCAATGGTGTGTGTTTGTGGGGAAATTTGGTAGGTGCAGGAAAGATACATCCTAAAGATGAAGAAGTATTCTAAAGGGAGGATGAGACAACCGTAGCTGATAAGGGAAGTCAAAGACAGCATAAAAGCAAAAGAGGTGTATAATGTAGCAAAAATTAATGAGAAGGTGGAGGATTAGGAAGCTTTTAAAAACCAATAGGAGCTAAAAAACTAGAAAAGCAATAAGGAGCGAAATATGAAGTTAACCAATAATATAAAAGAAGACACAGAAGTTTTTTTTTCAGATAGATAAAGAATAAATGAGAGATGAGAGTGAATATCTGACCATTGGGAAATGACACTGAAGAGCTAGAAATAGGGACAAAGAAATGGTGGACGAGCTGAATAAGTACTTTGCATCAGTCTTCACTGTCGAAGACACAAGCAGAATGCCAGAAATGCCAGCATGTCAGGGGACAGTAGTGAATTTCATTGCTATTACTAAGGAGAAGGTACTTGGGAAGCCAAAAAATCTGTAGGTAGATAAGTCACTTGGATCAGATGTACTACACCCCAGGGATCTGAGAGAGGTAGCTAAAGAGATTGTGGAGGCAATAGAACTGATTTTTCAAGAATCGTTAGGCTCTGGAATGGCTGCTAAGGACTGGAAAATTGCAAACGTCACTCAATCTTTAAAAAGAGAGGGAGGTAGAAGAAGGAAAATTATAAATCAGTTAACTTCAGTGGTTGGAAGGATGTTGGAGTCGATTCTTAAGGATAAGAGTTGGCAATACTTGAAGGCACTTAATAAAATAAGACAAAGTCAGCATGGTTTTCTAAAGGGGAAATCTTACCTGACAGATCTGTTGGAACTCTTTGAGGAAATAACAGGCAGAATTGACAAAGGAGTGTCGGTGGATGTCATTTATTTCGATTTTCAGGAAGCCTTGGACAAGGTGCTCCACATGAGGTTGTTTAACAAGGTAAGACTCCATGACGTTACAGGAAAGGTATTAGCATGGTTAAAAAATTGGCTGACTGGCAGGAGACAAAGAGCGGTATTAAAAGGGGCCTTTTCTGTCTGGCAGCCGTTAACTAGTAATGTGCTGCAGGGATCAATGTGGGAACCACTTCTTTTCACATTATATGTCAATGATTTGGATGAAGCAATTTATGGCTGAAGTCAAGTTTGCGAATGATATGAAGATAGGTGGAGGACCAGCTAATGCTGAGGAAGCAGAGAGTCTGCAGAAGAACTTAGACAGATTGGGAGAATAGGCAAAGAGGTGGCAGGTGGAATCTCGTGTAGGAAAGTGGCAGAAAGAATAAAGATGTGGACTATTTTCTAAAAGGGGAGAATATTCAAAACTCAGAGGTGCAAAGGGACTTGGGAGTCCTTGTGCAGGATTCCGTAAAAGTTAGCTTACAGGTTAAGTCAGTAGTAAGGAAGACAAATACAATATTAGCATTCATTTTGCAAGGACTGGAATACAAAAGCAAGAATGTAATGCTGAGGCTTTATAAGACATTGGTCAGGCTGCACTTGGAGTATTATGAGCAGCCTGGAGTCCCTTATCTAAGAAAGGATGAGCTGGCATTGGAGAGAATCCAGAGGAGGTTCATGAGAATGACGCCAGGAATGAAAGGGTTAACATATGAGGAGCATTTGATGGCTCTGTGCCTGTACTTGGGGGAGATTAGAGGAATGGAGAGAGATCTCATTGAAATCTATCGAATATTGAAAGGCCTAGATAGAGTAGATATTGAGAGGTTGTTTCCTGTAGTGGAGGAGTCTAGGACCAGAGCCTTGGAATTGAGGGATGTCCATTTAGAACAGAGATGAGGAAAAATCTCTTTAGCCAGAAGGTGGTGAATCTATGGATTCATTGCCATAGATAGCTATGCAAGCCAAGTCACGGGGTATATTTAAGGCAGAGGTTAATAGGTAGTTGATTAATCAGGGCATGAAAGATTACAGGGAGAAGACAGAAGAATGGGGTAGAAAAGGATAATAAACCAATGGTGGAGAATACTTGTATGATCTTATGATCATATTCTTCTGCTTCTTCTGCTTCTGCTTGGTACTGCGCAAACCCTGCCGGACGGCTGTTATAACGCGCAGTCGGTGTGAACAGCGTGGGAGTTAAATTGTAAAGTAAGCTTTTTTGACTAGATCCCCTAATTCGATTTGATTGAGTCTATCTTTAAAAATATTAATGTCCGAAATACTGCGCAGGTCTGGCAGCAGAAGATCTCTTGTTGATCTTGGGTACAGGGAGTACTGGTAGCAAAGCTTATTGAATGAAAGAGCTTCCTATATGTGAGGTCCAGTTTGCTGTCGAGTTGAACTGACCCTGTGACAAATTTGGATGTTTGATGGAGTGATATTGTGAACTTCTTTGAAAATGAAAATTAACCGTAGTTTAATCGGTCGGTTTTCAAGTGGTTCCCATTGAAGGTTAGAGAGCATGTTGGTGACACTGGATTTCCTGCTGTAATCGTTTAACACAAAGCGAGCAGCATGGTGTTGGATTTTTTTGATGGACTTCTTATTGTTAGCTTAATGGGGATCCATCTGGCCACACAATACTCAAGCTCTGGACGGACGAGTGTCTTGTATGCCATGTCCTTGACGGATTTACTACACGAGTCGAGGTTTTCTTCTCAGGATACCCAGCATTTTATTTGCTTTGGCTGCAATCTGATTGATGTGGCATGCCCAGTTAAGGTCCTTGCTAATTTCAACACCAAGATATGGGTGCTGGGTGACTGTTTCAAGAATCTGTCCATTCATGTTATGTGTCACGTTGATTGGTTCAACTTTGTGACTGATATGCATAGCCTAACATTTAGATGAATTAAAAGACATTTGCCACTGAGACTCCCACTGACACAATGAATCAATATCGTTTTGCAGCAGCTGGGCATCTTGGTCATTTTTTATCTCACGGTAGATTATGCAGTCATCTGCAAAAAGTTTGACTTTGGACTTGACTATATTTGGCAAGTCGTTGATGTAAATGAGAAAAAGTAGGGGTCCCAACACGGTCCCCTGGGGCACTCCGGTTGTTACTGGAGATTCAGGGACTCAGCCCCCTCAAGAAGCACACGTTGCTGTCTGTTGGTAAGGAATATGTTTAACCAATGTAGAAGGTTGTTGTTATTGCCCACATGTTCAAGCTTACGTAGCAATCTCTGGTGGGAGACCTTGTCAAGTGCCTTCCTGAATTTGAGTATGATCAAGTCTGCTTGGCTTCTATTGTCAAGGATCTTTGTTAAGTCGTTGATCAACCCTGCAAAGTTGCATGTCACAAGATCTGCCCTGTCGAAATCCATATTGATGGTGAGTAAGAACATTATGTCTGTCCAGATGGTCCATAATGTGACGGTAAATAATACGTTCAAGAATTTTACAAGGGATGGAAGTAAGTGAAACTGGTCTGTAATTTCCCGGGTTTGTACGCTTGCCTTTCTTATAAATTGGAACGACATTTGCTTTCAACCAGTCGTCCGATGATATCCCAGTACCAATAGACTTCCGGAATGTCTTTTGCAAAACGGGAGCTAGACTGGAAGCACAACTCTTTAGAATCATAGCTGGTATTTGATCAGGTTCTGGTGCTTTCTTAGGCGGGAGGAAAGAGAGCAGCCCCCCACGCGTGCGCAACCCTCCAGTGAAAAATGATATTGTATCCGTTAAATAGGGGCCGTGGGCAATTCTGATTTGATGGAGACAGACTGAAAGCACAGAGGAACATCTGGAGAAATTTCTGAAATGCCAGTTCACTGCTGTTGTTACTGTGCGGTCGGGAATCTTCTGGAGGGAAGGCCTCAAAATCCCTGGCTTTGCCTGCTGTTGGCGACCGAGATTGAGGTCGAATTGTTCGGACAGAGAGGGCCCTCAGTACTCAGTGTTGGAGAGCTGATCGGAGGCTCGAAGTTTTCGGATGACTCAGAGTCGGACTGTGGTCGGTATGGCAGGGAGAGTTTTTCTTCCTTCTCCCATCTACATGAGATGTGGGACATTTGAGAAACTTTGAACTTTTTACTGTGCTCATGAACTTCTTCATCAAGTTATGGTATTGTTGCACTGTTGTAACTATATGTTATAATTATGTGGTTTTGTTAGTTTTTTCAGTCTTGGTCTGTCCTGTGTTTTGTGATATCACACCGGAGGAAATATTTTTTTCATTTCTTAATGCATGCATTACTAATTGACAATAAAAGAGGACTGCATATCTTCATAATCTAATTCCTCGAGAAGCTTCTTAACGCCTGTTGCAGTTATATTGAGATCTGGCAAGTCTGGGGTATTGCAGGGGTCTAAAGTGGGGAGTTCATTCAAATTTTCCCTTGTAAACACAGAGCAAAACTGCTGGTTAAGTGCTTGTGCTTTGTCTGCAGAAAGAGATACAACGCAGCCCCCGGATGAGAGAGAAGAAATTCCAAAATCTTCTTGCCTTGTAGATTTAATAAAGCTCCAGAAAGGGTTTGGTGTTGTCACTCTTTAAGTTCTCACCTATTACCTCAACAACATACTGATGGTGAGCTTTCCTGATGTTTCTATCAATGAGTCGGCGCAATGATTTAAACTTTTGCCAGTCTTCACTATGACCAGATTTCCTAGCTTTATTATAGAGTCTTTGCTTTCTACGTATCGCATGCTGGGTGGACTGGTTTACCCATGGTAAGTTGAACCCAGAAGAGCTCATTTTAGAGGGGACATACTTGTCAATTGCTGCTTGAAGGACCTCTTGGAAGTTAGACCAAAGAGTATTAACACTGACCAATGCTAAATATTCCTTAGTTAGTGCCTGGTCAAAATCGCTAACAAGTTTTGCAATTCCACTAAAATCTGCTTTCCTATACAGAAATATTTTCCTTTTGGGGGGTTTAATTAATTTCACAGTAAGCTTTGCATTCACAACAACAACATCATGGTCGCTAATCCCTGCAGTGACATGCTGATTCACAACTAAAGCTGGATTTGACACGAACCATATTTGGATCCACCACCACCTCTAGGAGTCCACAATGATCCTTGTTTATTACCTTTTTCCTCCCTGTGTAACCTCATCTGCTCAGAGGCTGCTCAAACTGTCACCCTGCCTTTTATTCCCATTCCCCTGACTCTGCTGCACATTCCTGGCTCGGAACTTGACTGCTTTCTGAGCATATATTAGATTGGCATGGGTAGTGTTGTGAGGATGTTATTCTGACCAGTTGTACAGCTGTGTTCTGTGAGGATTGGTGTTTGGACCTCTGTTGCTTGTTTTATATATATATCAATGACATGGATGAAAATGTAGATGGGTTGGTTAGTAATTTGCAGATGACACAAAGGTAGATAGAGTTGTAGACAGTTAGAAGGGCTGCCCAAGGATACAGCAGGATATAATTCAGTTAAAGATAAGCGTTAAGAAATTGCAGACTAAGTTTAATCAGGACATCTGTGAGATGTTGCACTTTGGGAGGTCAAATGTAAACTGAAAGTTAATGGCAGGGCCCTTAACTGCATTGATGTTGACTAGGATTTTGCCTGGATTCAGAGGGCATGAGCCAGAAGAACAATTTGGACAAACTAGCACATTTTCTCTGGAGTGAAAGGGTCTTGACCCAAAAAGTCAACCATTTATTTATCTCCAAAGATGCTGTCTGACCTGCTGAGTTCCTCCAGCATTTTGTGTGTGTTGTCTGGGGAGGAAGAATTGGTTAATTTCACAGGTCTCCGTGTCTGACTATGTCCCTCTCCTCTCACAGTTGAGATAGTTGCCCTTGATTGCCTTGTGATATGCTGTGGTACTAAACTTTAGTCAGGTCCTGAATATAAAACCACAAAGAGCCATCGTTGTGCAGTCACTGAGCCTCACTACCAAACACAGAGTCTGTTGATGTTATTCCTGCAAATGTGGTGATATGTGTCTCTTTATCTTTGCTCTCATTCTGTCCTCTCTTCACCAGAAAGGCAATGAGTCCTTAAGCCAGCAGCTGATCTCTCAGTGGCCTTGACCACCCTTCATGCCTGGCCATATGACAATTGTTCCCCATAAATCAAAGACCTGTTGGGGAGGTACTCATGATTGCTTCTCCATTACCTCTGGGACAGAGACTTCCAAAGATTCACAACTGCCGTAGAAGAAGTTCTATTTCACCTCAGATGATCCTTTATTCTGGGAATAAATCCCTTAATTTGGATATTCCCACTTGGGAAGACTTCTCATGCCATTCACCCGGTCAATCCTTTAAGAATATTATTTTGGTATATTCATTTAAAATCCAAAGAGATTGGGTTTTCCTGGACAACTTTTCTTTAAAGAATCAATGTAGATGGAGTCTAGACTTTGTGCTTAACCAGTTCTATCCTGCCATGGGAGTGTCTGCTGAGTAATGGGACTTTTATTCTGTAATTCTTCTTCTTCCTCATACCCCATGTCTCTCCTGTCCCTCCTATTCCTCCTCCCTCTTTCCTACTTTGGATGTGATTCAGAGAAACTTTACTGGGACAATCCTGGGTATGGAGGGTTTAACCCTTTGGAAACTGGTAACAGCTTGGTATTGTTGTGTCGGTACAAATACATATCAAATAAATAAAGGCACGCACTCATAGGTAAAGTTAACATGTATATTCACTTTTCAGAGAGCGCAACAAATCAATGTGCATGCGTAAGTTATCAGTCAATAATTAGTGCTAAGGGGAGCCATTGTGCTAAAAGAAATAGATCCACACATTACAGGTATGGCAACTGCTTTTCACATAACTGCAAGAAATTGCTGAGTTGTGGACCCACTGTATCTTGTTGCATGTGATAATAACAAACCTATTTCATTCAATTCAATACAATTCTCTACTCTTTGGAGCTTAGAAGAAAGGTAGATCATCATATTGAAACATGGGACTTAGGTTCTTGGCAGGGTAAGAGTGGAGAGGATGTTCCAGCTCTTGAGTGAATCGGAACTGAGGCCAAGGTGTCAGGACCTGAGGCCAAGATGTTTGTTAAAACTCACTTGGCGGCCAGACAGACCACACAGTGGAAACTCACATCAAGAGGCACAGGAGGTGAATCTGTTTGAGTTAGCCGGAGAAATCAGTGGTAGAAGAACATTACATTCGCAATGCCATAAGATTGTCTTCAACAGCACAAAACTATTGTGCTGCGCCAATAGCTTTTGGAACCAGCTGGTAAAGGAAGTCTTTGAAATAAAACTAGAGGAAAAGAATTTTAACAAAGATGAAGGTCTTGCTCTAAGTAAGAACTGGAATTTGAATGTAAACAAGCTGAGAGAGCGAAAACCTGATTGGATGAGGACTAAGCAACCTGGAGTGTCAGACTAAGGGGGTAGACTGGATGTGCCCAGGCATCTTTCCGGATGAAGATGGCAGAGTTTGTCATCGAAACGTCAGTTATAATTGTAAGGGGTTTCTTCTTTTATGTTACTGCGAAGGCTAACAAAATGGCTTCTTTGTTATGTTATAACTAAAATAAATTTTCTGTAATAATTACGACGTAAGGAGTTCTCTCTCTCTCTCTCTGCTTGTTTGGGTTATATTATTGATAAGAGAGCAAACGAACCAATTGGGATAGATGTTATTCTTTCTTGTATGTCTGTAAGCTATTGTTTTTCGCTGGCTTTGGGGCAGAACACCCGATTGGGACAGGGAGGGGAGACGTGATGCTATAAGCTGGGTGGCGGAACAGACCCCGAGCGGGAGTCCAAGGCCCAGGGTCTTCGGCGAGGAGAGGAGGCGAAGACAGACTCGTGTGGATCGTCTGGTCAACCACCGTGGTTGGTCCCAGGTGGTGGGTCGAGGAGGTCGGAGGGGATCGAATGGTGGAAAGAAGACTCCATTAATTGAGCTCCAACGGTTGTGCACGAAGTGGTTGAACTTTGATAAGTTTGGCACCTTTTATTTTCCTTTTATATTTTATCTCTATTAATTACATAGTTCAAGTAAGATCTATAAAGTGTAATTATTTAATGCATATGGTGCATTTTCTGTTATTTGGTGGGGTGGGGTACATCACACAGCAACCACACAAACTTGATTACCCAGTTTGGTGGGACCGAAGGCTGCTCTCCCTAGACGGAAGTGAGCTGAGCGAGCCTGAGGCTTACCAGGGGGCTACATTTGGGGGCTTCGTCTGAGATTTGATTCAGTGGGGTGCTGTGTGATTGCCCTGTTTAAATCAGTGCTGCTGTGTCTCTGTGGGATTGCGGTTAATAATGTGTGTCTCTGTGGGATTGCTGGTTATTACTGCAGGCGTGTTGGGTGGGGTGGCTGTTGGTACCCCGGAGGTCTTTGTTCGAGTTCAGATTAGTGCTGACGAGTTGGTGGTGGGACTGCCAGTGTCTATGGGTGCCCCAGGTGAGGCGGGACCATGGGCTGTCCATACTGTTAGGAGAGAGAGGAAAGAGTGGTCTGATACAACGGAGGTAGTGTCTGCGAATAAATGTTCCAGCTATGGCAGGCTCCGCCTGGCTTTTGGGATAATGTCCACCCCTAAAGGGGCGGAGGCATACAAGACGTGGGCGGAGCGGATCCCTCAGTTGTTAGATGAGTGGCAGTGCTCGGTTGAGGGAGAGCAGCAGAGATTGGTTGGAAGTTTGAGTAGGCGGGCTGGTGAAGGTGTTAGAACTGTTAGGGTCAATTACCCAGTAGTGACAGCTGCCAGTTATCTGAAAGCAGGGAAAAATGCCTCTGGTTCGACTGGAAGTAAAATACAACGCCTGGGGGGCTTTCCATACCTGTGTCAGGAGATTGGGGAAAAGCTTTCAGTGTATCTTCTCTGGCTAGGGGGGCAGCTAAATTGCTTGAAGTGCCAGGGGGATCATTTCAGGGGATCAGCCCCTCCCTCAGTTGTTCAACTGATCAGAGAGGTGTCTGGAAACTTAGTGGAGCCCCAGTGGGGGAACGGCTTGGGGTCTCTGGGGGAACACATTCCCAGCAATGTACCAAGGAACTTCTGAAAGGAAAAGATCCTATTCCTGAAGGCTTAGAGGGACCACACCCCTGTGTGTCATTACAGATAGATGGAAGCTATGCTAAAGCCCTCCTCAACACAGGGACGCAAGGTCAAGTTGTTGTACAGTTCATTTTACAACCAGTTTCTGAAGCATTTACCCTTGACAACATTTAGGGCACTGGAGATTCAGGGTACCAGTGTCAGTGCTTATCCAGAAGACGATTATTGGTCAGTGAAACTGGAGTTCATGGGGGCATTGTCTGTGCACCCAGTGTTTCAGGCTGCTTGTGAGGACGTGTGTAGCAGCCTTGGGCTGGTACCGAATTTAAACAAAGAGCCAATTGTGATACGGGCTGGGGGAAGTATCTGAGGGTGAGACCCTCTTCCCTCTTAGTAGACACTCCGAAATACCACGAGGGAGGGGATTTGACCGCTGGAGACACCTCGGTGAGAGAGAGGTCGTGGCGACTGGACCCTGTAGCCGTGGAAGATGTAGGCAGCGTGTGTGTGAATTGTAGAATGCTGAACAGGCGCACTGTCATTGACCAGAATACGGCCCTGAGGGCCGAAGACCCTATGATCTGTCTGAGCGGTGCAACATGGTTTAATGTGTTGGAACTGAGGAGTGGATGTTGCCAGGTCCCAATGAGTGAGGCCGACAAGGAGAAGACGGCCATTATAGGTCCCTAGGGTTCTTCCGGTCCAAAAAGATACCACAGGGCATATCCGGAGCCCCTGCAACCTTCCCGCAGGGCATGGGGAAGACCATGGGGGATGTGGGGGTGTTTGGAGTTTTGGGGTATGTGGATGATCGCCTAGAGTTTGGATTCGCCTTGGGGGACGATGATGTGAGGCGAGTGCCAGAGCCCGGGACAACCATTGAAGAATTGGAGTCCACGCTCATCAAAGTGGAGATGGGGAAACGTAATCCCAATCCGAAACTGCGGTCATTTACTGATGAATTAACCCGGAGAGACGAACCAATGACCAACCTTTGAAAGGATCAGCAGAAACTCAAGAAATCGATCCAGAACAGATTGGAAGAAGCTGGTGGTGTAATTGCGTCCCAGATGGAGATGGACACGAAGCGTGGGTCAGAACTGCTGAGACTGGGGCGAGAGTTGGAAGAGTCAGAGAGGAAGCTGACGTCTCGACTGCAGGAGGCTGCAGAGGCAGGCCAGGCTAAGTGCTTCAGTTTGGAGAAAATCAAACAGCAGCTACCAATCGAGGGAACGAGGAAGAATACAGATTTGAAGGATGATGTGCTGGATGTGTGGTACATGCTGCCTTTCGCTAAATTCCCCTTGATTAAGGAAGAGACTTTTGGCGTTTCTCCCACTGAGTCAGGTGTAGTGGGGAGAGCTAGCTGTGGGCAGCCTGGGTTACAGCAGGACACAGAAGGAAAAGAAGCGGGGCCCTGGACAAGGGACACGGGGCTCCGAGTTGCAGTGGGGGCATGAGTGAGAGATTGAGAGAGGAGTTGGCAAGCAGACCTGAGGTATCCCTAGTAGTGTCCGAGCCTGAAGGGTTTAGGTGAGGGGGTACGGAGGTCTCGGAGGATTAGGAAACTCTCAGAGAGGTTGGCCTATGTAGCACCTGAGGAACACTAGTAAGGTCCACTGTTTGGGGAGCAATGTCACTGTTTGTACTTGGATTGGGTTTTTGTGTCTGCAGGAAGGGTTGGTGAATTATTTAGAGGTCATGAGGACATGACTGTATTTGGTTAAGGGAGAGTGTAAGGGGTTTCTTCTTTTATGTTGCTGTGAAGGCTAACAAAATGGCTTCTTTGTTATGTTATAATTAAAATGGCTTTTCTGTAATAATAACTGCGATGTAAGGAGTTCTCTCTCTCTCTCTCTCTCTCTGCTTGTTTGGGTTATATTATTGATAAGAGAGCAAATGAACCAATTGGGATAGATGTTATTCTTTCTTGTGTGTCTGTAAGCTACTGTTTTTCGCAGACTCTGGGGCAGAACGCGCGATGGGGACAGGGAGAGGAGACACAATGCTGTAAGCTGGGCGACAGAACAGACTCAGAGCAGGAGTCTGAGGCCCAGGGTCTTTGGCGAGGAGAGGAGACAAAGACAAACTCGTGTGGAGCGTCTGGTCGACCACCATGGTTGGTCCCAGACGGCGGGTTGAGGGGTTCAGAGGGGATCGAATGGTGGAAAGAAGATTCCGTTAATTGAGCTCCAACGGTTGTGCACGAAGTGGTTGAACTTTGATAAGTTTGACCCCTTTTATTTTCCTTTTATATTTTATCTCTATTAATTACATAGTTCAAGTAAGATCTATGAAGTGTAATCATTTAATTGCATATGGTGTATTGTCTGTTATTTGGCAGGGTGGGGTACATCACACAGCATCCACACAAACTTGATTACCCAGTTTGGCAGGGCTGAAGGCTGCCCCCCCTAGACGAAAGCGAGCTGAGTGAGCCTGAGGCTTACCAGGGGGCTACATAATCAATACCTGTAACCAGCTGGAAGGGCAGGAAGAGTTCATTCATTGCAGTTCAGTTTCACCTGATACAGGTGGTGTTTAAGTCCAAGGTGTGAATCTTGTGATTTAATATAAGAAGTGATCAGTTGGAATAGTAAATCAAATGGACTCTTGACTTCACAATCTACTTCATTATGATCTTGCATTTTATGGTTTATTTGCGTTGCACTTTCTCTGTAACTGTAACACTTTTTCCTGCATTGTAAGCAACACACATAAAAGTTGCTGGTGAATGCAGCAGGCCAGGCAGCATCTCTAGGAAGAGGTACAGTTGACGTTTCGGGTCGAAACCCTTCGTTAGTCCTGATGAAGGGTCTCGGCCTAAAACGTCGACTGTACCTCTTCCTAGAGATGCTGCCTGGCCTGCTGCGTTCACCAACAACTTTTATGTGTGTTGCTTGAAATTCCAGCATTTCCTTGTGTTTGCATTTTCCTGCATTGTTATTGTTTTATCTTGTCACACTGTATAATGATTTGATCTGTATGAACAGTATGCAAGACAAGCTTTTCACTGTAGCTTGGTACATATGACAATACAAAACAACAAACCAATAAATTATGAATGATCTATTTGACTTGCAATGTAAACGTGTCTCGGCAGAGTATCTAGAACTGAACAGAATTCCTTCTCCAGTGCAGTTGCAAATCAACATTACCCCTTCTCTACTGAACTGCTTCCTATTTCTATGATTTGTCAAGTGACCACACATCAAAACAAGAAATGTACAAACAGTAAATACAGCTCCAGGAAGAAGGAAAGTTGTGTTAAATAGAGAAGTGTTTTTGTATTTTGTTCCGAGCTAAACCAGATCCAGTCCATGTGAAAGTTGCTGCAAGGCATGGATTGCAACGAGCTGTCGTGTTGATCAAGCTAGTGATGTGTTTGCTCATTTCCCCAATGAGTGAGGCAATGCTTGGTTCTCAGGATGAAGGGTTCCATACAACAAAGAAGACCATACAGCCCATCAAGACTATACCAGAAAAGCAGGACTTCCAGGGTGGTTATCTCCGGTTTGCTTCCAGTTTCCCGTGCTGGAGTGGTCAAGAACAGGGAGATAATGGATCTGAATGTGTGGCTGAGGAACTGGAGCAGGAAGCAAGGATTTACATTCTTGGACCACTGGGGTATGTTTCGGGGTAAGGATGAATTGTACAAAAGAGACGGGTTGCACCTTAATAAGCGGGGCACCAGCATTCTGGCAGGCAGGTTTGCCTCTGCAACACGGGTGTGTTTAAACTAAGTAGTCGGGGGGGGGGGGGACGAACTGGAAATATAAGGATGGAGATAAAGGGAAAGTGGGAATAAGAAAAGTTAAGAATGACAGCAGAATCAACAGAGCAGAAAGCTCAAGAAGGGATCGTACAGTATGGCCAAGTGAAATAGGAATTGATATGGGAGGTCAGGGGCTCAATAAGGGATCGTACAGTATGGTTAAGTGAAATAGGAATTGATATGGGAGGTGAGGGGAGTAATGAATTAAAAGTATTATATATGAATGCACGGAGTATAAGAAATAAAGTGGATGAGCTTGAGGCACAGTTGGAAATTGGTAAGTGTGATGTTGTGGGAATAACAGAGACATGGCTTCAAGTGGACAGGGCCTGGGAAATGAATGTTCAAGGTTATACGTCCTATCGAAGGGACAGACTGATGGGCAGAGGGGGTGGGGTGGCTCTGTTGGTGAGGAATGATATTCAGTCCCTTGCGAGGGGGGACATAGAATCAGGAGATGTAGAGTCAGTATGGATAGAACTGAGAAATTCTAAGGATAGACAGACCCTAATGGGAGTTATCTACAGGCCCCCAAGCAGTAGTCTGGATGTAGAGAGTAAGTTAAATCAAGAGTTAAAATTGGCATGTCGCAAAGGTAATGCTACAGTTGTTATGGGGGACTTCAACATGCAGGTAGACTGGAGGAATCAGGTTGGTACTGGACCCCAAGAAAGGGAGTTTGTGGAGTCCCTCCGAGATGGATTCTTAGAACAGCTTGTACTGGAGCCTACCAGAGAGAACGCAATTCTAGATTTAGTGCTGTGCAATGAACCAGATTTGATCAGGGACCTTGAGGTAAAGAAGCCATTAGGAGATAGTGACCATAATATGATAAGTTTTAATCTACAATTTGAGAGGGAGAAGGGAAACTCGGAAGTGTCAGTATTACAGTTGAACAAAGGGAACTATGGTGCTATGAGGGAGGAGCTGGCCAAAGTTCAATGGAACAATACCCTAGCAGGGATGACAGGGGAACAGCAATGGCTAGTGTTTCTGGGAATAATGCGGAAGGTGCAGGATCAGTTCATTCCAAAGAGAAGAAAGATCCTAAGGGGAGTAAGGGGAGGTCGTGGCTGACAAGGGAAGTAATGGACAGTATAAAAAAAGAGAAGAAGTATAACATAGCAAAGACGCGTGGGAAGCTGGAGCATTGGGAAACTTTTAAAGAGCAACAGAAGGTAACTAAAAAGGCAATACGTGGAGAAAAAATGAGGTACGAAGATAAACTAGCCAAGAATATAAAGGAGGATAATCAAAGCTTCTTTAGGTATGTGAAAAGGAAAAAAATAGTTAAGACCAAAATTGGGCCCTTGAAGACAGACGCAGGTGAATTTATTATGGGGAACAAGGAAATGGCAGACGAGTTGAACAGGTATTTTGGATCTGTCTTCACTAGGGAAGACACAAACAATCTCCTAGATGTAATAGTGGCCAAAGGACCTAGGGTAATGGATGAATTGAAGGAAATTTATATTAGTGTTGGATAGGCTGTTGAGTCTGAAGGCTGATAAGTCCCCGGGACCTGATGGTCTGCATCCCAGGGTACTTAAGGAGGTGGCTTTAGAAATTGTGGATGCATTGGTAATCATTTTCCAATGTTCTATAGATTCAGGATCAGTTCCTGTGGATTGGAGGGTGGCTAATGTTGTCCCTTTCTTCAAGAAGGGAGGAAGAGAGAAAACAGGGAATTATAGACTGGTTAGCCTGACGTCAGTGGTGGGAAAGATGCTGGAGTCAATTATAAAAGATGAAATTACGACACATCTGGATAGTAGTAACAGGATTGATCCAAGTCAGCATGGATTTACGAAGGGGAAATCACATTTGACTAATCTTCTGGAATTTTTTGAGGATGTAACTATGAAACTTGACAAGGGAGAGCCAGTGGATGTAGTGTACCTGGACTTTCAGAAAGCCTTTGATAAAGTCCCACATAGGAGATTATTGGGAAAAATTAGGGCACATTGTATTGGGAGCAGAGTACTGACATGGATTGAAAACTGGCTGGCTGACAGAAAACAAAGAGTAGCGATTAACGGGTCCCTTTCGGAATGGCAGGCAGTGACCGGTGGGCTACTGCAGGGTTCAGTGCTCGGATCGCAGCTGTTTACAATATATATTAATCATTTAGATGAGGGAATTAAAAGTAACATTAGCAAATTTGCCGATGACACAAAGCTGGGTGGCAGTGTGAAATGTGAGGAGAATGTTATGAGAATGCAGGGTGACTTGGACAGGCTGGGTGAGTGGGCAGATGCATGGCAGATGCAGTTTAATGTGGATAAATCTGAGGTTATCCACTTTGGTGGTAAGAACAGGAAGGCAGATTATTATCTAAATGGAGTCAAGTTAGGAAAAGGGGAAGCACAATGAGATCTAGGTGTTCTTGTTCATCAGTCACTGAAAGCAAGCATGCAAGTACAGCAGGCAGTGAAGAAGGCTAATGGCATGCTGGCCTTCATAACAAGGGGAATTGAGCATAAGAGCAAAGAGGTCCTTCTGCAGCTGTACAGGGCCCTGGTGAGACCACACCTGGAGTACTGTGTGCAGTTTTGGTCTCCAAGTTTGTTGAAGGACATTCTTGCTATTGAGGGAGTGCAGCGTAGGTTCACAAGATTATTTCCCGGGATGGCGGGACTGTCATATGTCGAAAGGTTGAAGCGACTGGGCTTGTATACTCTGGAATTTAGAAGGCTGAGAGGGGATCTTATTGAAACATATAAGATTTTAAAGGATTGGACACGCTGGAGGCAGGAAGCATGTTCCCGCTGATGAGTGAGTCCAGAACCAGAGGCCACAGTTTAAGAATTAGGGGTAGGCCATTTAGAATAGAGTTGAGGAAAAACTTTTTCACCTAGAGAGTGGTGGATATATGGAATGCTCTGCCCCAGAAGGCAGTGGAGGCCAAGTCTCTGGATGCTTTCAAGAAAGAGATGGATAGAGCTCTTAAAGATAGCAGAATCAAAGGTTATGGGGATAAGGCAGGAACTGGATACTGATAGTGGATGATCAGCCATGATCACAGTGAATGGCGGTGCTGGCTCGAAGGGCCAAATGGCCTACTCCTGCACCTATTGTCTATTGTCTATTGTCCACAGAGCAAGCCTGTCCCCCCAGGGCTTCCACCTGTAACTATTCGGTCCACACTCTTCCTGGCCCCTCCCCAGGGTATATCATTCACCCACATATTTACATGGAGCACTACCACCAGAAAGCAGCATCCATCACCAAAGGCCCAGAACGAGGAACTGACTGCAGGATATCACAAGACAATCAGGAGCACAGCAAACTCCCTGTCTGTGAGAGGAGAAGCAAACCTCCTGGCTGTGACCTACCAAAATAAACCACCTCACACTTCTCCAGGTTGAACTCCATCTGCCACTTCTCAGCCTAGTTTTGCATCCTATATAGTCCCGCTGTAAACTCTGACAGCCCTCCACACTATCCACAACACCCCAACTTTTGTGCCATCAGCAAATTTACTAACGCATCCCTCCACTTCCTCATCCAGGTCACTTATAAAAATCACAAAGAGTAGGGGTCCCAGAACAGATCCCTGAGGCACAACACTGGTCACCAACATCCATGTAGAATATAACCCATCTACAATCACTCTTTGCCTTCTGTGAGCAAGCCAGTTCTGGATCCACAAAGCAATGTCCCCTTCGATCCCATGCCTCCTTACTTTCCCAATAAGCCTTGCATGGGGCATCTTATCAAATGCCTTGCTGAAATCCATATAGACTACATCTACTGCTCTACCTTCATCAATGTGTTTAATCACATCCTCAATAAATTCAATCCAACTCATAAGGCACGACCTGCCTTTGAGAAAGCCGTGCTGACTATTCCTAATCATATTATGCCTCTCCAAATGTTTATAAAATCCTGCCTCTCAGGATCTTTTCCATCAATTTACCAACCACTAAAGTAAGACTCACTGGTCTATAATTTCCTCGGTTACCTCTACTCCCTTTCTTGAATAAAGGAACAACATCTGCAACCCTCCAATCCTTGGGAACATCTCCTGTCTCCATTGATGATGCAAAGATCATTGCCAGATACTCAGCAATCTCCTCCCTCACCTCCCACAGTAGCCTGGGGTACATCTCATCCAGTCCCGGAGACTTATCCAACTTGATGTTTTCCAAAAGCTCCAACGCATCTTCTTTTCAATCTGCTGTAAGTCATCCCTACAATCACCAAGATCCTTTTCTGAAGTGAATACTGAAGCAAAGTATTTGTTACGTATCTCTGCTATCTCCTCCGGTCCCATGCACACTTTTCCACAGTCACACTTGATTGGTCTTATTCTCTCACGTCTTATCCTCTCGCTCTTCACATACTTGTAGAATGCCTTGGGGTTTTCCTTAATCCTGCTCGTCAAGGCTTTCTCATAGCCCATTCTGGCTCTCCTAATTCCATTTTTAAGCTCCTTCCTGCTAGCCTTATAATCTTCTAGATTTATATCATTACCTAGTTTTTCGAAACCTTTGTAAGCTCTTCTTTTCTTCTTGACTAGATTTTCAACAACCTTTGTACACCAAGGTTCCTGTACCCTACCTTATTTTCCCTGTCTCATTGGAATTTACCTATGCAGAATGCCAATCAAATATCCCCTGAACGTTTGCCACATTTCTGCCATACATTTCCCTGAGAACATCTGTTCCCAATTTATGCTTCCAAGTTCCTGCCTGATAGCTTCATATCTCCCCTTACACCAATTAAATGCTCTCCTAACTTGTCTGTTCCTATACCTCTCCAATGCTGTTAAAGGAGATAGAATTGTGATCACTATCTCCAAAATGCTCTCCCACTAGGAGACCTGACAATTGACCAGGTTCATTTCCCAATACCAGGTCAAGTACAGCCTCTCCTCTTGTAAGCGTATCTACATATTGCGTCAGGAAACCTTCCTGAACACACCTAACAATCTCCACCCCATCTAAACTCCTTGCTCTAGGGAGATGCCAATCAATATTTGAGAAGTTATAATCTCCCACCATGACAACCTTGTTAATATTAAACCTCTCTAGGATCTGTCTCCCTATCTGCTCCTCATTGTCGCTGTTACTATTTTATACTCTACTATAATAGTCTATAATAGACTATTCTGAGTCTATAAAAACACTCAGTAGAGTTATTGACCCCTTCCTGTGTCTAACTTCCATCCACAGAGACTCAGTAGACAATCCCTCCATGACTTCCTCCTTTTCTGCAGCTGTGACACTATCTCTAAACAACACTGCCACGTTCTCACCTCTTTTACCTCCCTCCCTGTCCTTTCTGAAACATCTAAAGCCTGGCACTCTGAGTAACCATTCCTGCCCCTGAGCCATCCAAGTATCTGTAATGGCCACAACATTATAGATCCAAGTACTGTTCCACGCTCTAAGCTCATCCGCTTTTTTCATGATGCTTCTTGCATTTAATAGACACATCTCAAACCATTAGTCTGAGCGCATCCCTTCTCTATTACCTGCCTATCTTCCCTCTTGCACTGTCTCCATGCTTTTTCTATTTGTGAGCCAACAGCCCCTTCCTCTGTCTCTTCAGTTTGGTTCCTATACCCCTGCATTTCTAGTTTAAACTCTCCCCAATAGCCTTTGCAAACCTCCCTGCCAGGATATTGGTCGCCCTGGGATTCAAGTGCAACCCATCCTTTTTGTACAGGACATGCCTGCCCCAAAAGAGATCCCAATGTTCCAAAACTCTGAATCCCTGCCCCCTGCTCCAATCCCACAGCCACACATTTATCCTCCACCTCACTCTATTCCTATACTCACTGTTGCGTGGCACAGGCAGTAATCCTGAGATTACTACCTTTGAGGTCCTGCTTCTCAACTTCCTTCCTAACTCCCTGTAGTCTGTACTATCTACTTATATATGAAATTCCTAGGTAACCTCTAAAGTAAGTAAATGATTGGCAGAGCATTGTGGGCCAAAGGGCCTGTATTGTGCTGTAGGTTTTCTAAATTTCTATGTTTCTTTTTGGTAGCATATTACTGTATGAACTTTGATAATAAATTTGAACTTTGACTTTGATCACAGTTGTCAATTGTGCAACTGAATGTCCCTGAGATGTGGAAGGAAACTGAAATACTGGGATGCAACCCACACTGCCACAGGGGGAGCATTCAGACTGAACATTGGAGGTTGGGATCGAACTCAGGAACCGAGCTAAAAGGCAGCAGCTTCAACAACTGCTCTCGTACTGGGATCTCCATAATCTTGGAAGATGTTTGGATCTCTCGCCTAAACCAGGCCAGTCCCCCTCTGCATCCTGAGAATGTGAAATTCCTGGGTATTATACTTGGGCTCAGCGTCCTGCAACAGAGGCCTGGTCCTGAATGTAGGGACAGTGAACCAGGCTCCTCGATCCCTCTCCTCCCACATCACCATCTCCAATCTTAATGTAGGGACAGTGAACCAGGCTCCTCGATCCCTCTCCTCCCACACCACTGTCTCCAATCTTAATGTAGGGACAGTGAACCGGGCTCCTCAATCCCCATCCTCCCACACCACCGTCTCCAATCTTAACGTAGGGACAGTGAACCAGGCTCCTCGATCCCTCTCCTCCCACACCACCGTCTCCAATCTTAATGTAGGGACAGTGAACCAGGCTCCTCGATCCCTCTCCTCCCACACCACCATCTCCAATCTCAATGTAGGGACAGTGAACCGGGCTCCTCAATCCCCATCCTCCCACACTACCGTCTCCAATCTTAATGTAGGGACAGTGAACCAGGCTCCTCGATCCCTCTCCTCCCACACCACCGTCTCCAATCTTAATGTAGGGACAGTGAACCAGGCTCCTCGATCCCTCTCCTCCCACACCACCATCTCCAATCTCAATGTAGGGACAGTGAACTGGGCTCCTCTAACACCACCATCTCCAATCTCAATGTAGGGACAGTGAACCAGGCTCCTCGATCCCTCTCCTCCCACACCACCACCTCCAATCTCAATGTAGGGACAGTGAACTGGGCTCCTCGATCCCCATCCTCCCACACCACCATCTCCAATCTCAATGTAGGGACAGTGAACTGGGCTCATTGCTCCCTTCCTCAGAGATCATGTCTCAAAACCTCAATGCAGGTGCAGCAAACTGGGCTCCGTACTTCCTCTCTTCTTACACCACCATCTAAAATCTTAAAGTCGGGGCAGAAAACTCAGCTGCATATTCCCTTTCTTCTCACAGCACCACCTCCTACCTGAGGGTGTACTTCAAGATGAAAGTAACTTCTCCAGGAAGAGGCAGTTGGGATGCAGTGTTTGGGAAATGGAGGTGGAAGGAAAGGACTAAATAGGGGTCAGGAATCAGTGGCTGGGAGGGAGGGGTACATGAGGGGAAGGGTTTTGAAGAATTAGGAGGTGAGAGGGAGCAGATAAATGGGGGTTGAGAACCAGAGGCTATGATAGTGATGGGTAAATGAGCAGAGGGAGCTTTTGAAGTGGCTCTCACCTCAGTGGAATCATTTGCCTCTCTACAGCAGCTCCAGCTGGCGCAGAGACACCCAGTACAAGGAACCCCTCACTGATAAAGACATGAGCTCGACAACAGATCAGCTGTGATGACATGCCAGCAGGTCACAGCTTATGTAAATTTTTGTCAGCACATGGAAGTGGGTAAGAAAAACAAGGAAATAGAAACAGGTGAAGGCCACTCAAGCCCTTCAAACCTGCCCTGCCTTCAAGGTGATGATAAATTATCACCACCAGCCTGAACCCTTCTTCTGTGCCAGCTCTCTATTCTCCCCTCTGTTCCCAATTGATCAAATATTTACCTAGCCTCAGATCCAATGTTCCAGCTGCCACACACACCCAGGGACAGAGAATTCTAGGGATTCACCTCATCAATTTTAAATTCTCATCCCCTTACATTTTCTTGCTCAAGACTCTTCCTTGGATAAGATAGATGGTCATAGTTCTTTCCCCAGGATTGGGGGACTCCAAAACTAGAAGACACAGAGGGGAGAGATTTAATGAGACCTCAGAGGTAACTTCTTTGCACTGAGTACCAGAAAACCCTACTACGTGCCTGGTGAAGAGTAAACCTGCAACCTCGAGGACAGTGAGGAAATGGTCGGAGGAGGATAATGAGGCACTCCAGGGTTGTTTTGAGGTGACAGACTGGCAGGCACTCTGTGAGCCACATAGAGAGGATATTGATGGGCTCACAGAATGTGTCACTGATTACATTAACTTCTGTGTGGACTATGTTCTGGTAAGAGCTGTCCTTTGTTATTCAAATAACAAGTCATGGGTGACAAAGGACATTAAGGACATCCTGAACGCTAAAAAGAGGGCGTTTAGAGATGGAAACAGGGAGGAGCTAAGGGCAACACAGAGGGACCTGAAAGCCAGGATCAGAGAGGCTAAAGACAGGTACAGGAGGAAGCTTGAGTAGAAACTACAGCAGAACAACATGAGAGAGGTCTGGAGGGGAATGAGAACCATCACTGAGTTTCGGCAAACTAGCAACAGGGGAGCTGAAGGCAGTGTGGACAGGGCCAACGAACTTAACCTGGTCTTTAACAGATTTGACATTGTGACCCCTGCCCATCCCCTACATGAGCCATCTGTTGTCGGCCCCCAACCAATACATATTCCACTCTCTCCTCCTACCCCTCCTCACAGCCCCCCACCCTGCTCTCATGACTATACCCCTTCCCCACACAAAACCACCATGGTGGACTTCACGGCTGAACAGGTGAGAAGACAGCTGAAACGTCTCAACCCAAGCAAGGCTGCAGGACCGGATGGTGTCAGTACCAGGGGCTCAAAGCCTGTGCCCCTCAGCTATGTGGAGTACTTCACCATGTATTCAACCTGAGCCTGAGGCTCCGGTGGGGTCCTGTACTGTGGAAGACGTCCTGCCTCGTCCCTGTGCCGAAGATACGGCGCCCCAGTGGCGTCAGTGACTACAGATCGGTGGCATTGACCTCCCACATCATGAAGACCCTGGAGAGACTTGTTCTAGATCTGCTCCGGCCTATGGTCAGGCCACACTTAGATCCCCTCCAGTTTGCCTACCAGCCCTGACTAGGAGTTGAAGATGCCATCGTCTACCTGATGAACCGTGTCTACGCCCACCTGGACAAGCCAGCGAGCACTGTGAGGGTCATGTTTTTTGACTTCTCCAGTGCGTTCAACACCATCCGCCCTGCTCTGCTGGGGGAGAAGCTGACAGCAATGCAGGTGGATGCTTCCCTGTTATCATGGATTCTTGATTACCTGACTGGCAGACCACAGTATGTGTGCTTGCAACACTGTGTGTCTGACAGAGTGATCAGCAGCACTGGGGCTCCACAGGGGACTGTCTTGTCTCCCTTTCTCTTCACCATTTACACCTCAGACTTCAACTACTGCACAGGGTCTTGACATCTTCAGAAGTTTTCGGATGACTCTGCCATAGTTGGATACATCAGCAAGGGAGATGAGGCTGAGTACAGGGCTACGGTAGGAAACTTTGTCACATGGTGTGAGCAGAATTATCTGCAGCTTAATGTGAAAAAGACTAAGGAGCTGGTGGTAGACCTGAGGAGAGCTAAGGTACCGGTGACCCCTGTTTCCATCCAGGGGGTCAGTGTGGACATGGTGGAGGATTACAAATACCTGGGGATATGAATTGACAATAAACTGGACTGGTCTAAGAACACTGAGACTGTCTACAAGAAGGGTCAGAGCCGTCTCTATTTCCTGAGGAGACTGAGGTCCTTTAGCATCTGCCGGACGATGCTGAGGATGTTCTATGAGTCTGTGGTGGCCAGTGCTATCATGTTTGCTGTTGTGTGCTGGGGCAGCAGGCTGAGGGTAGCAGACACCAACAGAATCAACAAACTCATTCGTAAGGCCAGTGATGTTGTGGGGATGGAACTGGACTCTCTCACGGTGGTGTCTGAAAAGAGGATACTGTCTAAGTTGCATGCCATTTTGGTCAATGTCTCCCATCCACTACATAATGTACTGGTTGGGCACAGGAGTACATTCAGCCAGAGACTCATTCCTCCGAGATGCAACACAGAGCGTCATAGGAAGTCATTCCTGCCTGTGGCCATCAAACTTTACAACTCCTCCCTTGGAGGGTCAGACACCCTGAGCCGATAGGCTGGTCGTGGACTTACTTCATAATTTCCTGGCATAATTTACATATTACTATTTAACTATTTATGGTTCTATTACTATTTATTATTTATGGTGCAACTGTAACGAAAACCAATTTCCCCCAGGATCAATAAAGTATGACTATGACTATGACTATGAATGAACTGCCAGACATTTAAGCAGCATTTAGAGAGGTACATGGAGGGGAAGGGCTTGGAGAATTTGGGCTGAACACGAACAGCTGTAACTGACAGGAAGGATGCTGTGGTTGGCAAGGACCAGTTGGGCCAAGGGGCCTGTTTCCAGTCTCTGTGATTCTGTGACTTGTTCTCCACTATGGCCCTGGAAGCTGGCTGGGGTCATGGATTTCCGTGAGTTGGTTGTGGGGGGGTGGTTGGGAGAGTGGGTCAGGGGTGTTTCATGTTTTCAGGGAGTTATCATATTTTTCAATGATCAGTGTCTGTTTCACAGGGTGTAATTCTCAAAATCCAGCGGGCAGATGTTTAAAATGAAGTGGGAAAGTTTAAAGGAGATTTACAGAGTTAGTTTTACAAAGTGGACTGCCAGAGAAGGTGGTGGAAGCTGAAACAATGGCAGCATTTGGAAAGACACAAGCAGAAGCAGAGGACGGAGTGATATAATCATGTGAGATTAGGGTTGGCACTGACATGGTGGGCTGAAGGGCCTATTCCTGTGTTAAGTTATGTGATTTCTTAGCCCATGTGGTAATTTCTTGCTGTGATGGTGTTTAGGGTAGAACCCCTTCAAACTGGAACTAACTGAGTTGAACTTGACCTCAGTGCTTGGACAATGACCCAAACAATCATTCATGATTTGTAGGCTCAAGTCAGAGGCGTCTGTGTTGACTTTGTTGGTGATTTCTGGATCATTGTAGTTCCTGCAGGTAATAAGTCCAACAATATCCAGGGAAGGGTGGTAAACCAAACCTCATTAACTGTGTGGGATAGGAGAGGTGGTGATTCATCAGAAATTGTACAAATACAGTGCGTACCTCCTGACAACTACCTGATCATACAAGCAATCAGACTCTTGAGAGAGAGAGATAATTTTTACAACTTCTAACTGAAGAAGTGCTAATAATTAAAAACTTCTGATTCAGATAAGAGCCCTGAGAAGTTGGCTGAGTGAATTGTTCATCGCGCATATCCAGCTGTTCATGTCAACATATGGTTGGCCTGGTCCAACAGGAGAGAACAGGTGCTAGAGTACTTTTTAATCCCAGACACCATCAGAGCATTGGAATCAAACTCAGAAATTTTGACTCAGTAATGTTTTAAAGTCTGTACCGACGCTCAGGAAAAGGAGAGATACAGGGTGCTGGAATCTTCTTTTTCAGGAGGGTCATTGTGAAACTTTGCCTTAAACCAAAAGGA
Source organism: Mobula hypostoma (assembly GCF_963921235.1). Classification (NCBI taxonomy): domain Eukaryota; kingdom Metazoa; phylum Chordata; class Chondrichthyes; order Myliobatiformes; family Myliobatidae; genus Mobula; species Mobula hypostoma. The sequence continues at coordinate 30,605,690 of NC_086125.1, read as the reverse complement.
AATTGCAATTAAAATCAATCATGTAAGTGAGGTTTTGCCTTAAAATTAACAGCATTGCCCTCATGGGAGGTAACCTGGTGTCGTGGGTGTTGTCCTGTTGGAATGATCCAAGGTTTTCACAGAAGAGTGGTGAGAACACACAGGGTTCAGCTAATGGGGAGCAAGAGAAGGATTTTCTGGCTTCTGCTGTTGCCCAGAGACTATTGTAATCAGTCAGCCTCTGTTAAAGGCCTTTCACAATCAAAGAGAGAATTTTATTTGGTCATTTACTGACAATCCTATGGGATCTCTGCACAGTCAGTTGGAATTGGTCAGGGCATGAAGGGATACGGGGAGAAGACAGGAGACTGGGGCTGAAGGGAAAAATGGATCTGCCGTGATGAAATGGCAGAGCAGAAGGCCTATTTCTGCTCCTATATCTTATGGTCTTTTGGAATTCATTTGGCAGCAACAATAAATATAAGCAATAGGCCCCTCGGAATTCTACAAGAGGGCAAAGCTTATGGGTCATGCCAGCTTGAACTTCACTCTGTTTCTCACTGCCTCATCGAAGATGATGCGAATCTCACCATGAAACTACATTTTAGTCAGGTCAAGTCAAGTTCATTGTCATGTGCACAGGTATGGTGAGCCACAGGTAAACTTGCAAGCAGTATTAGAGGCACAAAAATCGTGACTTAGAATACATGAGACTGAAGAAAAAGACTTTGCAAAGCAAGACATGAGTGCAGAAAGCAAAGACAGAAACAAATACAATTACAGATGGAGAGCTTCCTGAGACTTGACCAGTGTTCCACATATGTAGCTGTGAACCTGTGTTGTTGGAGATGGTGTTGGACAGCAGGGGCAATTCAGTTGAGGGCCTTTGTTTTTCAGATGTTTAGCGTAAGATCTCAGTGGAAGAATTGGAGCTCAGTTTCCCATCACATCAGATCATAACCCCATCTGTATATTGTACACTGCACTCTGCACATATTGCTCCTAACCTGACCACAAAGTGTGGATACATGAAACAGAAAACCATAGTATTTACTTCAATGGTGAGAGATTAGATAATGCTGATGTTCACAAGAAATGAGATGTGTCTGTGCAAAAGCTACAGCAAGATTGAAAGCAATTCAGAAGACCTAATAGTCATAGTCATAGTCATAGTCATGGTCATACTTTATTGATCCCAGGGGAAATAAATTGGTTAATATCATATTGCCTTTTGTTTTGGTGCAGGAGGAAAGATGCACTTACCTGGGCCAAGATGAGACCAAGCTTGTGCCCAGTTTTGGCCTCCTTAACCCAAGAAAGAAGATGCTTGCCAAAGAGAGAAAGCCAGATTTGCTGTCAGAAAGATTGAAACCTGCTTTGAGAGAATCAGAAGTGAACTCATTGAAACTTAAATTTTCTTAAGGTACTTCAGTTTTCCTCCACTGAGAAGTTGGGAACCAGTTGGAGAGTAAGGGTTGGACTCTTTAGGAGAAATTCCTTCAGTCAAAGGCTGGTAAATCTTTGAAATTCTCTACCTGAAGCTCAGTCAGAGTTCATTCAAAATAGAAATGATTTCTGGATATTTGCAGGAGACAAGACAGGAAAATGGCCAAGACACATCAGATCAGTCATGAACCTGATGAATGCTGGAGCAAACCCAAAGGTTCTCTCCTGTTCTCAGGCCTCATGCACTCATAATCATGCAGCTATAAATTCCACTAAGTTCTTGCTCAATCGTTGTCGGATGTTTGTTAACCTTAAGTCAACAATTGATCTGACATTCTTGTCTAATATGGTTCTTACGTTTTTATATCAACCTCAAAACTTCCAAAAATAAATAACTGAAAGGCGTTTATTTAACACCTACAACGTGCAAGGACCAACCCTGAAAATATGAAAAGTGCTTTCCAAACCTGGTTCTGCTGTGTTCAATGTTCAGTGTGAGTGCTCGCCACTTATTATTGAATGTCTCTTGGTCATAGAGTCATAAAGTCCTCGAGAAGCACAGCACAGAAAAAGGCCCTTTGACCCATCTAGTCCATGTCAAAACTACTTAAACTACCTCCTCCTTCATATCCCTATTATCCATGTATTTATTCAAACTTCTCTAACACATTGAAATAGAGCTCGCATGGACCACTCATTTCACACTATTACTGCATTCTGAGTGAAGAAGTTTCCCCTCATGTTCCCCTTAAACTTCTCACCTTTCATCCTTAACCCACGACCTCTGGTTGTAGTCTTACCCAACCTCAGTGGAAAAGGTCTGCTTGTATTTATCTGTAATTTTGTAAACCTCTATCAAATCTCCTCTAAATCTTCTACGTTCTAAAGAATACAGCTCTAAGCTATTTAATCTTTCCTTATAACTCAGGTCCTCCACACCCAGCAATATCCTTGTAGATTTTCTCTGCACTCTTTCAAACTTGCTTACATCTTTCCTGTACATAGGTGACCAAAACTGCACATAGTACTCCAAATTAGGTCTCACTAACACCTGATACAACTTCAACATAACATCCCATCTACTTAACTCAATACATTGATTTATGAAGGCCAAAGTGCCAAAAGCTTTCTTTACAACCCTATCTACTTGTGACACCACTTTCAATGAATTATAGACCTGTATTCCCAGATCCCTTTGTTCTGACACACATCTTAGTGCCCTATTGTTCACTGTGTAAGACCTACCCTGTGTGGTCCTACTGAAGTGCAAAACCTCACACTTGTCTGCATTATATTCAATCTGCCATTTTTCAACCTACTTTTCCTTTGAACTCATTTCCTCTGCGACTGTGGTGTCACAACTCACTTTATCAGAGAGTGTAAGTGATGGTGATTGCACAATGCAGATTTGCTGAGCAGATTGACAGTGATGGGACATGACCCACCAACTTACTCATGCTACCGTCACCTGTACAGTGAGATACAAAACAGAATCAGTGGTGTTGTTGATGGGAAGGAGAGCAGTTGTGGATCACAGGGTGAAGCTGATTTGCGGGTAAGATGGGCAAGACAATGTGAGTAGAATTTAATCCTGATGGATGTGAGAAAATGTGCTTTGGGAGGACTAATAAGAGTAGGACCAACACAACGAATGGTAAAGAGACTTGGGAGTCCTTGAGCAGGATTCCCTAAAAGTTAAAGCAACGCTCACAACAAGCTGGAGGAACTCAGCAGGTCTGACAGCATCCGTGGAAACGATCAGTCGACGTTTCGGGCCGGAACCCTTCGTCAGGACTGAAGAGTGAAGGGGCAGAGGTCCCGATGCTGCCTGACCTGCTGAGTTTGTTGTGAGTGTTGCTTTGACCCCAGCATCTGCAGATTATTTTGTGTTCCCTAAAGGTTAATTTGCAGGTTGTGTTGGTGGTGAGGAAGGAAAAGGTGCTGTTCGCATTGTGACGAAAGAGGGTTACAAAAGTACACATAGACTAAGATGTTAACTGTCCTGTGCTAGCACCAGTGGGATCAACAGTTGATCTGCCACCTGTCTTCAGGAGAGAGAGATAAGTAAGACAATGGAGCAGCATTTGGAAATGTTAATGAAGAGACGAGAGAGTTTAACGGAAGGAGACACCGGTCTGAATATTGTCAAGACCGGCTCCTTTTGAACCCTGAACTGTTTGAAGTGTGATGGACAGGCGATACCCCAGCAGGGGGATAAAAAGGGGCAAGTTCGCTAAGACACCACACACGACACCACGAGGTAACGAGACCCTGGAAGCGGTGCGCTCCCACAAGTCGGTGGGAGTTTTCGAGGTCTGGTCGTGGAACCAGCCATAGACGCACAGGGTGGAAAGATACGGTTGGCGGGAACCTGGTGTGTGTCCGCCCTTGCCTGGGTGCCGGGTTCACCGCTGAAGAACGATCGTATCTGAAACGGAGGGGTCACAGTCGGTGACCTCAGAAGACATTACAAAGGGCTCGCCCGAAAGCTAACTGCGAGGAATATCAAAGGTCTGTTTGAATCCGATTTGAATATCAGCATTCACTCTCTCTCTCCCCAACAGCACGACGGTGATTACTGCGAACTGAACTAAACTGAACTCTGTCACTTGTGATTGATCATCTTACCCCTAGACTGTGATAGAGCTGATTGACCCTATTATCCTAGTTCTGTGTACATGTGTGTTTATTCATTGCTAACCTCTTGCATTTATATCCTTACTATTAGAGTACTGTGTTGCTTATTTCTTTAATAAAACTTTCTTAGTTCCAGTAATCCAGACTCCGACTGAGTGGTCCATTTCTGCTGGTTTGGGAACCAAGTTACGGGGTACGTAACAGCATTCATTTTGAGAGAACTAGAATATAAAAGCCACTTTATAAAGAAATTATTGAGACTTTATAAAGAAATAGTGAGGCCTCACTTGGAGTATTGTGAGTAGTTTTGGGCCCCTTATCTAAGAAAGGATGAGAGGGTTCCAAGGAGATTTACAAAAATGATTCCAGGATTGAAAGGCTTGTTATATGAAGAGTGTTTGATGGCCCTGGGCCTCTATTCACTAGAATTCAGATGAATGAAAGGTGACCTCATTGAAAACTATCAAAAATGTTATAAGTGGATGTAGAGAGGTTGAAGGGGAGGTGCAACAAGACCTGGGTGTTATTATACACCAGTCATTGAAAGTGGGCATCCAGGTACAGCAGGCGGTGAAAAAGGCGAATGGTATGCTGGCATTCATAGCAAGAGGATTCGAGTACAGGAACAGGAAGGTACTACTGCAGTTGTACAAGGCCTTGGTGAGACCACACCTGGAGTATTGTGTGCAGTTTTGGTCCCCTAATCTGAGGAAAGACATTCTTGCCATACAGGGGGTACAAAGAAGGTTCACCAGATTGATTACTGGAATAGCAGGACTTTCATATGATGAAAGACTGGATTGACTAGGCTTATACTCATTGGAATTTAGAAGATTGAGGGGGGATCTTATTGAAACGTATAAAATCCTAAAGGGATTGGATAGGCTAGATACAGGAAGATTGTTTCCGATGTTGGGGAAGTCCGGAACAAGGGGTCACAGTTTGAAGATAAAGGGGAAGCCTTTTAGGACTGAGATTAGGAAAAACTTCTTCACACAGAGAGTGGTAAATCTGTGGAATTCTCTGCCACAGGAAACAGTTGAGGCCAGTTCATTGGCTATATTTAAGAGGGAGTTAGATATGGCCCTTGTGGCTAAAGGGATCAGGGGGTATGGAGGGAAGGCTGGTACAGGTTTCTGAGTTGGATGATCAGCCATGATCATACTGAATGGTGGTGCAGGCTCGAAGGGCTGAATGGCCTACTCCTGCACCTATTTTCTATGTTTCTATGTTTCTATGGTGGGAGAGTCTAAGACCAGAGGACACAGCCTCAGAATAGAGGGGCATCCTTTTAGAATGGAGATAAGGTGGGATTTCTTTAGCCAGAGAATGGTGAATCTGTGGAATCTGTTGGCCACAGGCAGATGTGGAGGCCAAGTCATTGGGTATATTGAAGGTGGAGGTTGATAGATTTGTTATTGTGGTTGAGGTAGGTTCAATGTTGTCGTTTAAAGTTAAATTGGATAGATATGGACAGGAAAGGAATGGAGGGTTATGGGCCGAGTGCAGGTCAGTGGGACTAGGTGAGAGTAAGAGTTCGGCACGGACTAGAAGGTCTGAGATGGCCTGTTTCCGTGCTGTAATTGTTATATGGTTATATTAATCAGAGGATGAAGGGATATGGGGAAAAGGCAGAAAGCTGGGGCTGAGAGAGAAAATGGATCAGCCATGAAGGAATAGTGGAACAGACTCGATGGGCCAACTGGCCAATTCTGCTCCTATATCATATGGTCTTATGGACTAAGGTCCTGGGAATTATTCAGCTTTTCCCTTCGGAGTGAATGGGAATGAGAGGTGACTTGATAGAGGTGTACAAGATGATAAGAGGCATAGATCAAGAAATTAGCAAGAGACTTTTTTCCCAGTGTAGAAATGGATATTACAAGGGGGCATAACTTTAAGATGATTGAAGAAAAGTGTAGGAGGAAAGTCAGAGGTAAGTTCTTTATACAGAGAGTACAGAAATATGGTTGCAGGGTGGAGAGGATTGGGAATTAAGTATCTAAGGATATCAGGTAATATGGAAGCAAAGGCAGGAAGGCAAGGGAGGTAATTAAGGATGAGATCAGGGTGATCGTGAGAGACGATATAAGATCTGAGCAGAAGAATGTTGAATCCAGCTGTGTAGAGATTAGGAATAGTAAAGGGAAAAAAATCACTGGTGGGAGTTGTCTATAGGCCACTGAATAATAACTTTACAGTAACACAGGCAATGAATCAAAAATGTAAGAATGGAATAGCAGTTATCATGGAGGACTTTGTTGATGATTGCACATAGATTGGATGATTCAAGTTGATTGAGGCAGTCTTCAGGAGGACTTCATAGAATACATACATGATAATTTCTTTGAACATGTTACTGAACCTACAAGGGAGCGTGCTATCTTGGATCTCGTCCTGTGCAATGAGACAGGGAAAATTAGCGATCTTGTAGTTATAGATCATCTCGGAAAGAGTGATCACGGTGTGATTGAGTTTCTCATACAAATGGAGGGTGCAATAGTTTGACCTAAAACCTGTGTATTATGCTGAAACAAGGGAGACTACAATGAGATGAGGGACGAGTTGGATACGATAGACTGGGAACACAGGTGGGATGATTATGGAAGACTTGCAAAGAGATTTTTCGCGGTGCTTTTCACAGTGGAATATACTTTTCAACAAAAGTATATTTCAGTTAAAAGCAAGGACAGCAAGGGGTGGGGAGAGCCAGCCATGGATAACTAAGGAAATAAAGGAAGGCATGCGCACAAAGTTGCCAAGAGTAATGGGAAACTGGAAGGTTGGGAAAACTTTAAAAAACAACAAAGAACCACTAAGCAAGCAATAAAGAAACGGAAGATAGAGTATGAAAATAAACTAGCACAAAATATAAAAATGGATAGTAAAAGTTTTTATAATTATATAAATCAGAGAAGGGTGGCTAAAGTGAATGTCTGTCGGTTGTCATGGTGGAGGACACATCTAACATGCCAAAGAGAGATGTTATGGATGCGATGGTTGGTGAGGACCTCAATACAACAGCTATCACTAAAGAGGTAGTGCTGAGCAAACTTGTGGGCTGAAAGATAGACAAGTCCCCGGTCCTGAAGGAATGCATCTCAGGGTATTGAAAGAAATGGCAGAGATTATAGTAGAGGCTTTGGTGATAATTTATCAAAATTCTTTGGACTCTGGGCAGGTCCTGGTGGATTGGAAGAAAGCATATATCTTATCACTGTTCAAAAAAGGATGTAGGCAAAAACTATAGATGTTAGTTTAACATCTGCAGTTGGAAAAATGCTTGAAACTATCATTAAAAAAATAGTGAGGCATCTGGAAAGAAATGGATCCATCAGGTAGATGCAGCATGGATTCAGCAAGGCAGGTCCTGTTTGACAAACTTGAGTTCTTTGAGGATATAACAAGCGCAGAGGATAGAGGGGAACAGATGGACGTTATTTACTTGCATTTCCAGAAGGTATTCAATAAGGTGCCATATAAAAGACTTATTCGTAAGATAAGGATGTATAGAGTTAGGGGTGATGTATTAGCACAGAGAGAGGATTGGTTAACCAGTAGAAAGCAGAGAGTTGGGAAGCATACATCAAAGTTGCTGGTGAACGCAGCAGGCCAAGCAGCATCTATAGGAAGAGGCGCAGTCGACGTTTCAGGCCGAGACCCTTCGTCAGGACTAACTGAAGGAAGAGTGAGTAAGGGATTTGAAAGCTGGAGGGGGAGGGGGAGATGAAACATGGGTGTTTCTCTGGTTGGCAATCAGTGGTGAGTGGTGTGCCACGGGGGTCAGTGCTGGGTCAATCACAACTGTTCACAGTATTCATTAATGATCCAGAAGAGGGAACTGAGTGTAGTGTATCTAAGTTTGCTGCTGACACTAAATTGAGTGGAAAAGTAAGTTGTGCAGAGGAGACTGAGAGATGTATATAGGTTAAGTGAGAGGGCAAGGGTCTGGCAGATGGAGTACAATGTTGGTCAAAACAAGGTCATCCACATTGGAAGGAAAAAGTGAAGATCAGATTATGATTTAAATGGTCAAAGATTGCAGCTTGCTGCCGTGCAGAGTAACTTGGGAATGCCTGTGCATGAATCGCAAAAGGTTGGTTTGCAGGTGCAGCAGTCTATCAAGAAGGCAAATGGAATGTTGGCCTTCGTTGCTAGAAGGATTGAATTTAAGAGCAGAGAGGTTATGTTGCAACTGTACAGGATACTGGTGAGGCTGTATCAGAGTACTGTACACATTTCTGGTCTCCTCACTTGAGGAAGTATATAGTGGCTTTGGCGGTGGTGCAGAAGAGGTTCACCAGGTTGATTCCAGAGATGAGGGGGATAGATTATGAGGAGAGATTGAGTCCCCTTGGAATGTACATGCTAGAATTTAGAAAAATAAGTGGAGATATTATAGAAACATATAAAATTATGAAAGGAATAGATCAGATAGAGGCAGGAAGGTTGTTTTCACTGGTAGGTGAGACTAGAACTAACGTCATAGCCTCAAGATTCAGGGGAGTAAATTTAGAGTGGAGATGAGGAGGAACTGCTTTTCCCGAAGAGTGGTGAATCTGTGGAATTCTCTGTCCAATGAAGCAGTAGAGGCGACCTCAGTAAACATATTTAAGACAAGGTTGGATAGATTTTTGCGTAGTAGGGGAATTAAGGGTGATAGAGAAAAGGCAGGTAGATGGAGATGAGCCAATGGTCAGATCGGCCATGATCTTATTGAAACAGACTCGATGGGCCAGATGGCCTACTCCTGCTCCTATTTCTTATGTTCTTATAGAAACATAGAAACATAGAAAACCTACCCAATCCTCTTCTCCTCTGTACCTACGTCCAAGCACCTTAAAACTGTGCCCTCTTGTTCTAGCCATTCCAGCCCTGGGAAAAAGTCTCTGACTATCCACACGACCAATGCCTCTCATCATCTTATACACCTCTATGAGGTCATCTCTCATCCTCTGTCACTGCAACATTCCCTCTCAGCTCCTAAACTCAAACCCACGATTGATGAAGGCCAATACACCATATGCCTTCTTAACCACAGAGTCAACCTGCGCAGCAGCTTTGAGTGTCCTATGGACTTGGACCCTAAGATCCCTCTGATCCTCCACACTGCCAAGAGTCTTAACATTAATACTATATTTTGCTATCATACTTGACCTACCAAAATGAGCCACCTCACACTGATCTTTGTTGAACTCCATCTGCCACTTGTCAGCCTAGTTTTGCATCCTATCAATGTCCCACTGTAACCTCTGACAGCCCTCCACCCAACCTTTGTGTCATCAGCAAATTTACTAACCCATCGTTGCACTTCCTCATCCTGGTCATTTATAAAAATCACAAAGAGATGGGGTCCCAGAACAGATCCCTGAGGCACACCTCTGGTCACCGACCTGCATGCAGAATATGACCCGTCTACAATCACTCTTTGCCTTCTGTGGCAAGCCAGTTCTGGATCCACAAAGCAATATCCTCTTGGATCCCATGCCTCCTTACTTTCTCAATAAGCCTTGCATGGGGTACCTTGTCAAATGCCCTGCTGAAATCTATATACATTACATCTACGACTCTACCTTCATCAATGTGCTTAGTCACAGCCTCAAAAAATTCAGTCAGGCTTGTAAGGCACAATCTGCCTTTGACAAAGCCATGCTGACTATTCCTAATCATATTATGCCTCTCCAAATGTTCATAAATCCTGCCTCTCAGGATCTTCTCCATCAACTTACCAACCACAGAAGTAACACTCTCTGGTCTATAATTTCCTGGGCTATCTCTACTCCCTTTCTTGAATAATGGAACAACATCTTCAACTCTCCAATCCTCTGGAACCTCTCCCATCCCCAGTGATGATGCAAAGATCATCACCAGAGGCTCAGCAATCTCCTTCCTCGCCTCCCATAGTAGCCTGGAGTACATTCCATCTCCTCCTGGTGACTTATCCAACTTGATGCTTTCCAAAAGCTCCAGCACATCCTCTTTCTTAATATCTACATGCTCAAGCTTTTCAGTCCTCTGTAAGTCATCCCTACAATCACCAAGATCCTTTTCCACAGTGAATACTGAAGAAGTTGTCAATATTTCAAGTCTAAATCCTGCATTAGGACTGACACAGGGTTCCAGTCCTGATGCAGATTTTAATGTGAAACAGCAATACTTTCTTCCCCTGGGATCAATAAAGTATGACTATAACTATGACTATTCCCTCCTACAGATGCTGCTCGACATTCTGAGTTCTGCCAGCAGATGATTTGTGTACTTAAGGAGGTCCGATCGACTGCAGTGAGACTAAGCTGGCAAACACTTCAGAATATGAGAATATGATAGAGGAATAGATAATTGTCAGGACTCAAAGTAGATTGCGTCTCGTCTTGTCTTCAATAGTGCCATGTGAGTTCTTATATCCTCAATGAGGGCAGATGGGATCTTACATTCACCAAAAACACATAAAAAACAGTGAAAGCAACAATTCCTTCTGTAATACTAGATGGACCTCACTGCTTCCTTCTGGAGCCTATTTTTATACATGTTGCATATAGAAGGAACTTATTAAGAGATGCAAGAGCAGACTGAGTAACACTGGAACTCTCTAAAGGACTTAGCAGAGGCTGTGATGTGCTCCACGTGGCCCAGAGTTAGTCATTCCTCTGAGACAGTCATCCATGCACCATCACACAGCAATAGCACTGAATCCGTGCCCCTAACCCTGACAATATGATACAGTATTACACAATGATCAGGAATATCCTGGGCTGAGAATTGTCCTGAGCAGCAGTGGGGGGAGCCAGCGTAAAGTTGATTGGAAGCTTTTTGAAAAATCAGAATCAGGTTTATTATCACCGGCATGTGACATGGAATTTGTTAGCTTGGCAGCAGCAGTTCAATGTAATACATAATCTAGCAGAGAGAAAATGATAATAATTATAATAAATAAAATAAAAATAAAAATTAATAAATCAACAAATAAGTCAATTACATATATTGAATAGATTTTTAAAAAATGCAAAAACAGAAATGCTATAATTTAAAAAAAACTGAGGTAGTGTCCAAAGATTCAATGTCGATTTAGGAATCAGATGGCAGAGGGGAAGAAGCTGTTCCTGAATCACTGAGTGTGTGCCTTCAGGCTTCTGTACCTCCTACCTGACATTAACAGTGAGAAAAGAGCATGCCCTGGGTGCTGGAGGTCCTTAATAATGGATGCTGCCTTTCTGAGACACCGCTCCCTAAAGATGTCCTGACTACTTTGTACCCAAGATGGAGCTGACTAGATTTACAACCCTCTGCAGCTTCTTTCGGTCCTGTGCAGCAGCCGCCCCCCCCCATACCAGACAGTGATGCAGCCGGTCAGAATGCTCTCCATGATACATCTATAGAAGTTTTTGAGTGTATTTGTTGACGTGCCAAGTCTCTGCAAACTCCTAATAAAGTATAGCCGCTGTCTTGGCTTCTTTATAACTGCAGGTTAGATCCTCAGAGATCTTGACACCCAGGAACTTGAAGCTGCTCACCCTCTCCAGTTCTGATTCCTCCATGGGGATTGGTGTGTGTTCCTTCGTCTTACCCTGGAAAGGAATCCAGTGTGGGTGAGGCTGAGGGGCACGTCAACAAAACCTTTACACTGGCCATTGAGGTATGGTGGTGCCTGAGTTTAATGTCTCGACAAAAAGGTTTCTCCACCAAAAGGGAGAAACCATGTACATATTATCCCCAGGACTGGGAGAAAGGGCACAAATTCACAAACTTCTTACACACAAGCCAGTCTCTGTACACCACCCACAATGATCCACAATAATCCTTTGTCCCATTACAAAAACAATAGCTTATATTTTGTCTTTATGAAGTTCAGAGGAATTCGGAAGTCCAAACCGACAATTCCCTGTAAGTGGATGTGCAGCCTTTTTTTCCAGAGTTCGGAAACAAAAACTAGAGGAAGTACTTTTATGGAGAGGGAGGAGATTTAATAAGAAAGCAAAGAAGCAACTTTTTCACCCAAAGGATGGTCAGTATGTATATGGAATGAGCTGTCAGAGGAAACGGCTGAAGCAAACAGATTAACAACAGTAAGAGGTACTTGAACAGGTACATGAAAGGGAAAGCTTCAGAGAGATATGGGCCAAACACAGACAAACGAGATGAGCTTAGGTGGGAATCTTAGTCGGCATGGACCAGTTGAGCAGAAGGGCCAGTTTCGGTGCTGTGTGACTGTATGACTCTGTAAGTAGATAGGATAGTAGAGGCTTGTATCCTGCTTGCCTTCACTGAGTAGGGCACTGAGTGTGGGTGCAGAAGTCATGTTGCAGCTGTATAAAGCTTCAGTATCATGTGCAGTTCTGGTCACCCCAACACAGGAAAGATGTTGGGGCTTTGGGAAGGGTACAGAAAAACATAGAAACATAGAAAACCTACAGCACAATACAGGCCCTTCGGCCCACAAAGTTGTGCCAAACATGTCCCTACTTTACAAATTACTAGGCTTACCTATAGCCCACTATTTTTCTAAGCTCCATGTACCTACCCAAAAGTCTCTTAAAGGACACTATGGTATCTGCCTCGACCACCGTTGCCGGCAGCCCATTCCACACACTCTCTGCTTCTTTCTTGACATTTCTGTCTCACATCAGAAAAACTTTAAAGCTCTCTACTTCTTTTTAGACAACAGACCTAACCAGTTCCACATCACAAGCAACACACATAAAAGTTGCTGGTGACTTCAGCAGGCCAGGCAGCATCTCTAGGAAGAGGTACAGTCGACATTTCGGGCCGAGACCCTTCGTCAGGACTAACTGAAAGAAGAGCTAGTAAGAGATTTGAAAGTGGGTGGGGGAGGGGGAGATCCGAAATGATAGGAGAAGACAGGAGGAGGAGGGATGGAGCCAAGAGCTGGACAGTTGATTGGCAAAAGGGATATGAGAGGATCATGGGTCAGGAGGCCTAGGGAGAAAGAAAGGGGAGAGGGGAAGCCCAAAGGATGGGCAGGGGGTATAGTGAGAGGGACAGAGGGAGAAAAGGGAGAGAGAAAAAGAACGTGTGTATATAAATAAATAAATAAATAAATAACAGATGGGGTGCAAGGGGAAGATGAGGCATTAGCGAAGGTTTGAGAAGTCAATGTTCATGCCATCAGGTTGGAGGCTACCCAGATGGAATATAGGGCAAACACGAGGAATTCTGCAGGTGCTGGAAATTCAAGCAATACACATCAAAGTTGCTGGTGAACTCAGCAGGCCAGGTAGCATCTCTAGGAAGAGGTACAGTTGACGTTTCGGGCCGAGACCCTTCGTCACGACTAACTGAAAGAAGAGCTAGTAAGAGATTTGAAAGCGGGAGGAGGAGGGGGAGATCCAAAATGATAGGACAAGACAGGAGGGGGAGGGCCTGAATGGTAGTGAGGGAGGAAGCATTTGTAGCACTTGTTCTGCTTACAAGGGTAAGTGCCAGGAGGGAGATCGGTGGGAAGGGATGGGGGGACGAATGGACAAGGGAGTCGCGTAGGGAGCAATCCCTGTGGAAAGCGGGGAGGGGGGAGGGAAAGATGTGCTTAGTGGTGGGCTCCTGTTGGAGGTGGAGGAAGTTACAGAGAATTATATGTTGGACCCGGAGGCTGGTGGGGTGGCAGATGAGGACAAGAGGAACCCTATTCCTAGTGGGGTGGCGGGAGGATGCAGTGACAGTCCTTCCAGGTGAGGCGACACTTCACCTGTAAGTCAGCTGGGGTGATATACTGCATCCGGTGCTCCCGATGTGGCCTTCTATATATTGGCGAGACCCGACGCAGACTGGGAGATCATTTCGCTGAACACCTACGCTCTGTTCACCAGAGAAAGCAGGATCTCCCAGTGGCCACACATTTTAATTCCACGTCCCATTCCCATTCTGATATGTCTAACCACGGCCTCCTCTACTGTAAAGATGAAACCACACTCAGGTTGAAGGAACAACACCTTATATTCCGTCTGGGTAGCCTCCAACCTGATGGCATGAATATTGCTTCTCAAACTTCCACTAATGCCCCACCTCCCCCTCGTACCCCATCCGTTATTTATTTATTTATTTATTTATACACATTCTTTCTCTCTCTCTCTCTCTCCTTTTTCTCCCTCTGTCCCTCTCACTATACCCCTTGCCCATCCTCAGGGCTTCCCCCCTCCCTTTCTTTCTCCCTAGGCCTCCTGTCCCATCATCCTCTCATATCCCTTTTGCCAATCACCTGTCCGGCTCTTGGCTCCATCCCTCCCCCTCCTGTCTTCTCCTATCATTTTGGATCTCCCCCTCCCCCTCCCACTTTCAAATCTCTTACTAGCTCTTCTTTCAGTTAGTCCTGACGAAGGATCTCGGCCCGAATCGTCAACGGTACCTCTTCCTAGAAATGCTGCCTGGCCTGCTGCGTTCACCAGCAACTTTTATGTGTGTTGCTTGAAATTTCAGCATCTGCAGATTTCCTCGTGTTCGCAGTTTCACATCACCACCACTTACTCTGTCTGGCAGAAGTGGTTCTCACCCTCAATAATTTCTCTTTCAGGTTCTCCCACTTTTTCCAAATCCAAGGTGTAGCAATGGGCACCTTCAAGGGCCCCAGCTACGCCTGCTCTTTTGTTGGCTTCATGGAAGAGTCCATGTTCCAAGCCTTCTGGGTAATGCTCCCAAACTCTTTCTACCTACATTAACAACTGCATTGGTGCTGCTTCTTGCATGCATGCTCTCATCACTTTCATCAACTTCACCATGTCCTCCAATTTACTTGGCCCATCTCTGACACCTCTTTCTTCTTTCCTCTTTCCCCTTTCTCAGTCTCTCTGTCTCCATCTCTGTTGACAGACTGTCTATTGAAATCTTTTATAAACCTACTGTATCTTGACTGTACCTCTCCTACCATGTCACTTGTAAAAATGCTATTCCCATATCTCAGTTTCTCCATCTGTGTCGCATGTTCTCAGGATGAGGCTTTCCATCCTGGATCATCTGAGATGTCCTCCTTCGGTGAACAGGGTTTCCCTTCCACTACTATCGATACTGCCCCCACCCACATCTCCTACATAAACTATTCAATAGTCCTATAGCACTGCGGTCAACATTGTTCATGAGGCTGGTGGTACATGTGTTCAGGCTTTTGTGTCTTCTCCTCATTGGGAGATGGTGAAAGAGAGGGAGGTAGGGTCTTTGATCATGCTAGTTGCTTCACCAAGGCAGTGAAAATCCCAAAGACTTTGATAGATAGAGTGCATTAAGAGTGAGTGCAGCAGGATAGCAAGGGACAAAATTGGTCCAGCTGAAAATCAGGGTGGTCACTAATGCATGAGTCAAAAGAGATGGGGAGATCTTAAATGGAATTTTTGCATCTGTGTTTACTTAGGAGATGGACACAGTCTATAAAACTGACACTAAACAGCAGACAGTTCATAGAACATGTCTGGATTGCACAAAAGGAGGTGTTTGCTGCATGATGTCACTAGTAAGTAAATTATTAGAAGGCATTGAAAGGGATAGGATGTATAATAACTTGGATAGACAGAGCTGGATTAGAAATAGTCAACATGGGTGTGTTTCTAACCAATCTTACAGAGTAATTCAAGTAGCTTCCTAGCAAAGTTGATGAAGGAAAGGTAGGAGATATTGTTTATAAAGACCAAATCTACTACCTTTCATAAGGCCTTTCAGAAAGTCCCCCTTTAGGAGTGTTTGCAGTCTTGAGGCAAATTAGGGTGAGTAGGTCCCCAAAGACAGGCAAGATGTTATATCAGGCCACGTGGGAGGCTATGGCAAACATTAGCCATGGGTGAGGTACTGGAGGACTGGAGGATAGCTAATGTTGTTTTGTTGTTCAAGAAAGACTCTAAGCATAGGATGGGAAATTATAGGCCATTAAACCTGATGTCACTAGTAAGTAAATTATTGGAAGGTATCGTAAGGGACAGGATGTGTAAGTACTTTGATGGACAGAGCCTGATTAAGGATAGCCAAGATATGTGTGTTTCGAACCAATCTTATGGAGTAATTCAAGAAGGTTGAAGAAAGTTGATGAAGGAAAGATAGTAGATATTGTCTGTATAGACTACATTTACTATCTTTCATGGGAGGCTGGTCAGGAGGGTTCAGTTGCTTGGCTTTCAGGATGTGGTAGTAAATAGGATTCAACATTGGCTTAGCAGGAGCAGTCAGAGAATGGCGGTAACACACATAAAAGTTGCTGGCGAATGCAGCAGGCCAGGCAGCATCTCTAGGAAGAGGTACAGTTGACGTTTTGGGTCAAGACCCTTCGTCAGGACGTAGGGTCTCGACCCAAAACGTCAACTGTACCTCTTCCTAGAGATGCTGCCTGGCCTGCTGCGTTCACCTGCATCTTTTATGTGTGTTGCTTGAAATTTTAGCATCTGCAGATTTCCTCATGTTTGAGAGAATGGTGGTAGAAGGTTGCATCTCTGATTGGAGGGCTGTGAATGTGGTGTGCCACAGGGATCAGTGCTGGGTCTGTTGTTTGACATCTGTATTAATGATTTGTGAATGACACCAAGATTCGTGACAGCAAGGAAGGCTATCAAAGCTTGCAGGATCTGGACCAGTAGGAAAAATGGGCTGAAAAATGGCATTGAAATTCAGTGCACCATTTCCTTCTTGAAGTCAATCATTACCTCTTTTGCCAAACAATGAGGGAAAGGTTGTTGTCATGACACCGTGTCACTAAGTGCTCCTTCCTGTTCTCCGACTCATCGTTATTTAGAGACAACCCACTATCATGGTATTATTTGCATAATTATAAGTAGAATTAGTGCAGAATCAGGCCACGCATGGTCGAGAGTGTACAGAAAGTATAGGGGGCCGCTCTAAATTGTACTATTTTAAGTTTCATGTTTTGTATTCAATGTTTTAAGTTCTATATTCTGTGGTCTGTGTACTCTGTTCTATGTTAATCCTCCCAAGCATAGTAAAATATCCTGTAGTGTTTCTCCCACAGTATTTGACACTAACCATTTGGGAAGATATTAAGAGAGGCGAGCAAAATTTGGTCATAGAGGAAACTTGCAAGGAATATATTCTGCAAAAAAAGTCTCATAAATTTTATTTCAAGCACAGAGTGGACACCTCTTGCTCTTCAAGCCTCTACCCCTGGAACACCTAGCCTAAATCACGGGACAATTTACAATGACTAAATAACAGTATGTCTCTGGACCTGGAGAAAACCCACCCATTCCACATGGAAGTCTCCTTACAAATGACATACAGACTCCTTAGAGGTGACGTAGGAAATGAACTCCAAACTACAATGCCCCAAGCTGTAACAGAGTTGTGCTAATCACTATGCTACCATGACACCTACAGAGGAGGGGGAGTGACAGAGAGAGGTCCAAGGGGCCCTGAGCGGAGGGCAACAATGGAACTTCTTTGCACACAGACTCCTGCTACAGTACCCTCTCCTCTTTTGCATTCAAGGCAAAGCTCATGCCCACAGAAGTTACTTCCCATATTAATTTTCACATGACTGACAGCCCACGCCTTGCTCAACCCAAGAATTACCCCACCCAGATCTGCTCAGTGCAAGTTCCCAGTGGAAGCCCAAAACCAAACCAAACTGCAAGATTCAGTTTCTGGTTTAAGTCAGTTTATTACCATATACACCAGCATGAAATGAAATTATTTGTTCAAATACAACAATAAATACAGCAGAAAGAGAAAAGCAGTCTGACGTAGTGCAATCACAAACACTAAAGTGGCAATATTAGAAACATAGAAACATAGAAAATCCTACAGCACAATATAGCCCTTTTGGCCCACAATGCTGAGCTGAACATGAACTTTAGAAATTACCTAGGGTTACCTATAGCCCTCTATTTTTCTAAGCTCCATGTACTATCCAGGAGCCTCTTAAAAGTTCCTATCGTATCCGCATGGAATAACTGAGAGAGGGACAGTTAAAGTTAAGAATTCAAGAACCATAAGACCATAAGACATAGCAGCAGAATTAGGCCATTCACCCCTTAACTCTGCTCCACCATTCATGGCTGATCCCAGATCCCACTCAACCCCATATACCTGCCTTCTCACCATATCCTTGATGCTCTGACTAATCCACCTTAAATATACCCATGGCCTCCACCGCAGTCTGTGGCAGAGCATTCCACAGATTCAGTACTCTCTGGCTAAAAAAATTCCTTTTTACCTCTGCTCTAAAAGGTGCCCTCTAGTTCTGGATACCCCCACCATAGGAAATAACCTCTGCACATCCACCCTGTCAACATCTGTAGGTTTCAATGAGTTCCCCCTCACATTCTTTTAAAAGTAGCAGCCTCACCAGGAAGGAAATGTGAGAGAAGTGACTAGTTCAGGAGTCTGACTCAGGTGGAGTAGAAGCTGCTCTTGAGTCTGACCATCTGGATTTCCAGACTCCTGTATCTTTTCCTAGAACGTATATGAGAGAACAAAAGAGAGAAAGATACACTACATCCCAGAAAGGAGTATGCCAGGGTCATGGGGTAACGACTCCACTAAATATAATAGTAGTGAGATCATCCTAGTCAACTCTGATGTCCCCCTAAAGAGGTGTATATTGGTGCGTGATTGTAGAGACTGATTCAGGATCGACACAGTCTGCCCTTAATGGAGAATGCCATTCAGAGAATGCTTCTCTTGCTTTTCTCAATATCCTGAGATATATCCCATCAGGAACTGGGGCTGTAACCTCTTTCATACTCTTTAAAAAGCTGAAAAACAACTCTTCCCAATCAACTTTTGGAAGTAGGTACAGAGGAGATGTCAGGAGTAAGTTTTTTTACGCAGAGAGTGCGTAGAATGGGCTGCCAGCGGTGGTGGTGGAGGCGGAAACGATAGGGTCTTTTAACAGACTCCTGGATGGCTACATGGAGCTGAGAAAATTAGAGGGCTATGGGTAAAGCCTAGGTAGTTCTAAGGTAGGGACATGTTTGGCATAGATTTGTGGGCTGAAGGGCCTGTATTGTGCTTTATGTTTTCTATGTTTCTATGTTTCTAACTCTCCTTAGTTTCTGCCTAATTCTGTCATAACTTACTCTTTTCCAATTTACTATTCTCCTGCAAAGTCCATTTTATGCTTATCTACAGGTATATTAAAACTTAAGAAGTTGTTATTACTGTTCCCTAACTGCTCACTCACTGAGAGGTCAGTCACCTGACTTGGCTCATTATCAGACCAGATCCAGTACAGCCTTTGCTCTTGTTGGACTATCCACATATTCATTTAAGAAACCCTCCTGGGTGCATCTAATAAATTCTGCCCCATCTAAACCTTTTGCACTAAGAAAGTCCCACTTTATATTTGGGAAGCTGTAAGTCCCCCATGACAACAATGCTCTTGATTTTACACCTTTCTTTAACCTGCCTGCATATCTGTTCCTCAATGTACTGGGGCCCTTGAGGGGTCTGTAGTGCAATCCCATCAATGATTCACCCTTCTTACCCCTGTCGACTCAGTGGACGATCCCTCTACTATGTCCCTCTGAGTGCAATTGATATTGTCCCTGATTGGTAGTGCAACTCCCCTAACTATTTTACCCCTTCTTTATCTTTTCTAAAGTATCAAAACCCTGGGACATTAAGCACCCATTCCTGTCCCTCTCTTAACCAAGTCTCCATAATCACCACAGCATTATAATAAGAATAAAGCATCACAGCCATTAATGATGTTAGGTTTCACCTTGTGATGGGCCTGCAAACCCTGTCAAAGCTGTTGTGCATCCAATTCTGTCTCTAACTTCAATTAGAATTGTTTTTTTTCACTCATAAAATGGTCTTCCACAGGTCATACCTGGTCTTCTTGTACAGTTCTGCATCACCGACCTTGAACACCACAAAGCTATCCCTCACTAAACTGTGAATCTCCTGGTTTATCCACAGCTTTTGGGTTTGGTATTTCTTGTATGTTCTCAAAGGCACACACACATTCACACATCGTGATGAAGTCAGTGGCAACTGTGCATATTCATTCATATTCAAATTTAAATTCCTGCATGTTGTCCAGCCCACCAATTCAAAGCAGTCCAGTCAGCACTCCTCCTCCTTCTCCATTGACCACACCTTCGTGGTCCTCACCCCTGGTGCTGCAGTATTCAGTCCCTACCTGTACACCAGAGGTAGAAGTACAGCCAAGGTGATGCAACATGCCAAAGTCTGGCTGTGGGATGGAATGGTGAGCATTCTTGATGGTGCTGCAACAGTGATCAAGTGTATTGTCCACTGGTTCCACAAGTGATATGTTGGTGGTAGTTGGGAAAAGGCTTCTTCAAGCTGGCCCAGTTGAAATCCCCTCCAGTGATCAGGAAGACGTCACAGTGCTCAACTCCTCCACTGCCTGCCTGATATTGGCCAGGGGTGACATCTACCAGAACCCAAGCCCAAGTGTGCTCCTACCCATATCCTATTCCTCACCCGGCTTCAACATTTGTAAACCCCTTCACTCTCTTTCCTTCCTTCTTTTAAAATAGTGTCTTTCACCAGTGTTAACATTACTGTTATGTCACACCCAATTCCTCAAACTACTCTGTGTGAGCGTTTAAAGACAGACTCACTTCCCCCATCACCCCCAGTTTCCTAGGAGTTCTTCACTACCTCCAGACGGGGTGTGCTGGTGGTCTCCACTGTTTGGTGACACCATGATATTAGCTTAACGTGGATAACTTCACTAACCACAACCTAGACTCACTTCCAAAGATTGCTGTTCTCAGCATTATTTATTTTATTTGCACAATTTATCTTCTTTTGAACTGGTTGTTTATCAGTCTTTGTTTTTGTATAGTTTTTCATAAATTCTAATGCATTTATTTTCTGTAAATGCCTGCAAGAAAATGAATCTCAAACTAGTATATGGTGACATATACATCAGTATTCTGGTAATAAATTTACGTGGACTTTGAACATTAAGGTTGGTGTGAACATGCAGGCATCTCAACATCTTTACAACCCTCCCACACTTTTAGATTTTGTTTCATACTCGAGACAATACTTGAGATGAAGGTGTGTTGTTTAACCAAGTCTGGGCACCTTCTCAGCAGCATCAAAGCTTCCCACGGCTGAATACCAGAAAAGGTATTCCTCTTTGCAAATGAACAAGTGTAGATGACAGTTTTAGTGGTTTGCAAATTTAGCTGGTATTTCTGGGACGTGTTTTTTTTTTGTTTATCACAAGGCCCCTGAGCAATGATAAAACCCCGGCAATACGGTCTGAACAATTTTCTAGAGGTGCAGCGTCCCCTGAGGCAATGGTGTGAAATACTGGGGTATTTCCTCAGTAGGTTGGTCCTACCCTGGGGACCTGACCTCATCAGTGAGCTGCTGACCTTTGTTTCTGTGGGCAAAATTTGTTTTTGTTCAGAATCTGACCAAAACTATTATATATTTTAATATCAGGGAGATGGCTCCAGTTCCATTTCTACTAGCCTTCGGTCATGCTTAAATTTATAAGCATGATAACTCATATTAAACATGATACCATAATTACCAACTTTAAAAATAAAGAAGTCACGAGTAATTACAAACTGTACTGTATATTTGAGGAACTACTTACATGTTGACTTCGTCAGATTGATTATCTCCCTCAAGTGATTCTTTGACATATTTTTCTTTTTCTTCCTTTTTAGCTTTAAGGTACAAGTTTATGCCTGCCATTTGTAATTTCTCTAACCCAATTGAGCTCCAACTCCAAAGAATCAGTGAGTATTGGGGAGTGCTACACTGCTGATAGTCCACTGTTTGGAGTACAACATTCCACTGCCAAATAATTACAGTTGAGAAGACGCTCTGAAATGCCTCTTGAGAAAAACCATTATTTTACTGAATAACCTTCATGCTGACAGGATTACCAGCTTCATTTTTCTTGCTTATGGAAATGTAACTGGAGCCAACTTCCTGCTATTAAATGACTCTCATGGTTTTCAGAATGTATTATAGGCCACACATTCATTGTTTCAAGAATACATCACTCTGTAGTGGGGTGACTTACTAGATACTGGATAAGGTTAGTCAGTTTATATAGCTTTGAGCATATGACCAATTTAAATCCAGCTATGCAGACACCAATAAACAATAATCAAGGACAGAAAAAAGCCCAAAATGGGTCACAGCTGAAAAGTAATTAACGTTTTGGGTCAGACTTTGTATCTGGACTACTTTGCTCCAGATTCCAGCATCTACTGTCTCTTGGGTCTTGTTTTGTCTATGTCCATTTGACCATGTTCTCACTCTCTAACTGCCCCCATTCACACATTGATAAAATCACCAGGTTTACATCTCACACCTGTGGTTACCTCAGCTTTAATCTGACAAAAACAATTTCCTTTTTCTCCCTTTCACAGTTCTGATGAAATGTTGTCTCTGTTTCTCTTCCCACAAATGTGGCCTGATCCACTGAGTGTTTCCAGCACCTCCTAATTCTGTTCTAGATTTCCACATCTGCATTTTCTTATGATTGTCACTAACAATCCAGCAATGAAATTTGGCAATTAAATGTAGCTTATTTTCTCAAAGATCTTATATTGGTAAAGTGCTTTAACCTTCTTTAAAAAAGATGTGGTGTGGTTCCGGAGAGGTTGCCTTCTGACTGAAGGTCACAAAGTACGGAGAAAATAGAAAGCCACTTATCACGGCTTGGCATAAGTATTAAGATATTTCAACTGATTATCAGAAACAGATAGCATTGTCTCACTGCATGCAAAGAACCCGACTGATGTCAATTCCTATAGTGTGTGTGTATAGGTTCACAGTCCAACTTCTAAAACTGAATTAAGATTCTAACATAGAAAACCATGAAGTATGAGAAGTAGAAGCACGTACTCTCCTGAGGTTAGAGCCACACTTTCAAACTCACTCTCAGAGCATGGATGAAGCATTATATTGGTCTAACTCACCCTGTCCTCATCACTTTTCTTTTACAAAAATACATTTATTACAGATTACATTCTACAATATTACAACAAACACAGAGACAATAACAGTAACTAACACAATCACTAGCACAAAAATAAATTAAATTAAAATGTCCCCTTCCTGATCTGGGATGACATTTATCCCCAGTAGTCTAAGGTCATGTCCATGGTACCCCTAGACAATGTGTTTTCCCTCTCCATGGTTACTTGGTAGTTCACCTGAGTGGAATCTTCTGCTGTCCACTTCCAGGACCCATGGACTATCACTAGATAGTCCACCTGGGTGGAATTCGCCACTACCCACTTCCAGGACCTCCTTTGCCAGCCCCAGGAGGATGGGACGGGACAGTGTAGAGGGACTATTGGGCCTCATCCAACCCATGTTTTGGCCTTTATTCCCCATCCCAGATTTTGAGTGTATTGCTTTCTTTCAAGTAACATGACTGAATGGGGACACAAAAGGCAGCAGATTTGGGATCCAGTGAGAAATGAACAGCTAGAGGAAGTGAAATGATTGATTTCATAATGGCACACTGCGTCAGCACAATGTCGACCACTGTTTTAACTCCACAGACACTGCTCCACCTGTGGAGTTCCCTCTCATCAGTTGAACCAGTTCTTCCTGTACGGGGTTACAGTCCGAGTTCTAGACTGCAGTGTCCTGGAGGCTGCAACCAGTCAGCAGAATCCTTGGTCCGTGTTCAGGGACACCCTTGACCCTGTCATCCCCTGACGCCTTCACCCATGATCCTGTTACTGGCTGACCCTTCACCCCTGACCATGTTACTACCCAACACTATCATCCCTGACTGCGTAACATCTAATCTTGGGTGGATTCCGAATGTACTAGGTTGGTAGCAAAGTTCAAGTGGAGACAAAGTAAGTGGAGACAAGAAGGAGATCATGCTTAATGCCAGAACACAGAATGCAGCATATAGAACATGGACGGAGAATATACACTTAGTGGTTATTTTATTAGGTACCTCCTGTACGTAATAAAGTGGCCCCTTAGTGTAGCTTCATGGTCTTCTGCTGCTGTAGCCCATCTAGTTCAAGGTTCAATGTGTTGTGCATTCACAGATGCTTTTCTGCACATTACTGTTGCAACCCGTGGTTATTTGAGTTATTGTCGTTTTTCCGTTAGTTTGAACCAGCCTGACCATACTCTGCTGACCTCCCTCTTTAACAAGCCACAGAACTGCAGCTCACTGGATGTTTTTTTTAATTTTCACGCCATTCTCTATAAACTCCAGAGACTGTTGTGCAGAAGACCAGCAGTTTCTGAGATATTCAAACTACACCATCTGGCACCAACAATCTATCTGGGTGGGCAAGTTCACTGGACACTGAGATTGATCTCCCAGCATAAGTGAGTGGTCGGAGGAAGTAAGGGAGTTCATTGTTTATTCATCCACTGCTTTTTTCTCTCCATAGATGCTGCCTAATCTGCTGAGTTCCTCTAACATTTTCTGTGTGTTTCTCTGGATTTCTACCACTTGCAGAATCTCTTGTGTTAAAGGGAGGATGACCAATGGGATTGCTCTGCTCTGAGCTAGCATGTGGTCTCAGTCTGAGGCCTCCATTGGTCAGAGTTGACTATGGATATTGTGTCCTAGATGTCCAGATATGCAAGTCTGGGCAGTACAATATGGAGAGCCCATGTGGCATGCTCCACCTCTTCACACATCTGATGAACCCTCAACAGACTGGTAAGTGGGTAACAGTCAAGAAAGGGAAGGGCAAGAGTCAGATACTAGAGAGTACCCCTGTGGTTGTCCCCCTTAACAACAAGTACTCCTGTTTGAGGCGCGCGTGGAACGGCCTACTTGGGGGAAGCAGCAGTGGCCGCACCTCTGGCACAGAGCCTGGCCCTGTGGCTCAGAAGGGTAGGGAAAAAAGAAGGCATTCGTAATCGGGGACTCTATAGTTAGTGGGTCAGACAGGTGAATCTGTGGATGCAGGAAAGAAACACGGATGGTAGTTTGCCTCCCAGGTGCCAGGGTCGGGATGTTTCTGATCGTGTCCATGATATCCTGAAGTGGGAAGGTGAACAGCCAGAGGTCGTAGTACATATTGGTACCAACAACATAGGTAGGAAAAGGGAGGAGGTCCTGAAAACAGACCACAGGGAGTTAGGAAGGAAATTGAGAAGCAGGACCTCAAAGGTAGTAATCTCAGGATTACTGTCTGTGCCACGCGACAGTGAGTATAGGAATAGAGTGAGGTGGAGGATAAATGTGTGGCTGAGGGATTGGAGCAGGGGGCAGGGATTCTGATTTCTGGATCATTGGGACCTCTTTTGGGGCAGACATGACCTGCACAAAAAGGATGGGTTGCACTTGAACCCAAGGAGGACCAATATCCTGGCAAGGGAAGTTTGTTGAGGTTATTCGGGAGAGTTTAAACTAGAATTGCTTGGGGGGTGGGAACCAAACTGAAGAGATGGAGAAAGGCAAACAACAGGAATTCTGCAGATGCTGGAAATTCAAGCAACACACATCAAAGTTGCTGGTGAACGCAGCAGGCCAGGCAGAATCTCTAGGAAGAGGTGCAGTCGACGTTTCAGGCCGAGACCCTTCGTCAGGACTATGGAGAAAGGGGCTGTTGGCTCACAAATAGAGAAAGATTGGAGACAGTGCAAGAGGGAAGATAGGCAGGTGATAGAGAAGGGATACGCTCAGACCAATAGTTTGAGATGTGTCTATTTTAATGCAAGAAGAATCATGAACAAAGCGGATGAGCTTAGAGTGTGGATCAGTACTTGGAGCTATGATGTTGTGGCCATGATGGCTCAGTGGCAGGAATGGTTACTTAGAGTGCCAGGTTTTAGATGTTTCAGAAAGGACAGGGAGGGAGGTAAAAGAGGTGGGGGAGTGACACTGCTGATCAGAAGCAGTGTCACGGCTGCAGAAAAGGAGGAAGTCATGGAGAGATTGTCCACCGAGTCTCTGTGGGTGGAAATTAGAAACAGGAAGGGGTCAATAACTCTACTGGTTGTTTTTTATAGACCACCCAATAGTAACAGGGATATCGAGGGAGCAGGTAGGGAGACAGATTCTGGAATGGTGTAATAATAGCAGAGTTGTCGTGGTGAGAGATTTTAATTTCCCAAATATTGATTGGCATCTCCCTAGAGGGGTTTAGATGGGGTGGAGTTTGTTATGTGTGTTCAGGTAGGTTTCCTGACACAATAAGCCTACAAGAGGAGAGGCTGTTCTTGATCTGGCATTGGGAAATGAACCTGGTCAGGTATCAGGTCCCTCAGTGGGAGAGCAGTTTCTATCTCCTTTACCATGGCATTGGAGAGCGATAGGAACAGACAAGTTAGGAAATCGTTTAATTGGAGTAAGGGAAAATATAAAGCTATCAGGCAGGAACTTGGAAGCATAAATTGGAATAGATGTTGTCAGGGAAATGTATGGCAGAAATGTGGCAAATGTTCAGGGGATATTTGCGTGACATTCTGCATAGGTAAATTCCAATGAGACAGGGAAAGGATGGTAGAGTACAGGAACCACGGCGTACAAAGGCTGTTGAAAATCTAGTCAAGAAGAAAAGAAAAGATTACAAAAAGTTCAAAAAACTAGGAAATGATAGAGATCTGGAAGATTATAAGGCTAGCAAGAAGGAGCTTAAGAAAGAAATTAGGAAAGCCAGAAGGGGCCATGAGAAGGCCTTGGCGAGCAGGGTTAAGGAAAACCCCAAGGCATTCTACAAGTATGTGAAGAGCAAGAGGATAAGACTTGAGAGAATAGGACCAATCAAGTGTGACAGTGGAAAAGTATGCATGAAACCGGAGGAGATAGCAGAGATACTTAATGAATACTTTGCTTCAGTATTCACTTTAGAAAAGGATCTTGGTGGTTATAGGGATGACTTACAGTGGATTGAAAAGATTGAGCATACCGACATTAAGAAAGAGAATGTGTTGAAGCTTTTGGAAAGCATCAAGTTGGGTAAGTCTCCGGGACCAGATGAGATAGCCTTATAATCTTCCAGGCTACTGTGGGAGGCGAGGGAAGAGATTGCTGAGCCTCTAGCAATGATCTTTGAATCATTAATGGGGATGGGAGAGGTTCCAGAGGATTGGAGGGTTGCAGATGTTGTTCCTTTATTCAAGAAAGGGAGTAGAGATAGCCAAGGAAATGATAGACCAGTGAGTTTTACTTCGGTGGTTGATAAGTTGATGGAAATTATCCTGAAAGACAGGATTTATGAACATTTGGAGAGGCATAATGTGATTAGGAATAGTCACCGTGGCTTTGTCAAAGGCAGGTCATGCCTTACAAGTCTGATTGAATTTTTTGAGGATGTGACTAAACACATTGATGAAGGTAGAGCAGTAGATGTAGTGTATATGGATTTCAGCAAGGCATTTGATAGGGTACCCCATGCAAAGCTTATTGAGAAAGTAAGGAGGCATGGGATCCAAGGGGACATTGCTTTGTGGATCTAGAACTGACTTGCCCACAAAAGGTTAACAGTGGTCATAGATGGGTCATACGCTACATGGAGGTCAGTGATTAGTGGTGTGCCTCAGGGATCTCTTCTGGGACCCCTTCTCGTCATGATTTTTATAAGTGACCTGGATGAGGAAGTGGATAGGTTAGTAAATTTGCTGATGACACAAAGTTTGGGGGTGTTGTGGATGGTGTGGAGGGCTGTCAGAGGTTACAAAGAGACATCGATAGGATGCAAAAATGGGCTGAGAAGTGGCAGATGGAGTTCAACCCAGATAAGTGTGAGGTGGTTCATTTTGGTAAGTCAAATATGATGGCAGAATATAGTATTAACAGTAAGACCCTTGGCAGTGTGGAGGATCAGAGGGATCTTGGGGTCCGAGTCCATAAGGCACTCAAAGCTGCTGCGCAGGTTGACTCTGTGGTTAAGAAGGCATATGGTGTATTGGCCTTCATCATCTATGGGATTGAGTTTAAGGTAATGTTAACAGCTATATAGGACCCTGGTCAGACCCCACTTGGAGTACTGTGCTCAGTTCAGGTCATCACACTACGGGAAGGATGTGGAAACCATAGAAAGGGTGCAGAGGAGATTTGCAAGGATGTTGCCTGGATTGGGGAGCATGCCTTATGAGAATAGGTTGAGTGAACTCGGCCTTTTCTCCTTGGACCAGCGGAGGATGAGAGATGACCTGATCGAGGTGTATAAGATGATGAGAGGCATTGATCATGTGGATAGTCAGAGGCTTTTTGCCAGGGCTGAAATGGATAGCAGGAGAGGGCACAGTTTTAAGGTGCTTGGAAGTAGGTTCAGAGGAGATATCAGGGGTAAGTCTTTTACGCAGCGAGTGGTGAGTGCGTGGAATGGGCCGTCGCAACGATGGTGGAGGCAGATACGATAGGGTCTTTTAAGGTACTCCTGGATAGGTATATGGAGCTCAGAAAAATACAGAGGGCTATGGGGAACCTTAGGTAATTTCTAAAGTAAGTACATGTTCGGCACAACATTTTGGGCCGAAGGGCCTGTATTGTGCTGTAGGTTTTCTATGTTTCTATGTTTCTAACCCAAAGATAAAGCGGAGACTGATACAGTTTGCTACCAGCAGTGTCGCAGGAGTTGCCAGTCCACACTGAACCCAACGTAGGGCTGCCTTAGGGACTCCAGCTCCGGATTTTTCCCTCGGGATATGCTCTTGAAGCATTCCCCATGAGTGGGCATAGCCACAAGGCAGCGGAGGTTTGAGATCAAAGTTTTCCATCTCCTAGATGAGCTGCCAACCACGGCTAACAAGTCCCATCTGCCCGAAGCGACCAGTTTTAAAGCGCCAGTAACCCACTTTTGCCCCTTCTCCTGTCAGTAGAAACGTTTCAGCTGGGCTTAGAAGCTAAGCCAAAGGAGAAGGCCTGGAGCTGGACTTGGTTGACTCAGGATATTGAGGCGCACACCATTGCGAGTATTGAATAGAAAATGGAAGCTTGTCCTTATTACCATCCCCAGTTATAACAATTTTATGAAACCTAGCATGTGGTAAAAGAAGTATTTTCCACAAGTTACTATACTAGTGAAGTAATCCTCTGCAGAATTGGCCGAGGAAATCCCTCTGTCACATGAACACTATTGAAGCGGGGCTCTTTGTTATTCTGAAATGCTGGCCCCACCCCGCGAGCTCACTGATTGGTTGTCCCGGCTCTTCAGCTGAAGATCTGAGCGATGCTTGGGAGCTCTCCGAGACGGTGAGGGACTGAGGAGAGAGTGCACGCGTCTACAGTGAAGAGCAATGCCGCACATCCCCGCCCGGCCTCCGCAGCTTGGCAGAAAGAGAAAACGGCACATCCCGCTGATGGAATCTCAGCGATTCATTTTCCTGCTGGGTGAGTTTGTGTCACTTGACACGCTAAACTTTTGCCTTCAGAACTTGCGATCTGTGGATCTGTTTCTGACACTTGTCGCTTGTGTATGTAACCTTCTCACCTTGTGGCCTGAGGAGAGGGCAAAGATCTCAGAAGCAACAAAGCATGTGATTGGTCTGCAGACGCCTAAATTATTTTCTCTAGAAACAGAAACATCAGACAATGGGAATTAAGGTTGGGATAAATCAAGGAGTGGATAAAGTGAGAAGCTGAATGGGAATCACAGAGTGAAGGTACCAGCAGAGGACCAAACGTGACATGGGGACGGTTCTCCACAGTGATGGCTTGGCGATAAGAGAGGGCAACCTTTGAACTCAGAGCGACAGCCGGGAGCTGGCAGAAATTCACTGGGTTATGGAAGGAGGGATGGGAGATGCTACCAGCTGGATTATGTTTACAGTGGACTCAAGTGGACTCAATAGCCTTCTGTTCTGTAACAGCTCTGTGATTCTATAAATCTTATTTCAGCAACATTTATATTTGCCAGTGCGCTTTGTGTTCACGTCGCTTAGGTAAAGCTCCCAGGTAATGGGGAATTCCCCTCTGAAATGGCATACAGGGTATTGGAGAGTGTGCCTGGGGTTTCCAGCGTTAACAGAAATGAGTCATACGGCTACCTACAAGATGATTTCCCATGCTTACCTTTCCACGTCTTGCCGGTCATTTCATTGTAGTAAGGGCAGGGCAGCTGGAATACAACTCCCAGCGGGAAATAGACGACACACCGGAATATCCTGATGGACGGGGAAAGTGAAAGGGCAGCGAGAGAGGAGGAGAAGGGGAATGGTATGTAAAGTTGAGAATCGGCGAGACAAGGCCGGAGGAAGGAAAATCTAACGGGAAAGTGATGGAGTAGCTCAAGGGCATCGACAAACTTGGTAACCGCCCAAAGTCAGCAAGTCTCGGAGACCGAGGAACATTGCAGCCTGCAGCTGATAAGCAAATAAGCTGTTCTGGGAAATGGGCAAGAGAGGGACTGTGTGGCGGGCAACCAGTTTCGATATCAGAACGCAGGGCACGGAACGCTTTTACATTCCTACAACGTTAACAAAGACAGTCTTGTTCCCGGCGGCTGGTTAAACCTGCCCAGTGAGAGTGCCCGGCTGACTGATTCACTCTGTAGTCACCCTCACTACTATTGGTGAAGCTGTGAGCAATTCACAGCCAGTGACCACATCGAATTCCCATTCTGCCGTCGTTCATTACAATTCCACTGGGAATGTAGCTCACAGCCCGTTGCCATGGGAATGCAGCGGGGTAGTTAGCTGTTCTTTGTTCATCAACTTCTCACCAGCTCTGTCACTCCATCAGTGTGTATATTTCTCTCGTTTGCTGTAAACCGTTCTTGGACCGCCTGCTGACCATCCACTGAAGGTGCCTGTTTACGGTGAGACACGTTCTGCAAGGGTTACTGTCCATGTGATGTTGTTTTGCCCAATACACGGTGCAAATCTCCCTGTAGACTGTGCAATCCCCCTGTACACGGTATAAATCTCCCTGTACACTGCGTGGTCTCCCAGTACACAGCGCAGTCTCCCTGTACACTGTGCAATCTACCCGTACAGAGTGCGGTCTCCCGGTACACGGCACAGTCTCCCTGTACGCGGTGCAAATCTCCCTGTACACTGCGTGGTCTCCCGGTACAGGTGCAATCCACCTGTACAGAGTGCGGTCTCCCGGTACACGGCACAGTCTCCCTGTACGCGGTGCAAATCTCCCTGTACACTGCGTGGTCTCCCGGTACAGGTGCAATCCACCTGTACAGAGTGCGGTCTCCCGGTACACGGTGCAGTCTCCCTGTACACGGTATAAATTTCCCTGTACACTGCGTGGTCTCCCGGTACACGGTGCAATCCACCTGAACAGAGTGCGGTCTCCCGGTACACGGCGCAGTCTCCCTGTACACTGAGTGGTCTCCCTGTACACAGCAGAGTCTCCCTGTACACGGTGCGCTCTCCCTGTACTGGGTGCAATCTCCTGTACACAGTGCAATCTGCCTATACGCACTGAGGTCTCCCTGTACATGGTGCGATCTCTTTCTATACCGTGTGATCTCCTTGTACACAGAGCAGTCTCCCTGTACACAGTGCAATTTTCCCTGTACACGGTGCGATGTCCTTGTACACGGCGAGGTCTCCCTGTGTACGCTGCAGTCTCCTCCTACATGGTGCAATCTCCCCAAACACGGTGCAGTTGCCCCATGCATGGTGCAGTCTCCCTGCACACCTGGTAGTCTCCCCGTACACACTCCAGTCTCCATGTACTCAGTGCAAACTCTGTACAAGATCACAGTGATGCCCAGCATACAGACTTATTTAATTGTGATCTAGGAGGACATTTGGTCCACTGTGTCTCTGCTGGTTCAGGGCAGTATTGTCATTCCCTTTCCCGCACATTACTGGATGTCACTCCCCCACCTGCCAGCTTCCCCCATACCTTGCCTGCATCAGGGGTAGCTTACTGTGACTGACAATCCCACTGACCCCACCCAACTTTGGAATATGGTCAGGAACTAGAGTACCCAGTGGACCCCACATGGACACAGGCAGAACGTGCAAACTTCACACAGACAGCACCGGAAGTTGGGATTGAACCTGGGCTGCTGAAGTTGTGAGGCAACAAAGATGTTCAGTGTCACTGTGGCGCAGCTGGATTGTATGGAGCCTCGTGGTTACTGTTGGAGGTTCACAGCTCAGCTAATTCCTTGCGCTGTAATGGTGGAAAGGTTCTGTGCAGTTGGTGCGTCACTCAGAGTGGAATATGCAGCTTCTGACTTGCTCTCAAAATCAAGCTCATGTCTTGCCAATCCTCTTGAGGTTCTAGATGATGTTAGTCATGAGACAAGTGATTTTGGGTGGTAACAACACTAAATATCATGGTGAGGTCGTTAGACACCCTCTACTTGTAGGTGCATTATCTATGACTGTAACGTTTTCTGCATTTGAATTACCATGCCAGATTGTGGTGTAATCACTCAGGACACTTCCAACAGCACACCTGCCTGCAGAAGCTCATTACAGTTTTGGTGACAAGCCGACCCTCCTTAACCTTTTAAGGAAGACACAGGAGCACGTTCCTTGTGCTTGCATTTATGTTCTGCACCCAAGACATATACTATCCCCAGGAGTTGAAAGTTTCTGACCCTTCCCACTGCAGATAGACTTGTGTCAACTGGCACATGTTCAAACCAAATGTATTATTAAAGTTCAAGTTCAGTTTATTGACATTCAACCGTACACGTGTATACCACCAAATGGGACAACATTCCTCCTGACCAAGGTGGATTACGCAGTTTGTATAACTCACACACATAACATATAAAGTCATATTCAACAAATAAATTCACAAATGATGAGGTGCAAAGTTAAAAGTAAGCAGAATAACATTATTGATGCTTCATACGTGACGACAACTGGGTGGTGGCAGGGAGTTCAATACATATATGCTACCATATACTATCGTGAGATTCATTTTGAGAGGCATTTTCACCCTGCTTCCCCTTTCTGAAGTCAACAATGAGAAGAATCCTCCACATATCGGAAAGGAAGCCCTTGCCCCTTTAAATGGTGGAGATCAACAAAGTGGTGTATTTAAGGAGGAGCTAGATAAGTTCGTGGGTAGAGAGAAATTAGGTGACAAGATAGAGGGCTGGAATGAGCCTTGTATGAAATGGGAGTAGGGCTCAGGCAGAGATGAATGGAATCCAGCTGAGGCAGTCATTGGTGCCATACAGCAAAAGGGAACTCACAAAAAAGTGGAGTCAGAAAACTCACACTGATAGATTCTTCCAGCTAAAGCTCACACTAGCATGCCTGTGTGATTTTTCAGTTGGACATGCATCTCTTTGAAACATTCTGTTTAGAAAAAGTGCACCAGATTGTCAAAAGCAAATAACTACAAATTCCTCTGTCAAGTTTAATGTTTATTGATTAAAGCTTCTCTAATCTACTTCACACGTAGATCGTCTGAGTGGGCTACTTACCTCTGAATGTTCTCTAACCTGTTTGTTGAATTTACAACATTCTTTAGTCTGGAATATTGTTCAATAATTAAACTGTAACTGCAGCAGGGATCTTGTTCAAGGTGGCTCAGCCTTCAGGGTGACCTTGGATTATGGGGCTGAGCGGAAGAGTGTATCCCATCATAATGTAAGACCGGGACTGACTAAAATAAATTCCTTACTGCACCAGTAACACCTTCTCCCCGCACCTCCCATCCACAAACCCATCAAATGGACATGGTCTGCCCTGCCTGTCAGCTTCATTTCCCCCAACAAGCCAGACCACAGCCCCTTTCAGGACAGCTGTTCTTCCTCTGTCCACAGCCTGCACTATCAAAGGCTCTATGGAAGATCACAATGACAAGCCCATATGATGCATCCAACAGGCTTCTCCTGAAATTTTGGACAGGCTAATTCTGTGCTCCATTTTAGCACCAATTGTGCCAAGAGATACACTTGAGCAGAAACACGACCGTTACTGTGGCCCTGACACGTGACTGCAACTTTCCCCATTATCTATGT
This sequence comes from Mobula hypostoma, assembly GCF_963921235.1. Taxonomy (NCBI): domain Eukaryota; kingdom Metazoa; phylum Chordata; class Chondrichthyes; order Myliobatiformes; family Myliobatidae; genus Mobula; species Mobula hypostoma. The sequence goes on along the minus strand of NC_086125.1, from coordinate 30,571,848 downwards.
GTGCACACCAGCTGTTCTATATTAGGATTGCATTCTGTCCATGAGCAAAGGCAGCTCATCTTGGAATATCTGCTTCCTCTGAATAAAATCCTTGTGGCTAAAATCCTTATGACTGGATATAACAATGTATGTCGACAAGAGTTGGAGCAGAGGACTCAGTCAGTGGACAGCAGGTTAGGTTTAACAGCTTCAAGCAAAATTGGTCTGGAACACACTCAATCAAAGAGCACGTTAAACTGGACAGCAGAGTTTTCTTGGTTAGTCCCTTTCAGGATCTATTCATCATGAACAAGGCCTAAGTTTATTGCCCATTCACAAATGACCTTGAGGAAATATTGGTGAACTCCTTTCTTGAACCATTGCAGTCCCTCTGGTGACAACGTTCCTACAGTGCAGTTGAGGGTGAAGCTCCAGGATTTAAACCAAATGGTGAAAGAGCAGAGGAACAGTTCGATACAAGGAGGGGTTGTGAAACATGGGGAACCTACAGGAGGTGGTGCTCCCATGAACCTCCGACCCTTTTCCGCTGTACTGGGCTGGAAGGTACTGTCAGAGTAGCTCAGTGAGTAACTGTGCACTGGGATTGGAGGCAGTCAACATTTGGGGTTAGGACTAAGCTTCTGGGTTGTGTCAGATTCCTCAGTGTTGTTGGAGCTTGTCGAGTCTTTACACTTGGAAGGAGTGAGCAGTTGAGTAGAATATTCAGCCATGGTGTTTGTAGGCTGCTCCAGTCCTGCTTCTGGGTTTTGGTGTCCCTCAATATACTGATGGTGGGAAACTCGGTGACTGCAATGCCATTCCATGCCAGGAGTAAATGATTAGATGCTGTCATTATGGATGGTTGTCTTATAACCCTTTCTAGGATCAAGCATTACTTGCCACTTCTCAGCCAATGCTGAATGTTATCAGATCTTGCTGCGTGCGGGCATTTGGTAGTATGGTAGCAAAGCAGTTAGCATTACGCTATCACTGCACCATCTGTAAGATCGGGGTTCAATTCCCACCACTATTTGTAAAGAGCTTGTGCATCTTCCTCCTTGATCGTATTCCAAAGACATATGGGTTAAAGTTAGTAAGCTGTAGGCACCGGAAGCGTGGCGACTCTCATGTACTGCCACCAGCACCATCCTCGCTGATTTGATTTGACACGTGATACATTTTGCAGTATGTTTCAGTGAGAATGTGATAAATAAATTCCATCTTAAAAGATTCCCGACCCTCTGGCTAAAGAAATTCCTTCTCATATCTGTTCTGAAGAGATGTCCTTCTCTCCGAGACTGCACCCTCTGGTCCTAGACTCTCCTACTACTGAGAAACTTCCTCTCCAACTCTACTCTGTCTAAGCCTTTCAATGTTTGGTAAATTTCAATTAGATCCGCCTTCATTTTGCTAACCCCAGGGAGTATAGTCCCAAAGCCATCAAACGCTTCTCATGAGTTAGATATGGCCCTTGTGGCTACAGGGGTCAGGAGGTATGGAGGGAAGGCTGGGGCGGGGTTCTGAGTTGGATGATCAGCCATGATCATAATAAATGGCGGTGCAGGCTCGAAGGGCCGAATGGCCTACTCCTGCACCTATTTTCTATGTTTCTATGTTTCTATACATTAACCCTATCATTCTCATGAACCTCCTCTGGACCCTGCCCAACACCAGCCCATTCTTTCATAAATACGAGTCCCAAAACTGCTCACAGTACTCCAAATGTGGTCTGACCAATGCTTCATAAAGCCTGTGTTGATGTGAAAGGTTTAGCTCTGCCCATTGCCTGCAGCTTGGCTCACACAGTCCTTTGTTGCATGGTCTACACACCGAGTGTTAATCCACTAGATTGATAGTTCTGGTAAGGTGAGGGATGTGCTAGAATTGTGACCATTTCCTCACAGTGTGTCATGGATCCGGTGCCAAATTGCAACTTCTATTCTGAATCTCTACCATTCGGGACATTTGTGGCTGCACAAAATGCAGTGGTAGGTAGGTTCCTCTGTCTTACAGTGTGACTTCTGTTTCCACGAGGGTTGTGCAATGGTCACTTCTATCAATACTATTCCGCTCACTTGAGATATGTTGGTGAGGATGAGGTCCAGAGCTGTGAGCCTCCTCTTGCTCACCCACTACCTTCCACGCCCCCAAACTAGCAGCTCTGTCCTTCAGGACTCAGTCCATTATGGTGTATTGATCCATGCCTTCTGGGGGATATTCAAGATCCTCAACCAGAGCACCTTCTGTTCCCTTGCTGTTCTCAGTGCTCCTTGTGATTGTGGTTAAACAGGAGGTGGACAGGTCTGTCAGTTAAGGGAGGAAGGGAGAAGATGATCAGGGAGAGGATCCTCCACCCATGATTCACCCTAGGGCCTGGGGTGGTAATGAAGACTCCCTCGCTCCTGCCTGTATACCACATCACCACCTCTTCTCTTCTGCTTGGTACTGTCCAACACTGGGACAGGGAGATCTCAGAGATATCTTTCTCACAATGTGTTTGGAGGATTTTGTCCAAGTTCAGTTAATTAGTCTGCTTTTATTTAAATCCTTTTTTTCTTCTTTGTAATGATTCTTGAGGACAATTAGAGGCAGCCTCTTTGCTGTGTGTTGTGTTAGGACAACAGATCTCTTCTCCTGAAGGCCACAGAAGAACCAGATCATTCTTCACAACCATCTCTGGTCATTATGATTAGCTTTTCCTTTTAAGTTCAAGATTGTTAACTGCATTTAAATTCAGCAGTTCCACTGGGATTTGAACTCAGGCATCCAGTTGTTCCAGTCTCTAATTTGTTGTTGTTCCATCATCGCACTGAGAAGAGGAAAAATAGCTCAAAGGTGGAACTAGACAGAGTGGAATAGTTCGAATAGAAGTTAGATTAGTCAGAGTGAACTAGACTAATAGAGAACTCAGTGAAACTGAAAACACTAAGTTTAGCATTTCCTGGAAATACAGTGCATTTTGTTACTGGAGGCAGTACTGTGCCATGTCTCCTCCATTGTTCTGCTATTGATTGACGTGCCTGCAATTACCAATGGGAAGACGGAAATGGAACCCTGGCCAAAAAGCTGGAACAATCGATGGGAGTGGTGAACAGGCAGCAGACTACAATCTCCCCTCTGTCACTGCGGCGTCACCAAAGGTTGGAATGAGTTCCTGCCTATGGCTCACAGCCAGCAGTCAGTGTGGTGTTCACCTCTGTTGAATATTAAGCAAGTTCTAACTCAGGCTGGAAATACGTTTGTGCATGCCTCGAATAGTCAGGAGTTATAAGGCATTAGCTTTTGTGTTCAGACTTTAAAACTACCAGCACCTTGTGTGCCCCCTTCTGAACCAAGTAATAATTAACAATTGACTAACCACAGAGGCTGTGAATTAAATATGACAAGTGTTTGCACATTGCAGTCTACACACAAACAGCTCAGATCAGCTTATGGTTCACGTGTAAATGAAAGGAGTGGAAAAATAAAATCTCAAGAAAACTAAACTAGAAACAGAAAACGCTGGAAAACATCTGAGAGGAAGTACATGCACTCACCCAAGGCAGTCTCATTTCTAAAGGCTCTGAGTTCAAATGCCTCTCCGAAATGCGGAGGACAGGTGTTCTATGTTGAGTGGTGTCTATACTGCAGAGGAGTTGTCGTTTGTGAGATACTGGCTTGTAAAGACCAAATGTAAGAGGTGTCATATAGATTGAGATTAGAATGTAGAATTTTGCAGCACAGTACAGGCCCTTTGGCCCATGATATTGTGACGTTATTTTAACCTATTCTAAGATTAATCTAGCCCTTCAATCCTAGATAATCCTTGATTTTTTTTAAGATACATATGCCTATCTATGAGTTTCTAAGTGCCCCGAATGTATCTGCTTATGGTAGTGTGTTCTATGCTCCCACCACTCTCTGTGTAGAAGAACTTACCTTTGACATCCCCCAATAACTTCTTCCAATAAACTTAATATCACCACTCGCCTCATATTAGCTTCTTTTGCTGACGATGCAATCCTGCCTTTGATAATATTTCCAACACTGTAACACCCAGTGAGTCCAGGAATTTGTCTTCTGTTAAATATTTCTTACCATTTTGAAGTAGATCAGCAGAATGCTGTGTGGAAGAAACTCCGTTGACCTTGTTTATGACCTTGATGCACAGCTGACGGTCACTGTTACACAGGTAATGTCACACCACTGACAGCCCGTTTCCTCTGATGTGATTAAACAGTCCTTGCAATGAGTCATTGACCTACAACAGAGACCAGTGGACATGTCCAGCAGGTCAGGTAGCATCTGAGAAGAGAGAAAAAGAATTAATGTTTCAAATCCATGATGTTTCATCAGAACCATTAACTCTGTTTCTTCCTCCACTGATGCTGCCTGATCTGTTGAACATCGGCAGCACTTTCTGTTTTATTTCAGATTTTCAGCATCTGCAGAATTCTGTGTGTGAAGCTATCATCGATGGTTCAAAGTCATAGTCATAGAGCACTACAGCAGAAAAACAAGCCCTTTGGCCCATTTAGTCCATGCCAGCCTTGTTTCCGATGAAGGGTCTCAACCCAAAAGATCAACTATCCATTTCCCTCCACAGATGCTACCTGATCTGCTGAGTTCCTCCAGCACTTTGTGTGTTGTGATTTTCCACACCAGATCTGAAAAGCAAAGTTAGCACAATGAAAGTTTCATTCTTACTGTAAACCAGGTGTCTTCACCCTGCAGCTTCACTCTCTGCTTCATGCTAGTCCTTGATAAATGTTGATATGACACAGATCTCCGACTGTGATGTAAGTGTGGGTAGATAAATCTGGTGTCATAGACAAAGACCGGCAGCAACTGGTCATGGGTCTCCTCATTCTGATCTTTGTAATGGGCCCCTCTTTCTGTGTGTTTATAATGGGCCCCTTGTTCTGTACGTTTGTGCAGCAATTCGTAAGGCCAGTGATGTTGTGGGGATGGAACTGGACTCTCTCACGGTGGTGTCTGAAAAGAGGATGCTGTCTAAGTTGCATGCCATCTTGGTCAATGTCTCCCATCCACTACATAGTGTACTGGGTGGGCACAGGAGTACATTCAGCCAGAGACTCATTCCACCGAGATGCAACACAGAGCGTCATAGGAAGTCAATCCTGCCTGTGGCCATCAAACTTTACAACTTCCTCCCTTGGAGGGTCAGACACCCTGAGCCAATAGGCTGGTCCTGGACTTATTTCATCATTTACTGGCATAATTTACATATTACTATTTAACTATTTATGGTTCTATTACTATTTCTATCACTGTTTATTATTTATGGTGCAACTGTAACGAAAACTAATTTCCCCCTGGGATCAATAAAGTATGACTATGACTAACAAATGAGACCAATCAATCCAGCACATCCTTCCCCACATCCTGAAGCACTTCCTTTTATCCAATTCCATTCTGAACATTCCTGATAGATCTACTTCCATCACCCGTCCTAGCAACTGATCTCTGACTTCAGAAATCAACTGTTGTATATAACTTCATCGGAGAGACAACCCTTGAGGACATATATACATGAGGAAGAATTTCTTTAGCCAGAAATGAGTTCCAAAGACAGCTATGGAAGCCAAGGCATTGGGTATATTTAAGGCAGAGATTGATCAGTTCTCATTTGGTAAGGCAGGGTGGGGTTAAGGATGACGGTGAAAGGCAAGATATTTGGGTTGAAAAAATATGAGAATGATCAAATGGAGGAGCAGACTCAATGGGCCAAGTGCCCTAATTCTCCTTCTTTGAGGTCGTAATTTTACCTCAGCCCTCTTCACTTTGGAATGGACACAAGTACAAGTTCAAACTGAATTGTCATTCATCAATATAGTCAAATGAAACAGCAAATAAAAGCAGCCAAACAAAAAGCATTACTCTGGGGCCAAGGTGCCAGAGCTAGTAAATTACTGCTCTTTAGTTCAAGACCGAGGTAGTACAAAAATCTTATAATTCCTTTTCAGTTTTACTTATTTCTTTGTTGTTTATTTATTATTATGTTTGCATTTGTACAGATTGCCTTCTTTTGCACATTGGTTGTTTGCTCTTTCTAGCTTTTTACTGATTCTATTGTATTGCTTTGTTCTGCTTTTTTGTGAATGACTGCAAGAAAATGAACATTAGTAAATGGTGGCTTATATGTACTTTGATATTAAATTTACTTCAAACTTTGAACTTTAAAACAATGTAAAGTTCTAAAATCTTCTGACCTATTCCCATGTGTCCTGTGGAAGCTACTGCTACTTAGTAAGGTATCACCGTCTGCAATCCGAAGCCCTGGATCAATGGATCATAACAACCAGCTCTGTTCCAAGCCAAGGCCAAAGTTACCTCATTCCTCCTCGTGGCTCTATAAGATCAAATTAGTGGGACAGAGTGGAAAACTGCACTCCACTGATAGAGCCTCTTATTCACAACCCTGACTGTTTTTTGGGCTTGATAACAAATTCAGCCTCACTTGTCTTATCAGAGACGGGCAGCCTCAGCTCATTCTCACGTCTCTCCCTCTGAGCCAGGACGTCTGTCACCATCAACCTCAATTCTTATTTGTTCCAAATAAGCATGACATTTGTAAGAAAAAGGAAGCAGTCTTTTGAATGTGTAGGCTAAAGTTCATAGCATAGAATCTGAAGGGTGTGGGATGGCTTGCATTCTGATGGGGCAACATGGTAGTGTAGTTGTTAGCATTATGCAACTATAGCAATTATTGATCAGGGTTCAATCCCCACTGTTGTCTGCATTCCCCCATGACTGTGGGAGCTTTCTCCAGGTACTCTAGTCTCCTCCCACTTTCCAAAGATGAATGGGTTTGGATTAGTGAGTTGTGTGCTTCCCAAAGCATGGTGACACTTTCCGGCCGCCTCCAGCACATTCTCAAACTGTGTTGATCATTGGCACAAAACAACATACAGTATTTCACCATTTCAATGTACATGTGACAAATGAAGCTGATCTTTAATATTCTGTATAAAAAGTGCAAGGCCAGGTTTGAAGTTTCTGTCTTTCACCAACCGCTGTCGCAGAGTATCACAATGATACTAAATGTAGTACTTGTTGTGTGCTACTCTCGAATTCCTGCAAGCTTCATTTTCAATTATTTATCTAATACCCTTCTGAAAAGCATTGACTCTGTGACTGAGTCTATATTGCTCTGTGACTTCATCCCTGCTGCCTTCCCATAAGACCATACAACGTAGAACTAGAGTGAGACCATACACTTCCCTGTTATCAGTAAACATGGCTACAAAGCCATTAATTCTATAATTCAGATCATTAATATACTACATTAAAAATGCGGCAGACCCAACACCAGTCTCTGTGGAACACCACTAGCCACCAGCAGCTAACCAGAAAAAGCTCCCCTATTCCCACTCCTTGTCTTCTGCCAGTCAGCCAATCTTCTGTCCATGCTAGTGCCTTTCCTATAATACCAGAGTCAGAATCAGAATCAGGTTTATTTTCACAGAAATTTGTTTTCTTGGCAGCAGTAGTTCAACGCAATACATAATATACAAGGGGTAATTGATAAGTTCGTGGCCTAAGGTAGAAAGAGTCAATTTTGGAAAACCCAGCACATTTATTTTTCCTACATTTACATACTTAGTCCAGCGGTCGTGGAGCATATGGATCCCTTCTTTGTAGAAGTCGGCGTCTTGGACCTCCAGAAAGTGGTCCACAGCAGGGGTGATTGATATGTTCATGGCCTAAATTAGAAGGAGATGAGGAGAAACTTCAAACTTTCTGCATTTTCACTCAAAAAGTTGAACTGCACGTGCATGTAACGAGAGCTGTATGACTCATCTGCTTCTACCTTAGGCCACGAACTTATCAATCACCCCTGCTATGTACCACTTCTGCAAAGAAGGGATCCGTATGCTCAACGACCGCTGGACTAAGTGTGTATATGTAGGAGGGGACTACGTTGAGATACCCTGACAGTAACAATGATAAAGGGGCATGCCCTGGGTGCTGGGGGTCCTCAATAATGGACGCTGCCTTTCTGAGACACTGCTCCTTGAAGATGTCCTGGGTACTTTGTAGGCTAGTACCCAAGATGGGACTTCTTTTGGTCCCGTGTAGTAGCCCCCCACCCCACTCCATACCAGACGGTGATGCAGTCTGTCAGAATGCTCACCATGGTACATCTATAGAAGTTGTTTTTGGTGACATACCAAATCTCTTCAAACTCCGAATGAAGTATAGTCACTGTCTTGCCTTCGTTATAGCTGCATCAATATGTTGGGACCAGGTTAAGTCCTCAGAGATCTTGACACCCAAGAACTTGAACACTTATCTTCTTTAGTAGCCTCATGTGGGGCACCTTGTCAAAGGCCTTCTGAAAATCCAAGTGAACAACATCCACTGACTCTCCTTTGTCTATCCTGTCTGTTATTTCCTCAAAAACTCCCAACAGCTTGTCAGGCAAGATTTTCCTTTAGGAAACCATGCTGACTTTGACTTTGGCCTATTTTATCAAGTCCCGAATCCTTATCCTTAATAATGGACTCCAGTATCTTTCCAACCACTGAAGGCAACTAAATTCGCACAAAAGACTTATTTTTGTGTGACTGCCTTTTGGTTTTCTGCAACTCATTTTGAATTTTCTGTGCCACAGCACACAATTTGCTCTGTGACGCCCTGTCCGATTTTAAACCCATTCTTTTCCCTCTGTCATCCTGAGGAGTACAATCCAACTTTCTCTGACTTTTCCATAAGTGGAACTTTCCCTCCCTTCCCCCTCCTTGTGAGCCCTTGTGCACTCCCCCAAAGACCTCGATGCCAAGTTTTGCCATATGGAGCAGGGTGTAAAACTGGGGTTTACCCAGCCTCAGGAGTAGCAGGATTCGCTTCAGTTAATCTCTGTAGATGTGGGAAAATCTTGAAGAGGTAGCTCAGGGATAGAAAAGGAAGTAGCTTGAAGAAGTAGAAGAAACTTGAACATATTCTTGAATTTCTTGGAGCTGCAATAGAGACAAATGGCCTCCAAATATAACTGTCAGAATCTGAATGTAAAGATAAAAAGCTCAGTTTTATTTGTCACATGTACATTGAAACATGCAGTATGATGTATCAAAGCAAGTCAGCAAGGAATGAGCTAGGCAGTCAGCAAATGTCACTAGTTTTCAGTATTTACTAACCCTACCCGTTCATCTTTAGAATGTGGAGGAAATGGGAGCAGCTGAAGGAAACCCACATAGCTACATGGAGAATGTACAAACTTGTTGGTGCAAGTCCATGTTATCTCTTGTGAATAATACATCACCATAAGCCGGACATAAGACCATGGTGCAGGCTGTCAGTGGAGATGAAGTGAAGGCCAAGAAATGTAAAGGAATTACGTGGTGAAAGTGAGGAGGATGAAGTGCAGAGGAGAGGTACTCACAGCCTCAGAGAACTGATTCCCTCACCAGGAAACCTACGACCAGAGCTGTACCTGACAATCAGAAGCAGGAAGGGATATGGGAAACACTCACCACACAGATTAAGAAATGTTTGAAATTCTCTCCCCAAAGATCAAGTTCTGAAGGACAACACTTAATTTTAAGCCTAACACTAGTATATTGTTGACTGATGGAGGCTGCTCGAGTTAGGGCACATATCAAACAGAATGACCTCAGTTTGATTGTACTCACACCATTGTAACCAGATATAAGAACAAACAGGATCAGGTGTCAACTCACTGACAGTCAGGGAATAGGGCTTCCAGACATCCCTACTCACCTGAGCACAGAAGCAGAACAGTTCATAGATTGTGAAATTTTTTAGTAACCTTCCCTCCTGCAAGTGGTTTAATTATAATATGACATCATCAATAGCAAAATAGCACTTTCTCACATTTACTTTTCATAGTTTACAGCACAGAAGGAGATTGATCAATCCACTAAGTTTATGTCTTCCAGGAAATTGAAAAATCGGTTTATTGTAGGAACCCGTACAGTGAAAAACCTGTCTTGCATACCGTGCATACAGATCAAATCATTACAACGTTACGAGTAGTAAAAGGTTAAACATTAACAAGGTGCAGAATAAAGTGTTATACTTACAGAGAAAATGCAGTGCCAGGAGACAGAAAGGTGAAGGGTCCGGACTCCATCGTGTCCTACTTGGGGACCATTGTGTAGTCTTATAACAGCAGGCCAGAAGCTGTCCCTGAACCTGGTGGTGTGTTGTATCAGGCTTTGAGGTTAAGCACAGCTCCAATGCCATATTCAAGTTTGCTGACAACACCATTGGCATGGGCCGAATCAAAGATGGTGATGAATCAGCGTGTAGGAGGGAGACTGAAAATCTGGTTCCTATACATTGTTATTACCACAACAAAAGCCTCTCACTCAAGATTGAAGCGCTGATTATTGACTTCAGGAGGAGGAAGCCAGGGGTCCATGAGTCAGTCTCGTCAGAGGTTCAATAGAGGAGAGGGTCAGCAACTTTAAATTCCACAGTGTAATCATCTGAGAGGATCTGTCCTGGGCTAGAGCACAAGTGCGACTACAAAGAAAGTATAGATTTAAATTTAGATTATGAGGACACGCAGTCCTCTTTTATTGTCATTTAGTAATGCGTGCATGAAGAAATGATACAATGTTTCTCCAGAATGAGATCACAGAAATACATGACAAACCGACTGAAAAACTGACAAAAACCACATAATTATAACATATAGTTACAACAGTGCAAAGCAATACCGTAATTTGATAAGAACGGACTATGGGCACGGTAAAAAGTCTCAAAGTCTCTCGAAAGTCCCATCATCTCACACAGACGGTGAACCTCCAGCACCGTAAACTTGCCGATACAGCATCCTGGAAGCATCCAACCACAGTCTGACTCCGAGTCTGTCCAAAAACTCCGAGCCTCCGACCAACTCTCCGACACCGAGCACCGAGCACCATCTCTGCCGAACGCTTCGATCCCGGCCTCAGCAACAGGCAATAGGTAAAGCCGAGGATTTGGGGCCTTCCCCTCTGGAGATTCTCGATTGCACAGTAGCAGCAGCAGCGAAGCAGGCATTTCAGAAGTTTCTCCAGGTGTTCCTCCGTGCTTCTCCCGGCTGTTTCCATCAAATCAGGATTGTGCACGGCCCCCTAGTTAACACATACGGTATCAATTCGGAATGGCCGCGCGCACTGCATCGCATCGCCATCTTCTTCTCCCGCCTCTATTTCCTTATACATTTGCAGAGATTCAGCATGACATCTAAAACTTTGACAGACTATATAGTTGTGTGATGGAGTTTATTGGTTGCATCATGGCCTGGTATGGAAATACCAATACTCTTGAACAGAATATTGTACCCATGACCAATCCATTTGGCCCCACTGATCTACACTGTTCATTGCACACTGTTCACTGTTCAATGCTTTGTATATAGTGTTCTTGCCATGCTGTACAAGTTGTGAAAGCCTCTGTATATACATAACAGTTTTGACGTTCGAGATAAAGTTATTTCTTTGGGCATGAAGTTGTCGAGTGTGCCTTTTGCAAAGTAGAAGTTACCACATATTTTTGGCGACAAGGCAAGCTGTTTTTGTGGATATGTCGGGGTTTCGAACGGGAGCAGCAGCACCGATAAGGGGGCCTCACGTTCAGATGGCTACGTTTGGGACTATTGTTGAATTTGTGGAGGTTATGGAGGACCAGCTGGAGTATGAGGAAAAGTTGGGACACTTTTACTAAAGCTAATGGAATTACTGAGGAGGCTAAGAAGCGCTCTATTCTCCTGAGTGTGTGTGGGGCGAAGACTTACAAGCTAGTAAGGAATTTAGCCACACTGCGGAAACCAGGGAACATTCCATATGACGAGCTGGTCAAGCTCGTGGAAACCACTACAATCCGAAACCTTCTATGATAGTCCAACGGTGTAAGTTTCACAGCCGTTTCAGGAAGCCAGGTCAGTCTGTGACCAATTTTGTGGCCGAGCTTCAGCAGTTGTCGGAGCATTGTGATTTCCGAGTGGTGTTGGATGACATGCTCCATGATAGATTGGTATGCAGCATTAATAATGACGGCATACAACGCCGCCTGTTAGGGGAAACCCCACCGTTGACTTTCAAGAAAGCCTTCGAGATTGCCCAAGGCATGGAGATGGCTGCTAATAATGTCAAGGATATCCAGAAAGGACATGGGGTGGGTGAGGGGGCTTGCAGTCGGCGGCAGTGCACCAAGTCAGGAGGGAGACTGGTAAACAGGCAAAGCGGGTGGAATGTCTCCGGTGTGGAGGGACGCACTATGCAAATGATTACAAATTCAAAGACACTGTCTGCCATGCTTGTAGCAAAAAGGGACATTTAGCTAAAAAGTGCAGGAGTTCAAAGGGTAAGATTAAGCCTGGGCAGGGGAAAGCTCGACAGGCTCAGGCAGCCACACACCATCTAGAAGAAGCAGATGAAGAGGCAGCGTGTGCCTACAACATGTTTGCAGTGGAAACGGATGGGGAACCACCTGATCCATATTATGCCACAGTCACTGTCAGGGGAAAGGACATTAAGTTTGAGATTGATTCAGGGGCTACTGCACCGGTCATTAGTGCGGAGACCTACAGGAGGACATGGGGGTCCAACCTGCCTCCCATCAGACCATCAAAGCTCAAACTCAGAACCTATACGGGGCAGCCCAGACCTCATTTTGGGGTGTTATGTGTGGACATTTCAGCCGGGGATCAGAAGGCTGAAGCCAGGCTAGTGATAGCTAAGGGCAGGGGGCCCAGTCTTTTGGGTCGTGATTGGCTTCGCAAAATCCGGCTGAACTGACATGAAATTAAGTATGCACACACAACGGAGGACATTCTGCAGTGGTACAGTGACGTTTTCAGGGACGAGCTGGGAACACTGAAGGGTGTGACAGTGAAACTCCATGTTGACCCTGAGGCTACACCACGTGTTTTTAAGCCCAGGTCGGTGCCCTATGCCATGAAAGGCAAAGTCGAGGAGGAGCTGGAACGTTTACAGAGGCTGGGCATTATTGAGCCCATCCAGTTTTCAAGGTGGGCGGCTCCCATTGGTCCAGTTCTGAAGGCAGACAAATCAGTGAGGATATGTGTGGACTATAAGCTTACGGTGAATCAGGTCTCTAGGCTGGAGGAGTACCCATTGCCACGGGTGGATGAACTATTTGCGACCCTGTCAGGGGGTAAACTGTTCACAAAGTTGAACATGAGCCACGCCTACCAACAGCTGCTGCTCGACGAGGATTCAAAGGAGTACGTCACAATTAATACGCACAAGGGATTATTCAAGTACCATCGCCTGCTGTTTGAAGTGGCGCCCAGCCCTGCCATTTTCCAAAGGACAATGGACACTTTGCTGCAGGGGATTCTGCACGTAGCAGTGTATCTTGATGATATTTTGATCACGGGGGCTGCGGAGGTGGAGCATCTGGCTAATTTAGAACGGGTGCTGAAGAGGCTCTCAGACGCAGGGCTGCTGTTGAAACGTGGAAAATGTGTGTTCCTGGCATCAAGTGTGACTCACCTGGGACACAAGATCACAGCTGAGGGGCTTTGCTCTGTGGAGGACAAAGTGAGGGCTATTAAGGAGGCCCCAAGCCCTAAGACCGTCACAAAACTCAGATGGTTTTTGGGCATGGTGAATTATTATGGCAAGTTTCTTCCTGACCTCTCAAGGGTTTTGACCCCACTGTATAAGCAGCTTCACAATGACACTAAGTGACAGTGGGGCGACAAGCATGAGAAAGCTTTCAAGGAAGTGGAAGAACTCCTCCACTCAGCGAAGCTGCTTGTTCACTATGACCCAGACAAGGAGATCACCCTTGCATGCGATGCCTCGCCCTATGGAGTCGGGGCAGTTCTCTCACATGTAATGAAGGACCGTTCAGAGAAGCCTATTGGTTTTGCTTCATGTACCCTGACAGCTGCAGAGAGGGGATATTCACAGCTAGACAAAGAAGGTCTGGCCATTGTTTTTGTGGTCAAACGTTTTCATTAGTACCTTTATGGACGCGTATTTACAATTTATACGGACCAAAGACCACTGATGAGCCTGTTCAGTGAGACTAGATGCATCCCATCGCTAGCCTCAGCCAGGATACAGCATTGGGCTCTTACGTTGTCAGCCTACCGGTACACGATAGTGTACAGCGTGGGTGGGGATAATGCAAAGGCTGATGCACTGAGTCGACTGCCTTTACCTGAGACACCTGTTGCTACATATGTGCCTCCAGAGACTGTGTTTTCATTGGAGAGGCTGTCAGAGACACCTGTAAAGGTGACCCAGATCAGGCAGTGGACAGAGAGGGACCCAGTTCTGTCCCAAGTCAAGATTTTTCTTTTACAAGGTTGTCCCAGAGCCGTGGAAGGAGAGGAACTAAGGCCTTACGCCAAACGCAAGACAGAACTCAGTCTGCAGGATGGCTGCATTTTCTGGGGGGCGGGGGTCATCGTGTCTCCCCCTGGCTGTTCACAGTTTGGTGGCCAAGAATGGATCGGGATCTGGAGAACAAGGTAAAATCATGCACGCAATGTCGGACTAATCAGAATATGCCACCACCAGCTCCTTTGCACCCATGGGAGTGGCCAGACCACCCCTGGTCTAGGCTACTTTGGGACTCTGCTGGCCCTTTTATGGGGCAGATGTTTCTTGTAATGGTAGACGCACATTCTAAATAGATCGAAGCTCACATCATGAACAACGTCACAACCCCCTCAACCATAGACAAACTCAGGCAAGTGTTTGCAGTCCACGGGCTGCCTGACACTCTGGTCACTGATAATTTCCGACGTTCACCAGCGAGATGTTCAGTGAGTTCATGCAGCAGAATGGCATTCCTCACATTCGGACAGCCCCTTTCCACCCAGACTCCAATGGTTTGGTTGAGCGGGCTGTTCAGACAATGAAGGACGGCCTGAAGCGGATGACAGGGGACTCTCTTAGCATTCGGCTTTCACGTTTCCAGTTTAAATACCACCTCACGCCACAGACCACGACTTCCCGCACTCCAGCAGAGATGCTGATGGGGCGTAGGCCCAAGTCAAGATTGGACCTGCTGCACCTGGACATGAAGGCAAAAGTGAGACAGACTACTGCGGAATCATGTCCACCAGTGACTTTGCCAGAGCGAGGGACGCTGGCAGAGGGGTCAGGGTCCCATGAGGAGGATGGACATTCTCACGCAGACACACAGACTCCTCTCATGCCCCCAAAACCAGACCCAAAACACCCTCACCAGCAGTGCCTGCTGGGTCACCGGGGGTAGTGCGCAGATCACAGTGCGCTCGTAAACCTCCTGACAGACTGAATCTTTGACGGGACAGTATTTTTTGTGGTTGTTAGATTGAATGTTGAATCTGTCATGTTTTCCAGATGTTTTGTATTGATAAACTGTTGCTGAGATACTAGTAAAAGTTTCCAGGGGTCTTAGAAACATAGAAACATAGAAAATAGGTGCAGGAGTAGGCCATTCGGCCCTTCGAGCCTGCACCGCCATTCAGTATGAACCTGGCTGATCATCCAACTCAGAACCCTGTATCAGCCTTCCCTCCATACCCGCTGATCCCCGTAGCCACAAGGGCCATATCTAATTCCCTCTTAAATATAGCCAATGAACTGGCCTCAACTGTTTCCTGTGGCAAAGAATTCCACAGAGTCACCACTCTCTGTGTGAAGAAGTTTTTCCTAATCTCGGTCCTAAAAGGCTTCCCCTTTATCCTCAAACTGTGACCCCTCGTTCTGGACTTCCCCAACATCGGGAACAATCTTCCTGCATCTAGCCTGTCCAATCCCTTTAGGATTTTATACTTTTCAATAAGATCCCCCCTCAATCTTCTAAATTCCAACAAGTATAAGCCTAGTCGATCCAGTCTTTCTTCATATGAAAGTCCTGCCATCCCAGGAATCAATCTGGTGAACCTTCTTTGTACTCCCTCTATGGCAAGGATGTCTTTCCTCAGATTAGGGGACCAAAACTGCACACAATACTCCAGGTGTGGTCTCACCAAGGCCTTGTACAACTGCAGTAGTACCTCCCTGCTCCTGTACTTGAATCCTCTTGCTATGAATGCCAACATACCATTCGCCTTTTTCACCGCCTGCTGTACCTGCATGCCCACTTTCAATGACTGGTGTATAATGACACCCAGGTCTCGTTGCACCTCCCCTTTTCCTAATCGGCCACCATTCAAATAATAATCTGTTTTCCTGTTTTTGCCACCAAGGTGGATAACCTCACATTTATCCACATTAAATTGCATCTGCCATGAATTTGCCCACTCACCTAACCTATCCAAGTCACCCTGAATCCTCTTAGCATTCTCCTCACAGCTAACACTGCCGCCCAGCTTTGTGTCATCTGTAAACGTGGAGATGCTACATTTAATTCCCTCATCTAAATCATTAATATATATTGTAAACAACTGGGGTCCCAGCACTGAGCCTTGCGGTACCCCACTAGTCACTGCCTGCCATTCTGAAAAGGTCCCGTTTATTTCCACTTTTTGCTTCCTGTCTGCCAAACAATTCTCTATCCACATCAATACCATACCCCCAATACCGTGTGCTTTAAGTTTGCACACTAATCTCCTGTGTGGGACCTTGACAAAAGCCTTTTGAAAATCCAAATATACCACATCTACTGGTTCTCCCCCATCCACTCTACTAATTACATCCTCGAAAAATTCTATGAGATTCGTCAGACATGATTTTCCTTTCACAAATCCATGCTGACTTTGTCCGATGATTTCACCGCTTTCCAAATGTGCTGTTATCACATCCTTGATAACTGACTCTAGTCATAGTCATACTTTATTGATCCCGGGGGAAATTGGGTACGCAAGTTAATAACACCACTGTTTTATTTCCTAGTTTTTTACATTTGGGGAATGTTGGATTTTAAAGGGGGAGAAATGTTGCATTATTAAAAGTAAGTTAGTACTAATTAGGATAATGGTGGGGGGGGGGGTTACTTCCGTTGCTTTTACTTCCAGTGCTTCGTATACAGTGTTGCTGCCATGCCATACGGGTTGTGAAAGCCTCTGTATATACACAACGGTTTTGACGTTTGAGCTTCTTTGGGCATGAAGTTCTTGATTGTGCGTTTTGCAAAGTAAGAGTTACCACAGTTTCAAAACCCAATCCACTTCCATTTTATTTCTGTTTCAGTATCAGAATCAAGTTTATCTTTGAACTCATTCTGGTCCCTATGAATTCCTTAATCTGTTTGTCAAAGTCTTGCATAATTGTTTCCTCTACTCACTCAAGTACCAGATATGGTGTTGAGGGACTGCGCTGTTTCATCATCTTGACAGCGCAGTCACACAGTTCCTTGCGTAGGAAAGTTTAGGTGTAAGTTTCGCACCTTTCACATTCAAACATTTGGTGCAGATGAATTTGATTTAGACCGTGGGCTGTGCAATAAACCAGAATGAAACAGAAATAGCAAATGGTCTTATCTGATTACCAGAGTTCGCAAACTTTCCAGCAGGGTTTCTAACATCATATCAAGTACATTTCAAGATAGCTTTATTGACTATAGGCTCTTTGGCAGTTTCTGAAGGGAGGAGATAGAGTCATAGAACAGTACAGCATTTATCTAGTCTGTGCTGAACTATTAAGCTGCCTAGTTCCATCGATCTGCACTCAGACCATAGCTTTCCATACCCCACCCATCCGTGTACTTACTTACATTTCTCTTAAATGTTGAAATCGAGCCCACATCCACCACTTCCTTTAACAGTTCATTCCACACTCATACCACCCTTCATTCCCCACATGTTCTCTTAAAACATTTCATCTTTCACCCTCAACCCATGAGTTTTTCCACTGAGGTTAGGTGAAACTCTAATTCTAGTCTCTCCCAAATTCAGTGGAAAATGCCTGTTTTCATTTACCCTATCAATACGTCTCATAATTTTGTATACCTCTATCAAATCTCCCCTCATTCTTTGACACTCCAGGGAATAAAGTCCTAACCTCTTCAAACTTTCCATAGAACCATAGAACCATAGAACCATAGAAACTACAGCACAGAAACAGGCCTTTTGGCCCTTCTTAGCTGTGCGGAACCATTTTCTGCCTAGTCCCACTGACCTGCACACAGACCACATCCCTCCATACACCCCCCAGCCATGTAACTCAGGTCCTCAAGGCCTGGCAACATCCTTGTAAATTTTCTCTGCACCCGTTCAATCTTGCTGATATCTTTCCTGTTGACCAGAACTGCACACAATTCTCCAAACTAAGCTTCACCAACACCTTATACAACTTCAACATAACATCCCAACTCCTGTACTCAGTACATTGATTTATGAAGATCTGTGCACCAAAAGTTCACCCTATCTACCTGTGCTGCCACTTTCAAGGAATTATGGATCTATATTCCAAGATCCCAAAATTTGATGAAATAGATGCAAGTCTGACTATCAGCACATTTCAATGATTTTGTTCTGTGTTTTGCTGGATGCTCAAATATTGCTTCCTGCTTTCTGATATGAACCTGGATGCAACTTCCCATCACCTGACTGGCTCCTGATCAAATTTAAGATTCTTCTCCTTTGTTCAAATTCCGCAGGGACCTCCTTTCTCCAGTCCTGTTGGGTTCTCATTTCCACTGCAACACCTTGATGGGTGTTGCACAAATTGCCCTCGCAGGGTCAGGGCCAGACACCTGCACTGGTGCGATCAGTTGCAGAGCAGTCTCTTTGAAGGATTCTTCTTACTTTGAGGAATAAATACAATGCAATTCTGACTTTCCTGGTTCTGCTGAAGACTCTTTAACCTGAAACATTATACCTGTTCCTCCTCCACAGATGCTGCCTGACCTGCTGAGTCTTTCCAGCAATCCGAGATTTAATTTCAGATTCCCAGCATGTAGAGTGAGTCATGTTGTCCATTGGAACTCTCTTCCTAAGGTCACAAATAGCAGATGCATTGGAGTAGGTACAGAAGGGTGATGAGGTCAATGGCAGTCTGTTCTCCTCTCCTCTCTGGCTCCCTTCAGTCTGTTGTGCCACTCAGCTGTGAGCTAGCATTCATCAGGCTGCTCTCTCCATTCTCTTGGGGGTGTGTAGCCAACAGCACACAGCCTGTGCCAACAGCTGCCTCTTCTGCTGGGCAAACTGGCTCCGCAATACAGAACTGTTGTCAGGCAGACAGGTGTTGTACCTGACACTGATACTGTTGTCAGGCAGATACATTGTACCTGACACTGATACTGTTGTCAGGCAGACAGGTGTTGTACCTGACACTGATACTGTTGTCAGGCAGGCATGTGCTGTATCTGACAATGATACTGCTGTCAGGCAGACATGTGTTTGTACCTGAGACATATCCTGTTGTCAGGCAGACAGGCGTAATGCCTGACACTGATATTGTTGTCAAGCAGACAGATGTTGTACCTAACACTGAAACTGTTGTCTGGCAAAAATAAGACCATAATATATAGGAGCAGAAGTAGGCCATTCGGCCCATAGATTCTGCTCTGCCATTCAATCATGGGCTGATCCAATTCTTCCAGTCATCCCCACACCCCTGCCTTCTAACATAGAACATAGAATAGTACAGCACAGTACAGGCCTTTCAGCCCACAATGTTATGCTGACCCTTAAACCCTGCCTCCCATATAACCCCCCACCTTAAATTCCTCCATATACATGATATCCTTTGATGTCCTGGCTAATCAAGAACCTATCTATCTCTGCCTTAAATGCACCCAATGACATGGCCTTCACAGCCACTTGTGGCAACAGATTCCACAGATTGACCACCCTCTGACTAAAGTAATTTCTCCGCATCTCTGTTCTAAATGGACATCCTTCAATCCTGAAGTCGTGCCCTCTTGTCCTAGACCCTCCTTCCATGGGAAATAACTTTGCCATGTCTAATCTGTTCAGGTCTTTTAACATTAGAAATGTTTCTATGAGATCCCCCCTCATTCTCCTGAACTCCAAGGAATATAGCCCAAGAGCTGCCATACGTTCCTCATACGGTAACCCTTTCATCCCTGAAATAATTCTCATGAATCTTCTCTGAACCCTCTCCAATGTCAATATATCCTTTCTAAAATAAGGAGCCCAAAACTGCACACAATACTCCAAGTGTGGTCTCACGAGTGCTTTATAGAAACTCAACATTACATCCCTGCTCTTATATTTTATATCTCTAGAAATGAATGCCAACATTGCATTCGCCTTCTTCACCACCGACTCAGCCTGGAGTTTAACTTTAGCATATCCTGCACAAAGACTCCCAAGTCCCTTTGCATCTTCTGCATTTTGACTTCTCTCTGCACCTAAATAATAGTCTTCCCATTTATTTCTTCTACCAAAGTGCATGACCATACACTTACCAACATTGTATTTCATTTGCCACTTCTTTGCCCATTCCCTAAACTATCTAAGTCTCTCTGCAGGCTCTCTATTTCATCAACACTAACCGCTCCTCCACCTTCTTTGTCTCATCAGCAAATTTAGCCACAAATCCATTAATCCCAAAGTCCAAATCAATGACATACATCCTAAAAAGCAGCAGTCCCAACACCGACCCCTATAGAACTCCACTGGTAACCGGCAGCCAGCCAGAATAGGATCCCTTTATTCCCACTCTCTGTTTTCTGCCGATCAGCCAATGCTCCACCCATGCTAATAACTCCCCTGTAATTCCATGGGCTCTTATCTTGCTAAGCAGCCTCATGTGTGGCACATTGTCAAAGGTCTTCTGAAAATCCAGGTACAGCATATCTACTGCATCTCCTTTTGTACCCTGCTTGTAATTTCCTCAAAAAATTGCAGTAGGTTAGTCAGGCAAGATTTTCCTTTCAGGAAACCACGCTGGCTTTGGCCTATCTTGTCATGTGCCTCCAGATATTCCATAATCTCATCCCTAACAATCAATTCCAACTTCCCAACCACTGAAATCAGGCTAACAGGTCTATAGTTTCCTTTCTGCTGCCTCCCACCCTTCTTAAATAGTGGAGAAACATTTGCAATTTTGCAGTCATCTGATACAATGCCAGAATCTATCGATTCTTGAAAGATCATTGTTAATGCCTCCACAGTTTCTCCAGCTACTTCCTTCAGAACTCGAAAGTGCATTCCATCAGGTCCAGGAGATTTATCCACCCTCAGACCATTAAGTTTCCTGAGCACCTTCTGAGTTGTAATTATCACTGCACAAACTTCACTTCCCTGACACTCTAGAATGTCCGGTATACTGCAGATGTCTTCCACTGTGAAGACTGATGCAAAATACATATTCAGTTCCTCTGTCATCTCTGCATCTCTCATTACAATATCTCCAGTGTCATTTTCTATTGGTCCTATATCTACCCTCAACTCTCTTTTATATTTTATATACTTTTAGCATCTTCTTTGATATTCGTCACCAGCTTCCTTTCATATTTCATCTTTTCCTTCCTGATGACCTTCTTAGTTTTCTTCTGCAAGTTTTTAAAAGCTTCCCAATCCTCTATCTTCCCACTATTGTCAGCAGTCCCAGTGTCAGGTATAACACCTGTCTGCATAATAACAGCATCATTATCAGATACAATACCTGTCTGCCTAGTGGGCTTAACAACAAGCTGTTCTAAAAAGCCATCCTTTAGACATTTTACAAATTCCCTCTCTTGAGGTCCAGTACTGGCCTGGTTTTCCCAATCCACTTTCATATTAAAATCCCCAACGATTATCATGACATTGCCTTTCTGACATGCCTTTTCTGTCTCCTGCTGTAATTTGTAATCCACATCCCAGCTGCTGTTTGGAGGGCTGAATACAACCGCCATTAGGGTCCTTTTACCCTTTGCCATTTTTTTAACTCAACCCACAGAGACCCTACACTTTCCGGTCCTATGTCATTCATTTCTAAAGGTTCAGTATTATTTCTTATACACAGGACTACACCAACCCCTCTGCCAACTAACCTATCTTTCTGATACACCATATGTCCTTGGACATTCAACTCCCAATGGCAGCCATCCTTTAACCAAGTTTCAGTGTTGGCCACAATGTCATACTTGCCAATCTGTAGCTGAATTTCAAAATGGTCCATTTAGATTACATTAGATTAGATTATGAGGACACACAGTCCTCTTTTATTGCATGCATTAAAGAAATGTTACAATTTGTTCCTCCAGAATGATATCACGTACAAGACAAACCAAGACTAAAAAAAACTGACAAAAAGCACATAATTATAACATATAGTTACAACAGCGCAAGCAATACCATAATTTGATAGAAGAACAGACCATGGGCACTGTAAAAAAAGTCACAAAGTCCCTCGGAAGTCCCATCATCTCACGCAGATGGTTGAAGGAAGAAAACTCTTCCTGCCATGAGCTTCCAGCGCCGCAAACTTGCCGATGCAGCATCCTGGAAGCACCCGACCACAGTCCGAATCTGAGTCTGTCCGAAAACTTCAAGCCTCCGACCAGCTCTCCGACACCGAGCACCGAACACCACCTCTGCCAAGCGCTTCGACCCCGGCCCCGGCAACAGGCAACAGGCAAAGCCGAGGATTTGGGGCCTTCCCCTCCGGAGATTCTCAATCGCACAGTAGCAGCGGCAGCGAAGCGGGTATTTCAGAAGTTTCTCCAGGTGTTCCTCAGTGCTTCTCACGTCCGTCTCCATCAAATCAGGATTGTGCACGGCCCCTATTTAACAAATACGGTATCAATTCGGAGCAGCCGCGCGCACTGCATCACACCGCCATCTTCTCCTCCCCTCCCATTTTATTCTTATGCTGCGTGCATTCAGATACAACACTTACAATCCAGTATTTGTTGCTTTCTGTTTTAATTGCATCATGCCTCTATTTCCCTGTAACTCATCCCATTGGCTGTGATTAAGCCTCATCTCCTGCCTGTCCTTTCTATCATCTCTGTTGCACTCTATCTTTGATTTATTTCTGTGTTCCCCTTCCTCAGCCCTATCACTCCGGTTCCCACCCCCCTGCCAAATTAGTTTAAACCCTCCCTAACAGCTCTATTAAACCTGCCTGCTAGGATGTTGGACTCTTTTGGGTTCAGGTGTAACCTGTCCTTTTTGTACAGGCCGTACCTCCCCCAGAAGAGGCCTCAATGATTAAGGAACCCGAAGCCCTGCCCTCTACACCAGTCTCTCAGCCACGGTTTAATATGCCTGATCATGCTATTCTCATGCTCATTAGCACGTGGCACAGGCTAATATGTGTTGTACCTGACACACATACTCTTATCAGGCAGAGATGTGTTGTATCTGACACAGTTACTGTTGTCAGGTAGACAGTTGCTGTGTCTGCCAATGATTCTGTTGTCATAGTCATAGTCATACTTTATTGATCCCGCGGGAAATTGGTTTTCGTTACAGTTGCTCCATAAATAATAAATAGTAATAAAACCATAAATAGTTAAATAGTAATATGTAAATTATGCCAGGAAATAAGTCCAGGACCAGCCTATTGGCTCAGGGTGTCTGACCCTCCAAGGGAGGAGTTGTAAAGTTTGATGGCCACAGGCAGGAATGACTTCCTATGACACTCTGTGTTGCATCTCGGTGGAATGAGTCTCTGGCTGAATGTACTCCTGTGCCCAACCAGTACATTATGTAGTGGATGGGAGACATTGTCCAAGATGGCATGCAACTTAGACAGCATCCTCTTTTCAGACACCACCGTCAGAGAGTCCAGTTCCATCCCCACAACGGGCAGACAGGTGTTATACCTGACTCTGATACTGTTGTCAGGCAGACATGTTGTACCGGACAATGACCTCAGGCCAAAACATCAACTGTACTCTTTTCCATAGAAGCTGAGTTCCTCCAGCATTTTGCACATGTATTCTCGACACATCACTGTGGCAGGCTGTCTTGCATACTTATACACCGAAGAATGCTTTTCATTACTTGCTGTAGTGACCAGGTCACACAGTTTGGAAATGCTTTGAGTGCCTTTTACCTACATCCCTGAAATATTGATTAGTCCGTCTTCCCCTCAGCAAAATGCCCTCCCCCTCCACACTGCCCTGTTATAGCCAAAACAAAAATGTTCAGAACGGACTGATGCCTAGTGTATTCTGGAGAGTTGGGAAGCCACTTCACACAGTGACCTGATGTCGGTACTTGACGGGCGATCTGTGAAAACCCAGTGATCTGGTTGGTATCGGTACCGAACAGGCAATCCGTGTAGGCCTTTTTGGCCCTCCCCAGCAACCCCACAACCACAATTAACCCTAACCTAATCACAGGACAATTTACAATGACCAATTAACCTACCTGGTAAGTCTTCGGACTGTGGGAGGAAACCAGAAGACCTGGTGAAAACCCACATATTCCACAGGGAGGCTCCCACGGGAACATAGCAGTTACCATGACACTATTACAGCTTGGGGTGTTCCAGAGTTCAGAGTTCAAATCTGATGCTGTGTGAAAGACATTTGTACATCCTTCCCATGAGCACATGAGTTTCCTCCCACAAACATACTGCTTAGTAGATTAATTGGCCATTTTGATAGTCCCGTAATTAGGCTAAGATTACATAGGTGTGTTGCTGGGCAGTTCAACTCATTGAGCCGTAAGGGCCTGTGTCTCTAAATAAATTTATTTATTGTACCTGATAAAGTGGCTATTGAATGTATATTTGAGTTCTTCTGCTTCTGTAGCCCATCCATTTCCAGGTTCAGCACGTTGTGTATTCAGAAACGCTCTTCTGTACACCACTGGTACTGTTATAACGTGTGGTTATTTGAGTTATTGTCACCTTCCTGTCACCCTGAACCAGTCTGACCATTCTCCTCTGACTTCCGTCATTAACAAGCCATTTTCACCACAGAACTGTTGCTCACTGGATGTTGTTTTGCTTATCGCACCATTCTTTGTAAACCCTGCTCTGCACGAAAATCCCAGGAGATCAGCAGTTTCTGAGATACTAAAACTGCCCCATCTGGCACCTACAATCATTCCATAATCAAAGTAATTTAGATCTCATTTCTTCCCCATTCTGAACAACTGAACTTCTTGACCATGTCTGCAATGGATTGAGTTGCTGCCACATGATTGACTGATTAAATATTTTCATTAACAAGTAGGGGCACAGATGTAACGAATGAAGTGGTAACTGAGTGTATACGTACAGAAATTTGATAATAAATTTGACTTTGACTTTGAACATTAAGGTTGCAGTGAGCGCTTAGACATCTCACCATCTTTAAAACCCTTCTGGATTTTGTTTCATTACGGACAATACTTAAGATCAATGAGGAACGTGACACAAAAGAAGAATGCTTAACCTTCTCAGCAGCTTTATGCTACAAGTCTACATGTTTTTATGCATTGAGTTGCTGCCGGATGATTGGAGTCACATCTCATTGGGGAACAGAGGTGGAAAGGGTCAGCAACTTCAAATACCTTGGTTTATCATTTCAGAGGACCAATGTGAAAGTGTAATTATGAAGAAAGCACAGCAGTGCCTCTACTTCTTTAGAATTTTGTGAAGATATGGCATGGCATCTAAAACTTTGACAACTTTTATAGATGTTGGGCTCTTTATCTAGTTTTAGGACTTATGTGAAGATCTGATCACATTTTAGGTCATATTTATGCAGAAATAGAGAAAATTTCTACAGGGTTCACTAACTTTATAGCACCACTGTATTTTAATAATAAATTTACTTTTCACTTTGATTAGATAATTGCATTAACAAGCCTATGTACCTAATAAAGTGGCCACTGAGTGTATGTCACTATACACTACCCTGAGATTCATTTTCTGGCAGGCACTTAGAGGAAAATAAAGAAATACAATAGAGTTTATGAAAAACTATACATAAGCAAAGATAAACCAACAACCAATGTGCAAAAGAAGACAAATCATGTAAATAAAAATAAATAAATAATACTGAGTCTTTGAAAGTAAGTGCAATGGTTGTGGAATCAGTTCAGTGTTGAGGTGAGTGAAGTTATCCATGCTGCTTCAGGGGCCTGATGGTTGCAGGGTCTCGCTCAGACTGCCCTGCGGTTTCACTTGCTGAGGAGCTGCGGATGGAAGTGAATGGAACTGTTGATGAATAATCAGCCAGGAGGGTTTTGAATGCAGGGCAGACAAAAGAATCTGTGACCTCCATCTGCTCCTGATCTCTAGTTTTTGTGCAACAGCCAAACTCATTTCTGACTGCACAATATCTGTGAGATCAGGCTCCGTGACTGCTGGGTTTCTACTCTCACTGACACACACAGCCCGGGGAAGGAGTCAGGCTCAGACTGGGATCCCACCTCCACTGAAGTGCTGCCCTCTGGTGGTGATCATAGTTCACTACCACCAGTGAAACACTTCCCTCTCTCACAGAGCTGTGTACTCTTAATGGGCCCACTACAGAACACAACAAAGAGCAGAAAGCCTGGAAAAACTCGGCAGCATCTGTAGGAAGAGACTGTCATTTGGGTCAGGTTTGCAATAAGGATCCAGACCTGAAACATTAACTGTGCCATTCTTTACATATGGCTGTGGAGAACTCCAATGTTAGCCCAGTGAAATCATCGTCCAGCTACTGTCGGACCACCTCGTGTTAGGAACACAGAAATAGTGAGAATGAAGTGACACAGTGAATCAACATTAGTGAATCAACTGTCTTGTCTCCCTTTCTCTTCACCATTTACACCTCGGACTTCAACTACTGCACAGAGTCTTGTCATCTTCAGAAGTTTTCTGATGACTCTGCCATAGTTGGATGCACCAGCAAGGGAGATGAGGCTGAGTACAGGGCTACAGTAGGAAACTTTGTCACATGGTGCGAGCAGAATTATCTGCAGCTTAATGTGAAAAAGACTAAGGAGCTGGTGGTAGACCTGAGGAGAACTAAGGCACCGGTGACCCCTGTTTCCGTCCAGGGGGTCAGTGTGGACATGGTGGAGGATTACAAATACCTGGGGATACGAATTGACAATAAACTGGACTGGTCAAAGAACACTGAGACTGTCTACAAGAAGGGTCAGAGCTGTCTCTATTTCCTGAGGAGACTGAGGTCCTTTAACATCTGCGGGATGATGCTGAGGATGTTCTACGAGTCTGTGGTGGCCAGTGCAATCATGTTTGCTGTTGTGTGCTGGGGCAACAGGCTGAGGGTGGCAGACACCAACAGAATCAACAAACTCATTCGTAAGGCCAGTGATGTTGTGGGGATGGAACTGGACTCTCTCACGGTGGTGTCTGAAAAGAGGATGCTGTCCAAGTTGCATGCCATCTTGGACAATGTCTCCCATCCACTACATAATGTACTGGGTGGGCATAGGAGTACATTCAGCCAGAGACTCATTCCACCGAGATTCAACACAGAGCGTCATAGGAAGTCATTCCTGCCTGTGGCCATCAAACTTTACAACTCCTCCCTTGGAGGGTCAGACACCCTGAGCCAATAGGCTGGTCCTGGACTTATTTCCTGGCGTAATTTACATATTACTATTTAACTATTTATTTTTTTATTACTATTTAATTATTTATGGTGCAACTGTAACGAAAACCAATTTCCCCCGGGATCAATAAAGTATGACTATAACTATGACTATGACTATGACTATGACTATATGTAGAGCTGAAGGAACAGACATTCAGACCTGGACATAAGCAGGGCGAAATACTCTGTAGCATTGAGGTAGTAATCAGGTGCAAAGTGAAATAAGCTGGACAAATTGCCCGCTATGTGCTTTTAAAGAATGGTTCCTGGCTGCCCCATCTAACATGCTTCTCTCTTCACTTGCAGTATTATTTCTCCATGACCTGCAGGCACTGAACTCTGTTTCCTCTGATTCCTGCTCACCCCAAAACAGAGCCAACTGTAAGGGTAAGTGACAAACCTTCATCACAAGCTTTGGAACTCCCCTCTCTTGCTTCTGTAGTGCTAACTGGGACAAGTGTGAGGGCTAACATAATTCAGTAAGGGGTTGTGTCTGAAGGCAAATGCAAACCTGCCTACCGACCCAGATGCACAGTTCCAAATTCCTCATCCTGTTTAGAATGGCCCTCTCCAGCACTCCAACCTCAGAATCTTTACAAAGGTATTCATAGGGCATGGAATCAGGCCCTTCGGCCTTCTGAGTCCATGCTGGTCATTGGGCTGAATTTGTTGGCCAGGAGCAGAATATGCGACATCCCAAACATAATGTAGGAGCTGTGGAACTGACAGACTCCTGGAGTGGTGTGAACTGTGTGGACAGAGTGAACAGTATGGGTGGTGTAGATGGTGTGGACAGTGTGAGTTGATAGCGTAGACAGTGCAGACAGGAATATCCAAATCTCGGGCTAGTCAACTGTCAGAGTCATCAAGTCATAGAAAAACACAGCACAGGAACAAGAAGGGTCTTTGGCTCATCTAGTCCATGCCAAACCATCTAAGCTGCCTACTCCCATCGACCTGCAACCAAACCATAGCCAGCCATACCCCTACTATCCATGTACCTACTGAAACTTCTCTTAAGCTTTGATATCGAGCTCACATGCACCACTTGTGTTGACAACTCATTCCACACTCTTGCAACCCTCTGAGTGAAGATGTTTCCCCTCATGTTCCCCTTAAACTTTTCACCTTTCACCCTTAACCCAAAATCTCTAGTTGTAGTCCCACCCAACCTCAGTGGAAAAAGCCTGCTTGCATTTACCCTATCAATGCCCCTCTTAATTTTGTAGACTTCTAACAACTTTCTCCTCAATCTTCCACATTCCAAGGAATGAAGTCCTAACCTATTCAATCTTTACTTGTAAATCAGGTCCTCCAGACCCAGCAACATCCTTGTAAATTTTCTCTGTACTCTTTCAATCTTATTTACATTTTTCCTGTAAGTAGGTGACTAAAACTGCACTCAATACTCCAAGTTAGGCCGCACCAATGCCCTTATACAACTTCAACATAATATCCCATCTTAGGTACGATTTATGAAGGCCAATGTGCCAAAAGCTGACTTTATGACCCTATCTACCTGTTCTGCCATTTTCAATGAATTATGGACCTATATTTATTCCCTGATACCTTTGTTCTACTGCACCTCAGTGCCCTACCATTTACTGTGTAAGGCCCACCCTGGCTGGTTCTACCAAAGTGCAGCACCTCATACTTGTCTGCATTAAATTCTATCTACCATTTTTCAGCCCATTTTTCCAGCTGGTCTAGATCCTGCTGCAAGTTCTGAGAGCCTTTCTCGTTGTCCACTTCACCCCCAATCTTGGTGTCATCTACAAAATTGTGATCCAATTAACTACATTATCATTCAAATCATTGATATACATGACAAACAACAACGGACCCAGCACCAATCCCTGCAGCGCTCCACTAGTTGTAATGTATTGTGTGAGTATTCATAGCGTCAGAGTGCGTATGACGTCAGGACGTGGAGAAGTAAAAATGGAAGTCAGGTGAGTAAAAGTGGTTGTTCAATCTACAGCGGTGTCCAAGTCACATCAACATTACATGGTGTCAGAAGAAATTGTGAAAAAAGAGGAAGAGAAGA
The DNA here is from genome assembly GCF_963921235.1 of Mobula hypostoma. Taxonomy (NCBI): domain Eukaryota; kingdom Metazoa; phylum Chordata; class Chondrichthyes; order Myliobatiformes; family Myliobatidae; genus Mobula; species Mobula hypostoma. The sequence goes on along the minus strand of NC_086125.1, from coordinate 30,542,450 downwards.
CACGTAAAAGATGTCACAGTTACAGCCACCGTCAAGTTTAAGCCGACGAGGTAATCTTGCTGAGAGCTGGAAAAATGGATCCAGAAGTTTGAGCTGTTTTGCATCGTTAACGGCGTAGCTGAAAAGACGGAGAATGTGTAATGTGCTACGTTTCTGCATGTGGCGGGAGAAGAGGCAATAAAGGTTGGTAACACTTTTGTCTCCCAAGATGACGAGCAAGATAAAATTGAAGTGTTGAAGAAAAAGTTTCAAGATTACTGCGAACCGAGAAAAAACCTACCGTACATCCGACACATGTTTTTCACGAGGGCTCAAGGACCAATAGAGACCATAGACGCCTACGTAACAGATTTGAAGAACAAGGCAAAAAACTGTGAGTTCGGACAACTGCATGACTCTTTAATACATGGCAGGATTGTATGCGGCATACGGGATGATCAAGTGAGAGGCTATTGAGAGAGGCGGATCTTACATTAGAAAAGGCCAGCAAGATCACGTCAAGTCAGGTTAAAGTGCTCAATGAAGAGATTGAAGTGCACAAAATAAATACTGTGAAAACTGACGAGAGTAGGACAAAGCCAGCTCCACAGGATAATCAAAAGGAAGTTAATTGCAACAGATGTGGTTATAAACATGGATACAGAAAATGTCCAGCTTTTGATCAGACATGCAAGTTATGCCAGAAAAGAAGTCACTTTGCAAAGACGTGCAAATCGAAGGAGCACACAAGGAAAATGCACGCTGTGGAACAGAGTGAGAGCAACAGTGACATGTTCATTGGCACAGTTGAAGTGGAACAGGAGGTATGCATCAAGAATATTGACAATGCAGAGATGGAGGATGAAGATGATTGGACTCAAGATCTGATAATAAACAGGAGGAATGTGACATTTAAGCTTGACACTGGGGCAAAGTGCAATGTAATGTCAGCACAAACATTCAACTCACTGGACATCGGAGGAAGACTGAGAAAATCCACCTGCAAGATTGTTCCATATTTGGGCCACAAGATGGCGCCATTGAGCAAAAAAAGCACTCACCTGTGTGTACAAAGGTCAACAATACAAGATCGAGTTTGAAATAGTACAGCAACATGTTCCAGCAATAAAAAGCAACATGCACAAAGCTAGGCCTGGTGAAGCGAATCTATGGTGTTGAAAAAGAAAATGACATTCTCAAAGACTTTGATGACTTGTTTTCTGAATTAGGATGTTTATCAGGGAAACACCATATCCAGATTGATCCAACTATTGCACCAGTCGTGTATGCCCCTTGAAAGATTCCAGTAGCTCTCAGGGATCAAGTAGTGGAGGAGCTACACAGAATGGAAGAGATGGGAGTCATAACAAGACAAATAGAACCGACCGACTGGGTGAATAGTATGGTGACAGTGGTCAAAGAAAAAAAGACGAGGATTTGCATGGATCCACAATATCTCAACCAAGCCATCAAAAGAGAGCACTATCCGCTGCTCACGGTTGAAGAGGTTGTCTCCCACATACCTAACGCAAAATACTTTTCAGTATTAGACGCAAATCAAGGTTTCTGGCAGATCAAGCTGGATGAAGAAAGTTCCAAATTATGCACTTTCAACACGCCCATAGGGAGATATCGTTTCCTGCGTCTACCCTTTGGGATTTCTTCTGCATCAGAGGTATTCCAGAGATCCGTGGCACAAGTGACTGAAGGCCTGGACGGGGTGGTCAACATCATTGACGATTTGCTGATATGGGGTGACACCATTGAGGAACATGATCAGAGACTGAGGAAGCTCCTGGAGAGAGCACGTGAGTACAACCTAAAACTGAACAAAAGTAAACGTAAGGTCAGAATTACAGAGGTCAAATACATAGGTCATGTACCCAGCGCCGATGGCATAAAACCAGACGATGAAAAGGTCAGAGCTGTGGTACAGCTACCACTACCCGAGGACAAGCAAGAACTATTGAGGTTCATGGGCATGATACAGTATCTTGACAAATTCATTCCCAACTTATCAGAGGTCAGCACTCCACTCCGAAAGCTACTAGAGAGCAAGACTGAATGGCATTGGGAAGACGAACAAAAGAAAAGTTTTGACACATTGAAGCAGTTGGTTACCAATGCACCAGCACTCAAGTTCTATGATGTCAATAAACCGGTGACGATGTCTGTGGATGCCAGTTCAGAGGGAATAGGAGCTGTTATACTGCAGGATGGGAGGCCTGTGGCATATGGATCACGAGCACTTACGGACTGTCAATGCTGATATGCTCAAATCGAGAAGGAATTACTCACCATAGTTTCTGGGTGTGAGAAGTTCCACCAATATGTATATGGCAAAGAAATCCAGGTTGAGAGTGATCACAAACCACTTCAGAGCATCTTCAAAAAGCCACTCCACCAAGCTACTGTGAGGCTGCAAAGGATGCTTCTCAGGCTACAGAGGTACACTCTCACAGTCACCTATAAGCCAGGAAAAGAATTGTACATCGCTGATGCTTTGAGCCGTGCTTACCTCAAAGAACAAAAGGAAGAGTTGCTAGGAAGAGAGCTGGAGATCAACTGGGTTACACCTCAGCTACTCTGAGGAGAAGTTGAACATGTTCAAGAAAGTGACTGCAGATGATCCTGAAATGCAAATACTAAGAGACATTACAATGAATGGATGGCCAACAGAAAGAAAAGATGTTCCAAAGGAAATGCAGAAATACTGGACATTTAAAAAGAAAATCAGCTATGCATCAGGACTAATGTTCAGAACGGCAAAACTCATCGTACCAAACCAAATGAGACAGGAAATGCTCAACAGAATTCATGAGTCACACCTGGGATAGTGAAATGTAAAGAAAGAGCAAGGGACATTTTCTATTGGCCAGGCATGTCAACTCAGATAGAGGACATTGTGTCTCAGTGTGCTGTCTGTAATGAAAACAAAAACAGCAATCCGAGAGGGCCTCTGCTTCCCCACCCACTACCAGGAAGACCATGGGAGAAGATTGGCACAGATCTCTTTCACTACAATGGTGCAGAATATCTGCTTTGTGTGGACTACTATTCAAAATATCCAGAGATCACCAAGTTCAGTGACACGTCCAGTCGAGGTGTCATTACCGCAATGGTCGACGTTCGCAAGACATGGGATTCCAGATATTGTCGTTAGTGACAACGGTCCACAATATGCCAGTGGTGAGTTCAGAGGGTTCTCAGAAAGCTGGGAATTTCAGCATGTTACTTCCAGTCCAGGGCACGCTCAGTCTAATGGACAAGCAGAGAGAACTGTGCAGACTGTCAAGAACATGGTCAAGAAGGCACAAATCAGCAACGGTGACCCTTACATCGCTCTGCTTGAATACCGCAACTCACCGATTGAGGGTGAGGGGTTCTCTCCTGCGCAGCTGTTGATGGGACGTCGTCTGAAGTCCAGACTGCAACATCCACAACTCTACTGACTCCTGAAGGTAATGCTCACGTACATGACAAGCAAAAGTACAAGCAAATAAAGCAAAAGATCTACCATGACAGACATACAATACAGTTGCCAGATCCGCATACAGGTGAAAATGTCAGAATACAGAGAGGAGACACTTGGCAACCAGCTGTGGTTGTGAACAGACATCAGCAGCCAAGATCTTTCATAGTTCGCACGCCGGATAGAAGAGTCTACAGGAGGAACAGGAAGCATCTGCTGAAGACAGGCGAGAGGGAGTTTCCACGTACAGATGCACAGGACATTTCCACAGATACAGACATGGAAACAAATGACACCAAGAGTGATGCAGACCACAAAGACACAGAGGCCACTTGAGAGACTGACATTGATGAAGGACAAGCACAGTCACAGTTGTATCACACACGGTCTGGGAGACAAGTCAAACTTCCAGCTAGATACAGAGACTAGACATACATACAGTCTCATACAGTTTGAGGCAAAGTCACACATGTTATAAGTTACAAGGTGTGAAATAAAAGGTTTATTAGTCTATGTTAGTAAAAGAAGATACACTGCTGTTAGTATTGTAAGATACAATGCAGAATACAGTACAAGAAGGTAAGATTTTTTTTAGTTTATGTTATGGTTGTTGCACTGTAAGAAGGGCATACCTAGAGGCATTGTTTTGGTAATTTACAGTGTTGTAAAAAGAAAAAAAAAATCTTGAGAAGCGGAATGTAATGGATTGTGTGAGTATTCGTAGCATCAGAGTACGTATGACGTCAGGACGTAGAGAAGTAAAAATGGAAGTCTGGCGAATAAACGTGGTTGTTCAATCTACAGCGGTGTCCGAGTCACATCAATATTACACTAGTCACAGGCCTCCAGTCACAGAGGCAACCGTCTACTACCATCTCCCCTTCTCCCACAATGCCAATGTAAATGCCAAGCAACTGAACCAACCTCCCAAGTAGGACCTTGTCAAATGCCTTGCCGAAGGCCATGTGGATAACATCCACTAAATCTTCCTTAATTTTTTTATATATAGGCTGATAATTGCACTCCGATAATTTTGCCAAATCTTTTGGCATAATGATGCCCAAATATTTGACGGACTCTGTTTGCCATGCCCAATGACATCTACTTTCAATTTCCCTTGGTGGGCTATAGTTATAATCTTATAACCATATAACAATTACAGCACGGAAACAGGCCATTTCAGCCCTTCTAGTCCACGCCGAACTCTTACACTCACCTAGTCCCACCGACCTGCACTCAGCCCATAACCCTCCATTCCTTTCCTGTCCATGTATCTATCCAATTTAATGGATATTAAAATACTAATGGATTTCTATTAACCAATTAAACCAAGTTATATGAAAGTAGTTGGGTTTTATCTATGTTGATCCTGATAATTGGCCATATTGTTCAAAGGATTGCATCAATTTAGGTAAAGAGTATGTTGGTTGCCCTAGATAGATTAAAATGTCATCCGCATAACAGGCCAATTTATGCTCTGTCCCTTTAATAGTAATTCCCCTGATATCTTCATTTTGTCTGATGTATTGAGCTAATGGTTCCAGATATAATGCGAAGAGTAGCGGTGACCATGCACAACCCTGTCTCGTGCCCCTTTCTAGGGTAAAACTATTAGATAAATATCCATTGATTTTAATCCTGGCAGTAGGAATGTCGTATAGTGCCTGTATAGTTTTAATAATTATGTCAGGTAGACCAAATTTATGTAAAATTCTGTAAAGAAAATTACAAATAACCAAATCAAATGCCTTTTCAGCGTCCACGCTTATCACTATTGCTTCAATTTCATTTTTTTTAAATATGATCCACAATGTGAAGTGTCCTTTATATATTGTCTTGTGTTTGGCATTGTTGTATAAAACCTGTCTGATCATTGTGTATCAGTGTGGGTAGAAATTCTTCTAATTGTTTGGCCATGATGGAGGTAAATATTCTATAATCCACATTAAGAACAGATATTTGTCTAAACGGCCCACATTCCATTTTATCCTTGCCTTCTTTCGGCATAGCTGAGATTATCGTCTCCTTCCAGCTGGGTGGCATTTGCGCCTTTCTTAGAGCCCAGTTCAGTGTGGGGAGTAAAACAGGGATTAACTCACTTCTAAACTCCTTATACCACTCTGCCGTATATCCATCTGATCATGGTGGCTTGCTTAATTTAAGCCTACGAATTGCAGTTTTTAGTTCAGCTTCAGTTATGTCAGCAGTCATCGTTCTATTTTGTTCTTCGCTTAAAGTGTGTAACTCTACAGAATTCAGCAAGGTGTCAATTTGGATTACGCTTCCCCCGGAACTTTGGAATATAGAGTTTCGTTAAACATTTCAAAAGCTTCTTGAATTTCACTTAGCTTATATTTTATCACTTTCGTTCTTGGATCCCTTATTCTATGAATTGTATTTTCTGCTACCTTTTTTTTTCAGTTTCCACACCAGTATTTTCATAGATTAAGATCCACTTTCATAGTGTCTCTGTTTCAGAAACATTAATTTTTTCCAATTTCTTGTGTAGCCAAACTATTAATTTCATTCCTAATTTTTTTAATTTCCTCTAGTGTATCCTGTGCCAAACTCAAATTGTGTTTTTTTCTAGTTCCTTCAGCTTATTTTGTAATTCCTCTAATGTTCTGTTCCTTATTTTTTTCTGATATGAAGTCGTCATTATAATTTTCCCTCTCAAGACAGCCTTTAGAGTATCCCATAGAATGGGAGGTAATTCATTATCATTGAATTCTAAGTAAAGACAAAATTTCTTTTATAATTTGTTCCTTAAAATAGGGATCATTGAGTAGACTTGAATTTAGTTTCCAAATAGTATTCTTTGATTGTAGGTCAAAATCAACAGATAAATGTATAGGTGCATGGTCACTTACATCTATTGTCCCAATTCCACAGGTGATTATTTTGTCTTTATCTTTTCCAAATGTTATGAAATAGTGTATTCTTGTATATATGGAATGGGGGGCAGAATAATGAGTGTAATCCCTTCTGTCGGGGAAAAGGTCCCTCCATATATCAATTAGACCAACATCCTCAGAAAGAGTGTTAACTTTCTTATGTAAGGACTTTGTTTCATAAGTTTTTTCTATTGGAAGAGTCCAACTTTGGTTGTAATTGTAAATTTAAGTCTCCCCCACATATAAAGAGACCTTCTGTTTCCGTTACCATAATATTAGTAATTTTCTGGAAGAAACTATTATCACTTCCTGGGGGTGCGTATATATTCAATAGAATAACTGAATTTCCATCTAAATGCCCCCTTACCAGAATATATCTGCCTTCCTTATCTCCCATTTCAAATACATTTTCAAAATTTAGCTTACTTGAGATGAGAATAGCAACTCCTCTTCTATGTCCTGATTTATATGAGGAGAAAAACGAATTAGTGAAGCCTATTCTCTTTAATTTTCTATGCTCATTATCACTTAAGTGAGTTTCCTGTAAATATACTACATGGGCTTGTTCTTTTTTTCATTTTTGATAGAATTTTACTGTACTTGACTGGATTCAACAGCCCATTGACATTAAAAGAAATGAATTTTACTTAGTCCTTAGCCATGTGTATTTATCTGTTAGTATATCATTGAAATTTGCAGAATATAACTTAATCGATTTACTCCCTGAACAAATAAGAGCCAAAAAATGCGGATAATAAAAAAAAAGGTAATGGAGGTGTGATTCCAAGGCTGGGGTCTCTAGATGACCCTGGGTTGAGCTAGAAGAAAAGTCTAGCCGTGGGGGATAGCCCTTCCTACCTGTGAGTTGAGGGCCCCCGTTGCAGTACCTGTAAAAGTAAGTAAAAAAAAAACTATGCCCATTACACAGAAATGATTTCCCTGTGTATTCCTCCCATGTATATATTCTCATTTAGGTGGGGGAAAAGGAATGAATAAATGAATTTTTAAAAATTGTGTAATATAAAATCCACATTATAATACGTATTTCTCGAGGTAGGTATATCACCGTCTATTTTTGCTTCCGTTTAGTTTATCAGCACTTTTAAAGTTAGCCAAACCTTATGGCTCTTCTGGAGGAGGTGAGGACTGCCCTCGGAGAACTGACAGTCTCTTCCTAATATCCTTCTCTCGTCCTGCTCCCGTCCCCTGCTTTCTACAAATCCCATTTCCAGACAAGTTGGGATATTTTCCAAAATGCAATAAAAACAATAATCTGTGATATGTTAATTCATGTGAACCTTTATTTAACTGGCAAAAGTACAAAGAAAAGATTTTCAATAGTTTTACTGACCAACTTAATTGTATTTTGTAAATATACACAAATTTAGAATTTGATGGCTGCAACACACTCAACAAAAGTTGGGACAAAGTTAAAATAAGATTGAAAAGTGCACAGAATATTCAAGTAACACCGGTTTGGAAGACTCCACATTAAGCAGGCTAATTGGTAGCAGGTGACGTATCTTGACTGGGTATAAAAGTAGTGTCCATCAAAGGCTCAGTCTTTGCAAGCAAGGATGGGTCGTGGCTCACCCCTTTGTGCCAAAATTCATGAAAGAATTGTTAGTCAGTTCAAAAGGAACATTTCTCAATGCAAGATTGCAGAGAATTTAGGTCTTTCAACATCTACAGTACATAATATTGTGAAAAGATTCAGACAATTCAGAGACATCTCAGTGCGTAAAGGGCAAGGTCTGAAACCACTGTTGAATACGCGTGATCTTCGAGCCCTCAGGCGGCACTGCCTAAGAAACCGTCATGCTACTGTGGCAATTATAGCCACCTGGGCTCGGGAGTACTTCGGAAAACCATTGTCACTCAACACAGTCCGTCGCTGCATCCAGAAATGCAACCTGAAACTGTATTACGCAAGGAGGAAGCCATACATCAACTCTATGCAGAAATGCCGGTGAGTTCTCTGGGCCCGAGCTCATCTCAGATTGACCGAAAGACTGTGGAACCGTGTGCTGTGGTCAGATGAGTCCACATTTCAGCTAGTTTTCGGAAAAAATGGGAGTCGAGTTCTCCGTGCCAAAGATGAAAACGACCATCCAAATTGTTATCAGCGAAAGGTGCAAAAGCCAGCATCGGTGATGGTATGGGGGTGCATCAGTGCCCACGGCATGGGTGAGTTGCATGTATGTGAAGGTACCATTGGCTCTGAGGCATATATTAGAATTTTAGAGAGACATATGTTGCCATCAAGGCGACTTCTCTTCCCGGGACGTCCATGCTTATTTCAGCAGGACAATGCCAGACCACATTCTGCACGCGCTACAACAGAGTGGCTTTGTAGACACAGAGTGTGTGTGCTTGACTGGCCTGCTGCCAGTCCAGATCTATCTCCTATTGAAAATGTACGGTGCACCATGAAGAGGGGAATTAGACAACGGAGCCCACGGACTGTTGAGCAGCTGAAGTCTAATATCAAGCAAGAATGGACAAAATTTCCAATTGCAAATCTACTACAATTAGTATCCTCAGTTCCAGAATGATTAAAAAGTGTTACTAAAAGGAAAGGTGATGTAACACAATGGTAAACATGCCTCTGTCCCAACTTTTGTTGAGTGTGTTGCAGCCATCAAATTCTAAATTTGTGTATGTTTACAAAATACAATTAAGTTGGTCAGTAAAACTATTGAAAATCTTTTCTTTGTACTTTTGTCAGTTAAATAAAGGTTCACGTGAATTAACATATCACAGATTTTTGTTTTTATTGCATTTTGGAAAATATCCCAACTCTTCTGGAAATGAGGTTTGTAGGTTCTCTTACTATTTCCCAAGCAGATTGGGATAACTGCTCAGCCAGACTTTCCCTTGGTTTGACCACGCTAATGGGCAGTCCTCTGTTGTACATGTCTGTAGTCGCCTCTTCCACCATCTGGTATAGTCGTATCCCTTCTTGGTAAAATACCCTCAGTTTAGCAGGGTACGGGGTTTGGAATTTAATCTTTTCTTGCTTTAATATTTGTTTCGCTTCGGAATACTCCTTCCTTTTCTGTAGAACCGCCGGGGGGGTAATCATGATCAAAGTATATTAACTTCCCATTCCAAAAAACCCTCTTCTTACCCCAGGCCCTTGGTAGAATCTCCGCCTTGCTCTTGAATCGAAGGAATCTAAGTACTATTGAGCGTGGTTTACTTTCTCTGTCTCTGTGAGGCCGCTGGACGAGCGAGCGATGTGCCCTCTCAATTTCAATCTTCATAGTCTGGGGAATCTCCAGCGCTTCCCGCACCAGCTTTTCTACAAAGTCCATCATCGACAATCCCGCCGCTCCTTCGGGAACATTATAAATCCTGACATTTTTCCGTCGTGATCTTCCCTCCTGGTCAAGCAATTTACTTTCCTGTTGATTTAATACTTTTATCATCTTACTTAGTATCTGTTCCACATTTTGCACGCCATCTTCCACCTTCTCAATTCGAGTCTCTGCCACCGCTATTTTCTGATTGACGTTGGCAAGCTCTGACTATATCATTGAGTTGCTGTTTTATATCCTGTTGGACTTCCCTTATCTCTTCCAGAATCCTTATCATAATTGCCACTTCACCTGCACGAGGACCCGCATCAGCCTCGCCGCCACGCGCACGTGTAGGAGAGCCGCGTGCACGAGGCCCCGCGTCAGCCTCGCCGCCACGCGCACGTGTAGGAGAGCCGTGCGCTGCACCTCTCTCTTCCATAGGCTCTGCAGTGGTGCTTTTTTTATCTCCATTCTTTCTCCCCATTTTGCCCCCCTTATCAATTCAGCTATTTTCGAAAGATCTTGTATTTGATGGATTAACGGGGCAAAATATACGTTTTTCCAGAGGAGCTGTTGATTTAAGCTGCCATTCTGAACGATGACGTCACCAGATTTGACTTACCTTTTCTATTTCTTGTTGTAACCCGTGGTCCACCTCCCAGCCACTGTTGGGAGGCCTGTATATAACTGCCATCAACGTCCTTTTACCCTTGCAGTTTCTGAACTCAACCCACAAGGATTCAACATCTTCCGATCCTATGTCACATCTTTCTACTAATTTGGTGCCATTCTTTACCAGTAGAGCCACACCACCCCCTCTGCCTACCTTCCTATCCCTCCGATACAATGTGTAAATATCTCTGCTAGGCCTCCCCGCAATTTCTGCACTTGCCTCCCACAGGGCCCAAGAGAACACCTTGTCAGGCTCTGGGGATTTATCCACCCTAATTTGCCTTCACACAGCAAATATCTCCTCATCTGTAATCTGCATAGTGTTAATGAACTTGCTGCTGCTTCGCCTCACTTCTAAAGACTCTGTGTTCAATACAGATGCAAAAAATTCATTTAAGATCTCTCCCCATCTCTTTTGGCTCCATGCGTAGATTACCATTCTGAGGGGTTGGATTAATGTCAGTTACATTGAACAGGTTGCAAGCATTAGCTTTCTAATCTCTTCCCAAACCTAAAGTCCTCTAAAGCTACAGGCAGGCAATAAAGTACAAGATCATAATCAAGTAGATTTTGAGTTTGAGAGTCCATCTTATCATACTAGGGAACCATTAAGTAGTCCAATAATAGCTGGGTAGAAGTTGTCAGCAACCAATGATTGTTCACCATTGTATATTTCAGAATCTGATGCTTGTCGGTCACACACATGTCCTTATGGCTCAGACTGTGTGGCCAATCGCAGCGGGTATGCCTGTCACTGCAAGAAAGGGTTTAAACTGTGCCTGGAGATACAGAACTGTACAACTGGGCGTCCCTACTGCAAAGGTAAATTTTCTCTATTTCAGTAACTTCACTGCTTATCCCGGTATCCACCAGCATCCATGTTATGTTTCATTGGCAAGCAGTGTGTCTTGGTTACCTGGAGAAGATTACGGTAATCAGACTGGATCACAGGCTTCATTGTTCCCATGTTCATCTATGTGTGGTGAAAACAAATCAAAGTTCTAACAATGCTAGAAATGTTCAGCAAGTTGAGCAGCATCTGAAGAGGGAGAGATAGTCAGTTTTTCACATCAGTGACACAGGTGCTAGGTTACTGACCTGGGAGATTGACTTTGTTCATCCTCCACAGATGCTGCCTAACTTGCTGAGAGTTTGATTGTTTTCAGTGTTAATTATTGATTTCCATCATACTGATTGTAGTCCATTATATATACTTCATCATTCCATGAAGCCTCAGGCTGTATGGCTGCAAGGGGTCAGAAGCTCAGTCTCAGGCAGATGAGATGGTTGAGTTATAGCTGGTGTTATCAGTAACAATATTGATGTGTGAACTCCTATATCACCATGATTGTTGGGAAGCTTAACTTTGGTTAATTGTTTGAATCTGGAGCAAATTTCAGATTAGCAAGACTTTGAGATTGTTGTGAAAACCTGACTAATTCACTTTATTCCACTGGGGAAAGAAAGCAGCTACCTCTCTTAACAGTATCTCTAGAGTATACGAACGTGATTCTATTCCCTCAGAGTCTGGGAGGGGTTGGCTCAGTGTCTGGGTCAGGCAGCTGGGTGTGTGGCTGAAGGCTCCTCTTCATCTTTCCCTACATACTCACTGATTCCGTCCCTGGCTGTCTGCATTCTAGGCCCCTGTCAACCAGTGAAGCCGGTCTAGAGACTGCAGCTTCATTAGAGAGCTGATGCAATCTGCTGCCCTTCCGATGAATCAGTGAGGTCAGGTCTCAGGCCTCGGGCCTACTGTCTCTGGCTCAAACATCCTCCTTGTCATCTAACACACAACCTGAGCCAGTGAAGAACTAAACTGAAAGTTTACATTAATATTTCAATTTATTCCCAGACGTTGATGAGTGCAAATTAAAGAAAATGAAATGTAACAAGAGAGAAAGCTGCTTAAATACGATCGGAAACTACTGCTGTCTGACCGGAGGAGGTCACTCCAATTGTACAGGTGAGGAGTGACGGTCATTGTACTTTACACAAAGCAGACATACATTAGTTTAAAATATTCTGAATGTTTGAAAGTAAAATTACTCTCTGAACATACACTTTAAATCTAAGATTCCATTAGTTTCAACAGGGTCCTGCTGAAGGGTCTCAGCCTGAAATGTTGACTGTAATCTTTTCCATAGATGCTGCCTAGCCTGCTGAGTTCCTCCAGCATTTTGTGTCTGGCCAGTCTGTTTATTGTTTTCTGAACTCTGGCATGAAACACAAGGAAGAGGAATTTGGAACAAACAGACCTCAAGATCAAATGGCCAAAGGCTGGGATAATGAGTAAGGGAGACATTCCCAATCTGCCTGGTTCCTCATCCCTATTGACTGGGTCAAAGTCTGGGTTTATTCCAGCCCTTCACAGTGGCAGCTTAGGACACAATTCATTTCACATTCTGAGTCAGGACTCGATCTCCCAACAACGAGTTCCTCCAGGACCTTAGACTGGAACAGAATATTCCTCAGCACAAAATACTCTGCAGATGCTGGGGTTAAAGCAACACTCAGAACACGCTAGAGGAACTCGGCAGGTCGGGCAGCATCCGTGGAAACGATCGGTCGACGTTTCGGGCTGGAACCCTTCGTCAGGACTGTAGGGGGAAGGGGCAGAGGCCCTATAAAGAAGGTGGGGGGAGGGTGGGAAGGAGAAGGCTGGTCAGTTCCAGGCGAAAAACCAGTAAGGTGAAAGGTAAAGGGGTGGGGGAGGGGAAGCAGGGAGGTGATAGGCAGGAAAGGTGAAGAAAGAATACGGGAAAACACAATGGGTAGTAGGTGCTCGACAAAATGGTCCCCCAATCTGCATCGGATCTCACCGATGTAGAGGAGGCCGCACCGGGAGCACCGGGAGCTCCGGATGACTCCAACAGACTCACAAGTGAAGTGTTGCCTCACTTGGAAGTACTGTTTGGGGCCCTGAATGGTGGCAAGAGAGGAGGTGTAGGGACAGATGTAGCACTTGCGCTTACAGGGATAAGTGCCAGGTGGGAGATCCGTGGGGAGGGACGTTTGGACCAGGGAGTCGCGGAGGGACCGATCCCTGCGGAAGGCGGAGAGAGGTGGAGAGGGAAAGATGTGCTTAGTGGTGGGGTCCTGTTGAAGGTGGCGGAAGTTGCGGAGGATAATGTGTTGGATATTCCTGTTCCTCGGATGCCCACTACCTGTCTCCAACTTTCCACCAACGGGAACTCTGGAGTGCTTCCTAGTGAGGACCTATCCAGAGTCCTCACTTCAATGCCAAGCTCCACCCACACTCAGCTCCACCCACACCAATCTCCACCAACACTAATTACCTCCCACACCAATCCTCATCCACACCAATCCCCTCCCACCCAAATGCCCTCCCACACCAACCCCACCTACACCAATCCCCAGCCACACCAATCCTCACCCACACCAATCCCCTCCCAGACCAATTTCCACCCACACTAATCCTCACTGACACCTGCCCAACTGTGGGCGTTGATTGCAGTTCAGGTACCTCCCCACATAGAGGGGAACTGCATCGGCTTCCAGGACACAGCTTCCCTGCGGTCTACCTTTTTTTCTCTCATTCTAAATGTCGTACACTGTGACCAGAGTTTATTGACATGCCTATCAGCTGCCCCATGATTAACATGTACCAACTGTGCCCAATGCTGTTAACGGAAGAACAGAGATGGATCAGTCCCAGGAAATTCATTACAAAAAGTCCAGTCTTCACTAAGGAAACCTGTGACAATGTGTGGTTGAGAACATCACTACTGGTGGAATGTATTGTGGAAATTGCTGGAGCACAACCTGTAACACTAACCGATGACTTACTCATCACAGATTGTGAACAATCCTGCTTTATGAACCGGACAAGAAGTGATAAAAATTCCACAGAATCTGACCAAGTGGTAAGTGTCTCAGGCAAATAAACAAAGAATTTGCATTTTATAGTCCCTAAAATAATTTCCAGATGCTTGAATGCTTTGAAGGTTTTGGAACTGTAGTCACAGCAGTCACAGTTAAAGTTTGTACTTAGCAAGATCCCACAAATACCAGTAGGGTGTACCAGCTAATACACATCTGGACAATGCAGTGTCTGTCTGGAGACACTGTAGACTGTCAATACTAAAATCTAGAGCAAATCACAACTTACTGGAGAAACACAACGGTTTGAGCAGCATCTGAGGGTGAGAGGAATTGTCAATGTCAAGACCCTGCATCAGGGCTGAGAGTGGAGAGGGGAGATGTCTGGTGTTAAGAGGGGAGGGTGAAGGATGTAACTGTGGCCAGTAGGAGATGGGTGGTCTGAGGAGAGGCAGATGGAATCAGGTGGGAGGAGGAGAGGATGAAGGAGAATACAGAGGCTGGGATGTCATTGTTTGTCTCTACAGCATCCAACCTCATTGCCACACCTCGACCTAAAACATTGATTGTTTATTTCCCTCCAAAGATGCTGCCTGACCTGTTGAGTTCTTCCAGCATTTTGTGAGTGTTGCTCTAGATTACCAGCATCTGCATAATCTCTTGTGTTTAGAAAAACGTCCCCTTTGCCCCAGCAACTCCTCCCTCTCTACATTAATCCCATTTACTTGGACAGTTTCTATCCAAGCTCCTGTCTAAGTGCCTTCTAAACATAAATATAGTCTATTTGCCTCCAGTACCTCTACTGACATTTCATTCCACATATTCACTACCTACCAAGTGAAACATTTACCCCTCAGGTCCACATTAAATGTCTCCCCTGTCATTCTAAATCTGTGCCTCTGGTTCTAAGACCTCCCTGGGAAAACGGTCCTGTATATCTATGCCTATCATAACTTTATAAATCTCAACAAAGTCACCCCTCAGCCCTCTACATTCCAGTGAGATCAAACCCAGCCTCTTCAACCTCTCACAACCTCCATCTCAGGCCACATATCTTCTAAACTTTGTCTATTGTTACCACATCCCTCCTGTACTCTGGTGACCAGACTGAACACAATGTTTCAAGTGAAGTCTAACCAATGCTCTGTACATTTATAACGTGATGTCCCAAACTGTTACCACTATTTTATTATTTCCTGTCAGTCATGTTAGGTACAAACACTCCTGTGCCGAGCGTCACGTTATGGATATACAATCAATCTATGTATATAAGTTGATTTTTATTAATGTTCTGTTCTTTGTCTTATTGCATTTTTTTTAGAACCATAGAAACTACAGCACAGAAACAGGCCTTTTGGCCCTACTTGGCTGTGCCGAACCATTTTCTGCCTAATCCCACTGACCTGCCCACGGACCATATCCCTCCATACACCTCTCATCCATGTATCTGTCCAATTTGTTCTTAAATGTTAAAAAAGAACCCGCATTTACCACCTCGTCTGGCAGCTCATTCCATACTCCCACCACTCTCTGTGTGAAGAAGCCCCCACTAATGTTCCCTTTAAACTTTTCCCCCCTCACCCTTAACCCATGTCCTCTGGTTTTTTTCTCCCCTTGTCTCAGTGGAAAAAGCCTGCTTGCATTCACTCTATCAATACCCATCATAATTTTATATACCTCTATCAAATCTCCCCTCATTCTTCTACGCTCCAGGGAATAAAGTCCTAAACTATTCAACCTTTCGCTGTAACTGAGTTTCTTAAGTCCCGGCAACATCCTTGTAAACCTTCTCTGCACTCTTTCAACCTTATTTATATCCTTCCTGTAATTTGGTGACCAAAACCGAACACAATACTCCAGATTCGGCCTCACCAATGCCTTATACAACCTCATCATAACATTCCAGCTCTTATACTCAATACTTTGATTAATAAAGGCCAATGTACTAAAAGCTCTCTTTACGACCCTATCTACCTGTGACGCCACTTTTAGGGAATTTTGTATCTGTATTCCCAGATCCCTCTGTTCTACTGCACTCCTCAGTGCCTTACCATTAACCCTGTATGTTCTACCTTGGTTTGTCCTTCCAACATGCGATACCTCACACTTGTCTGTATTAAACTCCATCTGCCATTTTTCAGCCCATTTTTCCAGCTGGTCCAAGTCTCTCTGCAGGCTCTGAAAACCTTCCTCACTGTCTACTACACCTCCAATCTTTGTATCATCAGCAAATTTGCTGATCCAATTTACCACATTATCATCCAGATCATTGATATAGATGACAAATAACAATGGACCCAGCACTGATCCCTGTGGCACACCACTAGTCACAGGCCTCCACTCGGAGAAGGAATTCTCTACTACCACTCTTTGGCTTCTTCCATTGAGCCAATGTCTAATCCAATTTACCACCTCTCCATGTATACCTAGCGACTGAATTTTCCTAACTAACCTCCCATGCTGGACCTTGTCAAAGGCCTTACCGAAGTCCATGTAGACAATATCCACTGCCTTCCCTTCATCCACTTTCCTGGTAACCTCCTCGAAAAACTCCAATAGATTGGTCAAACATGACCTACCACGCACAAAACCATGTTGACTCTCCCTAATAAGTCCCTGTCTATCCAAATGCTTGTAGATTCTGTCTCTTAGTACTCCCTCCAATAACTTACCTACTACCGACGTTAAACTTACTGGCCTATAATTTCCCGGATTACTTTTCGATCCTTTTTTAAACAACGGAACAACATGAGCCATTCTCCAATCCTCTGGCACCTCACCTGTAGACAGCGACATTTTAAATATTTCTGCCAGAGCCCCTGCAATTTCAACACTAGTCTCCTTCAAGGTCCGAGGGAACATCCTGTCAGGTTCCGGGGATTTATCCACTTTAATTTTCCTCAAGACAGCAAGGACCTCCTCCTTTTCGATCTGTACAGTTTCCATGATCTCACTACTTGTTTCCCTTAATTCCATAGACTTCATGCCAGTTTCCTTAGTAAATACAGATGCAAAAAAACCTATTTAAGATCTCCCCCATTTCCTTTAGTTCTGCACATAGCCGACCACTCTGATCTTCAAGAGGACCAATTTTATCCCTTACAATCCTTTTGCTCTTAATATACCTGTAAAAGCTCTTTGGATGATCCTTCACTTTGACTGCCAAGGCAACCTCATGTCTTCTTTTAGCCCTCCTGATTTCTTTCTTAAGCATTTTCTTGCACTTCTTATACTCCTCAAGCACCTTATTTACTCCCTGCTTCCTATACATATCATACAACTCCGTCTTCTTCTTTATCAGAGTTGCAATATCCCTTGAGAACCAAGGTTCCTTATTCCTATTCACTTTGCCTTTAATCCTGACAGGAACATACAAATTCTGCGCTCTCAAAATTTCTCCTTTGAAGGTTTTCCACCTACCGATCACATCCTTGCCAGAGAACAACCTGTCCCAATCCACGCTTTCTAGGTCCTTTCTCATTTCTTCAAATTTGGCCTTCTTCCAGTTAAGAACCTCAACCCTAGGACCAGATCTATCCTTGTCCATGATCAAGTTGAAACTAATGGTGTTATGATCACTGGAACCAAAGTGCTCCCCTACACAGACTTCTGTCATTTGTCCTAACTCGTTTCCTAACAGGAGATCCAATATTGCATCCCTTCTAGTTGGTCCCTCTATATATTGATTTAGAAAACTTTCCTGAACACATTTTACAAACTCTAAACCATCTAGTATGGGAGACCCAATCAATATATGGAAAATTAAAATCCCCTACCACCACAACTTTATGTTTCCTGCAGTTGCCTGCTATCTCTCTGCAGATTTGCTCTTCCAATTCTCGTTGACTATTGGGTGGTCTGTAATACAATCCCTCTAATGTGGCCATACCTTTCCTGTTTCTCAGCTCCACCCACAAGGACTCAGTAGACAAGCTCTCTAATCTGTCCTGCCTGAGCACTGCTGTAATATTTTCCCTAACAAGCAGTGCCACTCCCCCACCTTTCATTCCCCTGCCTCGATCACATCTGAAACATCGGAACGCTGGAATATTAAGCTGCCAGTCCTGCCCCTCCTGTAGCCAAGTTTCACTAATTGCTATAACGTCATAATTCCACGCGTTAATCCATGCCCTCAACTCATCCGCCTTCCCCGCAATACTCCTAGCATTGAAATATATACACCTCAGGAGATTCTTACCACCACTCACAACCTTTCTATTAGTGGATTTGCTTGAACTTTTAACATCATTTATTTTCACCCCAGCCACACTGTCAGCTCTGGCACTCTGGTTTTTCCCCCTGCAAATCTAGTTTAAAGCCCCCCCAATAGCATTAACAAACCTCCCTGAAAGGATATTGGTCCCCCTGTAGTTCAAGTGTAACCTGTCTCTCTTGTACAGGTCCCACCTGCCCCAGAAGAGGTCACAATGATCCTGAACCCTTCCCCCTACACCAGTTCCTCAGCCACTTGTTCATCCTCCAGAGCATCCTATTCCTACCCTCACTGGCATGTAGCACAGGTACCAATCCTGAGATTATCACCCTCGAGGTCCTGCTTTTCAACTTCCTACCAAGTTCTCTATACTCAGTCACTTTGTGCTGCATCAGGTTCAGAGTCACAACTATTTTGTTCTCCTTTACACTTGTATACTAGAAATGACATTAAACAACCTTGAATCTTGAATCTTAACTCACCACTACCCACTAGTGTTGTAGGAGATCTATTCCAAATCCACTCTGGGCTTTATGAGATTTTGATTGGAACAATACCTCCAGTTTAATGACAAGTGCATCTTAAAAAATTCCTTTCCTTTTTAAAGATTTTTTAAGAATTCAATGTTTTGAATTAGAAAGATTGAATAAGGAACAATTATGAAACATTCACAAAGGACCATTTGAAAAGTTGTAAGGCAGAGTTCATGGGCACACAGTTTATGCACGGTGTGACCCCACAGTCTAAGATGTGAAAATGATTAGACAATCTGCTTTGCTGATTTTGGGCTTGGGCAGGAATCCAGGAAGAGTCACACTTCAAAACTACTTCAGTCATTTTGGGCATTGTGTGGTTGTGTGAGAAACTGCTTCCCGGGGAACTATTGATGTGTTGGTTTGGGAAATCCAAACCTGGGAGTATTGATAAAAAAGCTCAGTCACCACATTTGTAATAGTCCATAAAGACAACCAACTCAGTGCATCTGATATTTTATTGAGTGATAGATGCCAGTGTAGTCAGGAAGTTTAAAACAACCACCTGTTTCCTCAATCTGGTTACAGTGTATTAGTGCGTGTGAAATACAGACTCTCTACCTGAGGGTGTCCACAGTCGGAAGTCGACCGGCCCAGCTCAGGAACGTATTCCAGCTGCTGGACAAGACGGAAAGCATGATGATGTCTTTGGTTGAAGCTCCATCAAATCAACATGAAGAGCATCAGTCAATGGAAGCATTTGGTAAAGTGTTAATGAATCACAAATCCCACTGTCTGTACAAGTGACATGAGCCTGAACTCCTTCACCAGGCTCAGACAACCTCACTGGCTAGTGATCCCACTTGGCTCCACTGGGCTCTGTGACTGGATGGACAGGAATCTCACTCACTGTGTGTTTTCTTCTCCAGAAGGTATCAGTAACCCAAAACACTCGCAATAACAGCCACACGCACAAAATGCTGGAGGAACTCAGCAGGTCAGGCAGCATCTATGGAGAGGAATAAACAGCATTTAGGGCTGAGACACTTCATAAGGACTGGAAATGAAGGGGGCAGAAGCCAGAATAAGAAAGTGGGGGGAGGGGAAGGCAGATGATAGGTGAGACCAGGTGAGGAAGAAGATGGGTGACTGGGGTGGGGGATGAAGTGAGAAGCTGGGAGATAATTGCTGGAAGAGGTGAAGGTCTGAAGAAGAAAGAATCTGATAGAAGAGGATAGATGAAGGGAAGGAGGGGGAGAACCAGAGACAAAAGAAAGACAGGTGAGGAAAAGAGAAGAGTAAACAAACAGGGAGCCAGAATGTGAAATGGAAAAAGAAAGAAGGAAAAGGATGGAGAAATAACCAGAAGTTAGTGAAATTGATGTTTGTACCTTCAGGTTGGAGGCTACCCAGACAGAATATGAGGTGACTTCATCAACCTGAGAGTGGCTTCAGCATGACAGATAGTGGTATCTCCCATAAACTAGTGAGTCCAGTCTCCAACCACAGTCAAATTATATCTGTCTCTGTAAGATGGACAGAAGACTGAACAGAGATGTAAAGGGATGTCTTGTTTCACACTTCACACCAATTTGAAGTAAACACATTACTTTCAATATTCATGACCTGTATCAGTGATTGAGCAGAAGGGACCAACAGTAAGTCCCAAGCTGGCTGAAGGTGTGGAACTGAGTGAGGATATGAATGTGAAGGTGGATCTTCCTGTACCCTCTCTCTCCTAATCTCCAGTGAATACAAGGCTGGTGTGTCTGATCCTTCCTCAGAAATCAACCACCCCATCCAGCTACTGTATAATCAGTACATATACACTGACATTGTACTAATGCCCTTCCTCAAGGAAGGAGACCCTGTCAAGTTCAAGTTCAAGTTTAATTGTCATTCAATTACACACATGTATACAGCTAAACGAAACAGTGGTTTTAGGAGCGCAGATGCAAAGCACAGCACAGAGAGTCACATGTAGCACATATAATTACAATAGCACATAATACACAAAAATAATATTAGCACAGTTCCTGAATATTGATGGTGCAAGGGGTGTTATCCTGCAGCCATGTTTCTGCAAGTACAAACACATGGCAATTCCTCATCTCATGGTGGGTCGGCCACAGATGAAGGCAATCCTGCTTGTCTCCCACAGAGCAAACACTGGAGACCAACACCGATGGGAGAGCCAACCCGCAGGGGCCAGCCCCCAACTTGGCACAGATTCCAACTCATTTGCTGCTGTCTTCTCCCTCACCGTCTCTAGCGCCTCCTCCCCTGGGTAACTGTAACGGCATGAGGGACAACCTCAGGCCATGCAGCTCCCCCACCAATGAACCAGACTTGCAGTATTTTGTATTTCCAATATCCAACATGGTCTTGCAATCAGAAGAAGAATGTTTAAGACACACATTTGCACTGTTGACCCGACCAAGGCATAACCCCTCAGCTCGACGATCTGAGGGTTGGTCATCACCCAGAAACATCACTCTGTTCCTGTCACCTGATCTGGTGAAATCCCTGTTTTATCTCAGACTTGCAGCATTTACAGACTTTCTGTCCCATTTCCTTCTCTCCATTACTGTGAGCCGGGAAGTTGTGTCCCCGAGACTGTGTGACCCTCTGTGACTCTAGGCTCACAGGGACACACTCTGAGCTAAAACTGTTGGTGGTCACAGTGTGACATCTGATGCCGTGGCAGGAACTCTGATGTAAGTGGCAACTTGAAGAAAGAGAGAAGAACTTTATTAACTAAGCAGTTAATAAACGTTAACTTTATTATTCTGCAGTATTAACTGTACCAAATCTTCATTTTGTAGAAATTGGAATAAAGCGACAAGCAAATGCCTCTGACCCATTGATGATATCGGTACTGGGACACACCGTTGATATTGACCCAGCCATTCTGAAGGAAGTGACCCCTGGTAAAGTGTGACACTAACAGTTTCAGTGGGTGACTTGTAGATTATCAGGGGGCTCTTCTGGTAGTGAAGATAAACTCATTTAGATAGAAATTTATGCTGGACTCTGTGTAATTTATGAAGGGTTTTGTGGAAATACCCTGGCCCCAGACTAGTGGGCAGAAGGCTCTGGAATCTCTCAGCAAAAGGGTTCCTCCCCTGGTTCTGCCCTACAAGCTTTCCCATTACATGTAGGAGGCCAGGCAGCATACAGCCCCCCTAGTTCACCCAGTGTACAGATCTCTGATTGACCAGTGTACGGACCTCTGATTGACCAGTGTGGGGACCTCTGATTGACCAGTGTGGGGATCTCTGATTGACCAGTGTGGGGATCTCTGATTGACCAGTGTGGGGACTTCTGATTGACCAGTGTACGGACCTCTGATTGACCAGTGTGGGGACCTCTGATTGACCAGTGTACGGACCTCTGATTGACCAGTGTGGGGACTTCTGATTGACCAGTGTACGGACCTCTGATTGACCAGTGTACGGACCTCTGATTGACCAGTGTGGGGATCTCTGATTGACCAGTGTGGGGACTTCTGATTGACCAGTGTACGGACCTCTGATTGACCAGTGTGGGGACCTCTGATTGACCAGTGTACGGACCTCTGATTGACCAGTGTGGGGACTTCTGATTGACCAGTGTACGGACCTCTGATTGACCAGTGTACGGACCTCTGATTGACCAGTGTGGGGACCTCTGAATAAACAGTGTGGGGACCTCTGATTGACCAGTGTACGGACCTCTGATTGACCAGTGTGGGGAACTCTGATTAACCAGTGTACGGACCTCTGATTGACCAGTGTGGGGAACACTGATTCATCACTGCCGGCTGCTCAAGTAAATGGAGACAAAAGCTGGTGATATTCCCTGCCACTCCCCATCCCCAAATTCCAAACTAAATCTTGCTCCCTTTCATTTCCATTGACCATGATGAACCTCTCCCAGTTTCAGCCAGAAGCCAGCTGCACCCACTATGGTTGGCTGATGGACCCCCTTCAAAGGTCATGGGTGGTCAGAAGAGCCTGGGATCTCAGCCCAAAGCAGTTAAACTCCTGCACTAAAACCCAGAGACCTGGATGGGACCTGGAGACTGGGGTTCAAATCCCACCCTGGCACTTTGGGAATTAAACAGTTCAGGAATATAAAGGAGAAATACAAGGACAAGTAGCAAGTATGTGGTGGTCAGCATGAGCTCGATGGGCTGAAGAGACTGTCTGTGGTACGTGACTCTGTGAATGAAGATGACCACAAAACTACTAAATTGTGTCTCAGGGGGTGGGAAGGGATTGATATCTGCTCTATCCCATTCCATCCTTTCTGTGTGTGACTCCAGCCGCACAGGACTGGTGTTCAGGTGCATCTGGGGCAGTGCAGGAAGTGTGAGATCTGCTGTCCCACTTTGTGGGAGTGAAGGGACTAAACAGAACTTGGTGAGGTGAGGTCTGGGCTAACATCTCTCTCTCTGTCTCTCTCTGTCTCTCTCTCTCCCCCACTCTCTCCTCCTCCCTCTCTCCCCTCCTCTCTCCCCCCTCTCTCATTTCTCCCCACCCCCCTCTAGGAAGGGTGCCTACTGCTGGTCTGATTGTCCACAAGGACCTGAATGCATTTCTGGACAACAACAATGGGACTGGTCCTGGATCGAAGCTGAGCTCCATGGTGGTAACCATGGTGATTGGCAACAGGAAGAACAGTTCCCTCATCCAGCCCCTGATCTTCACCTTCCCCCACAATGAGGTGAGTGCATCTCACTCCAGTCCTTCTCCTGCTTCATCCCCTGCAGCAGGCAGCAGCAAGCAGGGACAGAAAGCTTACTCCAGCAGGGAGTAGTCTAGTGAGAGCTCGTCCAAATGACGTGGACTGGTTCAGGCAGCTCAGAGTGGCTTCTCCTCAAAGGATCCAGTGTGATGAGGCTGGGTTCCTGTCAGGGAGTGGGTGAGATCGGCATTCCCTGCACACACACTCTGGACACCCAATCCCACTGGCAACGCTACCTGCCAAAGAGAGCCACACTAAGGATGATAGGATGAACTCCTGACCTCCCAACACAAGCAAAATGCTGGAGGAACTCAGCAGGTGAGGCAGCATCTGTGGAGCAAAATGAACAATTAACTCAGTGCCCCAATGAACGGTCTCAGCCCAAAATATTGACTGCTCATTTCCCTCCACAGATGCTGCCTCTCAATCTGAGTACCAAATTGCAGGCTCCTTTCTCTGGACCACCTCCCTATCCGTTTGAGGAAGCTCCTAGGAATTCACCTGACAGAACCCTTGGAATCCAAGGGAAATGGGAAATGAGAGCGTGCTCACTTGGGACACAATATCAGCAGAACTTAGTGAGATTTTTTACTCAGGATAAAAACACCACCAAGTCCTCACGGGATACCAAATAATGGAAATCATTGTTAATGGGTTTTCTTCACTCCCTACAGGAAAACAAGGATGATTTTATAATAACCTGTGTCTACTGGGATCCCACTTCATCATCAGAAAACTTCTGGTCTCCTGAGGGCTGTGAGCTGGTGGAATACAACAGCACACATACCATCTGCAAAGCCCATCATCTATCTAGCTTTGCCGTGCTAATGGCTCTAAAGGTAGGAATGTGGGACCTCAGCCAGCAAAGCTGGTCAGTGGAGGCACAAGCAGGAAGCATTGGTGATGGTCAGGCAGGGAACGTCAGTGTCGGTCCGTGGAGGTACAGGTAGTGAGTGTCGGTGATGGTCACGGAGTTACAGGCAGCAACTTTGGTGATGGTCAGTGGAGGTACAAACAGCGAGCATTGATGGATGCTCAGCGACTGTGGAGTGAGAGCAGAGAGGGGAAAGAGTGTGAGTGAGAAAACAAAACAGAAATGGTCAAATAATGGTTCATTGTTTTCTTGACAATTGCAGGCATGTCTCCCATCCCAACCTTAGGTCAGTCAGGTCACTCAATAGTGTATCATCTGTAGGATTGGAATACAATCAGTTTATTATACAAAAATATCCCACGAAGACCAGTGTGAGGATGATCAAATCCCCGATAGCCAGTTGTCCTGTGCCTGAGGGAGAACTCACCTGGTCCAAATAGATAAAGATTCAGTCAGATATTCACGAGTTGTTGGGAAGTGAAGTTTAATGTCCATGAATTCCTTTTGGATGGGTTCATTCCATAGACAATTTGAACCAGATTCCGAAATCTGTTTCACCTGATACCATCAAAGGCTACAGCAATGTGGCTGTTAGGGGTTAGTCACCAGACTGAGAAGCAAGTTCTTCCTTCAAGGAGAATGAATCGGGGATTGTTTATATCAGATGTTCCAGTCCTGCTCCTTTGAGTGAATTCCAGGACTTTTGGACTTAGAACATAGAACATAGAACAGCATGTGGGCCCGTCGGCCCACAATATTGTACCTACCTTTTTTTTACCAAATCTAAGATCAATATAACTCCTCCCTCCCACATAGACTCCAATTTTCTTTCATCCATGTGCCTGTCTTAGAATTTTCTTTATATATTTTTAATGTATCTACCTCTACCACCATCCCTGAAGTGCGTTCCACACACCCACACCTCTCTGTGTAAAAAACCTACTCTGACGTTCATAGTCATAGTCATACTTTATTGATCCCGAGGGAAATTTGGTTTCGTTACAGTTGCACCAACCAAGAACAGAATATAAATATAGCAATATAAAACAATAAATAATTAAATAATAATATGTAAATTATGCCAGGAAATAAGTCCAGGACCAGCCTATTGGTTCAGGGTGTCTGACCCTCCAGGGGAGGAGTTGTAAAATTTGATGGCCACAGGCAGGAATGACTTCCTATGATGCTCTGTATTGCATCTCGGTGGCACGCAATTTGGACAGCATCCTCTTTTCAGACACCACCATCAGAGAGTCCCGCTGTACTTCCCTCCAGTCACCTTAAGCCCTCTCTTATTTGTCATTTCCACTCTAGGAATAAGCCTCTGGCTATCCAGTTGATCTATGCCACTTAGTATTTTGTACACCTCTATCACCGTCCTTAACCTCTGGCTCACTCATCCTATCCTCATAGGCCATGCTCTTTAATCCAGGCAGCATCCTGGAAAATTCTTCCTTACACCCTTTCTAAAGCTTCCACGTCCTTCTTATAATAAGGCAACCAGAACTGAACATAATATTCCATAATAACTGGGGTTTTATAAAGGTGCAACACTACCTCGTGGCTCTTGAAATCAATCTCCCAACTAATGAAGGCCAACACACCATATGCCTTCTTAAAGGCAACTTCAAGGTCGTAAAAAGATATGAAGAAGGTAGAAACAGCCAAGACCCTCTTAGTTGATATGCTTTAAGCATTTTCCTATCAGTACTTGTGTTGTCAGGCAAAACATCTGAATGTGATTGTTAAATGACCCAGTGTCACTGTTGGCCCTGTTTGTCCCTACAGGATCTTCCTGAGGTTTTCGAGGTGGAACTGATCACGTACATCGGGTTAAGCAGCTCACTACTGTGTCTGTTTCTGGCAATCATTACATTTTATACCTGCCAACCCCTGAAGGACACACGGTGCACCATCCACCGGCACCTCTGCCTCTCCTTGTTCATGGCTGACTTCATCTTCCTTGTGGGAATTTCACAAACAAGCAACAAGGTAAGGAGGTTTATCCAATACCTCAGCACCCTAAAGGCACCCAGTATAATGAGTGAAATTCCAGGAAATTATCCCCAGCTATAACACACAAAGTGTTATAGTGATGGCTTTGGGATCACCTCTACTTCTAAAGTATGTCCCATGATGACACTACTACCATACTCTCCAATGCCTCATTGTCACTCTGAGATCTCCAGAAGCAGCATGTGTGTCCATCGCTCAAAGGGCAAGTTTTCACACAGAGAGTGCTGGGTGCACACGTACATACACACAGCCACACACACACACACACACCCACACACACACACAGCCACACACAGCCACACACACACACACACACACACACAGCCACACACAGCCACACACAGCCACACACACACACACACACACACACACACAGCCACACACACACACACACACAGCCACACACACAGCCACACACAGCCACACACACACACACACACACACACACACAGCCACACACACACACACACACACACACACACACACACACACACACACACACACACACACACACACAGCCACACACACACACACACACACACACCCCCACACACACACACACACAGCCACACACACACACACACACACACAGCCACACACAGCCACACACACACACACACACACACACACACACAGACACACAGCCACACACACACACACACACACACACAGCCACACACACACACACACAGCCACACACAGCCACACACACACACACAGCCACACACACACACACACACACCCACACACACCCACACACACCCACACACACAGCCACACACACACACACACACACACACACACACACACAGCCACACACAGCCACCCACACACACACACACACAAACACACAGCCACACACAGCCACACACACACACACACACACAGCCACACACAGCCACACACACACACACACACACCCACACACACACACACACACACACACACACACACACACACACACACACACACACACACACACACAGACACACACAGCCACACTCATAAAAAGTGCTATTTTTTACCAAGCCACCCTTTTATTCTTAATATCCCTATGGATCAGATGGGCTGAAGGGTCTATTTTTGTGCTTTAGAAATCTATGACTCTACAACTCTGACTCGAACACATTGTCTGCATCTGGTCAGAGTATCCTGAGGCCTGGTCATTCTGTGTGGTCCCCAATCATCCTTGGAGTGACAAAAGCAGCTGCATCTCCACAACATCCAGAGCCATCAGCTGCCAGGTGTCAGGCTCAGCCACAATCATGGCCGGTTCCCAACTAAAGTCCAGTGCCAGACCAAGAGAGAGATGTTGTGTCATATTGACTGCTTTCCACTGGGAGAGTTCATGAAAGTTCCATCTATCCCCAGACAGAACAAGTTCAACACCAATGGAGTTGTCCCCATCCATGAGCACCAATACGTCAGACTTATGAAACTACAGTTTGTGGTCCCTCTTGTGTGTAGTTTGACTGATACGTTCTTACAGTAGGGTAATAACTATGTTTTGCTGGCTGTGTGGGGTTTTGGGACGCCCTGAATTGTGAAGGGCATGGTACTGGTATGAAGCTGCAGATCACTGGTGCACTGACGGTAACTCTTCTCCAGACCGTGTGTGGACTTGTTGCTGTAGTGCTCCACTACCTCTTCTTGGCCGTATTTGTCTGGATGCTCTTGGAAGGTGTTCAGCTCTACCTGCTGGTGGAAGTAGTCTTTCAGACCAAGATTCCCCTGGCGAGATACATCCACTGGGCCGGCTATGGACTTCCATTTATGATCGTGGCCATTTCTGCAGCGGTCAACCGCAGAGGATACGGCACCCCAACAGCGTGAGTTTGTTCTACTAACTCTTGCGAACAGCCTCTGGTTCTGTCATTACTGCTGTCGCTGCCTCGCCATCACATAACCTACCAGGAGGTTACGTGACTGTGGGCCTGTACCCAGTGGAGTTTAGAAAAATGTCGGGGGGGGGGGCGTGATCTCATTGAAATCTTGAAAGGCCGAGATAGAGTGAACGAGAAGTGTTTCGTATAGAGAGCACAGCTTCAGAACGGAAGGACATCCAGACAGTTGTGGAGGCCAAGTCATTGGGTATATTTAAGGCGGGTTCTTAATTAGTAAGGGTGTTAAAGATTATGGGGAAAATGGGTCGAGAGGGAAAAAAGTTCAGCCGTGATTGAACAGTGGAGCGGACTTGATGGACCGATTAGCCTAATTCTGCTCCTACGTCATGTGGTCTTATAGTTACATGGTTCATCACCTGCCTCATGGGAAGTTGGCTCCTCATTGCCTGGATGTTGTCCATGTGGAAGTCTGGACCTGTCCAGTGTCCCACTGACCAACCCAGTCTTAGCCAGGACACACTCAAGGAGGGGACGACAGAGGTTGTGATGGAAGTGGGGGACAAGGTGCCAGATGTAATAACCTTCTGAATCTTCAATTCCAGGTGCTGGCTCTCACCAAAGCATTACTTCACCTGTAGCTTCTTTGTGCCCGCCATCTTTATCTGCATCGTAAGTTTGATCAGAGCTTGCGACTCCTGGTCCCCTCAGCCGCAGGGTACCTGGTGATCCTTGACGAGGGTGGGAGTGGGTTAGCTGGATGGAGGTGGGGGGGCAAATGGGAGGAGGGAGTAAGAGGGACAGGAATTAGTGAAGATGAAATGTTCACTTAACAGGACGGGCGGGAGGGAAGATGTTGAGAGAGAGCAAGTGAAGGGGGGTGGAGGGTAGTGAGTGAGAGAGGGAGGGTGATGTGTGGAGGGAGATGGAGAGTGGGATGGGAGGGAGGGAGATCGGTGGGAGGTGAAGGAGATGGGGGGCTGGTAGGTGGGGAGGGAGTGTGGTTGGCAGACGGGTTTTGACTGGGGAGGGAGAGTGGTTGGTAGGAGGTGGGTGGTGGGTGGTGAGGGAGATGGAGGTTGGTGGGAGGCAGGGGTGGTGAGTGGGGAGGGAGGTGGGGCTGCATTGACCAGTAGCTGGAGTAGGACATGGGGGGGGGCAGGGTATTACACCCCCTCACTGACCACCCACACAGTACTGATAGGCCACACTGACACAGAAGGACAGGACAGGATGTGGAATGAACAGGATCTCAGCAACTGAAAAACCAACTCCACCACCATTCAGTGGCAGAGGAGGTGACAATACCAAGGCAGTGGGGTGGGTCACCCCTCCCAGTGAAGACCAGTAGTGGTCTGTGGTCTGGTGGGTGGGTCACCCCACAGAGTCAGATTGCAACCGAGGGTGATTTAAGCCACTGCTTTGGAGTATCTCAGATTATAATTTAGTTTTCACTTTAATTGCAGGTTAACTTTTACATCCTTTTCAAAACGTTGATGAAGTTATCACACGTGTTCGCTGACCAGAAGGATCTGAACAAGAACAGGTGAGTTATTTGGAATCTATCCAGCTGATTTCGCCCCCTTCCACTTGGTTTTCCACAGACTGAAACTTCCAGGGTCTTCCCAAGCCTACAGCCATACATCTACGCATCAATGGGAACAGAGAACAGGATGATTGGGATCTAGCTGTGAAGTGCTCCCAGTGACAATCCCCATTGTAACAGAGGCTTGGTCTGCAGGGTTGGCCGTTACCAATCCTTCAGGTCTATGCTGTATCCATCACTATCTGTGTGTGCAGTTCAGATTCATCTGTGCGAGGAACATCTGTACTGTCAGATAAGCCAGCCTGGTCCTCCTGACCTCTCAGCTGAAGATAATACTGAGCTGGAGAGGAGCAGGGACACTCTCCCTGGCCTTTATTTACCCCCTGCTCCTGTATCGCCACAGAAACAAGCATTATATCTGTTATCCATGCTCTGTATAAACACATCTCCTCACTGCGTGTGTGTGTGTGTGTGTGTGTGTGTGTGTGTGTGTGTGCGCGCGCGTGTGTGTGTCTGTGTGTGTGCACGCGCACACACGCTCACATGCAAGACTTAGTGTGGGGGAGTGATTGAGCGCGCGCGTGTGTGTGCACGCATGCATGAGTGTGAGGGTGTAACTATGAACATAAGTGTGAGTGAATGTAAGTGTGCAAGCATGGGTGAGTGTGCAAAAATGACTATGTGACTGTTTGTGTGTGTGACTGGGTGAGCATCCAGATGTGTCTACATATGTAAGGTGATCTGTTGCCAACATTGAGATGACCATCTTCTTTGATGCCTCTTAATCATGGCCTTCCCTTGTGTACCTCCAAGTGTGAGGGTTCAGAGGAGAGCACGCCACTCGCACTGAAGTCTCATGCGGGTCAGTGATGCGATGGTGGGCAGGTGTGAATCATGCCAGCTTACAAATAGCTGAAGTAAGCCCCACCCCACAGCTCCAGAGGTCAGCCAGAATCCTGGAACAACTGCCTGGTTGACAATCGCGGTGTAACTTGAGCATTCACCAGTCCATCAATGCTTCACTTTGGATTAACTTCATTACAGATGGGAAATAATTCGATAAATCCCTATTCATTCACAGAGTGTTTACGCTGACTGCAGTTGGTCAGCTGGTGATCCTGGGCTGTACCTGGATATCTGGAGGGTTTTTCATCCAGAATGCAACTGTTCCAATGATGTACATCTTCACCATCTTAAACAGTTTCCAGGGGATGTTCATCTACATCATGCACTGCCTGATGCGCAAGAAGGTTTGGTCTTAATTTCTTCATTTAACTCTCACATTGTTGTATTCAAACCGTGAGGAATCTTCAGTGACTGGCTCCTCTCCTGAGGTGCAGAATTGTCTCAAAAGGAGGTTGTCATTGGAAGATTGCTCCTGATTCTTCCACCAGGTCCCTCAGATCCACCTACTGAACTGATCTTTCTGGGCTAGGTCCACTCTTCCCCAACAACCCTGCATCCCCCAAGATTTCACATATCCCTCTTCTCTTGAGGCCATGGTAACCATGGAACTGTAGGCACATGGCTATCATCAGTAGATTTTCTGAGGAATCCAGGTCGAAGGGCTTGACCATAAGGCCATAAGACATAGGTGCAGAATTAGGTCAGTCGGCCTATCAAGTCTATTCTGCTACTCAATCATGGCTAATCATGGCAGCACTGGCTTGTCTCCCCTCAGTCTCTGACACTCCAGGGAGAACAACCCAACTTTGTATGAGCTTACCCTCCTCAAGCTCCTTTGTCACCTCCTCAGAAATCTTGATCAAGTCTGTGAGGCCTGTCAAATGATTGAAATATCCCTATAATTACCAAGCTGATAATTTACAAAATCTACTGCCTTTTTGACAGTTGGATTCAAAGTCTATGCCACTCAGACTATAGACTGTGTGTTTGCAGTACCCACACAGGGTTCTTCCCAGGGCTTGATAGGCCTGACGAAGGGTCTCGGCCTGAAACGTCGACTACATCTCTTCCTAGAGATGCTGCCTGGCCTGCTGCGTTCACCAGCAACTTTTATGTGTGTTGCTTGATAGCCAAATTTTGTTTAAACTGTAAACATTGTTTGTCTTTGACTTTCACAGGTGAGGGACTTCTATCAGAGTAAATTCAAAAAGTGCTTCAGTAGGCCGTTTGTATGGTCTCCAGTCTCCACCACCTCCTCCAGTTCAAATCAGGTAAAAAGTTCTAAACTCCTCGCAATATCCCTGCAATGCCAGTCCATGTACAACACCGGTATACGTTCCTTACAATCCAACGGATTTGTCCAACCCTTTCATGTAGGTCAGCCAGTAACAGGATGGAATTAAACACCTCGCTTGGCAGTGAGATAGCAGCCTCTCTGAAAATAAGTCTTTCATTACAATCACACACTGCCCACAAGGTTGCTTGTTGCCTTATTCCTCAGTCAGACTTCACGTGAAACCAGTCACCATGGCTCACGGGCTGTGTACAATATAAACTCAACAGTGAGGAACCAGTGCAGTGAAGAACTTAGAACATTATAGCTCAGTACAGACACTTCAGCCCATGACGTTGGACTAAGGGTGGTTGAACAAGTTATGTTCTTTGTAAGCTGAAGTGCCTACTTTTGGCTCAGGAAGAAAATCATGACCAAGGCCAACATCCATCCCACAGTAACCCTCCTACATTAAAGTTCAAAGTGAACTTATTGATAGTACGTACACCACCATATTCTAGATTGGGTGTTGACTTAAACAGACTTGATGAGGAGTTTAAGGTAAAGGAACACTTTAGGGGATCAGTGATCATAATATGATAGAATTCACCTTGCAGTGTGAGAGAGAGAAGATAACGTCAGATGTATCAGCAATAGAGTGGAGTAAAGGAAATTACACAGACATGAGAGCAGAGCTATTCTAAAGAGGTATTCTAAAGGGAGGATGATACAAATGTGGCTGACAAGGGAAGTAAAAAAAGCATAAAAGCAAAAGAGAGGGCATATAAATAGCAAATATTAATGGGAAGTTTGAGGATTGGGAAGCTTTTACAAACCAACAGAAAGCATCAAAAAAGCCATATAAGGAGAGAAAAGATAAAATATGAAGGTAGGATAGCCAATCATATAAAACAGGATACAAAAAGTTTTTTTCAGATATATAAAAAGTTTTGAAAAAGGAGATGGAAGTGTATATCAGACTGCTGGAAAATGACACTGGACAAGAGGTAATGAGAGACAAAAAACTGGTGGGTGAATTTAATAAGCATTTTTGTGTCACTCTTCACTGTGGAAGACATTAGCAGTAGGCCACAAATTCGAGAGTATCAGGGATGCAGAAATGAGTGAAGTTGTTATTACTAGGCAGAAGATACTTGGGAAGCATGAAGTTCAAATGGTAAATAAGTCACCTAGACTAGATGAATTACACTCTAGGTTTTTGAAAGTGCTAGCTATAGAGATTGTGAAGACATTAGTGAGGATCTTTCAAAAATCACTAGATTCTGAAATGGTTCCGGCCCAGGGACTGGAAAATGTCACTCCACTCTTTAAGAAGGGAGACAAGCAGAAAGGAAATTATAGGCCAGTTAGCCTAACTTCAGTGGATGGGAAAATGTTGTAGTCCATTATTCTGGATGAGGTGTCAGGGTACCTGGAAGCAGATGATATAAAGAAGGCCTAAGTCAGCATGGTTTCCTTAAAGAGAAATCGTG
This sequence comes from Mobula hypostoma, assembly GCF_963921235.1. Taxonomy (NCBI): domain Eukaryota; kingdom Metazoa; phylum Chordata; class Chondrichthyes; order Myliobatiformes; family Myliobatidae; genus Mobula; species Mobula hypostoma. The sequence continues at coordinate 30,508,928 of NC_086125.1, read as the reverse complement.
CCTGAGAAGTCTGTTGGAACTCTTTGAAGAAATAACAGACAGGATTGACAAAGGATAGTGGACGTTGTTTACTTGGATTATCAAGATAAGTGCCCCTGGTATTACAGAAAAGATACCAGCATGCGTAGAAGGTTGGCTGAGTGGCAGGAAGCAAAGAGGTGAATAAAGGAGGCCTTTTCTGGTTAGCTGCCAGGGACTAGTGGTGTTCTGCAGGGGTTGATATTGGGACCACATTTTTTCACATTATACATAATTTCAATGATTTGAATGACAACTACAGAGGCAGAGAATTGGGTATATTTAAACTGGAAGTGGTGATTGAAGTTATCTGCGCTGGTTCAGGAGCCTGATGGTTGTAGACTAATAACTATATCTGAAACTGGTGGTGGTACCTAAGCCTTCTGTACCCCTGCCCTATGCAAGTAGTGAGAGGAGGCCATCGCCTGGATTATGCTTTCATGTGGCGGTGCTCCATGTAAATGTGCTCTGTGGTGGGGAGGGCTTTGACTGTGATGGACTGGGCTGTGTCCACCACTATGTGTAGGATTTTCCATTGCTGGACATGGATGTTTCCATACCAGGCCATGATACAACCAGTTGGGATTCTCTCCACTGTGCATTGATAGAAGTTCCTCAGGAGCTAACAATTCTCTTTTAATCTGCACTGTCACAACTGTATGCTTAGTGACTGCGTCTACTCTGGGTGGGTTACACTAACACAGCAAATCCATGGGATATGTGACTTCCCCTGCCATCCAGCCATGCACTATCTTCTGAGTGAAGAAGCTCCCCCTCCAATTCCCTTAAATATTTCACTTCTCACCCTTAACCTATGACCTCTGGTTCTAGTCTCACCAAAACCTCAGTGGAAAAAGTCTGCTTGCATTAACCCTTTCTATACCCCTCATAATTTTCTATACCTCGATCTAATCTCCCGTCTTCCCCTGTGTTCTAGGTAATAAAGCCCTAATGCATTCAGCCTTGCCCTATGACTCAGGTCCTCAAGTCTCAGCAGTATCCTTGTAAATTTTCTCTTGCACTTTTTTCAATCTTATTCGTATCTTTCCTGTAGATAGAGGACCAGAGTTGCACATGGTGCTCCAAATTTGGTCTCACCAACATCTTATAAAACTTCAACATAACATCCCAACTATTGTACTCAATGCACTGATTTATGAAGACCAATGTGCCAAAAACTTTCTTTATGACCTTGTCGACATGTGAGGAAACTTCCGAAGAATTATGGATCTGTATTCCCAGATCCTTTAGTTCTATCACACACCTCAGTGCTCAACCGCTCACCGTGTAAGGGTTAATCTCCTGAGTATCACTTCAATAACTGTCTATCACTCCCCCTCCCACTTCTCTTTATTTCCATTCCCCAATCTGGCTCCCCTCTTACCTTTTTCATTTTCTTACCTGCCTATCACCTCCCTCTGGTCCACTCTCCTCTCCTATCTGATTCCTCCTTTTCCAGCCTTTTACCTTTTCCCCTATACCCACCCAGCTTCTCACTTCATCTCCTCTCCCTACCCATCCATCTACCCCCTTCACCTGGTCTCATCCATCACCTTCTAACTTACAATCCTTCCCTCCCCACCTCCTTCTTATTCTAGTTTCTTACCCCGTCATTTCCAGTTCTGATGAAGGGTCTCAGCCCGGAACATCAACCCTTTATTCATTTCCATGAATCCTTCCTGACCTGCTGAGTTCCTCCAGCATTTTGTGTGTTTTATCCCAACACCTTGGTAGGGTCAACAATAATAAACCAACAATTTGAAGTAGCTGCTGAAGACAGCTTTTACTGTATCAACAATTAGTGTAATCCAACTGTGACTATTAGTTTGGAAAAAGTTGAGTGACTCTCTGTCTCTAATGAAGTGCTTGTTTCCTTTTCCTCAGGTGCGAAGAAGTGTCCAGGAGACAGAATTAACTTCAGGAGCCATACAATGAGCAGTGAAGGATACCTCAGCAGGTGTGAGGAAAACCAGCCGCCAACTGCTCTCTCATCCTCACTGTGCTCTGATTTCCTGCTTCTGGGTTTCCTGACTCGTGACTGCTCAAGTCGAACAGGGTTGTTTCATGCTGTTGCTACATAGCACCTCTAAGTTTCAGACATGGGCAACTCCCAGGAAGAACTAAGATCTGTCCCCTCAAAGTGAATTCACCCCAAGTGACCCAGCTAGCAGTTATCGCTCACACCATGCCAAGTTATTCACCTGCTGTTTGTGAGAGTTTGCTGTGTATAGGTTCTTGCCACATATTCAGCACTGCAGTATTGACCAGACTTCAGACGTATGTCACCAGACACATTTCCCAATGCTCAGGCCCATGAAGGAAATTACAGTGTGCATCATTTTGCTCTGAACATGGTTGGGTAGAACTGGAGGTTCGTTCTGAGCTCAGAGAGGAAACACGATGCTCTCCAAGTGCAGGAGTTTGGTGTTGCTGCTGCCCTACAGTTTCACATCTGCTGCATCTGGGAGAAGTTCATATGTCTGGGATTGTGCAACTAACCAGGAGATCCAATTCCTCAAGATTCTACTAATATACTCCCTGCTTTAGAGGGTTTTGAAACGTTCCACTGAGTTCAGGAGTCTGGTTGGTGCTGTCACTTCTCATAAATACCCAGCTAGTTCAACAGCGTCCAGTGGAGAAGAAATCCTGACATCCATCACCCATCTGGTGGATATGTGGGCCATGGTATCTGGAGAAGGCAGCACACTACTGCTTCCTCAGGGTAACCACAGGCCAACTATAGTGTACACCCCCAGAATTAATAAACTCATTCATCACACTCATTGCTTAAGCTGTCGATTTGTGACCACGCAGCCTTGAATACAGGCCCTGGTCAAGAGGACATCAGAATAGGAATGGAAGAGGACCATTCAGCCCTTCCCTGCTATCCTTTGAGATCACTGCTGATCTGAGCACCATTTCCCTACCCTACTCCCTGTCCTTGATTCCAATAATATCCAGAAATCTATTGATCTGAACTTGCACTCCACAGCTCGTAGGGTAGAGTCCCAAAGGTCCACCACCATCTTCTCCATCTCTCAGTCTTTACTAGCCTACCTGCTCTCCCATGGAGGTACCCTCCCTGCCACCACCTTGTCCAACGCTTAATGGATTTGGTAAGTTTCAATGAGATCTCCCCCCGTTCTTCCAAACTAAGGAACAAAGTCCAGTCTTCTCGATCATACAGCAAGCCCAGCTTCCCTGGAACCATTCCGCCTTACATTCAATGTACTGCCTCTACTCCAGCTACATCCTTTACTAAGGCAGGGCATCAGGTCTGTAGCCAGTGGCCATGGTACAGTCTTCATCGAGCCCTGAAGCACAGGGAACCTTCAATCTCTGAAACCTCCTTGACCATGGATATCTTCATTTTGTAGCTTAATCTCTTCTATTCCACTCTAACAAAGATGCCTGTCCAGAGGCCATTTAACTGCAGAGGACACCAGAGATGGAGGCCAATCCTCCCTTCATCTGGTGCTGGTCCATAAATGACATAACAGGAGATCCAATCATATTTTCCAGTGGGTTGGCCTGAAATAACTCAGCACTGGTCAAACTTGTACGATTGAAATCCTTTCCTTCAGAGTAAATCCATATTTAATAACAAGTGCTCAGATGAGATGTAATTATGAATTCAATTCTAATTATTTGTAAGCAGATTAAAGATGTATACTTAATGAGTGATGCAAAGAGAACAGACACAATAAAAGAAGTAGGGTCTACCACTTAGCATGGAGAAACAGATATGAGTCAGACTTCAAAACAGAATAAGTCAGTAATACAGAGAAATAAAAATTATATTTTGTCAGTAAAGGATAATGGAACTAGGACTAAAAAAACTGAAATGATCTGGTACAAGTAGAATAAGAGTAAATGTTACTATTGAGGTATATTTATGTGGTTGAAGATTCTGTTATAATTTGAAATATTGATAATTTTAAAAATGCTTGCAGAGTTAAATAAATATTTCTATATAAATGTCTGTTAATTATTGCATTACACTGCAAGATGGGGTCAAAGGCAACCATACAACTATTATTGCTTTACTTCTTTATTATTTTCTGCACTGGGATATCACCGCTGTATAAAAAGTAACATCTACCTATTGGGGTTATCCTAGTTCATTCACATGGACTGGGCTGTTTCCTCTTGCATTGCTCCCCCTGTTTCTGAACAGAACTGCCACTCTGCTGATGTGTTTCAACTACCCAGAGCACAAGCATTTATAGAGTCATCGAGCACTACAGCACAGAAACAAGTCCTTCAGCCCATCTCATCCATGCCAAACTATTATTTTGCCTAGTCCCATTGTTCTGCACCCAGACCATGGCCATCCATACCCTACCCTCCATGCAAATTTCTTTTAAATGTTGAAATCGAACCAACATCCACCTCTTTTGCTGACAGATTGTTCCATACTCTAACACCCCACGGACTGAAGAGGTTCCCCCTCATGCACCCCTTAAACATTTCACCTTTACTCTTAACCCATGACCTCTCGTTCTAGTCTCACTTAACCTCTGTGGAAAAAGCTTGATTGCGTTTACCCTCTCTATACCCCTCATAATTTTGTACACCTCTATCAAATCTCCTTTCATTCTTGCATGCTCTGGGCAATAAAGTCCTAACATTCTCAACCTTTCCCTTTAACTCAGGCCCTCAAATCCTGGCAGCATCCTTGTAAATTTTTCTCTGAGCTCTTTCAAACTCTTTCCTGTAGATAGATGACCAGAACTGCACACAATAATCCAAATTTGGCCTCACCCAAATCTTATAGAACTTCAACATAGCATCCCAACTTCTGTACTCAATACTTTGACTTATGAGGGCCAAAGTGCCAAAAGCTTGCTTTACAACCCTATCTACCTGTGTCATCCCCTTCAAGGAACTATGGATCTGTATTACCACATCCCTCTGTTATACCGCACTCCACAATGCAAGCCCTACCTTAGATTGTCCTCGTAAGTTGACGCCCTTGTTTCCATCTCTCTTTCTTTAAAAGACCCTCTTTAACAAATCCTCACATCTCCTATGTGCCTCTGCTAGATTTTGTTCGCTGTGTTGTGACTGCAGGGAACTGAGGTTTCACTGGGTGCTACAGCAATACAAGCACTCCCTGTTTAGACAGTGGCTCTGAGCTGGAGAAAATGAACAGCGCCTCCTTCCCTGAAATATACAATCCCAGCTTCATGGACCAATGTCTGAGTGATCCGATCTACTGAGGGCACAGAAGATGAGGAACAGGAAGAGCGTGAATTGTCTTCTAGGCAAGGAATGTGAAGATTAGAACAGAAAGTGCTATGTCATTTCTGGTTGCCTCATTATTGGAAAGATGTAGAAGCTTTAGAGAGAGTGCAGAGGGGACTTACCAGAAGCTGCCTGGATTAGAGAACATGTACTACGAGGATAGGTTGAGCGAGCGAACTAAAGCTTTTCTTTTTGCAACAAAGGAGAATGATAGGAGATTTGATAGAGGTGTACAAGATAATAAGAGACATAGATAAAGAGGACAGCCAGACTGCTTTTCACAGGGCAGAAATGGATAATAAAAGTGGACATATTTTAAGGTGATTGGAGGAGTGGTGGTGGGAGGGAAGGGTTAGATCAATGTCAGAGTAGGGTAAAAGATCAGCACAACATCACGGGCCAAAGGGCCTGTACCGTGTAGCATTGTTCTATGTTCTGTGGTGTTCTATGAGAGTGAATGAGGATGGTGGCAAAGAGACAGAGGGCGGTGGAGGGTGTGACTAGGAGTGAGTCAGAGGAGTCTGTGGCAGAGAGTCCAACCATCAGTACAGGTCCTACCAGAGATGTCAGATCAGATCTGTCAATCACAGCTCAGTGGGGGGGGAAGAGGTGGTTTTCTGAAGATGGCTCATGGGAGAGGAGGGAGGATGGGAGGTGAGGTTGAGGGGAGAACAAGGCACAGCGAAGAGAAGGGAGTGGAGGGGACAGGATGATTTTGCATAAGATTCACAAGAAGATAAAAAAGGCCAATGTATCACATTGGGTCATAGACAACTTCTACCCCACTTCTGAATGGTTCCCTGGGACGGTAAGGTGGACTGGACCTCACAATTTACCTGGATATATTCTTGTACATCACTGTCTACCTGCATTTCCTTTGTAGCTGTTGCACGCTATTCTGCACACTGTTATTGTTTTACCTTGTACTACCTCAATACATTGATTTGAACTGTATGAACAGCATGTAGAACAATCTTTTCACTGTACCTCAGTCTTCTTAAGCATCCGTTAGTCTCATGAGACCATGGATTTGCGCCTTGGAAAGTTTCCAGGGCGTAGGCCTGGGCAAGGTTGTATGGAAGACCAGCAGTCGCCCATGCTGCAAGTCTCCCCTCTCCACACCACTGGTGTTGTCCAAGGGAAGGGCATTACGACCCATACAGCTTGGCACCGGTGTCATCGCAGAGCAATGTGTGGTTAAATGCCTTGCTCAAGGACACACACGCTGCCTCAGCCAAGGCTTGAACTAGCGACCTTCAAATCACTAGACGAACGCATTAATCACTTGGCCACACACCAATACCTCAGTACGTATCGCAATAATAAACCAATTCTCACTCCATTCTGACCCATTGAGCTTGCTCCAGTCTTCAATAAGACCATGGCTGATCTGGCTGTAGACTCAATTCCACCTACCTGCCTTTTCCCAATAACCCTTCATTCCTATTGTGAAAAAACCTATCCAACCATGTCTTAAACTGCTACTATACTGCCTCCTTGGGCAGAGAATTCCACACATTTATTTCTCTCTGGTGTTACGTACCCCGTAACTGGGTTGCCAAACCAGCAGAAATGGACCACTTAGTTGGAGTCTGGTTTAACGGAACTAATAAAGTTTTATTAAAGAAATAAGTAACACAGTACTCTAATCGTAAGGATATAAATGCAACAGGTTAGCAATGATAGAACACACATGTACACAGACTAGGGTAATAGGAATCAAACAAGCTCTATCGCAGTCTAGGGGTAAAATGATCAGTCTCAAGTGACGCAGAGTTCAGTTCAGCTTAGTACAGTTCGCAGTAGTCGCTGTTGTGCCGTTGGAGAGAGAGAGAGAGAGGGAATATGCAAATCTGATTCAGACAGACCTTTAATATTCTTCACAGTTAGCTTTCGGGCGGACCCTTTGTTATGTCTTCTGTGGTCACCGATTGTGACCCCTCCGCTCCGGATACAACCGTTCTTCCACGGTGAACCTGGCACCCAGGCAAGGGCGGACGCACACACCAGGTTCCGACCGATCGTACCCTTTTCACCCTGTGCGTCTATGGTCGGTTCCCGCGACCAGACCTCCAACTCACACCAACTTGTGGGGGCATACCGCTTTTCCAGGGTCTCGTTATCTCGTGATCTCGTGGTGTGTCGTGCCTTAGTGAACCTGTTCTTTTTATTCCCCTGCTGGGGTATCGCCTGTCCATCAAACTTCAAACAGTTCAGGTTCAAAGCAACCGATCTGTCAATATTCTGAAATGTGTTTCTTTCTCGTTAATCTCTCTCTTCTCTCTTATTAGCATTTTGAATGTTTCTCCATTGTCTGTCTTATCTCTCTCATCAGCATCAATCTTCTGATAACTTGGTTTGTCATCACACTGGGAAAAGCATTTTCTCCTCATCCCCATCCTATATCTACTCCTCCAAATTTTGAGGCTATGATCGCTAATCCTAGTCTCGGATTTTAACCATATAACCATATAAAAATTACAGCACGGAAACAGGCCATCTCGGCCCTTCTAGTCCGTGCTGAACTCTTACTCTCACCTAGTCCCACCGACCTGCACTCAGCCCATAACCCTCCATTCCTTTCCTGTCCATATAGCTATCCAATTTAACTTTAAATGACAACATTGAACCTGCCTCAACCACTTCTGCTGAAAGCTCGTTCCACACAGCTACCACTCTCTGAGTAAAGAAGTTCCCCCTCATCTCACCCCTAAACTTTTGCCCTTTAACTTTTAGAAGTTTACAAACAACTTTCCTGCCTCCGTCTTACTTATCCCTTTCAATTTCAAGAGGTTGTGAATACAAGAGCAGGGATGTGATGTTGAGGCTTTATAAGTCACTGGTGAGGCCTAACCTTGAGTATTGAGAACAGTTTTGAGCTCCTCATCTAAGAAAAGATGTGCTGGCATTGGAGAGGGTCCAGATAAGGTTAGAAACATAGAAAATCTACAGCACAATACAGGCCCTTCGGCCCACAAAGCTGTGCTGAACATGTCCTTACCTTAGAAATTACCAGGCTTACCTATAGCCCTCTATTTTTCTGAGCTCTATGTACCCAGGAGTCTCTTAAAAGACCCTATCTTATCTGCATGCACCACCATTGCCGGCAGCCCATTCCATGCACTCACCACTCTCTGCATAAAAAACTTAACCCTGACATCTCCTCTGTACCTATTTCCAAGCACCTTACAACTGTGCCCTCTCGTGTTAGCCATTTCAGCCCTAGGAAAAAGCCTCTGACTATCCACACAAACAATGCCTCTCATCATCTTACATACCTCTATCAGGTCACCTCTCATCCTCCGTCGCTCCAAGGAGAAAAGGGCGATTTCACTCAATCTATTCTCATAAGGCATGCTCCCCAATCCAGGCAACATCCTTGTAAATCTCCTCTGCACCCTTTCTATAGTTTCCACATAGTGGGGTGACCAGAACTGAGCATAGTACTCCAAGTGGGGTCTGACCAGGGTCCTATATAGCTGTAACATTACCTCTCAGCTCTTAAAATCAATCTCACGACTGATAAAGGCCAACGCACCGTATGCCTTCTCAACCACAGAGTCAACTTGCACAGCAGCTTTGAGTGTCCTACGGACTCGGACCACAAGATCCCTCTGATCCTCCACACTGCCAAGAGTCTTACCATTAATGCCATCATATTTGACCTACCAAAATGAACCATCTCACACTTATCTGGGTTGAACTCCATCTGCCACTTCTCAGCCCAGTTTTGCATCCTATCAATGTCCCACTGTAACCTCTGACAGCCCTCCACACTATCCACAACGTCCCCAACCTTTGTGTCATCAGCAAATTTACTAATCCATCCCTCCACTTCCTCATCCAGGTCATTTATAAAAAATCACAAAGAGTAGGGATCCCAGAACAGATCCCTGAGGCACACCACTGGTCACCGACCTCCATGTAGAATATGACACATCTACAAACACTGTGGGCAAGCCATTTCTGGATCCACAGAGCAATATCCACTTGGATCCCATGCCTCTTTACTTTCTCAATAAGCCTTGCATGGGGTATCTTATCAAATGCCTTGCTGAAATCTATATACACTCATCTATTGCTCTACCTCCATCAATGTGCTCAGTCACATCCTCAAAAAATTCATTCAGGCTCGTAAGGCACAACCTGCCTTTGACAAAACCATGCTGACTATCCCTAATCATATTATATGATTATGAAGACACGTAGTCCTCTTTTATTGTCATTTAGTAATGCATGCATTAAGAAATGATACATTATTTCCTCAGGTGTGATATCCCAAAACACAGGACAAACCAAGACTGAAAAAACTGACAAAACCACATAATTATAACATATAGTTACAACAGTGCACAATACCATAACTTGATGAAGAAGTCCGTGAGCACCGTAAAGTTCAAAGTTTCTCAAATGTCCCACATCTCACGCAGACGGGAGAAGGAAGAAAAACTCTCCCTGCCATGCCGACCACAATCCGACTCTGAGTCATCCGAAAACTTCAAGCTCCAATCAGCTCTCCGACACCGAGTACTGAGCGCCATCTCTGTCCGAGTGATTCAACCTCCTTCTCGGTCGCCAAAAGCAGGCAAGGCCGAGGATTTTGAGGACTACCTTCCAAAAGATTCACAACCACACAGTAACGACAGCAGCGAACGGGCGTTTCAGAAGTTTCTCCAGATGTTCCTCTGTGATTTCACGTCCATTCTCCATCAAATCAGAATTGTCCACAGCCCCTATTTAACGGATACGATATCATTTTCACCGGAGAGTTGCGCACTCGCGGCGCATCGCCATCTTCTCCTCCTGACATATCTCTCCAAATGTTCATCAATTCTGCCTCTCAGGATATTTTCCACCAACTTACCAACCACTGAAGTAAGAAGTAAGATTCACAAAGATGAAGTAAGTTCATAGTATGTTTCCAGGAATAAAAGGGTTATCATACGATGAACGGTTGATGGCTCTGGGTCTATACTCGCTGGAATTTAGAAGGATGAGGGGTGATCTCATTGAAACCTTTCGAATGTTGAAAGGCCTAGACAGAGTAGATGTGAAAAGGATGTTTCCCATGGTGAGGGAGTCTAGGACAAGAGGGCACAGTCTCAGGATAGAGGGGCGCTCATTTAAAACAGAGATGCGGAGAAGTTTCTTAGCCAGAAGGTGGTGAATTTGTGGAATTTACAACTACAGGCAGCAGTGGAGGCCATGACATTGGGTGTATTTAAGACAGAGCTTGATAGGCTCCTGATTGGTCAGAGCTTCAAAGGTTACAGGGAAGAGGCTGGGAGTGGGACTGAGGAGGGGAGAAAGGTATCAGCCATGATTGAATGGTGGAGCAGACTTGATGGGCCAAATGGCCTAATTCTGCTCCTATGTCTTATAGTGTTATTATGGTATTTCATCATTTTATATGTTCCTATAAGAGCTCCTCTCATTTTTCTGAATTCCAATGAGTATATTCCCAAGTGACTCAATCTCTCTTTACAGGCCAACACACTCGTCTCCAGAATCAACCTGGTGAATCTCCTCTGCTCTGCCTCCAAAGCCAGTATATCTTTCCTTAAGCAACGAGACCAGAACTGCAAACAATACTCCGGGTGCAGCCTCATCAGTACCCTATACTGTTGCAGTATGCAAACCAACCTTTTGGGATTCATGAAGGGAACAGGAAGGATGATAAGAAAATGGCAAATTCAAAAGTAAAATAAGACAGTGAGGAAAAGAACTACATCCAATGGGGGATCAAGTTAGTCAGCCAATTGAATAGAATATTGAGAATGGTGGAGAAATATGTTAATCAGATAGAAGTGTGGTTGATGATAAAGCACCTCTTTATCTCTGAAGCTCACTCCCTCAGGGGCTGACGTTGGGGGAAGGGCAGAGACAAAATGCAGAGTGGCTACATGGATGTCACCTTTAACAATCAGACCAACACTCAGCAGGTCAGGCAGTGTCTCTGGAGAGAAAAATGGTTAAAATTTCAGATGCAAGACCTGTGCTCAGAGCTAAACCATAAAAAATAGAAGCAGAATTAGGCCATTCACCCATCAAGTCTGCTCTGCCATTCAATCATGGCTGATTTAATATTCCTCTCAACCTCGTTCTCCTGGCTCTCTCTATAACCTAATTAAGAACCGATCAATCTCTGCTTTAAATATGCCCAATGACTTGGCCTCCACACCTGTCTGTGGCAATGAATTTCAAAGATTCACCACACTGTTGCTAAAGAAATTCCTCCTCATCTGATTAACAGTCTTCAACCTGAAGCATTAACTGTTTCTGTTTCCACAGATGCTGCCTCACCTGTTGAGTGTTTCCGGCATTTTTTTGGTTTTAATTCAGGTCTCCAACGTCTGCTTTCTTTTCAATTTTCTTTGAAGTCCACCAATCAGTTTGCATAAAAGACAAAAGGTCCGTTCATCTGATGCTAAAGACATGGATTTGCTCAATTCTCAAGGTATTCATTCATCCACTGAGCATCTGGCTGGTTTGTGCGACTATTCACAGTCCTCAGAACCTGAGAAGAGATAAAAGTATAGAATTATTTCTGCAATGTCACAAATACATGTGCAAGCATCAGGATAACCGGAGTCAGGCTATGAGAAAAGGACTTTGTAACTGCCTCAGATACAAAAAGGAAGAGACCCTTCAGCCCACTGAATCCATGCTAACCCATTTAACTAATCCTATGTTATTCCTCCTACATTCCTATTGACTGTCCAAGGTTCTCACCTTCATCTACACACCAAGGATAATTTATAGTGGCCAATTAACCTACCAACTTGCACATCTTATGGATGTGACAGGAAACTGGAGCACTGAGAGGAAATGCATGTGGTTACAGGGAAAACTCCACACAGACAGCACTGAGTGGTGAGGCAGCAGCACGGCCCATTGTACCTTTAGACCCGACATCAAAACAAGTTTCAGTTTGACCTTGTGACAGATCCAACAAATCAAACAGAATGGGAGAGGTGAGAAACAGAGGCTGACAGGATGAAGAGTAGGCACTGAACGGGGAGACAGCAAAACACTGATTGATCTGTCAGCTGAGGACAGCACCTCCACAAGCAACAAAAACTTTAACTTCAACTCATTACCAGAGACAGTGACACAGACTGATGAGCAACTGGGAAAGTGTAACTGTAACAGTTGGTGGTGAGCCCAAGTGGAGAGTAAGGCCTTGAATAGACTCAGACTCAGACTCCAAATAAACAAGACAAAACAAGCAAAGTCCAAAGGCGAAATCACAAACAATAGGACTAGATTCTGTGGATGAGAATGAGATTCCCAGAAGGTATATTGTCTCCTGGGTGCCAGGGTTCAGGATATCTCGGACCAAGCCCTTAGTATTCTTAAGTAGGAAGGTGGATAGGGTAGTTAAGAAAGCTTATGGGGTGTTAGCTTTCATAAGTCTAGGGATAGAGTTTAAGAGTCGTGATGTAATGATGCAGCTCTATAAAACTCTGGTTAGGCCACACTTGGAGTATTGTGTCCAGTTCTGGTCGCCTCACTATAGGGAGGATGTGGAGGCATTGGAAAGGGTACAGAGGAGATTTACCAGGAGGCTGCCTGGTTTAGAGAGTATGCATTATGATCAGAGATTAAGGGAGCTAGGGCTTTACTCTTTGGAGAGAAGGAGGATGAGAGGAGACATGATAGAGGTGTACAAGATAATAAGAGGAATAGATAGAGTGGATAGCCAGCACCTCTTCCCCAGGGCACCACTGTTCAATACAAGAGGACATGGCTTTAAGGTAAGGGGTGGGAAGTTCAAGGGGGATATTAGAGGAAGGTTTTTTTTCACTCAGTGAGTGGTTGGTGCGTGGAATGCACTGCCTGAGTCAGTGGTGGAGGCAGATACACCGGTGAAGTTTAAGAGACTACTAGACAGGTATATGGAGGGATCTAAGGTGGGCGTTATATGGGAGGCAGGGTTTGAGGTTCGGCACAACATTGTGGGCCGAAGGGCCTGCACTGTGCTGTACTATTCTATGTTCTATGTTCTATGAACAGCCAGAGGTCGTGGTCCATGCAGGTCCCAATGACATAGGTAGGAAGAGTGACAAGGTTCTGCAAAGTGAGTTCAGGGCTTTAGGTGTTAAATTAAAGGGCAGAACCTCCAGGGTTGTGATCTCAGGATTGCTACCTGTGCCGCATGCTAGTGAAGCCAGAAATAGGAAGATTATACAGTTTAGCATGTGGCTAAGGAGTTTGTGTAGAAGGGAAGGCATAAGATTTTTAGATCAATGGACTCTCTTCAACAGAAGGTGGGACCTGTACAGAAGAAACGGTTGCACCTGAAATGGAAGGGAACTAATATTCCAATGGGAAGGTTTGCTGGTACTGCTTGCGGGGGGGAGGGTGTGAGGGAATGGGAGTTTAACTGGAGTTGCAGAGGGAAGGGAACCAGAATGCCAGAACAGACAGTGGAAAGGTTGTGGAGACAGATGTTGTTTAGAACTCAGACAAAGTCAGGAATCAGAAGATTGAGCATAATGCGTCTAATGTACTGAACTACATTTCAATGCAAGAAGTGTCATCGAAAAGGCAGATAAGCTCAGGGCATAGATCAACATCTGGAGTCATGATATTGTAGTCATTAGTGAGACTTGATTGCAGGAGGGGCAGGAGGGGCAGCTCAATATTCCAGGGTTCCATTGTTTTAGATGTGACAGTGGGGAGGGTTAAAGGAGAAGGGGTGGCGTTAATAGTCAAGGAAAATGTCACAGCAGTGTTCAGTCAGTACAGACTGGAGAACTCTTCTAGTGAGACGTTATGGATGGAACTGAATAATAAGAAAGGTATGACTACATTAATGGGGCTATATTACAGACCACCCAACTGACCAAGGGATTTAGAGGAGCAAATTTGTAGAGAAATCTCAGACTGTTGCAAGACACGTAAATTTATTATAGTAGGAGATCTTAATATTCCTCATATTCACTGGAACTTCCATACTGTAAAAGTGCTAGATGGGATAGTGTTTGTCAAATGTGTTCAGGAAAGTTTCCTTAATCAGTACATAGAAGTCTCAATGACAGAGTGTGTGATACTTGACCTGCTATTAAGGAATGATACAGTGCAGGTGACAGAAGTTTGTGCAGGTTTATACTTAGCGTCCGGTAATCACAATGCCATTAGTTTCAAAGTAAATATGCAAAAAGATAGGCCTGGTCCACCGGTTGAGATTCTAACCAGGAGAAAGGCCAAATTTGGATGGTATCAGAAATGATCTGGCAAGTGTGTATTGATTCAGGCTGTTTTCTGGGAAGGCTTATTGAGAAAGTAAGGAAGCATGGGATCCAAGGGGGCATTGCTTTGTGGATCCAGAAATGGCTTGCCCACAGAAAGCAAAGAGTGGTTGTAGACGGGTCATATTCTGCATGGAGGTTGGTCACCAATGGTGTGCCTCAGGGATCTGTTCTGGGACCCCCTACTCTTCATGATTTTTATAAATAACCTGGATAAGGAAGTGAAGGGATGGGTTAGTAAATTTGCTGATGACACAAAGGTTGGGGGTGTTGTGGATAGTGTGGAGGGCTGTCAGAGGTTACAGCGGGACATTGATAGGATGCAAAACTGGGCTGAGAAGTGGCAGATGGAGTTCAACCCAGATAAGTGTGAGGTGGTTCATTTAGGTAGGTCAAATACGATGGCAGAATATAGTATTAATGGTAAGGCACTTGACAGTGTGGAGGATCAGAGAGATCTCATGGTCCAAGTCCATAGGACACTCGAAGTTGCTGCGCAGGTTGACTCTGTGGTTAAGAAGGCATACGGTGTATTGGACTTCATCAATCATGGGATTGAGTTTAGGAGCCTAGAGGTAATGTTGCAGCTATATAGCACCCTGGTCAGTTCCCACTTGGAGTACTGTGCTCAGTTCCAGTTGCTTCACTACAGGAAGGATGTGCATAGAGGTGCAGAGGAGATTTATAAGGATGTTGCCTAGATTGAGGTGATAAGATAATGAAAGGCATTGGTCGCGTGGATAGTCAGAGGCTTTTTCCTAGGGCCGAAATCGCTAGCATGAGAGGGCACAGTTTTAAGTTGCTTGGATGTAGGTACAGAGGAGATGTCAGGGGTAAGTTTTTTATGCAGAGAGTGGTGAGTGCGTGGAATGGGCTGCTGGCAACAGTGGTGGAGGCAGATACGATAAGATCTTTAAGATATAGATCTTTTAAGAGACTCCTGGACAGGTGCATGGAGCTCAGAGAAATAGAGGGTTATGGGTAACCCTAGGTAATTTCTAAGGTTTGGCACAGCTTTGTGGGCTGAAGGGCCTGTACTGTGCTGTAGGTTTTCTATGTTTCTATGTAAGTGGGAGGTCTTCAAAATTAAAATTTTGAGAGTACAAAACCTGTATGTGCCTGTCAGAATAAAAGTTAAAGACAAAAAATTTAGGGAGTCTTAGTTTTCCAGAGATATTGAGGCCCTGGTTAAGAAAAAAAAGGGAAGTGCACGTAGGAACAAATGAGGTGCTGGTGGAGTATAAGAAATGCAAGAGGAAAACTTAAGAAAGAAATCAGGAGGCTAAAAGAAGCCATGAGGTTGCCTTAGCAGACAAAGGAGAATCCTAAGGGATTCTCCCAATATGTTAGGAGCAAAAGGATTGCATGGGACAAAATTGGAACTCTGTGAGATCAGAATGGCAATCCATGCATAGAGCCAATAGAGATGAGAGAGATCTTAAAAGCATTTTTTTGCATCTGTCCTCACTCAGGAGATGGACACTGAATATATAGAAATAAGGTAAAACAGCATCAACTTCATGTACTGTATACAGATTACAGAGGAGGAAGTAATTTCCGTCTTGAGGCAAAGTAAGGTGCATAAGTCCCTGAGGTCTTACAAGGTGTTCCCTCAGACATTGCAGGAGACAAGTGCAGAAATTGTCAGGGCTTTAGCAGAGATATTTAAATCATCATTAGTGACAGGTGAGGTACCGGAGGATTGGAGGATAGCCAATGGTGTTCTGATGTTTAAGAAAGGTTCTAAAAGTAAACCAGGAAATTATAAGCCAGTGAGTCTGATATCAGGCATGGAAAAGGTATTGGAAGGTATTCTAAGGACAGTCAGCATGGCTTTGTGCATAGTTGGTCATGTCTAACCAATCTTAGAGAGTTTGTCGAGGAAGCAACCGGGAAAGTGAATGAAGGCAAGGCGATAGATGTTGTCTACATGGACTTTAGCAAAGCACTTGACAAGTTCCCACATGGGGGGGCGGGGGGCGCGGTGTCAAGAAGGTTCAATCGATCGGCATTCAGGATGAGGTAGTAAATTGGATTAGACATTGACATTGTGGGAGAAGCCAGAGATGGCTGCCTCTCTGACTGGAAGCCTGTGACTAATGTGTCCATTGTTGTTTGTCATCTATATCAATGATCTGGATGATAATATGGTTAACTGGGTCGGCAAATTTCCAGATGACAGAAGTTTGAGGGTGTAGCGGACAGCAAAGAAGACTATCATGGCTTGCAGTGGGATCTGGACTGGATACAAAAGGGGGCAGATGGAATTTAATGTAGACAAGTGTGAGGTGTTGCTCTTCAGTAGGACCAGCTGGGGTAGGTCTTACATGGTGAATGGCAGGGCACTGAGGAGAGTGGTAGAGAAAAGGGATCTAGGAATATAGATCCATAATTCATTGAAAATAACATCACAGATCGAATCGTGAAGAAAACCTTTGGCACATTGGCCTTCATAAATCAATGTATTGAGTACAGAGGATGGGATGTTAGGTGAACTTGCATAAAGAGATTAATGAGCCCTAATTTGGAGTATTGAAAGTATTAATAGGATTGAAAGAGTACAGAGAAAATTTACAAGGATGTCGCTGGGTCTGAAGGACCTCAGTTATAAGAAAAGATTTAATTGGATAGGACTTTATTCCGAGGAACGTAAAAGATTTGATAGACAAAATTATGAGGGGTATAGATAGGGTAATTACAATAGGCTGTTTCCACTGAGGTTGGACTGTCGATCTGCCTTTCTACCAGAGGACTTCTGGTTTAGACCAAGGGAATAATTGTCAAACATAGTTTACTTAAGATTACATACTGCTTATTAGCAAACTTGCGTCTCAGTTGATACTACAGAGGGGAGGGAACGTTGACTCAGACCATGAGAGGTCTGCATTGGGCATTTTCATGCCTTACAAGGCACAGATTGGAAGTCTGTGTGGGGCACTCCTCGCAGAGACACTAGAGCAATGTGTGGTTAAGTGCCTTGCTCAAGGACAGACACGCTGCCACAGCTGAGGTTCGAACTAGCGACCTTCAGATCACTAGACGAACACCTTAACCACTTTGCCACGTGCCCAACACAGTACTACAGAGCCCCCGCTCATAGAACCTGGAAAATCTGTAATCAGGTGAGCCCTGAGCACTGCCTGGAGCTGTTTGTTAAACACTCGTTATCACATAATACTCTGTTCATTGCCAGGCATCCTTGATTAGTGGTGACACAAAGCAGCTTTCTCATGCAACAAGCACTCCTTTTTTCCTTGCATCTAGTAATGGTTAGCAGATTAGTTATCTTGCAAAATTATTCACATAGCGTGACTAGTGAAGCTCCAAATGTCAGTCAAGTTGCAGCCCTTTTAATTCTGTATATAATTCCTTATTCCCTCCTTTTGTCATTCCATGTCAACTAGGATTATCAATGTTGGGGCTGTTGTACATTTTAATTTTCACATTCATGTAAGAAGGGTGGTTAGTATCCCTTGGGATAAGCTGATGGGCTTTCCATGTTATTCTAATCTCCATCCTCATCATTTGCACCTCAGTCTCTCTGAGGTCCCTTCCTTCTAAGGAACTCTTTGTATAAGTACCCCTGCCGGTGTAGGGCAAAAGCACCGGCTGACAAGGGGCCAGAAACATCGCAGAAGTGCAATAAGTATGAGTACTCCTGTAATGTTGATAGCGTAATGTAGCATTATACCGCTCCATTCTGTAATGATGATAGCGTAATGTAGCATTATACCGCTCCATCCTGCAATGATGATAGCGTAATGTAGCAGTATACCACTCCATCCTGTAATGATGATAGCGTAATGTAGCATTATACCGCTCCATCCTGCAATGATGATAGCGTAATGTAGCAGTATACCACTCCATCCTGTAATGATGATGGTGTAATGTTGCAGTATACCGCTCCATCCTGTAATGATGATAGCGTAATGTAGCAGTATACCGCTCCATCCTGCAATGATGATGGTGTAATGTAGCAGTATACCGCTCCATCCTGCAATGATGATAGCGTAATGTAGCAGTATACCGCTCCATCCTGCGATGATGATAGCGTAATGTAGCAGTATACCACTCCATCCTGCAATGATCATAGCGTAATGTAGCAGTATACCGCTCCATCGTGCGATGATGATAGCGTAATGTAGCAGTATACCGCTCCATCCTGCGAAGATCATCGCGTAATGTAGCAGTATACCGCTCCATCCTGCGATGATGATAGCGTAATGTAGCAGTATACCGCTCCATCCTGCGATGATGATAGTGTAATGTAGCAGTATACCGCTCCATCCTGCAATGATGGTAGTGTAATGTAGCAGTATACCGCACCATCCTGCGATGATCATAGCGTAATGTAGCATTATACCGCTCCATCCTGCGATGATCATAGCGTAATGTAGCAGTATACCGCTCCATCCTGCAATGATGATAGTGTAATGTAGCAGTATACCGCTCCATCCTGCGATGATGATAGTGTAATGTAGCAGTATACCGCTCCATCCTGCAATGATCATCACGTAATGTAGCAGTATACCGCTCCATCCTGCAATGATGATAGCGTAATGTAGCAGTATACCGCTCCATCCTGCGATGATGATAGCGTAATGTAGCAGTATACCGCTCCATCCTGCAATGATGATAGCGTAATGTAGCAGTATACCGCTCCATCCTGCGATGATCATAGCGTAATGTAGCAGTATACCGCTCCATCCTGCGATGATCATCGCGTAATGTAGCAGTATACCGCTCCATCCTGCAATGATCATCGCGTAATGTAGCAGTATACTGCTCCATCCTGCAATGATCATCGTGTAATAGAAACATAGAAACATAGAAAATAGGTGCAGGAGTAGGCCATTCGGCCCTTCGAGCCTGCACCGCCATTTATTATGATCATGGCTGATCATCCAACTCAGAACCCAGCCTTCCCTCCATACCCCCTGACCCCTGTAGCCACAAGGGCCATATCTAACTTCCTTTTAAACATAGCTAATGAACTGGCCTCAACAGTTTGCTGTGGCAGAGAATTCCACAGATTCACCACTCTCTGTGTGAAGAAGTTTTTCCTAATCTCGGTCCTAAAAGGCTTCCCCTCTATCCTCAAACTGTGACCCCTCGTTCTGGACCTCCCCAACATCGGGAACAATCTTCCCGCATCTAGCCTGTCCAATCCCTTTAGGATCTTATACGTTTCAATCAGATCCCCCCTCAATCTTCTAAATTCCAACGAGTACAAGTCCAGTTCATCCAGTCTTTCTTCATATGAAAGACCTGCCATCCCAGGAATCAATCTGGTGAACCTTCTTTGTACTCCCTCTATGGCAAAGATGTCTTTCCTCAGATTAGGGGACCAAAACTGCACACAATACTCCAGGTGTGGTCTCACCAAGGCCTTGTACAACTGCAGTAGTACCTCCCTGCTCCTGTACTCGAATCCTCTCGCTATAAATGCCAGCATACCGTTCGCCTTTTTCACCGCCTGCTGTACCTGCATGCCCACTTTCAATGACTGGTGTATAATGACACCCAGGTCTCGTTGCACCTCCCCTTTTCCTAATCGGCCACCATTCAGATAATAATCTGTTTTCCTATTTTTGCCACCAAAGTGGATAACTTCACATTTATCCACATTAAATTGCATCTGCCATGAGTTTGCCCACTCACCCAACCTATCCAAGTCACCCTGCATCCTCTTAGCATCCTCCTCACTGCTAACACTGCCACCCAGCTTCGTGTCATCCGCAAACTTGGAGATGCTGCATTTAATTCCCTCATCCAAGTCATTAATATATATTGTAAACAACTGGGGTCCCAGCACTGAGCCTTGCGGTACCCCACTAGTCACCACCTGCCATTCTGAAAAGGTCCCGTTTATTCCCACTCTTTGCTTCCTGTCTGTTAACCAATTCTCCACCCACACCAATACCTTACCCCCAATACCGTGTGCTTTAAGTTTGCACACTAATCTCCTGTGTGGGACCTTGTCAAAAGCCTTTTGAAAATCCAAATATACCACATCCACTGGTTCTCCCCTATCCACTCTACTAGTTACATCCTCAAAAAATTCTATGAGATTCGTCAGACATGATTTTCCTTTCACAAATCCATGCTGACTTTGTCCGATCATTTCACCGCTTTCCAAATGTGCTGTTATCACATCCTTGATAACTGACTCCAGCAGTTTCCCCACCACCGACGTTAGGCTAACCGGCCTATAATTCCCCGGTTTCTCTCTCCCTCCTTTTTTAAAAAGTGGGGTTACATTAGCCACCCTCCAATCCTCAGGAACTAGTCCAGAATCTAACGAGTTTTGAAAAATTATCACTAATGCATCCACTATTTCTTGGGCTACTTCCTTAAGCACTCTGGGATGCAGACCATCTGGCCCTGGGGATTTATCTGCCTTCAATCCCTTCAATTTACCTAACACCATTTCCCTACTAACATGTATTTCGCTCAGTTCCTCCATCTCACTGGACCCTCTGTCCCTTACTATTTCTGGAAGATTATTTATGTCCTCCTTAGTGAAGACAGAACCAAAGTAATTATTCAATTGGTCTGCCATGTCCTTGCTCCCCATAATCAATTCAACTGTTTCTGTTTGCAGGGGACCTACATTTGTCTTTATCAGTCTTTTCCTTTTTACATATCTATAAAAGCTTTTACAGTCCGTTTTTATGTTCTCTGCCAGTTTTCTCTCATAATCTTTTTTCCCCTTCCTAATTAAGCCCTTTGTCCTCCTCTGCTGAACTCTGAATTTCTCCCAGTCCTCAGGTGAGCCACTTTCTCTGGCTAATTTGTATGCTACTTCTTTGGAATTGATACTATCCCTAATTTCTCTTGTCAGCCACGGGTGCACTACCTTCCCCCTCCATCCTGCAATGATCATAGCGTAATGTAGCAGTATACCGCTCCATCCTGCAATGATGATAGCGTAATGTAGCAGTATACCGCTCCATCCTGCAATGATGATAGTGTAATGTAGCAGTATACCGCTCCATCCTGCAATGATGAAAGCGTAATGTAGCAGTATACCGCTCCATCCTGCAATGATCATCGCGTAATGTAGCAGAATACCGCTCCATCCTGCGATGCTGATAGTGTAATGTAGCAGTATACCGCTCCATCCTGCAATGATGATAGCGTAATGTAGCAGTATACCGCTCCATCCTGCAATGATGATAGTGTAATGTAGCAGTATACCGCTCCATCCTGCAATGATGATAGTGTAATGTAGCAGTATACCACTCCATCCTGCAATGATGATAGTGTAATGTAGCAGTATACCACACCATCCTGCGATGATCATCGCGTAATGTAGCAGTATACCGCTCCATCCTGCAATGATGATAGTGTAATGTAGCAGTATATTGCTCCATCCTGCAATGATGATAGCGTAATGTAGCATTATACCGTTCCATCCTGCGATGATGATAGCGTAATGTAGCAGTATACCGCTCCATCCTGCAATGATCATAGCGTAATGTAGCAGTATACCGCTCCATCCTGCAATGATCATCGCGTAATGTAGCAGTATACCGCTCCATCCTGCAATGATCATAGCGTAATGTAGCAGTATACCGCTCCATCCTGCAATGATCATAGCGTAATGTAGCAGTATACCGCTCCATCCTGCGAAGATGATAGCGTAATGTAGCAGTATACCGCTCCATCCTGCGATGATGATGGTGTAATGTAGCAGTATACCGCTCCATCCTGCGATGATGATAGCGTAATGTAGCAGTATACCGCTCCATCCTGCGAAGATGATAGCGTAATGTAGCAGTATACCGCTCCATCCTGCGAAGATGATGGTGTAATGTAGCAGTATACCGCTCCATCCTGCGATGATGATGGTGTAATGTAGCAGTATACCGCTCCATCCTGCAATGATCATCGCGTAATGTAGCAGTATACCGCTCCATCCTGCAATGGTGATGGTGTAATGTAGCAGTATACCGCTCCATCCTGCGATGATGATAGTGTAATGTAGCAGTGTACCACTCCATCCTGCAATGATGATAGCGTAATGTAGCAGTATACCGCTCCATCTTGCGAAGATCATAGCGTAATGTAGCAGTATACCGCTCCATCTTGCGAAGATCATAGCGTAATGTAGCAGTATACCGCTCCATCCTGTGATGATGATGGTGTAATGTAGCAGTATACCGCTCCATCCTGCGATGATGATAGCGTAATGTAGCAGTATACCGCTCCATCCTGCGATGATGATGGTGTAATGTAGCAGTATACCGCTCCATCCTGCGATGATGATAGCGTAATGTAGCAGTATACCGCTCCATCCTGCGATGATGATAGTGTAATGTAGCAGTATACCGCTCCATCCTGCGATGATGATAGTGTAATGTAGCAGTATACCGCTCCATCCTGCGATGATGATGGTGTAATGTAGCAGTATACCGCTCCATCCTGCGAAGATGATAGCGTAATGTAGCAGTATACCGCTCCATCCTGCGATGATGATAGCGCAATGTAGCAGTATACCGCTCCATCTTGCGAAGATCATAGCGTAATGTAGCAGTATACCGCTCCATCCTGCGAAGATGATGGTGTAATGTAGCAGTATACCGCTCCATCCTGCGATGATGATGGTGTAATGTAGCAGTATACCGCTCCATCCTGCAATGATCATCGCGTAATGTAGCAGTATACCGCTCCATCCTGCGATGATGATAGCGTAATGTAGCAGTATACCGCTCCATCCTGCGATGATGATGGTGTAATGTAGCAGTATACCGCTCCATCCTGCGAAGATGATAGCGTAATGTAGCAGTATACCGCTCCATCCTGCGATGATGATAGCGCAATGTAGCAGTATACCGCTCCATCTTGCGAAGATCTTAGCGTAATGTAGCAGTATACCGCTCCATCCTGCGAAGATGATGGTGTAATGTAGCAGTATACCGCTCCATCCTGCGATGATGATGGTGTAATGTAGCAGTATACCGCTCCATCCTGCAATGATCATCGCGTAATGTAGCAGTATACCGCTCCATCCTGCGATGATGATAGCGTAATGTAGCAGTATACCGCTCCATCCTGCAATGATGATGGTGTAATGTAGCAGTATACCGCTCCATCCTGCGATGATGATGGTGTAATGTAGCAGTATACCGCTCCATCCTGCAATGATCATCGCGTAATGTAGCAGTATACCGCTCCATCCTGCAATGATGATGGTGTAATGTAGCAGTATACCGCTCCATCTTGCGAAGATCATAGCGTAATGTAGCAGTATACCGCTCCATCTTGCGAAGATCATAGCGTAATGTGGCAGTATACCGCTCCATCCTGCGATGATGATAGCGTAATGTAGCAGTATACCGCTTCATCCTGCGATGATGATAGTGTAATGTAGCAGTATACCGCTCCATCCTGCGATGATGATAGCGTAATGTAGCAGTATACCGCTCCATCTTGCGAAGATCGTAGCGTAATGTAGCAGTATACCGCTCCATCCTGCGATGATGATAGTGTAATGTAGCAGTATACCGCTCCATCCTGCGATGATGCCACTGAAGGGTCACCATCCCTCTTTTGAACCAAAGCCATGTAGGTCGGCCCTGATTTTCCAGATTTTATTTACCTCCTTTTGAATGTGAACGGATAGAGAGGTAATGTTCTTTGATTCATCTGGGATGTAGGTGCAGCACGCTTGTCCTATAGCAGTACATGCACCTCCTTTTTCAGCCAGAACAAAATCGAGGGCCATTCAGTTCTGTAAAACCATCTGACGTAGCACCATCACTTCAGCGTTGAAACCCTCACCTGATCCCGGATGCCATCCACGGCCTAAGTGGTACTATTAGCCATCTCCTCCAAAGCTGCGGCCAGTTTGATGATTCCCCTTGAATTGCGGCCGCCCTGTAGAAGGGGAAAGCTATCATCCAGAAGCACTCCGGTTGTGAGATTCCTCACTTTTGCTGTGGGAGGGAAGAGTGCTGGTCTAGGGTTTTCAGCATTCACATGGGGGTTACAAGGTAAGCCAGGAAGCAGCATTCCATCCAGATTCCGCTCTCTCCTGGGAGCCACAAGTCGGCCCTTTCCCTGCAAACCCATTGAGTCCGTTGAGGGAGCACAGTCTTTGTATGAATGGCACAGGTGCTATTGCCCAGAAAGTAAGTCCCCTTACGTTTGAAATTATAGTAACAGATAGCAGTTGCTGGTTGTCAGAGCTGACAATGATGGAGGGCCATGATGTCTGACCTCTCCATTGGATGGCTTTTTCCGGGGGGGGGGAACGAATGTACCAACCATCAAAGCAGTGGCACCCACAGTCTCCAATCGCATCACTGGTGCAATTTTGGGTCTCACTAGTCTGAGTTGTTACGTACCCCGTAACTGGGTTGCCAAACCAGCAGAAGTGGATCACTCAGTTGGAGTCTGGAGTACTAGAACTAAGAAAGTTTTATTAAAGAAACAAGCAACACAGTAATCGAAAGGATAATAAATGCAACAGTTCAGCGATGATAAACACACATGTGCACAGAATTAAGATAACAGCATCAATCAAGCTCTATCGTTGTCTAGGGCTAAATGACCAAATTTCAAAGTGACTCAAAGTTCAGTCCAGTTTAGTAGTTCAGTTCGCAGTAATCGTTGCCATGGCGATGGACAACGTGGGGGGGTAGAGAGAGAGAGAGAGAACAGGAACAACTGATCATTCAGACACGGCTTCACTCACAGACCGGCGATATGGCTCACAAGCAGCTTTTGGGCGTGTCCTTGGTGATGTCACCTGAGGTCACCGACTGTGACCCCTCCTCCAGATGCGGTCGATCCTCTGCAGTGAACCCGGCACCCAGGCAAGGGCGGACACACACCGGGTTCCCGCTGATCGTACCTTTCCACCCTGGCCGTTGTCTGGTACTTCCCACGGACTCGTGAGAGGCGTACCGCTTCCAGGGTCTCGTTACCTCGGGTGGCGTGTGTGTCCTGCCTTAGCGAACCTGTCCCTTTTTATCCCCCTGCTGGGGTATCGCCTGTCCATCACTTCAAACAGTTCAGGGTTCAAAGGGGGAGCCACTCCAGACAGCTCTCTCTCCCACGTCCCTTCATTACACATCTCCAGACGCTGCTCCATTGTTCCTTATCTCTCCTTCCCCTGAGGGCAGGTGGCAGACCACTTGCTGATGTCACTGATGCTAACCCAGGCCAGCAAACATCTTAATTTTATGTGTATTCTCGTCACACTTCCCCCCTTTAAGGATTTTTACCGGGAGGTAAAAATTACAAACATGAATACATTATTTGATACACACACAAATATACATCGTTATCAGCTATTTGGCTAACACAGCGAGTTTGAAGCTGTCAACACCTTGACAGACAGTCATCACATTTTCTGTTCCTTTTATATGTGTTATTAATAATCCCTTAGACCAGGCTCCAACTCAGCAAACTTCATAGTGGCCAAAAACACTGATGAATTGCGATCAATGTAACCTCTCATTTGGCTTTGTCCCGGACTACAATAACAAGGGTCGTCCCATTCCGACTCAGTTTTCTCTCGCAAGGGCTTAGTAGGAGGGGGACGGGTATTGACCGCAGAGTTATTGCAAAACTTCCTACAGTACCCCACCATCTCCAAGAGCCTTCTGAGGGCCCTCTTGTCTGTCGGGGTTGGGAGGTCAGCGATAGCCTGCACTGTAGCTTGCATCGCTGCCAGCTGCCCCTGTGTCACCACAATTCCCAGGTAAGTGACCCTCGTGTGGCCGAATTCATTTTCTTCAAGATTCACTATCAAGCTGGCTTCAGACAACCGTATTAAATTGCCAATACACACCTCTGTGTCCATCAGCCCTTTAGTCACTGAATTACTCATTATATATGGCTGTTGTTTGCTAGGCTATCCTATTGTAACAGACATCACCCAACATCCCAGTTCTTTGCATCGCCTCGGGACAATCAAACACACGGGTGCGAGTCGTTTAATTACTTCTTCTAAAGATTCGCTTTGTTCGGGGATTAAGGGAGAGACCTTATCAGTGGACCTGGCCAAAACAATAGCCTTCTCCCATCTGATCGATCCCATACTAATCTTTTCAAAATGGTTTTTTCCTCTTATCAGGGGGCCCCTAGGTTCATTGATTTCCACGCTAACACCGACTAGGTTTGTTAGTATATCAAAAGCCGGTGACCGTCTCAGTTCCCCTCAGTCATGATCAATAACATTCTTCCCCCTGGGCAGCCGATAAATCTCTTTCATGATTCCACCAACTGTTTCCTCCAGCACCGCAAAATGTCCACCGGGGGGTACCTCGTGGGCCATGTTAAAAACCTCATCCCCATAACTCTTTTGCACCACCCCCCATTCCTCATCTGCGGGTACTGTACTTGATTTCCCTTTTTTCCTTAGCACTTCCTCCTCCACACAATAGCCTACTAGTTCCCTTGTTAAAGCTGTGTCAGAGAGAGCTGTCTCTGCCAAAACCATCAGCCCCTCGTCTCGCTCCTGCATCTGCACAAATTCTTTCCTGGCTACTGCTACGTCCGTCCCAGCTCCCTCACTACCTCTTGTCTCACTACACCCCGTCTCATACAAGGTTGGCAGAAACGTTTCAGCTAAATTCACTACCGCGGTCCCGTGATGAACCTGTGAGTCCATGGGCGGGGCCTCAATGCTGGCAGGCTGACCTGTCAATCTCACGACTGGGAACACGATTCCTCCGGCGATGTCATTACCGAGCAAGACTTCCACGCCTTTCATCAGTAATTCGGACCTCACCCCGATCGTGACTAGTCCAGAGACCAGGTTGCTTTGTAAGTGTATCTGGTGCAAAGGGACTGACTCTGTCCCTTCCCCAATACCTTTGACCTCTACCTCCCCA
Organism: Mobula hypostoma; assembly: GCF_963921235.1. Lineage (NCBI taxonomy): Eukaryota > Metazoa > Chordata > Chondrichthyes > Myliobatiformes > Myliobatidae > Mobula > Mobula hypostoma. Next base: position 30,481,561 of record NC_086125.1, on the reverse strand, counting down.
GTCTGGGTCTCTGAGCTAAACTCTAATACACTCTTCAGTATTAGTGACTGACACGCTCCCGTGTCTCTCCAGATCCGCACTGGAACTGGTTTTAACCCCTCCTTCACTGACACCAACCCGGCCAAGATAAACCTCTCGCGCCCTTCCTGGACTTTTTCAGACCTGTCCTTCCCTAGCGGTTCGCTTAACAGCTCGATACAGCCATTCAACATTGCCGTTTTTCCTTTTCCCGTCTCCTTCTTTGGGGCAAAGCACCGGGACGCAAAGTGTCCGGCTTTCCCACAATTATAACAGACGACCCCAGGAGACTTCCTACCAGACTGCTCCCGGTCTACCTTATCCTTTTCACTAGTCCCCGACTTACTTTCTGACTTTTCCGGCGGACTCTCCCCGCCGTCCTGACTACCCTTCTGGTAGCCTTTACTCGGGGCAAACTTCATTTTATGCGTCAACGCATACTCATCCGCTAACTTAGCAGTTGCGGCTAACGTGGCTGCCTCTTTCTCATCGAGGTAGGGTCTCATACCCTCAGGGACACAACCTTTAAACTGCTCAATCAGGATCAGTTGTAGCAGTCTGTCATAATCCCCCTCTACCCCCTTCGAGGCGCACCAACGCTCACAATATGTCTGCATCTCATGGGAAAACTCTAAATACGTGCGGTCCCACCGCTTCCTCGCATTCCGGATCCTCTGCCGGTATGCCTCCGGGACCAACTCATAAATCCTGAGGATGGCCTCTTTCACCACCTCATACCTCTGGGCATCTTTCGCGGACAAAGCTGAGTAAGCTTCTTGGGCTTTCCCTTTCAGTACACTCTGAAGTAAAACAACCCACTTATCCCTCGGCCATTCCTGACTTATAGCCACTTTTACGAAGTGGAGAAAGTACCGATCCACGTCGGTATCGTCAAATGGGGGAACCAGCCTAACCTCCTGGGTCGCCCGGAACCCTCCACCTTGGTTCGGCACGAACCCCTGCTCGGCCCTTATCTTTAACTTCTCCAGCTCAAATTCCCTTTCCCTCTGTTTCACCTCTCTCTCCATCTGTCTGTCCCTCTCTTTCTCTTCGTGTTCTAACTGCCGTACCCAGAACTCGTGCTCGAGTCTCAGTTTTTCAAGCTGTACCTGTACCGTGTCTCCAGCAGGTTTTTCAATAGACACCACCCCCAGCTCACCTTGGGGAAACACACCTTTAGATACATAGTGCTCTACAATAGCTCTGTGTATCTCCTCTCTCCTCATTGTCGACTTCACCTTAGCAAGATTCAACCGTTTGGCCACAGCTATCAATTCCGATTTCCTGGCATCCTCTAATGCCTCCAAGGTCGGCGCCTTTATAAATTCCTCAGCCTCCATTTCTGCTGTTTGTCTTTTCTTTCTTTCGGGAATTTTAACCCAATCAATTTACTCCGTCCCAAATTTAGCGTTCAAAATCCCGGACGAGAACCCCACTTATGTTACGTACCCCGTAACTGGGTTGCCAAACAAGCAGAAATGGATCACTCAGTTGGAGTCTGGAGTACTAGAACTAATAAAGTTTTATTAAAGAAACAAGCAACACAGTAATCGAAAGGATAATAAATGCAACAGTTCAGCGATGATAAACACACATGTGCACAGAATTAAGATAACAGCATCAATCAAGCTCTATCGTTGTCTAGGGCTAAATGACCAAATTTCAAAGTGACTCAAGGTTCAGTCCAGTTTAGTAGTTCAGTTCGCAGTAATCGTTGCCATGGCAATGGACAACGTGGGGTGGGGGGAGAGAGAGAGAACAGGAACAACTGATCATTCAGACACAGCTTCACTCACAGACCGGCGATATGGCTCACAAGCAGCTTTTGGGCGTGTCCTTGGTGATGTCACCTGAGGTCACCGACTGTGACCCCTCCTCCAGATGCGGTCGATCCTCTGCAGTGAACCCGGCACCCAGGCAAGGGCGGACACACACCGGGTTCCCGCTGATCGTACCTTTCCACCCTGGCCGTTGTCTGGTACTTCCCACGGACTCGTGAGAGGCGTACCGCTTCCAGGGTCTCGTTACCTCGGGTGGCGTGTGTGTCCTGCCTTAGCGAACCTGTCCCTTTTTATCCCCCTGCTGGGGTATCGCCTGTCCATCACTTCAAACAGTTCAAGGTTCAAAGGGGGGAGCCGCTCCAGACAGCTCTCTCTCCCCCGTCCCTTCATTACACATCTCCAGATGCTGCTCCATTGTTCCTTATCTCTCCTTCCCCTGAGGGCAGGTGGCAGACCACTTGCTGATGTCACTGATGCTAACCCAGGCCAGCAAACATCTTAATTTTATGTGTATTCTCGTCACAGAGTGTCATTAGAAAAGGCCCAGAATGACTGTTGTTCACTGCTGTTCAGCGGAATGTCTATTAGGGGAATCCCTATTTTTGTCACAACCACAGATTCCGCAGCGCAGTAAATAAGGCAATTACGCTTGTGAATATGCACGTGTCAGCTAATTATTATTTCATTGTAATAGTATTTAGCTCCATTCTTTTTGCTGTAGTGCTTGTCTAGACTTCGACACAGCATAGCAATGCTTCACTGCCTCTTTGCATTCAGCTTTGCCTGAGAAATTGGACTATCGAGTCGACTGACTCTGAAGACTAGCGGTATTCGTTTTATATCTAGTTGTTTTTTTCAGCCACAGGGTAGGCTACGTTTTCCATTTGAGAGTTTTAGTTAACGGTCCTGTTTGGCCTAGAGTTTATCGTTTTCCTTTCCCTTTAACACTGTTCGAATTTAAGTCTGTGAACTATCGACCCACTTCAGCGTCTCTCACTCCGCACTTGGGCCAGATCCGAACCGGATGACAATTTTCCCATGGGGAGGAATCGCTGCGTATACCCACAAGCAGACGAGTTAGTTTTCCCAGTATAACTATGGGAACAAGGTCTCCTGGGCGAACTCGATCTTTATTTTCCAGTTCCCCTCCTTCACCTCCTTCACCTGTGAGTGCAACATCTGGAGAGATTTGGTTAGTGCCAGGATATACCCTATAATTTCTTTCGACATTTGATTCAGGTCTACCTCAGGTAAATTTGGGGTCAGCAAGGCAGCCTTCCATGGGGCCCTTAAAGGTCTGTCATATACTATTTTGGCTGTTGACGGATCATGTTTGGTCTGATCATCAGTTCTCATCTGGAACAAGACTATCGGTAGTAGACCTGATCGGTAGCTGGTGGTAGACCTGAGGAGAGCTAAGGTACCGGTGACCCCTGTTTCCATCCAGGGGGTCAGTGTGGACATGGTGGAGGATTACAAATACCTGGGGATACGAATTGACAATAAACTGGACTGGTCAAAGAACACTGAGGCTGTCTACAAGAAGGGAGAGAGCCATCTCTATTTCCTGAGGAGACTGAGGTCCTTTAACATCTGCGGGATGATGCTGAGGATGTTCTATGAGTCTGTGGTGGCCAGTGCTATCGTGTTTGCTGTTGTGTGCTGGGGCAGCAGGCTGAGGGTAGCAGACACCAACAGAATCAAGAAACTCATTTGTAAGGCCAATGATGTTGTGGGAATGGAACTGGACTCTCTGACGGTGGTGTCTGAAAAGAGGATGCTGTCTAAGTTGCATGCCATCTTGGTCAATGTCTCCCATCCACTACATAATGTACTGGGTGGACACAGGAGTACATTCAGCCAGAGACTCATTCCACCGAGATGCAGCACAGAGCGTCATAGGAAGTCATTCCTGCCTGTGGCCATTAAACTTTACAACTCCTCCCTTGGAGGGTCAGACACTCTGAGCCAATAGGCTGGTCCTGGACTTATTTCATAATTTACTGGCATAATTTACATATTACTATTTAACTATTTATGGTTCTATTACTATTTATTATTTATGGTGCAATTGTAACGAAAACCAATTTCCCCCGGGATCAATAAAATATGACCATGACTATGACTATGACAATCGGTAGCATTTAGAGCCAATTTTGACCAGTTTCGTGTCCTAGTTTAGCCAATTTGTTTCTCAGCATCCCATTAACCTTTTCAATCAGGCTGGCAGCCTGCGGTCTGCGGTCAAAATATGCACCACGATATCGGCTTTGTTATCTGTGGTGAGATAAGCTTCAACCCATCTAGGATTACAAGACAATACTTACAACAGTGCACGAGTTGTAATTGGCAGAAAGGGTATCTTGGCACTGGGGTACATCCCTTTGGACGTGGGGTGCCTTTTCCTGGATTATGTTCTTGGCATATCGGACATTGCCTGGCAACATTCTCCGCTACTTTCACCAGGTCCGGGTCCCACCGTGATTCCAAACATTTCCTTACCATTCCCTGCTTGCCAAGGTGAGTATTGATATGCACAACATCTACAATATAGCCCAGTATAGTTTCAGGTACGCAGACCTGACGGACAGGAGTAAGCCTGAGGTCCTCAGTCAGTGAGTAAAAACATCTAGCCGATTCCCAGGTGGCTTTCTCTTTCTCAGAGGTGTCTCTCTGTAAAACACGCACTTCCTCAATTCCAGGCATACACCTTGATTCGGAAGCGGGGGATTCGATTTTTCCCCAGCGATTCGTCATGTGGGGAACAATAAGGGCAGCTTGTTTCACAGCTGAGTCAGTTCTGTTGTTTCCACGGTCAGTCTCAGTCGTACTTTTAGTGTGTGCAGAGCATTTAATAACGGCCAATTGAGAAGGAAGACAGATGGTTGTCAATGTAAATTTTATTAATGATGGGCATCCCAAAAGAGGTGACAAGCCCTAGCTTTCCAAAGTTGGCCGAAGTCATGAACAACTCCAAAGGCATATCTAGAGTTCGTAAAAGTATCGGCCGATTTCCCAGTGGCTAGGATGCATGCAAAGATTTCAGCTTACTGCGCCAAGTGAGGAGGAAGAAAGGGAGCGGACTCCACGGTTTCTACGTTGGAAACAACCGCATAGCCTGCACGGCGCTGGCCTTGGTTGTCTATAAAGGAGCTCCCATCTACATAAAGACTACGTCCGGGTTAGCGAGGGGGATGTCAGTCATGTCAGGTTGGACTTCTGGCAATTGGTGATTTATTGTTACACAGTCATGGGGTGGTGAATTTTGTCGCTCAGGTGGGCATTCTAAAAAGGTGTCTGGGTTCACAGTAGAACAGCGGGGAAATGGAGAAGGGGATTCTGTAAGGGAAGGACCTTATATTTAGTGTGGCAGGCCTGCATAAGGCCCTGAGTTTGGCAGATGTTCATCAGGGCAACTATGGCATGAGAGGTGAGTCTGTCCACTGGCTGGTGCAAGGTAATGTTACTCGTGGCCAGAACCATCATATACTGCAGGGAAAACTTAAGCGCAGGGAGGCAAGCCGGAAGCTACCGGATCGAGTTTCTTGGAGAAGTAGGCGACAGGTCGTCGATCCCGATGGCTCTCGGAAAGGACAGCGATGGCTCACCTGTCCTTGATTGTCATGTAGAGTGCAAAATGGCGATCATACAGGGGCCAGCCCAAGGATGGGTGCGATATCAGGAGTGGCTTGAAGGAAGCAAAATCCTCTTGGGCCTGCTCTGAGAATTGAAAGGGAGTCTCGCATTTGGGCACGGAATAAGGGATGAGGGATTTAGTGAGCAGGGCAACAGCGGGAATCTAAGTGTGGCAGAAATTGACAAGGCCCAGGAATTTACACAACTGGGTCAGTGTGGTGGGGGATGAGCTAATAACAATGGGGGTTATGAGTTCTGAGGTGGGGGATCTGTCGGAAGCAGAGATGACCATACTCAGAAGCTTCACCGAAGTCTCAGCAACATGGACTTGTGAGGGAGGAACAATGTAGCCACAGTGATGTAGGAAATTCAGAAGGGCTGTAGTATCCTTCCGACATGCTTCCTCGCTGGAGCTGGCTACCAGAAGGTCTTTAACATATTGGACTATTGTCGAGCCCACAGGGGGCATGAAAGTGGCCAGTTGAGACACCAGACACTAAGAGAAAATTGTGGGAGAGTGAATGAAGCCCTGAGGTAGGCAGGTCCATGTATACTCCTGGCCTTTATAGGTAAAGGCAAGGAGATATTGATACGTGTCAGCTACTGGGATGGAGATAAAAGCGTTTTGCAAATCCACAAGGAAAAAGACTGAGGCGTCAGATGGGACACAACTCAGTATGGTTGAGTACAGCAGCATACATAGCTGCAACCACATCATTAATGGCCATAAGGACTTGGACTAAGCGATATTCTGACTAAGCGGGCTTCGGCACTGGGAAAATAGGCGCGTTGCAGGGAGAGTTGCATGGGACTAGGATGCCCTGCAGTAAGAAAGACTGGATCATGGGCTCAATACAAGACACGACCTCTGGCTTGAGTGGATATTTGGAATATCAGGTAACTTTACCCCTTCCCTAATGGCAATATGGACAGGGTCATAGCTGACCTTTCCCACCTCCATTTTACTACAGGCCCACAGTTCGGGTTTCACATCACTCTTTGGAGTAGTGGACTGTTGGCCAGTCAGGGTATATGGTTCAAGGTGGTAGTGAATGATTCCTTTGGGGAAACTTTGGATGGTAAAGCACTGAGGGTTAGCCTGGTTCACAAGGATGCAGGCTAGAAAACCTAGATCCTTTGGTTTGTGAACAGGTGCAAAGGTAAGGGTGATATGTGGAAAAACTGTTTGCACAAGGTGGGATCTATTGCTCCCGAAAGAGCAGTTCCCCTGGGACCCTTAGTCTCTCCCTTCACTGACACAGAGAAAATCTGCAGCAATAGAGAGGAGGAGAAGGATTCGAACTCTGAATTATTACCTGAAGAATTGTAGGCCAAAGTAACATGAGGGTCTCGAGGGTCAGGAAATGGGATTACTAGGTCGAGCGCCCACCACTGTGAGATGGCAAAATTAGGACACTGTCGCATTGTAATTGGGCCAGAGACTGATATGCCCTCATTAGCGCATTCGATTTGCAACCCCACGCCACACATTACATCGCTTGCCACTATATTCACCCCAGTGTTGCCACAGACAGCGACCTCAATGTCCTTTGGGGAAGCTAGGTTATAGGAAGTGGGAAGGGGCCTGGTAAGCGTGTACCTAATTACAGAACCTTTAAATCCTTGGAGGGAGACAGTCTTATCAGAAAGGGGTAGATGGAGTTGCGTGACAACTGACTGTTATATGGAGGAGCAGGGACCATAAACTGTAAAGGATGTCCACTGACAGTGAGGGTGAAGAGGGCTTCATCAGCTGGACTGGTGGTGAGGATGGGCATCTGCGGGGCAGTCTCTCATGCAAAAGGGACTATGAGCGGAAGAAGGGGCTTGGCGAGGCCCAGACCGCGGTGTGTTTCTCTGGCCCCGCTGGCGATCAGGGCAATCCAGCTGCAGTGTCCCCTTCGGCCACAATTGTTGCACTCATCCGGGGAGACGGGGAGGAGGCGCGAATGGGGCATTAGGAGGTTGTGAGTGAGGATCCCATGGGGGGTGGTGGGGGGAGTTCTCTGTCTTCCTCCTGGCAGAATACGCGAAGTAGGTCCCCTTTGTTGCATGTACTCCGTCTTAACTCTGGTCGGAGAGGGGAATTTTCAGATCTATCCCAAAAGATCTTCACAGCCCGATTAAACTGTGCTTGAGTGGATTCTGACCAGTCCATATTGCTGACTTCCACCTTGTCGGCCACCTTGCTGGGCAGGGCTTGGGGGAGGAGAGCACAGTACTGTGGGGTCTGGTTCCCTGCTGCGAACAGCGGATCTCCCGATCGTGCAGAGTAAGCGGCATTAAAGTGTTCTGGGAAATCATCACTTTCCGGGGTTTACACTCTAAGACCTTGGTTACATCTAAGGGAAGGGCCAGCACGTGGGACAAGGTGTCCAATATATTTTCAGTCTTCTGCGGTTCTGTTTGCCCGGTCACGATTGGTTGCTACGTCCGAGCCGAGTGGGGAATCGTGTCTGATCAGTAGGAGTAAGGGCGGCCATAGCCAGAGGGAACAAATCTCGGGAGTTAGCGGAATAAATAGTCAAGACAGTTCTTATATAATTACAAACCCCTTGGGGGTCGGCCTTTTTGGTCAGGGCGGCATTCAGTAACGACAGAGTTCGAGAAGGGGTCCAGGGCTTATGGATTTGCATAGTAGGTGCTTGTCCCGCCACTGCGGTTTATGGGACAGGAACGGGCCTCACGGGCAATTGATACTGAGCCTGTATCGGTGCCGGTAAAACCAATGGCCCTTGTTCGGGGGTCCAGTCCACGACAGATCCAGTCTGACTACGCGTGCGGGAAGAAACGGGTATCGGGCTTCCCAAACGTTCTGGAGGAACTACATCGGTCTGGCGATTGATACTGAGTCTGTATCGGTGCCGATAAAACGAATGGCCCTTGTTCAGGGTCCAGTCTGACCGGCACGTACGGGCATTGGGCTTGCCGACCGGTCTGGAGGAACCACATCGGTCGGTGGTGACGCAATGACTGTCGAGTTGGCGACTGAGGCACCAGGGCGAGAGCCATATGAGGGTGAGGAACAGGACCGTGGTAAAACAGGTACTGACGCAGTTGTGGGTAGTACGGCGGGATAATGGTCGCCTTAGCCACTCCTAATCATCATTAGTATCGTTTGGGGAAATCAGCTAGTATGTCTGGATAGAGGCGGGGTACCCCAAAATTATTTTTATTTTTTGTTGCCCTTTTCCCTTTATTTGTTCTTCCATGGCCAGTATGTTTTGTCGCTGATACAATTTCTTTCCGTCTGCTTTGTCTGTTTCTGTCCTTTATCCCATTCTTTACAAATCGCTCTCAACTCTTGCCAACTTCTAGGATTGCTTCTTTTGTCACGTAGGTCTATCCCTCTTCGCTTAGCGTTATCGGCCCAACAATTTAATTTATGTCTGTCTGCTTTACTTTCTGCCTCTTGCCGCCATGGGCCAAACAGGCGACCATATTCTTTCCCTGCCTTCCCTTTCCATATTCCCTGTTCCGCCTGCCGGTATTAAATTTAAATCAAATGTACCTCCTGCAGGCCACACTCAGGCGCGATGTCTCAAGCAGCATCAATGGCAGGAAAGGAACTATTTATGTTTTGGGCCAAGACTGTTTGGGACTGTTTGTAGCATCCACAGGTTCTTTTGTCTGCCTTCCACTTTGTCCGCTTTCCTGCTGCTCACCAACCGGACAGACCACTCCTGTAGTGAAATCTGTGAGTAGTGGGTATACTGTACCCAAATGACCAGGTGTCATCCAAAGATCCACAACCCTTCTCCAAGAAGAAGGATCTTAGTCCTCTGTCATCTCAATCAGAATGCACTCTTCCCATTCTAGACCAAGACACCAACATCATAATGATCCAATTTTTTACAATTCAGAGGGATTCAGACTAAGATTTAGATTAATTTATTTATCATGTTCTTGTAAGCATTCAGTGAAATGTGCCATTAACAGCCAACACAACCCAAGGATGTGCTTAGGGCATCCACCAACACAGCATGCCCACAGAGCTTGGCAGAACAACGCAAGCAACGGCAAAACAAGCCTCTTTCCTCCCTGTCACACACCTGTTCACTCACATATCTACAAATAAGCATCCAGCCCCAGGTCACACCACCTCCAGTGGAGTCGCGGATTCATGGGCGTTGGGCATCCAAGTTTCCCAGCAGATGCAGACTCACGGATGGCAGGCTTCAGCCTTCAGGCCTCAACTTCCAGACTGGCCAACATCAGTCTTCAATCTATGGTATCAAGCCCAGGACCCCAAACTCCGGGTCTTGGGCTCCAGACTTGCCAACTTGCTGGCCTAACCAGGTCACCAGCCCTCATGCCCATATAGGTGCCTGATCCCAGGACCCTCTAGTCTGGGGTGCCTGATCCCAGGGCCCACCAGTCTGGACTGTCTGATCCCAGGACCCTCCAATCTGGGGTGTCTGATCCCGGAACCCTCCAGTCCGGGGTGTCTGATCCCGCAACCCTCCAGTCCGGGGTGTCTGATCCCGGAACCCTCCAGTCCGGGGTGTCTGATCCCGGAACCCTCCAGTCCGGGGTGTCTGATCCCGGAACCCTCCAGTCCGGGGTATCTGATCCCGGAACCCTCCAGTCCGGGGTGTCTGATCCCGGAACCCTTCAATCTGGATCGTCTGATCCCAGGACCCTCTAATCTGGGTTGTCTGATTCAGGGTCCCACCCTCCGTCTGGGGTGTCTGATCTCGAGGCCCTCCAATCTGAATTGTCTGATCCTGGGGCCCTTCAATCTAGACTGTCTGATCTTGGGACCCTCCAATCTGGGTGTCTGATCCTGGGATGTCACAAGCATAAATATTTGGAATTCTTGCTGGAGTTACACTGGGCTTCGCAGACACCACTCTGAGAGTTTTGGGCTCTTCTGCAAAGTTATGGACTGGATTCCTGGATAAGATTATTATTATATTACGAGGATACTCGGTCCTCATTTATTGTCATTTAGAAATGCATGCATTAAAAAATGATACAATGTTCCTCCAGAATGATATCACAAGAAACACAAGACAAACCAAGACTAAAACTGACAAAACCACATAATTATAACATGTAGTTACAACAGTGCAAAGCAATCTAGAAGATTGTAAGGCTAGCAGGAAGGAACTTAAGAATGAAATTAGGAGAGCCAGAAGGGGCCATAAGAAGGCCTTGACAGACAGGATTAAGGAAAACCCCAAGGTATTCTACAAGTATGTGAAGAGCAAGAGGATAAGATGTGACAGAATAGGACCAATCAAGAGTGACAGTGGAAAAGTGTGTATGGAACTGGAGGAGATAGCAGAGGTACTTAATGAGTACTTTGCTTAAGTATTCACTATGGAAAAGGATCTTGGTGATTGTAGTGATGACTTGCAGCAGACTGAAAAGCTTGAGCATGTAGATATTAAGGAAGAGGATGTACTGGAGCTTTTGGAAAGCATCACGTTGGATAAGTCACCGGGACGGGACGGGACCGGCAATGATTTTTACGTCATCAATGAGGACAGGAGAGGTTCCGGAGGATTGGAGGGTTGTGGATGTTGTTCCCTTATTCAAGGAAGGGAGTAGAGATAGCCCAGGAAATTATAGACCAGTGAGTCTTACTTCAGTGGTTGGTAAGTTGATGGAGAAGATCCTGAGAGGCAGAATTTATGAACATTTGGAGAGGCATAATATGATTAGGAATAGCATGGCTTTCTCAAAGGCAGGTCATGCCTTACGAGCCTGATTGAATTTTTTGAGGATGTGACTCAACAGATTGAAGGTAGAGCAGTGGTGTATATGGATTTCAGCAAGGCATTTGACAAGGTACCCCATGCAAGACTTATTGAGAAAGTAAGGAGGCATGGGATCCAAGAGGACATTTCTTTGTGGATCCAGAACTGGCATGCCCACAGAAGGCAAAGAGTGGTTATAGACAGGTAAGCCTATGAAAAAGTCAGGTTCAATCAATGACAATTGATATGTGAACACATATCAATCCTCATAGAGGGATCAGAAGTGGAAAGTGTGAGCAGTTTCAAAGTCCTGGGTACCAAGATCTCTGAGGATCTAACCTGGTCCCAACATATCGATGTAGTTATACAGAAAGCAAGACAGCGGCTATACTTCATTAGGAGTTTGAAGAGATTTGGCGTGTCACAAATACACTCAAAAACTTCTATAGATGTACTGTGGAGAGCATTCTGACAGACTGCATCACTCTGGTATGGAGGGTGAAGGCTACTGCACAGGACTGAAAGAAGCTGCAGAGGGTTGTAAATCTAGTCAGCTCCATCTTGGGTACTAGCCTACAAAGTACCCAGGACATCTTTAGGGAGCGGTGTCTCAGAAAGGCAGCATCCATTATTAAGGACCTCCAGCACCCAGGGCATGCCCTTTTCTCACTGTTACCATCAGGTAGGAGATACAGAAGCCTGAAGGCACACAGTCAGCGACTCAGGAACAGCTTCTTCCCCTCCGCCATCCGATTCCTAAATGGACATTGAATCTTTGGACTCTACCTCACTTTTTTTTAATATACAGTATTTCTGTTTTTGCACGTTTTTAAAATCTATTCAATATACGTATACTATGATTGATTTACTTGTTTATTTATTACTATTTTTTATTTTATTTATTATTATTATTTTCATTTTTTTCTCTCTGTTAGATGATGTATTGCATTGAACTGCTGCTGCTAAGTTAACAAATTTCATGTCACATGCCGGTGATAATAAACCTGATTCTGATTCTGACCACTCAGTAGGTTGGAACATGAATGAGAAAATATCCAGGACTTATTTGAAGGGAACAGCGATTATATGGGAGGTTTTACTTGGTGGATTGATAGGATGAACCATCCATACAAGGGTTTTATTATAGAAGAATTTGTGGTATGCATTAAGGTTCCTTCTAAGGAGAGTATATTGAAAAATCTGCGCAAGAAGAGGCTATTTTAGATTTGGTCTTGCGTGACAAGAAAGGATTAATCAGACAACTTGTAGTTAAAGATACCATCGGGAGGAAGTACGCTCAATAAGACACAATACCATATGCAGTCTGCATGTGAACATCAGAGATCTGTACAGATGTTTTCACTTTAGTAAGACCAGTTGTAATGGTGTGAAGGTGCGATGTCTGGGGTAGATTTTGAAAATGAGTTAAGAGACAGATCAGTGGAAGAACAAGCTGCTGGCCCACAACACTCAGCAGGAATATATCCCAATCAGGATGAAGGAGTCCATGTGAAAGAGGCACAAACTATGGGCAACAAAGGAGGTCAAGGATAATATTAAAATGAAAAATAGGGCATGCAAAGTGCCCCGGGCTGGTGATGAATCAAAGGACTTAGAAGTTCTGATGATCCAGCAGCAAAAGGCTGAAAATGTCTTAAGAAAGGAAAAAAATGATTTTGAGAGAGAACGTGTGTAAATTCTACGAACAGTGAGAGTTTCCATGGGTATGTAAATAGGAAGATGGCCACTCAAGCAAGTGTGGAAGATAAGGAGAATGAGGTTAGTGAATTCATAACAGCGAACAAAAAATATCAACATTTGCACCAGGCTTCACAGAGGAAAGCAATGCAAATATCCCTCAGGTAACAGATGGGTTAATTTCAATGAGCAGGGATCCCAATCATGAGGGAGGAAATACCAGAGAAACTGATGACAAAGGCAAACAAGTCGCCAGGACTCAATGGCATGTACCCAAGGGTTTTTTAGAAACATAGAATCATAGAAAACCTACAGCATAATACAAGCCCTTCAGCCCACAAAGCTGTGCTGAACATGTCCTTACCTTAGAAATTACCTAGATTTACCCATAGCCCTCTATTTTTCTAAACTCCATGTCTCTTAGAAGACCGTATCATATCTGCCTCCACCACCACCGCCGGCAGCCCATTCCATGCACACACCACTCTCTGCATAAAAAAACTTACCCCTGATGTCTCCTCTGTACCTACTTCGAAGCACCTTAAAACTGTGCCTTCTCGTGTTAGCCATTTCAGCCCTGGGAAAAAGCCTCTGACTATCCACACGATCACTGCCTCTCATCATCTTATACACCTCTATCAGATCACCTCTCATCCTCCGTCGCTCCAAGGAGAAAAGGCCGAGTTCACTCAACCTATTCTCATAAGGCATGCTCCCCAATCCAGGCAACATCCTATTCTTAGGAACTGGCTGAAGAGATAGTTAACCCAATATTTGGGAATTCTCAAGACTCACTAAATTTCAGAAGGTTCCAGAAGAGTGGAAACAGACAATGTGACTCCCTGGTTGAAAATGGCAGGAAGACATAAGGTAGGGAACTACAGGTCAGGTAGTTTAACATTTACCATTGACAAGATGCTGCAAAGGAATAGTCACAGAGGAAATAAGTAATCATTGAAAAAAGCAGAATAGAATGAAAATCATATTTGACAGTTCCCTCGAATTGTTTGAGGATGCGACAGGGAGGGCTCACAGAGGGGAACCTGCAGATGTATGATATTTAGATTTTCACAGGGCATTTGACAAGCTGCTACTTAAAAGTCTGATGAACAAACTAAGGGCCCAGGATATTGAGGGAAAGTGTGGTAGAACAGACTGAAAACTGACTGTCTCATAGAAAACAGAGAATTGAAATAAATGGGTCCTCTTCAGGCAGGAGCTACGTAAGTAGAGTGCCCTGGGGGTCGGTTCTTAGTCCACAGTTGTTTACCTTTTACATTAACAACCCAGAGGAGAAAGCAAAATGTAAGTTTTCCAAGTTTACTAGCAATATAAAAATAGGTGAAAGGGTATGTTGTGATGGGGATATCGTGATTCAGCAACAAAACGCAGACTGAATGTGACTGGGCAAAAGCAGGGCAGATGGAGAAGTGTGAGCTCGTGCACTTTGGTAAGAGGAACCAAAAGGTGAATTATTATCTACACGAAGGGAGACTGCAGGTGAGTGAAGCTTGGAAGGATCCAGATGTTTTTGGCTTTTAATAATGTGATGGGAAAATCAATTAACCCCCGAGTGCTCTCAACATTGCGAGCCAACGTCAGGTAGGCCAACGTGACAATGACTCTTAGTGTTTTTCAGATATAAAACAATAAAATAGAGCTGAGAGTGGATATTGGACCACTGAGTAAAGGGAGATAAAGAAATAGCAGATGAACATCATAAGTATTTTGCCTCAGACTTTATTGTGGAAGACATTAGCAGTATGCCAGAAATTCGAGAGTATCAGGGGGCAAAAGTGAGTGTAGCTGCTGTTACTAATGGAGAAGCTGAAAGGTGTGAAGGTAAGTAAGTCATCTGAACCAGATGGACTACATCCCAGAGGTACGTGAAGATATTATGGAGGAATTAACAACGGTCTTTCAAGAAAGACTACATCCCAGGTTCTGGAATGATTCTGGGGGACTGGAAAATTGCAAATGTCACTCCACTCTTTAAGAAGGGAAGGAGGAAGAAGAAAGGAAATTATGGGCCAATTAACATGACTTCAATAGTTGGGAAAATGTTGCAGTCCATTATTAACTATGAGGTTTCGGGGTACTTGAAGGCACATCATAAAATAGGCCGAAGTCAGCATGGTTTCCTTAAAGAGAAATCTGTTAGAATTCCTTGAGGAAATAACAGGCAAAATAGACAAAGGAGAGTCAGTGGATAACGCTTACTTGGGTTTCAGAAGGCCCTTTGCAAAGTGCAATACAGGAGACTACTTAACAAGATGAGAGCCCATGGTATTACAGGAAAGATACTAGCATGGATAGAAGTATGGCTGACTGGCACAAGGCAAAGAACAGGAATAAAGGTTGGCTGAAAATGCCTAGTGGTGTTTTGCAGGGGTCCGACCACTTCTTTTCACGTGATATGTCAATGATTTTGCTGATAGAATTGATGGCTTCGTGACTCAGTTTGCAGACAACACAAAGATTTGGGAACAGCTTCTTTCCAACTGTGATAAGACTGCTGAACAGATCCTGACCTGGATCTGGGCCGTACCCTCCAAATATCCGGACCTGCCTCTCAGTTTTTTTGCACTACCTTACTTTCCATTTTTCTATTTTCTATTTGTGATTTATAATTTAAATTTTTAATATTTACTAATTTTAACTATTTTTAATATTTAATATTTGTAATCCAGGGAGTGTGAAGCGCAGAATCAAATATCGCTGTTCTAGTACCAATTGTTTGGCGACAATAAAGTATAAAGTATAAAATATAAAGAGGGGTAGGTAGTGTTGAGAAAACAGGTACCCTGTAGAGGGACTTAGACAGATTGGGAGAATGGGCAAAGAAGTGGCAGATGGAATTTAGTGTAGGTCAGTGAATGGTCATACATTTGGAAGAAGGAATAAAGGCATAGACTATTTTCTAAACAGGGAGAAAATTCAAAAATCAGAGGTGCAAATGGATTTTGGAGTCCTTGCGCAGGAATCCCTAAAAGCTAAGTTGAAAGTTGAGTCCATGGTAAGGAAGGTGAATGTAATGTGAGCATTCATTTCATGAGATTTTGAATATAAGAGCAAGGATGTAATGTTGAGGCTTTGTAAAGCATTGGTCACACTGCATTTGGAGTATTGTGAGCAGTTTTGGGCCTCTTTTCTAAGAAAAGATGTGCTGGCATTGGAGAGGGTCAGAGGAGGTTCATGAGAATGATTCTGGGAAATAAAGGGTTAATGTATGAGGAGCATTTGATGGCTCTGGGCCGATACTCACCAGAGTTTAGAAGAATGAGGGAGAATTTCATTGAATCCCGTGGAATATTGAAAGACCCAGATAGAGTGGATGTGGAGAGGATGTTTCCTACAGTAGGGAGTCTAGGACCAGAGGACATAGCCTCAGAACAGAGGGACATCTATTCAGAAAGAGGAATTTCTTCAGCCAGAGGTTGGCAAATCTGTGGAATTCATTGGCATGGATGGCAGGGAAGGCCATATCATTGGGTATATTTAATATTTGTTATGTTCTTAATAGTCAGGGCGCCAAAGCTTATGGAAAGAAGGCAGGAGCGTGGGGGTTGAGAGGCATATTAAATCGGCTATAATAGAATAGTGGAGTAAACATGAAATACAGAATAACCCAATTTGGCTCCTATGTCTTACAGTCTTATGGTCTAAACCTACCTAAAGTGACATTTAAGAGGCAGTCATGGTTTTGTTGGTGATCTGGAAGGGCGATATCTATTGCCCATCCCTAACTCCACCCAAAAGATGTTGGTAGTCTTTCTTGGACCACTGAGAGAAAGTGGTTGCTGGTGAGAGAGATTTGGACCCAGTGTGGGTAAACGGTATGGTAATGTATTTCCAGTCAGTGTGCTGTGTGACTGCGAGGCTCTCCCCACTGCAAAGGCTGCTGCCCTCATCCTCCTGTCCATTAGGGCAGTACATTTGGAAGGTGATTCCATTCAGTTTCCCAGATTTTGAGATCCATTCTCATCGAGGGGACATTTTCAGTTAAACATGGGAGGCAAAGGAATCGTTAATGATCAGTGAGGAATCACACGGCTAACCCCAGCCAGTTCACTACAGCAGCAACGACATTTGTTTAGCACCTCATAATAATGGCACATTGCAGAAAAGGTCACAGGAGATGATGGAATAGTTATTGAGTTGAGTCAGAGTAAAGATGTCAGGAAAGACAGGCAGGTGATGGAGCAAATTTGTAGCCATTGGGATGAGTTGCAGTGCAATAAAGTTGCAGTGAAATCAAAGCAAAAAGTACCAAACACTGGTCTTAAGGTATTATACTTAAATGCACGCAGCATAAGGAATAAGGTGGATGATCTTGTCGTACAGCTACAGATTGGCAGGTATGATATTGTGGCCATCACTGAGACGTGGCTAAAGGATGCATGTCTCTGGGAGCTGAACGTCCAAGGGTACATGGTGTATCAGAAGGATAGGAAGGTAGGGTAGGCAGAGGGGGAGGTGTGGCTTTATTGGTAAGAAATGATATTAAATCATTAAAAAGAGGCGATATAGGATCGGAAGGTGCAGAATCTTTATGGGTTGAGCTAAGAAATTGCAAGGGTAAAAGGACCCTGATGGCAGTTATTTATAGGCCTCCAAACAGCTGCAGGGATGTGGACTACAAATTACAACAGGAAATAGAAAAGGCTTGTCAGAAGGGCAGTGTTATGATAATTGTGGGGGATTTTTACATGCGAGTGGATTGGGAAAATTAGGTCGGCACTGGATCTCAAGAGAGAATTTGTAGAATGTCTGCGAGATGGCTTTTTAGAACAGCTTGTTGTTGAGCCCACTAGGGGATCGGCTGTACTGGATTGGGTATTGTGTAATGAACCAGAGGTGATTAGAGAGATTGAGGTGAAGGAACCCTTAGGAGGCAGTGATCATAACATGATTGAGTTCACTGTGACATTTGAAAAAGAGAAGCTGAAATCTGATGTGTCGGTATTTCAGTGGAGTAAAGGAAATTACAGTGGCATGAGAGAGGAACTGGCCAAAGTTGACTGGAAAGGGACACTGGCGGGAAAGATGGCAGAGCAGCAGTGGCTGGAGTTTATGCGAGAAGCGAGGAAGGTACAAGACAGGTATATTTCAGAAAAGAAGAAATTTTCGAGTCGAAAAAGGATGCAACCGTGGTTGACAAGAGAAATCAAAGCTAAAGTTAAAGCAAAGGAGAGGGCATACAAGGAAGCAAAAATTAGTGGGAAGACAGAGGATTGGGAAGTTTTTAAAACCTTACAAAAGAAAACTAAGAAGGTCATTAAGAGAGAAAGGAAGCTAGCAAATAATATCAAAGAGGATACATAGAACATAGAATAGTACAGCACAGTACAGGCCCTTCGGCCCACAATGTTGTGCCGACCCTCAAACCCTGCCTCCCATATAAGCCCCCACATTAGACTCCTCCATATACCTGTCTAGTAGTCTCTTAAACTTCACTAGTGTATCTGCCTCCACCACTGACTCAGGCAGTGCATTCCACGAAACCAACCACTCTCAGAGTGAAAAACCCTCCTCTAATATTCCCCCTTGAACTTCCCACCCCTTACCTTAAAGCCATGTCCTCTTGTATTGAGCAGTGGTGCCCTGGGGAAGAGGTGCTGGCTATCCACTCTATCTATTCCTCTTATTATCTTGTACACCTCTATCATGTCTCCTCTCATCCTCCTTCTCTCCAAAGAGTAAAGCCCTAGCTCCCTTAATCTCTGATCATAATGCATACCTTCTAAACCAGGCAGCATCCTGGTAAATCCCCTCCGTACCCTTTCCAATGCTTCCACATCCTTCCTATAGTGAGGTGACCACAAATGGACACAATACTCCAAGTGTGGCCTAACCAGAGTTTTATAGAGCTGTATCATTACATCACGACTCTTAAACTCTATCCCTCGACTTATGAAAGCTAACACCTCATAAGCTTTCTTAACTACCCTATCCACCTGTGAGGCAACTTTCAGGGATCTGTGGACATGTACCCCGAGATCCCTCTGCTCCTCCACACTACCAAGTATCCTGCCATTTACTTTGTACTCTGCCTTGGAGTTTGTCCTTCCAAAGTGTACCACCTCACACTTCTCCGGGTTGAACTCCATCTGCCACTTCTCAGCCCACTTCTGCATCCTATCAATATCTCTCTGCAATCTTTGACAATCCTCTACACTATCTACAACACCACCAACCTTTGTGTCGTCTGCAAACTTGCCAACCCACCCTTCTACCCCCACATCCAGGTCGGTAATAAAAATCACGAAAAGTAGAGGTCCCAGAACAGATCCTTGTGGGACACCACTAGTCACACTCCTCCAATCTGAATGTACTCCCTCCACCACCACCCTCTGCCTTCTGCAGGCAAGCGAATTCTGAATCCACCTGGCCAAACTTCCCTGGATCCCATGCCTTCTAACTTCCTGAATAAGCCTACCGTGTGGAACCTTGTCAAATGCCTTACTAAAATCCATATAGATCACGTCCACTGCACTACCCTCATCTATATGCCTGGTCATCTCCTCAAAGAACTCTATCAGGCTTGTTAGACACGATCTGCCCTTCACAAAGCCATGCTGACTGTCCCTGATCAGACCATGATTCTCTAAATGCCTATAGATCCTATCTCTAAGAATCTTTTCCAACAGCTTTCCCACCACAGACGTAAGGCTCACTGGTCTATAATTACCCGGACTATCCCTACTACCTTTTTTGAACAAGGGAACAACATTCGCCTCCCTCCAATCCTCTGGTACCATTCCTGTGGACAACGAGGGTATAAAGATCCTAGCCAGAGGCTCAGCAATCTCTTCTCTCGCCTCGTGGAGCAGCCTGGGGAATATTCCGTCAGGCCCCGGGGACTTATCTGTCCTAATGTATTTTAACAACTCCAACACCTCCTCTCCCTTAATATCAACATGCTCCAGAACATCAACCTCACTCATATTGTCCTCACCATCATCAAGTTCCCTCTCATTGGTGAATACCGAAGAGAAGTATTCATTGAGGACCTCGCTCACTTCCACAGCCTCCACGCACATCTTCCCACTTTTATCTCTAATCGGTCCTACCTTCACTCCTGTCATCCTTTTCTTCTTCACATAATTGAAGAATGCCTTGGGGTTTTCCTTTACCCTACTCGCCAAGGCCTTCTCATGCCCCCTTCTTGCTCTTCTCAGCCCCTTCTTAAGCTCCTTTCTTGCTTCCCTATATTCCTCAATAGACCCATCTGATCCCTGCTTCCTAAACCTCATGTATGCTGCCTTCTTCCTCCTGACTAGATTTTCCACCTCACTTGTCACCCATGGTTCCTTCACCCTACCATTCTTTATCTTCCTCACTGGGACAAATTTATCCCTTAAGAGATCTCTAAACATCAACCACATGTCCATAGTACATTTCCCTGCAAAAACATCATCCCAGTTCATACCCGCAAGTTCTATTGGAAAATGCATTATATTCTCTATGTATTGCAGTATTTACTCAGCAGTATTTACGCAAATGTACACATTGTAACAGCATTTACTCAAAGGGACATTGTATTTTCTATATTCACTATGTAACCACTGCTAGCTCAATGGAAAGTATTCACTATGTAGCCATGACTTTTGACCTACTTACTGTTGATTCATGAAGAGAACTGGAATGAAACCAAACTGGAAGATAATGGTGGCGAGTAAGGGGATGAAATATGCGGCAGTATGCCAACACAAGACTAATAAAGAAATAACTGTGGACACCTGGTCTAAGACGTAAGCTAGACATGATTAAGTTGGTGAGAAAGAACAACAGTGGAAGGTCGAGAGCGGATGTATTGATGATATGTGATCACAGGCCGACTGGATATAATAATGTAGCTAAGATAGGAAATTGCTATAAAAAATGTTGTATACAAGCCTCGATGGGCAGTCAGCAACTAGCTTTCTGATTGTCTCAGCTTTGATTTGCAAATTAAAGTTTAAAACGTCTTGAAGGATTTTCTGCGTCTCCTTGTCGTTTGTAAGAAACGAGAAACCACGACAAAATTGGCGTCACGAACAGGATCGGATAGAGACCCATGAGGAAGGGAACGGCAGATTGGAACGCTTCCCGGTCCCTCGGGGACCCTCACAGGGCTAACAGAATTAAGGGTGCACCCAAAGTAAAAAGGTGAGCGCTTTTTGCGATAATTCGGACTAAGAATTCTGTTGGTTTTGCGGGGTCTCGGGGACTCAGAAGTGTGAAGCAACTGCCGAAGGGTCCCCCCGATCCAAAGAATCTGGCAGAATTGGGGATAAAAGGAGGCTCAGAGGATTAATCAAGAGCACAGCAGTGGGGGTAAGTACGAATAAAGTAATAAATGTTAAGTAAGAAAATTCCACATGGTGTTGGTAAGTCCCTGTGGATACCGCTTCACACGAAATGAAGGGCTGAACAGGCAGGGAAGGAGAATTAAAAATCCTCGTGAATACCGCCTTAAGAAGTGTAAGGGTCTGCATAGGCGAGGTGTAAAAGGAAAAGGTTCTGTGGATACCGCCCTAGTAGGGGTCTGCACTGGCAGAACGAAATAAGAGATAAAGATAGTTTAATAGATAATTCAGATGCTGGTGAGATAAACCATAAGGCTAGGCATAGAAATAGAGTTAGAGAAATAATATTATTAAATAGGCAAGTCGTGAGATTCTAAAAATACCATAATAGAAAAAGGAAAAAGAGAACGACGTGACAGAGAAAGGAACAGCAGTAGAAATATTGAGCAGAAAATTCCCGGTGTGTCAAGGTAAGATAGCGGAAATTTCAGAAAAATGGGAAAAAAGAACTAAAGAACTGGTCACGAAATGGCCAAGAGAAGGAACATTTGATGTAAGCTTATGTGAGGAAATGGAAGCGCTAATTAAAAATCACAAACCCAAAGATAAATCTAAGAAAAGAGAAGGAAAAAGGGAACAAGAAATGGAAGTGTTAAAACTCTTTAGGATGGAGGGAGAAAGGTTCAGAAAGACGGGAGGTATATTAATAGTATGTAAAAAAGACACTGAGAAACGAAACGAGCAGTCTGATAAAGAAAAGGAAAAGCATAACAGGGAGCCGGCTTCGGCTCTATACCCAGACCTGAAAGATGTAGAAAAACCTCCTCCCTATTACGAGAGAAAAACCCTTGAGCAGTGTCCGATGATAACAGGAAGAGTGGATCTAAATGGAGAAGTTAAAGTCTGGGATACCGAGAAGGAAAGAAAGAATCACGAAAAGGAGCAGGAGGAACTACGGAAGGTAATAGAAGAAGACAGGGCAAAGATAGAGCAGGAGAGAAGGGAAATAGTAGAAGAGATCAAAGGGTTACAGGAATTAAAAGCGAAAAGGAATGAAGAGAAATCTTTGTTATATGGGCACGGAACTGAACAGGCCAGAGTAGAAGGAGACTTGTCGGGAGAGCAAGAGTTAAGTAGCAAAGGAGAGGGTACGAGATAATATAGGCAGAGGATAGGAGACAGGAGCCTTGAAGGGGAAAAAGAGAGAGTGAAAAGGCAGATATTAGAAACAGAGGGAGAGATTAGGGAATTACAGCGGAGACTGAATTTCCAACGAGAGTTTGAGGGTTTCGCATGGGCCAAAGCAAATGCTAGCTCAAGGCAGAAAGGAAGAACTCCACGAGGAGGCCAAGGGAGAAAGGAAACCCCGGAAAGAATCATGTGGCAGCCAGTGAAAACGTGCTCAGAAACAGATGGGGAGTCAGGTGAGGAGGAGAGTCAGGAGATGTGTGAAAAGAAAGGAAGAATGATGCCGTTGTTAGTAAAAGGATTGGGACAAGTACAGTATATTCCTTGGGGATCCCAGGACCTGGAAGGGCTGAAAAACACCCTGCCCAGCCTACATGAGGGTGCAGGGAAGTGGATTAGGGCCTTTGAGGAAGAAACCACAGGACGAATGTTGGCTATGGGAGATTTGAAGGCGCTGCTGTTAAGGCTGATGGGAACCTCCAGACCACGAGAGCTGATGTAAGCGGCTGGCATACATAATGCGGACAGCACACTGATTGACGGGGCCAGATTTGACACAGTGAGGCAGAGGGTATGGGGGGCCCTCAGGGAGCTCTATCCACCCAAAATCGACCCCAAAGCCATGAAAGGGGATCCACTGGGAGACACTGAAAATCCAGCAGCCTGCATAGAAAATCAGTTGAAAAGGTGGAGACTGGAAACTGAACAGGAGGTGGAAGGCAACCCATTTATGCCCTGGATGTTCCGAAGTGCTGTTGTGGATGCGATGCCTTCCCAAGTTAAGTCTAAACTTGAGGAAGTGGCCAGACTGATGTCAATGACCCCACAGGAATTCAGGGACCACGTAGTCCATACGGTCGAAAAATATCGAAAAGACAAACGAAAGTTGACTGAGCAGCAAGAAGAAGTGCAAAGAAAGCTGATACAAATGCAGCTTGAAGAACTTAAAAAGAAGGAAAAAGAAAAAGGCAAGAAGATGCTGCCAGCAATGACCGATTTAAGCACAGCCGTTGAAATGAATGAAATGCCATTATATGGAGGGACCGGTAAGACAGAGTCCGGAAAACCTCATGCCAATAATAAACGTCTTTGGGGGTGCTTTTCCACAAATGCCCTATCAGGGACAGGATAAATTTAAACAGCAGCCCAGACAGGACTGGAAATCACAAGGAGGGGGGCAGACAGGTTATGGGCAGGAAGGACCAGTAAGGAAACAAGGGGAAAGAGAGATACAGAGACTTTGCTGGGGATGTAACCAGCCAGGACACATGAGAAGGGACTGCCCACGTAAGCCATGGGCCGTCACGTACCAGCGGGAATCAATGAGAGGGGAACCACAGTCTAGCCAAGGACCAGACCCCGCAGGGCCAAACGGACCCGTGAACCCCTATGCAAGACATTGGGGTGCCCAGCGAACCCAGGTGGGAAGGGACACTACCCAGTGATAACAAGGGAGGCAGAGGAGGAACCCATTGTTCAGGTTGTGTTAGAAGGGCAGCTGACACCAATGATGATAGACACTGGAGCCACGTATACTTGCGTACAGCCGCAGTATGCCCTTCACCTTCCCATGTCAGGAAAATTTATCAAGACTGTAGGGTTCTCGGGAAAATCACAGTTGACACAATGTACAGCTCCAGTGAGATTAAGGATGGGCAGCAAAGGAATAGTTTTGCCGATATTAGTGTCCAAAGGAACTCCGATAAATTTGCTATGCAGAGATGCCCTATTAAAACTAGAATTAATATTAGAATGTACCAGAAGTGGGTTGAGTGTGGAAAGAGTAAATGCTCAATTACTAGTGCGGGAAGTCAAGAAAGCGAATGTCTTTTGGATAGGAGACATAGAAGATCAGATCTGGGAAACCTGGGAAAAATGGAAAAAGGGCGTGCAGGCTCTATTGCCCCAGGCTGTAGCACCCAAATCCGAGTTACATTGCACAGTGATTTTTGATTAAACTCAGAATGAAGAGCTAGAGGAGAGATGGCACAAGGAGGCAGGTAACCGGCAGCACCTAAGAGGAGAAGCTATAATAATTGGGAGACAAGGGGCAGCCCTGCAAGTCAGGTGGAATACCTTCTTGGAGAAATGGTACAGGATACCGGAAGCTGAGTCCCTCATAACGCTGCTGGTAAATGAAGGACATCAGTCTAAAGACCTAGGACCCTTAGTGAAGCGCGCTGAACCCGTAGCAGTGTGGAGGAAAATTATGCCACAGGTGTGGGTATCGGGAGACAATGACTACTTTAAAATAGAGGTAGATATAGATATGGTAGGAACAGCAAAGGAGGTCGAAGTAACTCCCCAACCACACCTGATGTTATTGGGTAAGGAGGAAGGCCAGCAGAGAGATAACAGGCTGGATAGGTTACCATCTATTCTGTGGTCACAACATGACACAGATGTAGGGAGAATAAGAACAGCCGGTCCGGAGGAAATAAAGTTGAAAAAGGGAGCAGTTCCACCCAGGAGACCACAATATCCTTTGAAACCAGAGGTAGAAGAGGGAATAGCGCCAACGATACAAGGGCTACTGGAGGCAGGAGTACTTAAAAGGATAGACAGCCCATGTAATACCCCGCTGTTACCTGTCCTTAAAGTGGATAAGTCTAAATGGAGACTGGTGCATGACTTGCGAGCGGTGAATGAGGTAATGGAGGACTGGCCAGCGGTAGTTCCCAACCCACACATGCTCTTGACTAATGTTCCACCAGAGGCAGACTATTTTTCAGTGATTGATTTGTGTTCGGTTTTTTTCAGCGTTCCCCTGGCAGATCAGTGTCAGTACCTATTTGTATTTACATACAGAAACAACCAGTATACCTACACTAGAATGCCGCAAGGATTTAAACATTCACCACACGTATTTAATCAAGTGTTAAAGGCGGACCTAGAGGGCATATCGCTGGAAAGTACATTGATACAGTATGTGGATGATTTGTTGATTTGCTCCGAGAGTGAGGGACAGTGTGAACAGGATACCATAACCCTTTTAGAGAGACTGGCACATGGACGGCATAAGGTATCTAGAAAGAAGCTGCAATTTTGCAAGCAACAGGTAGAATACCTAGGTAGAGTAATATCCAAGGGAGCGAAGGCGATAGCGCCAGATCAAATTGAGGCTATAACTAAAGCTCCCAAGCCCCAGACAGTGAGACAGATGATGACATTTCTGGGACTGACAGGATATAGTTCAGATTGGATTGGGGAATATGCTGAAATTGTAACGCCACTAAGGAAAATAATGAAGGAAGCAGGACATACAAGCTTGGGGAGTAATCTACAGTGGAATGAGGAGGCGGAAGTGGCTTTTAATACTATAAAGCAGGAATTGCAGTCAGCCCCAGCATTAGCTTTGCCTGACTATGAGAAGGCCTTTCATCTGTACGTATCTAACCGACAGGAAGGCTATGCTGCTGCAGTTCTAATGCAGGAGACTGGATGAGGTGGCTCAGGGGTACCCACCTTGTTACCAGGGATTGGCGGCACTATACTGTGCATATGAAAAGGCATCATCCGCAACCATGGGCTATCCTGTGATTCTACACACACACCACAAGGTAGCAGAATTACTGGAAAGAGGGAAATTCGTGTTGACACCAGCCAGGATAGCAGCATATCAGATGCTACTGACATTTCCAGATATAACTGCACAGAGATGCACCACCAGTAATACAGCCGATTATATCCCTTTAAGGTATGAAGGAGAACCCCATGATTGTGTAGGGAAAACAATGACATTCGCTAAACTGAGAGCAGATTTACGATCAGAACCATTAGAGACGAAGATAAAAAGGTCCTGTTCGTAGATGGCTCTTGTTACAGAGATCACGATGGGAATCACGCAGGGTTCTCAGTAGTGCAACAGGATCAGGCAGACTTCAAGGTCATCAAAATAGAGGCATATCCCCAACCGTGCTCCGCCCAGCTAGCGGAAATCAGGGCTTTGACGGCAGTGGGTGAAGTGATGGAAGGAGAGAAAGTAGATACCTATACAGATTCAGCATATGCTCATGGAGTGTGTCATTTGTTTGGGGCAGTGTGGAAACAGAGAGGTTTTAAAAAGAGCAACGGAGATCCCATACAGCACTGTCAGCAGATTTTAGATCTAATAAAAGCACTGATGAAACCAAAAGCACTGGCTATAGTAAAATGCCAGGCACATAAAAAAGGAAACGATGCAGTAACAAAGGGAAATCAAGCTGCAGATGAAGCAGCCAGGAAAGCGTCTGGGTGTACATCCGCTGTTATTGCACCCCAGGTAAGTCTAGAGCCGGAACCTACGGTAGAGGACCTAATTGAAATACAGGGAAAGGCAACTTTGGCAGAGCAAACACTGTGGAGACGAAGGGGGGCCAAGCAGAACTCAGAAGGCCTATGGACCACGGAAGATGGCCTACTGGTAGCTCCCACCCCTTTACTGACTATCCTGATCTCAGAAGCACATGGGATGGATCATTGTGCAAAGGGGGAAGTAATAAGGAAAATAAAAAATGATGGATTTTGGTCGCCTTATTTGCAGGCTTCAGTAAACCATGTATTATCACAGTGCGAGGTAGGCACACAGAATAATATTCGGAAAGGAATTACACCAATAGGTCATATACCCGTACCTAAAGGGCCATTTAAACACCTAGTGATTGACTATGTAGACATGATAAAAACAGTAAGAGGGAAAAGGTACATGTTGGTGGTAATCGACAGATTCAGCAGTACTCTCGAAAGATGAAGGGGCAGGAACAGTGGTGAAATTCCTGACAAACGAAGTGATCCCAAGGTTTGGGATACCGACAGAAATTAGCTCAGACAATGGTTCAGCTTTCATCCAAAAAGTGGTCAAGTTAGTTCTGCAAGCACTGAGAATAAAGCAGAGATTTGGATGTGTGTATCACCCTCAGTTGCAGGGTATGGTGGAAAGAATTAACAGGACCTTAAAAGCCAAACTAAACAAAATCTGTGCAGATACTAAACTCAACTGGGTCGATGCACTACCGTTAGCATTAATGAGTTACCGCATGCAGATTAATCGGATGACGTGTCTAACACCACATGAAATGCTAACCAGAAGGCCCATGCCAGTGCCCCAGTGGAGAGGACCACATAAAGGGCCTAGTCTGGAACAATTGGAATTGGAATTAAAACAATACATGCAGCAATTAACTATGATACAGGAGTCTACTTATGCACAGGAAAAACAGAAAGAGCCAGAGATCGATCAAGGGGAAGGACCAATCAAGCCAGGCGATCAGGTCTACGTGCAAATGTTTCGAAGAAAGTGGAACGAACCCAGAAGGGAAGGGCCCTTTACAGTAACCAAAGCATCACCCACCGCAGTTCAAGTGGAAGGACGCTCCACCTGGTATCATCTCAATCACTGCACTAGAGCAATCCCGCAGGTACAGTCAGGTGGGCCACCCGAGGTAAGTGGTGAAGAGGAACAAACAGTAGGGGACAGGCAAGAGCAACAAGAAGCTGACACTGACCCGCAGGAACTTGACCAAGTAATAAGGGAAATTTTTGGTCCTGAGGACAGGCCCGAAGACCTTAAGGATGGGGTTATGGATGGTAGTACTCCTTCAGATAATGGGGATGACTTGGGGGCGACCAGTCCCGCCCCCTGGGATGATACACTCAGATACTCCTGTGCAGATTTGGAGACTATTAATTTGGCAGATGTGGCATGGGACTGTTAGGATCCCACAAAACCTGAGAGAAAGGAGTAAGAGGAGCACAACGGTTACCTCCGTACCATGGTACCAGAACATATGGTACCAGAACATGTGGTACCAATGGGCAAATTATACAGCAGGGATGATGAAGAGACAGAATTGTTATCTATGCTCAAGGGCAAGTCCAGTGCAACACGTAGCCCCCATGCCTTATAACTCCTCCACCTGCACGCAATGGCGAAAGGAGCGGAGGGGGCAGCGTGCGCGGCAGTGTCCAAGTGTAGTCAAGACCTGCAGTATGGGAATTTGTAGCGGGACAGATCCTTGTTATCAGAAATGTATTGATAACACACCAATGTGCCCTTATTGGTGTATGTTATACCAGGCTTCCTCGCAGTTTGATCAAAACAAGCTTGCCTCTAACTGTAATTACAGTAGACCGTGGGCCATGAATAAGAGAAGCCAGACACCCACATTTGAAAAGCTCAAAGTGCAGGAGCATTTAAGTTATGAATGTTTCACACGGACGGGTGATCTCTTGGTTGGGCATTTCAGCGGCAACTGTGTTAAGATTTGGGATGTAACCCCAGGCCGAAGATACCAGACAGGCACCCCTCTGCCCGAGGATGCACTGAACTCCCAGACCATCCCGTTGGCAGAAACCTGGTGGCTGTGTGGAAAGGAGGGGGGTCTGAGATCCACGCTTCCCCTTAACTGGGCGGGTACATGTAGCGTGTTATGCTGATTCAAGAAGTTGTAGTATCCCCTGAAATACAATTTGACGCTCCGAAGCAGCAGATACTGCAGCGGAAGAGGCGAAAATATGAAGCTGATCCAGCAATCCAAATCGACAGTATAGGACAGCCGAGAGGTATACCCAATGAATTTAAGGCAAGAAATGAGATTGCTGCGGGATGGGAAGCACTTACACCTATAATAGGGGTTAGTAAAAATGTTGAATGGATAAATTATATATATTATAATCAACAGAGATTCATTAACTACACCGATGATGCACTAGAGGCTTTGGGACAGCAGCTAGATGCAACCAGGACAGTGGCGTGGCAGAATAGACAGGTACTAGACTGGCTATTGGCAGAGAAAGGAGGAGTTTGTGTAATGTTTGGGGAACAGTGCTGTACTTTTATACCGAATAACACTAATCCGGAGGGATCGTTTACCAGAGCAATGAATAAACTGAAAAAATTTAAGAAAGGAAGTTAAACAAAATGCAGGGTTTGGACACCAGTTCTTCGACTGGTTAAATAGTAAACTAGGAGGGTGGGGAGCATGGCTGACCAAGATTGCAGTAACCATTGGTATTGTATTGCTGAGCTGTGCGGTCATTCTGTGCTGATTTCTTCAATGCCTCAAGTCGCTCGCAGTGCGTGCTGCAATGAAACGGTTTCCGATGCTCCTGGAAATTGTTGGGTCAGAGCCCTATGGAGAAGGAGGCACCGATGATGTATTCGTACAGTCTACGGGACACGCAAGATGAACAGGAAGAGATGAGATATGTGAGGATTAGGCTGTGAAGGCTCCTGAGTCTTCTTCCCTGTCTCAGATACGAAGGGACTGGTTTTTGGCTCAGCGGCGTAGGGAGGTAGGGAGAGAACACTTTGAGTCCTAAGCGCAGGAAACTATAGTTTAACCCAAATTTGGGAGTAAATGCGTGGCTTTATTTGAGCTTTTGTGCATAGACTCTCAGTGCTCTCTCTCTATGAGACCCTCTGGGTCTCAAAGGGAGGATTGTATTAGAAAATGCATTATATTCTCTATGTATTGCAGTATTTACTCAGCAGTATTTACGCAAATGTACACATTGTAACAGCATTTACTCAAAGGGACATTGTATTTTCTATATTCACTATGTAACCACTGCGAGCTCAATGGAAAGTATTCACTATGTAGCCATGACTTTTGACCTACTTACTGTTGATTCATGAAGAGAACTGGAATGAAACCAAACTGGAAGATAATGGTGGCGAGTAAGGGCATGAAATATGCGGCAGTATGCCAACTCAAGACTAATAAAGAAATAACTGTGGACACCTGGTCTAAGACGTAAGCTAGGACATGATTAAGTTGGTGAGAAAGAACAATAGTGGAAGGTCGAGAGCGGATGTATTGATGATATGTGATCACAGGCCGACTGGATATAATAATGTAGCTAAGATAGGAAATTGCTATAAAAAATGTTGTATACAAGCCTCGATGGGCAGTCAGCAACTAGCTTTCTGATTGTCTCAGCTTTGATTTGCAAATTAAAGTCTAAAACGTCTTGAAGGATTTTCTGCGTCTCCTTGTCGTTTGTAAGAAACGAGAAACCACGACAGTTCTAGCCTTATAGCCTCATAATTTGCCTTTCCCCAATTAAAAATTTTCCTGTCCTCTTTGATTCTATCCTTTTCCATGATAATTATAAAGGCCAGGGAGTGGTGGTCACTGTCCCCCAGATGCTCACCCACTGAGAGATCTGTGACCTGACCCGGTTCATCACCTAGTACTAGATCTAGTATGGCATTCCTCCTGGTCGGCCTGCCCACATACTGTGACAGGAATCCATCCTGGACACACTTAACAAATTCTGCCCCATCTAAACCCTTGGAACTAATCAGGTGCCAATCAATATTAGGGAAGTTAAAGTCACCCATGATAACAACCCTGTTCTTTTTGCACCTTTCCAAAATCTGCCTCCCAATCTGCTCCTCTGTATCTCTGCTGCTACCAGGGGACCTATAGAATACCCCCAGTAGAGTAACTGCTCCCTTCCTGTTCCTGACTTCCACCCATATTGACTCAAAAGAGGATCCTGCTACATTACCCACCCTTTCTGTAGCTGTAATAGTATCCCTGACCAGTAATGCCACCCCTCCTCCCCTTTTTCCGCCCTCTCTATCCCTTTTAAAGCACTGAAATCCAGGAATATTGAGAATCCGTTCCTACCCTGGTGCCAGCCAAGTCTCTGTAATGGCCACTACATCATAATTCCATGTATGTATCCAAGCTCTCAGTTCATCACCTTTGTTCCTGATGCTTCTTGCATTGAGGTACACACATTTCAGCCCTTCTACCTTACTGTTGTTACGTACCCCATAACTGGGTTGCCAAACCAGCAGAAATGGATCACTCAGTTGGAGTCTGTTTTACTGGAACTAAGAAAGTTTTATTAAAGAAACAAGCAACACAGTACTCTAATCAAAAGGATAATAAATGCAACTGTTCAGCAATGATAAACACACATGTACACAGAATTAGGATAACAGGATCAATCAAGCTCTATCGTCGTCTAGGGGTAAATGACCAGTTTCAAAGTGACACAAAGTTCAGTTCAACTGTGGGGGGAAGGAGAGAGAGAGCAAAAACGAATGAATATTCAAACGGCTTCCACACAGACCTTCGATATTCTTCGCAGTCAGCTTTCAGGCGAGCCCTTTGTGATGTCTTCTGAGGTCACCGACTGTGACCCCTCCGTTTCCAGATACGATCATTTCTCTGCGGTGAACCTGGCACCCAGGCAAGGGCGGACACACACCAGGTTCCCACCGATCGTACCTTTCCACCCTGTGCGTCTATGGCTTGGTCCCGCGACCAGCCCTCGCATTAAGGTTACTCCCACCGACTTGTGGGAGGCGCACCGCTTCCAGGGTCTCGTTTCCTCGTGGTGTCGTGTGTGTCCTGCCTTAGCGAACCTGTCCCTTTTTATCCCCCTGCTGGGGTATTGCCTGTCCATCACTTCAAACAGTTCAGAGTTCAAAGGGGAGCCGATCTTGACAGCTCTCCTTCCGTCCCTTCAGTAACATCTCCAAATGCTGCTCCATTGTTTTCCTTATCTCTCTTTCTCCTGAAGACAGGTGACAGACCAACTGCTGATTCCACTGGTGCCAGCACAGGACAGCTACATCTTAATCTATGTGTATTCTCGTCACACCCCTCACCTTTAAGGATTTTTACTGGGGTAAAAATTACAAACATGAATATATTATTTGATACACACAAATATACATCTTCATCAGCTATTTGGCTAATACAGTGAATTTTAAGTTGTCAACACCTTGACGGACAGTCAGCAATCACATTTTCTGTTCCTTTTATATGTGTTATTAATAATCCCTTAAACCAGGCTCCAACTTAGCAAACTTCATAGTGGCCAAAAACACTGATGAATTGCGGTCAATGTAACCTCTCATTGGGTTTCGTCCCGGACCACAATAACAAGGGTCGTCCCATTCCGACTTAGTTTTCTCTCGCTAGGGCTTAGTAGGAGGGGGAGGGGTAGTAACCGCAGAGTTATTGCAAAACTTCCTACAGTACCCCACCATCTCCAAGAGCCTTCTGAGGGTCCTCTTGTCTGTCGGGGTTGGGATGTCAGAGATAGCCCGCACTTTAGCTTGCATCGCTGCCAGCTGCCCCTGTGTTACTACAATTCCCAGATAAGTGACCTTCGTGTGGCCGAACTCATTTTTTTCAAGATTCACTATCAAGCTGGCTTCAGACAGCCGTATTACATCACCAATACACACCTCTGTGTTCATCAGCCCTTTTATCACTGAATTACTCATTCTATAGAGATGTTGCTCACTAGGCTAACCTAGGGTAACAAACCCCACCCAACGTCCCAGTTCTTTGCATCGCCTCGGGACAATCAAACACACGTGTGTGAGCCGTTTAATTACTTCTCCTAAAGAGTCGCTTTGTTCGGGGATTAAGGGAGAGACCTTATCAGCAGACCTGGCCAAAACAATAGCCTTCTCCCATCTGGTCGATACAATACTCATCTTTTCAAAATGGTTTTTTTCTCTTATCAGGGGGACCCTAGCTTCATTGATTTCCGCGTTAACACCAACTAGGTTTGTTAGCATATCAAAAGCCTGTGACCGTCTCAGTACGCGTCTGCCATAATCAATAACATCCTTCCTCCTGTGCAGCCGGTAAACCTCCTTCATGATTCCACCAACGGTTTCCTCCAGCACCGCAAAATGTCCACCGGGGGTTACCTTGTGGGTCAAGTTAAAAACCTCATCCCCATAACTCTTCTGCACCACCCCCTATTCCTCATCTGCGGGTACGGTACTTGGTCTCCCTTTCTTCCTTATCACTTCCTCCTCCACACAATAGCCTACTAGTTCCCTGTTAAGTCTGTGTCAGAGAGAGCTGTCTCTGCCAAAACCATCAGCCCCTCGTCTCACTCCTGCGCCTGTACAAATTCCTTCCTGGCTAATGCTAAGTCTGTCTCAGCTCCCTCACTACCTCTTGTTTCACTACACTCCTTCTTTTCACTTTCTACCTCCTCCTGATACGTCTCAGCTAAATTTACTTCGGCAGTCCCAGGATGAACCTGTGAGTCCATGGGCGGGGCCTCAATGCTGGCAGGGTGACCTGTCAATCGCACGGCTGAGAACACGATTCCCCCGACAAGGTCATTACTGAGCAAGACTTCCACGCCTTTCATCGGTAATTCGGGCCTCACCCCGATCGTGACTAGTCCAGAGACCAGGTTGCTTTGTAGGTGTATCTGGTGCAAAGGGACTGCCTCTGTCCCTTCCCCAATACCTTTTACCTTGACCTCCCCAGTCTGGGTCTCTGAGCTAAACTCTAATACACTCTTCAATATCAATGACTGACACGCTCCTGTGTCTCTCCAGAAACTGGAACTGGGTTTAATCCCTCCTTCACTGACACCAATCCGGCCAAGATAAACCTCTCACACCTTTCCTGAACTTTGGCAGACCTGTCCTCTCCTAGCGGTTCGTTTACCAGCTCGATACAGTCAGTCAAAATCACCGTTTTTCCTTTTCCCGTCTCCTTCTTTGGGGCAAAGCACCTGGACACAAAGTGTCCGACTTTCCCACAATTATAACAGACGACCCCAGGAGACTTCCGACCAGACTGCTCCTGGTCTACCTTATCCTTCTCACTAGTCCCCGGCTTACTTTCTGACTTTTCTGGCAGACTCTCCCTGCCGTCCTGGCTACCCTTCTGGTAGCCTTTACTCGGGGCAAACTTCATTTTATGCGTCAACGCTTACTCATCTGCTAACTTAGCAGTTACGGCTAACGTGGCTGCCTCTTTCTCATCTAGGTAGGGTCTCATACCCTCAGGGACACAACCTTTAAACTGCTCAATCAGGATCAGCTGTAGCAGTCTGTCATAATCCCCCCTACCCCCTTCGAGGTGCACCAACGCTCACAATATGTCTGCATCTCACGGGCAAACTCTAAATACGTGCCGTCCCACTGCTTCCTCGCATTCCGGAACTTCTGCCGGTATGCCTCCGGGACCAACTCATAAATCCTGAGGATGGCCTCTTTCACCACCTCATACCTCTGGGCATCTTCCGCGGACAAAGCTGAGTAAGCTTCTTGGGCTTTCCCTTTCAGTACACTCGGAAGCAAAACAGCCCACTTATCCCTCGGCCAGTCCTGACTTGTAGCAACTTTTTTGAAATGGAGAAAGTACCGATCCACATCGGTATCGTCAAATGGGGGAACCAGCCTAACCTCCTGGGTTGCCCTGAACCCTCCACCTTGGTTTGGCATGGGCCCCTGCTCTGCCCTTATCTTTAACTTCTCCAGCTCAAATTCTTTTTCCCTCTGTTTCTCCAACTGCCTCTCTTCTCGCTCCAACTGTCTCTCTCTCTCTCTCTCTCTCCTGCCTTTCTAACAGTTTCTCTTTCTCCTGCCTTTCTAACAGTTTCTCTTTCTCCTGCCTTTCTAACTGCTTCTCTTCGTGTTCTAACTGCCGTACCCAGAACTCGTGCTCGAGTCTCAGTTTTTCAAGCTGCACCTGTACCGTGTCTCCAGCAGGTTTTTCAATAGACACCACCTCCAGCTCCCCTTGGGGAAACACACCTTTAGATACATAGTGCTCTACGATAGCTCTGTGTTTCTCCTCTCTCCTCATTGTCGACTTCCCCTTAACAAGAATTAACCGTTTGGCCACAGCTACAAATTCCGCTTTCCTGGCATCCTCTAATACCTCCAAGGTCGGCGTCTTTATAAATTCCTCAATCTCCATTTCTGCTGTTTGTCTTTTCTTTCTTTTGGGAATTTTAACCCAATCAATTTACTCTGTCCCAAATTTAGCATTCAAAATCGCGGACGAGAACCCCACTTATGTTATGTACCCCATAACTGGGTTGCCAAACCAGCAGAAATGGATCACTCAGTTGGAGTCTGGATTACTGGAACTAAGAAATTTTTATTAAAGAAACAAGCAACACAGTACTCTAATCAAAAGGATAATAAATGCAACTGTTCAGCAATGATAAACACACATGTACACAGAATTAGGATAACAGGATCAATCAAGCTCTATTGTCGTCTAGGGGTAAATGACCAGTTTCAAAGTGACACAAAGTTCAGGTCAACTGAGTTCAGTTCAGTTCACAGTAATCACTGCCGTGGGAGATGGACAGTGGGGGGAAGAAGAGAGAGAGCAAAAACGAATGAATATTCAAACGGCTTCCACACAGACCTTCGATATTCTTCGCAGTCAGCTTTCGGGCGAGCCCTTTGTGATGTCTTCTGAGGTCACCGACTGTGACCCCTCCGTTTCCAGATACGATCGTTTCTCTGCGGTGAACCTGGCACCCAAGCAAGGGCGGACACACACCAGGTTCCCGCCGATCGTACCTTTCCACCCTGTGCGTCTATGGCATGGTCTCCAAAACTCCCACCGACTTGTGGGAGGCGCACCGCTTCCAGGGTCTCATTACCTCGTGATGTCGTGTGTGTCTTGCCTTAGCGAACCTGTCCCTTTTTATCTCGCCTGTCCATCACTTCAAACAGTTCAGGGTTTAAAGGGGAGCCGATCTTGACAGCTCTCCTTCATTAACATCTCCAAATGCTGCTCCATTGTTTTCCTTATCTCTCTTTCTCCTGAAGACAGGTGACAGACCAACTGCTGATCCCACTGGTGCCAGCACAGGACAGTTAACATCTTAATCTGTGTGTACTCTCTTCACACTGTCTTTACACCTAAAAGCTTTTTAGGTATATTAAAGCTTTTTCAAGTACATAAAGAGTAAAGGACAGATGAGAGTAGATATAGGACTGATAGAAAATGATGCTGGAGAAATTGTAATGGGAGATAAGGAGATGGCAGAGGAACTGAATGGGTATTTTGCATCAGTCTTCACTGAGGAAGACATCAGCCGTATACCGGACACTCAAGGGTGGCAGGGAAGAGAAGTGTGCGCAGTCACAATTATGACAGAGAAAGTACTTAGGAAACTGAATAGTCTAAAGGTAGATAAATCACTCGGACCAGATGGAATGCACCCTTGTTTTCTGAAGGAAGTAGCTGTGGAGATTGCGGAGGCATTAGCAATAATCTTTCAAAAGTCGATAGATTCTGGCATGGTTCCGGAGGACTGGAAGATTGCAAATGTCACTCTACTATTTAAGAAGGGGGCAAGGAAACAAAAAAGAAATTATAGACCTGTTAGCTTGACATCGGTGGTTGGGAGGTTGTTGGAGTCAATTGTCAAGGATGAGGTTACAGAGTACCTGGAGGCATATGACAAGATAGGCAGAACTCAGCATGGATTCCTTAAAGGAGAATCCTGCCTGACAAACCTATTACAATTTTTTGAGGAAATTAACAGTAGGCTAAACAAGAGAGATACAGTGGATGTTGTATATTTGGATTTTCAGAAGGCCTTTGACAAGGTGCCACACATGAGGCTGCTTAACAAGATAAGAGCCCATGGAATTACAGGAAAGTTACATACGTGGATAGAGCGTTGGCTGATTGGCAGGAAACAGAGAGTGGGAATAAGGGAATAAAGGGATCCTATTCTGGTTGGCTGCCGGTTACCAGTGGTGTTCCACAGGGGTCCGTGTTGGGGCCGCTTCTTTTTACATTGTACATCAATGATTTGGATTATGGAATAGATGGCTTTGTGGCCAAGTTTGCTAACAATACGAAGATAGGTGGAGGGGCCAGTAGTACTGAAGAAACAGAGAGCCTGCAGAGAGACTTGGATAGATTGGAAGAATGGGCGAAGAAGTGGCAAATGAAATACAATGTTGGAAAGTATATGGTTATGCACTTTGGTAGAAAAAATAAACAGGCAGACTATTATTTAAATGGGGAAAGAATTCAAAGTTCAGAGATGCAACGGAACTTGGGAGTCCTTGTACAGGATACCCTTAAGGTTAACCTCCAGGTTGAGTCAGTAGTGAAGAAGGCGAATGCAATGTTGGCATTCATTTCTAGAGGAATAGAGTATAGGAGCAGGGATGTGATGTTGAGGGTCTATAAGGCGCTGGTGAGACCTCATTTGGAGTACTGTGGGCAGTTTTGGTCTCCTTATTTAAGAAAGGATGTGCTGATGTTGGAGAGGGTATAGAGAAGATTCACTAGAATCATTCCGAGAATGAGAGGGTTAACATATGAGGAACGTTTGTCCACTCTTGGACTGTATTCCTTGGAGTTTAGAAGAATGAGGTGAGACCTTATAGAAACATTTCGAATGTTGAAAGGCATGGACAGAGTGGATGTGGCAAAGTTGTTTCCTATGATGGGGGAGTCTAGTATGAGAGGGCATGACTTAAGGATTGAAGGGCGCCCATTCAGAACAGAAATGCGAAGAAATTTTTTTAGCCAGAGGGAGGTGAATCTATGGAATTTGTTGCCATGGGCAGCAGTGGAGGCCAAGTCATTGGGTGCATTTAAGGCAGAGATTGATAGGTATCTGAGTAGCCAGGGCATCAAAAGTTATGGTGAGAAGGTGGGGGAGTGGGACCAAATGGGACAAAGGATCAGCTCATGATAAAATGGTGGAGCAGACTCGATGGGCTGAATGGCCAACTTCTGCTCCTTTGTCTTATGGTCTTATGGTCTAAATCAACACAGATAGAGGCACTGTGGTCCAACTATTTCATGCTAACCAAAAAGCCCACCTAAGCTGAGCCATTCTGAATCTGTCTCTGTTGAGTCCATCCGCTCACCAACAGCTTGGGAAAGATCACCACTTCTTCCTTTTGTGACCTTGTGACTTTCCTACCCTGATAATGACCTCAGTCATAGATTCTACTTGCCACCAGTTCCCCCTTGTGCTTCCTCTGACTTTTCACTACTCTGCATTAGCTTCCCCTTTGGGCACCTTGTTCTGTCAGTGTCATAAGGTGGTGGCTGGCAACGAACCCAAGTGCAAGACACAGACACTGAAGTACTAGGGACAGGACTAGGATACAGGGTGACGGCAAGGACATGGACATGAAAAACAGGAACCTGGAACAGGACTGATCAAGAGAACTAGGAGCCCGGGCTTGGACTCTGAGCCAGAGACTGGACAAGGACCCAGTACTTGGGTCTTGCTTCTGGCTCGGACCTCAGAACAAGGCAAGGACGAGGCTTAGCAGACAGGCAGGACAAGGCTGGAGTCTACAGGCTTGAGGCTAGAGGCTAGAGAACATGGCTTGGCTTGGCAAGAGGCTAGAGGCTAGAGGCTAGAGACTTGGCTTGGCTTGGCTTGGCAAGAGGCTAGAGGCTAGAGACTTGGCTTGGCTTGGCAAGAGACTAGAGGCTAGAGGCTAGAGGCTAGAGACTTGGCTTGGCTTGGCGTGGCAGGAGACCAGAGGCGAGACTGGAGGCTGGAGGCTGGAGGCAGAAGATCAGAGGTGAGGCTGGAGGCCGGAGGCAGGATACCAGAGGCGAGCCCAGAGGCTGGAGGCAGGAGACTAGAGGCGAGGCTGGAGGCAGGAGACTAGAGGCGAGGCTGGAGGCAGGGGACTAGAGGCGAGGCTGGAGGCAGGGGACTAGAGGAGAGGCTGGAGGCTGGAGGCAGGAGACAAGAGGTGAGGCTGGAGGCAGGATACTAGAGGCGAACCTAGAGGCTGGAGGCAGGAGACTAGAGGCGAGGCTGGAGGCAGGAGACTAGAGGCGAGGCTGGAGGCAGGGGACTAGAGGCGAGGCTGGAGGCAGGGGACTAGAGGAGAGGCTGGAGGCTGGAGGCAGGAGACCAGAGGTGAGGCTGGAGGCAGGAGACTAGAGGCAAGGCTGGAGGCTGGAAGCAGACGACTAGAGGCAAGGCAGGAGGCAGAGGACTAGAGGCAAGGCCGGAGGCAGGAGGCAGGAGACGAGGCGAGACTGGAGGCAGGAGACTGGAGGCTGGATGCTGGAGGCTGGAGACTAGAGGCAGGAGTATAGAGGCGAGGCTGGAGGCAGGAGACTAGAGGCGAGGCTGGAGGCTGGAGGCAGGAGAAAAGAGGTGAGGCTGGAGGCTGGAGACTAGAGGCGAGGCTGGAGGCTGGAGACTAGAGGCGAGGCTGGAGGCTGGAGGCTGGAGGCAGGAGACTAGAGGCGAGTCTGGAGGCTGGAGGCAGGAGACTAGAGGCGAGTCTGGTGGCTGGAGACTAGAGGGGAGGCTGGAGGCAGGAGACCAGAAGCGTGTCTGGAGGCTGGAGACAGGAGACTAGAGACAAGGCTGGAGGCAGGAGGCAGGAGAGGAAAGGCGAGGCTGGTGGCTGGAGGTAGGAGCCGAGAGACGAGGCTGGAGGCAAGAGACGAGAGGCGAGGCTGGAGGCATGAGACTAGAGGCGAGGCTGGGGGCTGGAGGCATGGACTAGAAGCGAGGCTGGAGGCATTAGACTAGAGGCGAGGCTGGAGGCTGGAGGCAGTGGACTAGAAGCGAGGCAGGAGACAAGAGGCAAGGCTGAAGGCAGGAGACGAGAGGCGAGGCTGGAGGCTAGAGGCGAGGCTGGAGACAGGAGGCTAGAAGCGAGGCTGGAGACTGGAGACTAGAGGCGAGGCTGGAGGCTGGAGGCAGGAGACTAGAGGCGAAGCTGGAGGCAGGAGACTAGAGGCGAGTCTGGAGGCTGGAGACAGGAGACTAGAGGCAAGACTGGAGGCAGGAGACAAGAGGCAAGTCTGGAGGCTGGAGGCAGGAGACTAGCAGCGAGGCTGGAGGCGGGAGGCAGGAGCTGAGGCGAGGCTGGAGGCAAGAGACGAGAGGCAAGGCTGGAGGCAGGAGACTAGAGGCGAATCTGGAGGCTGAAGACTAGAGGCGAGGCTGGAGGCAGGAGACTAGAAGCGAGTCTGGAGGCAGGAGGCAGGAGAGAAAAGGCGAGGCTGGAGGCAGGAGCTGAGAGGCGAGGCTGGAGGCATGAGACTAGAGGCGAGGCTGGAGGCTGGAGGCATGAGACTAGAAGCGAGGCAGGAGACCAGAGGCGAGGCTGGAGGCAGGAGACGAGAGGCGAGGCTGGAGGCGGGAGGCAGGAGCCAAGAGGCGAGGCTGGAGGAAAGAGACGAGAGGCGAGGCTGGAGGCAGGAGACTAGAGGCGAGTCTGGAGGCTGGAGACAGGAGACTAGAGGCAAGGCTGGAGGCAGGAGACGAGAGGCGAGGCTGGAGGCGGGAGGCAGGAGCCAAGAGGCGAGGCTGGAGGAAAGAGACGAGAGGCGA
This sequence comes from Mobula hypostoma, assembly GCF_963921235.1. Taxonomy (NCBI): domain Eukaryota; kingdom Metazoa; phylum Chordata; class Chondrichthyes; order Myliobatiformes; family Myliobatidae; genus Mobula; species Mobula hypostoma. Next base: position 30,441,166 of record NC_086125.1, on the reverse strand, counting down.
GGCTGGAGGCAGGAGACTAGAGGCGAGTCTGGAGGCTGGAGACAGGAGACTAGAGGCAAGGCTGGAGGCAGGAGACCAGAGGCGAGGCTGGAGGCTGGAGGCAGGAGCCGAGAGGCGAGGCTGGAGGCAGGAGATGAGAGGTGAGGCTGGGGGCATGAGACTAGAGGCGAGGCTGGGAGCTGGAGGCATGAGACTAGAAGCGAGGCTGGAGGCTGGAGGCAGGGGACTAGAGGCGAGGCAGGAGACTAGAGGCGAGGCTGGAGGCAGGAGACGAGAGGCGAGGCTGGAGGCTGGAGGCAGGAGACGAGAGACGAGGCTGGAGGCAGGAGACGAGAGACGAGGCTGGAGGCTGGAGTCTGGAGGCAGGAGACTAGAGGCGAGGCTGGAGGCTGGAGGCTGGAGGCAGGAGACGAGAGACGAGGCTGGAGGCTGGAGTCTGGAGGCAGGAGACTAGAGGCGAGGCTGGAGGCTGGAGACTAGAGGGAAGGCTAGAGGCTGGAGGCTGGAGGCAGGAGTCTAGAGGCGAGGCCGGGGGCTGGAGGCATGAGACTAGAAGTGAGGCTGGAGGCATTAGACTAGAGGCGAGGCTGGGGGCTGGAGGCATGAGACTAGAAGCGAGGCTGGAGGCCGGAGACTGGAGGCGAGGCTGGAGGCTGGAGGCAGCGGACTAGAGGCGAGGCAGGAGACCAGAGGCGAGGCTGGAGGCAAGAGGCTAGAAGCGAGGCTGGAGGCTGGAGACTAGAAGCGAGGCTGGAGGCAGGAGACTAGAGGCGAGGCTGGAGGCTGGAGAGGAGACTAGAGGCAAGGCTGGAGGCAGGAGACTAGAGGCGAGGCTGGAGGCTGGAGGCAGTAGACTAGAGGCGAGGCTAGATGCTGCAGGCAGGAGCCGAGAGACGAGGCTGGAGGCAGGAGAAGAGAGGCGAGGCTGGGAGCTGGAGGCATGAGACTAGAAGCGAGGCTGGAGGCAGAAGACTGGAAGCGAGGCTGCAGACTAGAGGCGAGGCAGGAGACAAGAGGAGAGGCTGGAGGCAAGAGACGAGAGGCGAGGCTGGAGGCAGGAGGCTAGAAGCGAGGCTGGAGGCTGGAGACTAGAAGCCAGGCTGGAGGCAGGAGACGAGACGCGAGGCTGGAGGCTGGAGACCAGAGGCAAGGCTGGAGGCAGGAGACTAGAGGGAAGGCAGGAGGCTGGAGGCTGGAGGCAAGAAACTAGAGGCGAGTCTGGAGGCTGGAGGCAGGAGACCAGAGGCGAGGCTGGAGGCAGGAGACGAGAGGCGAGGCTGGAGGCATGAGACGAGAGGCGAGGCTGGAGGCATGAGACTAGAAGCGAGGCTGGAGGCAGGGGACCAGAGGCGAGGCAGGAGACTAGAGGTGATGCTGGAGGCAGGAGATGAGAGGCGAGGCTGGGGGCTGGAGGCATGAGACTAGAAGCGAGGCAGGAGACCAGAGGCGAGGCTGGAGGCAGAAGACGAGAGGCGAGGCTGGAGGCGGGAGGCAGGAGCCAAGAGGCGAGGCTGGAGGAAAGAGACGAGAGGCGAGGCTGGAGGCAGGAGACTAGAGGCGAGTCTGGAGGCTGGAGACAGGAGACTAGAGGCAAGGCTGGAGGCAGGAGACGAGAGGCGAGGCTGGAGGCGGGAGGCAGGAGCCAAGAGGCGAGGCTGGAGGAAAGAGACGAGAGGCGAGGCTGGAGGCAGGAGACTAGAGGCGAGTCTGGAGGCTGGAGACAGGAGACTAGAGGCAAGGCTGGAGGCAGGAGACCAGAGGCGAGGCTGGAGGCTGGAGGCAGGAGACTAGAGGCGAGGCTGGAGGCTGGAGGCAGGAGCCGAGAGGCGAGGCTGGAGGCAGGAGATGAGAGGTGAGGCTGGAGGCATGAGACTAGAGGCGAGGCTGGGAGCTGGAGGCATGAGACTAGAAGCGAGGCTGGAGGCTGGAGGCAGGGGACTAGAGGCGAGGCAGGAGACTAGAGGCGAGGCTGGAGGCAGGAGACGAGAGGCGAGGCTGGAGGCTGGAGGCAGGAGACGAGAGACGAGGCTGGAGGCTGGAGGCTGGAGGCAGGAGACGAGAGACGAGGCTGGAGGCTGGAGTCTGGAGGCAGGAGACTAGAGGCGAGGCTGGAGGCTGGAGACTAGAGGGAAGGCTAGAGGCTGGAGGCTGGAGGCAGGAGTCTAGAGGCGAGGCCGGGGGCTGGAGGCATGAGACTAGAAGTGAGGCTGGAGGCATTAGACTAGAGGCGAGGCTGGGGGCTGGAGGCATGAGACTAGAAGCGAGGCTGGAGGCCGGAGACTGGAGGCGAGGCTGGAGGCTGGAGGCAGCGGACTAGAGGCGAGGCAGGAGACCAGAGGCGAGGCTGGAGGCAAGAGGCTAGAAGCGAGGCTGGAGGCTGGAGACTAGAAGCGAGGCTGGAGGCAGGAGACTAGAGGCGAGGCTGGAGGCTGGAGAGGAGACTAGAGGCAAGGCTGGAGGCAGGAGACTAGAGGCGAGGCTGGAGGCTGGAGGCAGGAGACTAGAGGCGAGTCTGGAGGCTGGAGACAGGAGACTAGAGGCAAGGCTGGAGGCAGGAGACGAGAGGCGAGGCTGGAGGCGGGAGGCAGGAGCCAAGAGGCGAGGCTGGAGGCAGGAGACTAGAGGCGAGTCTGGAGGCTGGAGACAGGAGACTAGAGGCAAGGCTGGAGGCAGGAGACCAGAGGCGAGGCTGGAGGCTGGAGGCAGGAGACTAGAGGCGAGGCTGGAGGCTGGAGGCAGGAGCCGAGAGGCGAGGCTGGAGGCAGGAGATGAGAGGTGAGGCTGGAGGCATGAGACTAGAGGCGAGGCTGGGAGCTGGAGGCATGAGACTAGAAGCGAGGCTGGAGGCTGGAGGCAGGGGACTAGAGGCGAGGCAGGAGACTAGAGGCGAGGCTGGAGGCAGGAGACGAGAGGCGAGGCTGGAGGCTGGAGGCAGGAGACGAGAGACGAGGCTGGAGGCTGGAGGCTGGAGGCAGGAGACGAGAGACGAGGCTGGAGGCTGGAGTCTGGAGGCAGGAGACTAGAGGCGAGGCTGGAGGCTGGAGACTAGAGGGAAGGCTAGAGGCTGGAGGCTGGAGGCAGGAGTCTAGAGGCGAGGCCGGGGGCTGGAGGCATGAGACTAGAAGTGAGGCTGGAGGCATTAGACTAGAGGCGAGGCTGGGGGCTGGAGGCATGAGACTAGAAGCGAGGCTGGAGGCCGGAGACTGGAGGCGAGGCTGGAGGCTGGAGGCAGCGGACTAGAGGCGAGGCAGGAGACCAGAGGCGAGGCTGGAGGCAAGAGGCTAGAAGCGAGGCTGGAGGCTGGAGACTAGAAGCGAGGCTGGAGGCAGGAGACTAGAGGCGAGGCTGGAGGCTGGAGAGGAGACTAGAGGCAAGGCTGGAGGCAGGAGACTAGAGGCGAGGCTGGAGGCTGGAGGCAGTAGACTAGAGGCGAGGCTAGATGCTGCAGGCAGGAGCCGAGAGACGAGGCTGGAGGCAGGAGAAGAGAGGCGAGGCTGGGAGCTGGAGGCATGAGACTAGAAGCGAGGCTGGAGGCAGAAGACTGGAAGCGAGGCTGCAGACTAGAGGCGAGGCAGGAGACAAGAGGAGAGGCTGGAGGCAAGAGACGAGAGGCGAGGCTGGAGGCAGGAGGCTAGAAGCGAGGCTGGAGGCTGGAGACTAGAAGCCAGGCTGGAGGCAGGAGACGAGACGCGAGGCTGGAGGCTGGAGACCAGAGGCAAGGCTGGAGGCAGGAGACTAGAGGGAAGGCAGGAGGCTGGAGGCTGGAGGCAAGAAACTAGAGGCGAGTCTGGAGGCTGGAGGCAGGAGACCAGAGGCGAGGCTGGAGGCAGGAGACGAGAGGCGAGGCTGGAGGCATGAGACGAGAGGCGAGGCTGGAGGCAAGAGACTAGAAGCGAGGCTGGAGGCAGGGGACCAGAGGCGAGGCAGGAGACTAGAGGTGATGCTGGAGGCAGGAGATGAGAGGCGAGGCTGGAGGCTGGAGGCAGGAGACGAGAGTCGATGCTGGAGGCTGGAGTCTGGAGGCAGGAGACTAGAGGTGGGCTGGAGGCTGGAGACTAGAGGCGAGGCTGGAGGCTGGAGACTAGAGTCAAGGCTGGAAGCTGGAGGCTGGAGGCAGGAGACTACAGGCGAGGCTATAGGCAGGAGGATAGAGGCGAGGCGGGAGGCAAGAGGCTAGAGGCGAGGCTAAAGGCTGGAGACTAGAGGCAAGGCCGGAGGTTGGAGGCTGTAGGCAGGAGAATAAAGGGGAGGCTAGAGGCTGGAGTCTAGAGGCGAGGCTGGAGGCTGGAGGCAGGAGACTAGAGACGAGGCTGGAGGCTGGAGGCAGGAGACTGGAGGTGACACTGGAGGCTGGAGACTAGAGGCGAGGCTGGAGGTGGAAGGGTGGAGAGAGGAGACTAGAGGCGAGTCTGGAGGCTGGAGCCAGGAGACTAGAGGCGAGGCTGAAGGCTGGAGGCAAGAGACTAGAGGCGAGGCTGGAGGCTGAAGGCAGAAGACCAGAGGCGAGGCTGAAAGCAGCAGACGAGAGGCGAGGCGGTAGACAGGAGACTAGAGGAGAGGCGAGGCTGGAGGCAGGAGACGAGAGGCAAGGGTGGACGATGTAGGCATGAGACTAGAAGCGAGGCTGGAGGCAGGAGACGAGACGCGAGGTTGGAGGCTGGAGACTAGAGGCGAGGCTGGAGGCAGGAGACAAGAGGCAAGGCAGGAGGCTGGAGGCTGGAGACAGCAAACTAGAGGCGAGTCTGGAGGCTGGAGGCAAGAGACTAGAGGCGAGGCTGGAGGTAGGAGACAAGAGATGAGGCTGGAGGCAGGAGGTAGGAAACTAGAGGCGAGACTGGAGTCTGGAGGCAGGAGACTAGAGGCGAGGCTGGAGGCAGGAGACGAGAGGCGAGTCTGGAGGCTGGAGGCAGGGGACTAGAGGCAAGGTTGGAGGCTGGAGGCAGGAGACGAGAGGCGAGCCTGGAGGCAGGAGACGAGAGGTGAGGCTGGAGACGAGGCGAGGCTGGATGAAGGAGACTGGAGGTGAAGCTGGAAGCAGGAGACTAGAGACGAGGCTGGAGGCTGGAGGCAGGAGACGAGAGGCAAGGCTGGAGGCTGGAGGCAGGAGACTAGAAGCGAGGCTGGAGGCTGGAGGCAGGAGACGAGAGGCGAGGCTGGTGGCTGGAGTCAGGAGATTAGAGGCGAGGCTGGAGGCAGGAGACGAGAGGCGAAGCTGGAGGCTGGAGGCAGGGGACTAGAAGCTAGGCTGGAGGCAGGTGACTAGAGGCGAGGCTGGAGGCTGGAGGCAGGGGACTAGAGGCGAGGCTGGAGGCTGGAGACTAGAGGCGAGGCTGGATGCCCAAGACGAGAGGCCAGGCTGGAGGCTGAAGGCAGGAGACTAGAGGCAAGGCTGGAGGCTGGAGGCTAGAGGCAGGAGACGAGAGGCGAGGCTGGAGGCAGGTGGCTGGAGGCATCTGACAAGAGGCGAGGCTGGAGGCAGAAGACTAGAAGCGAGGCTGGAGGCAGGAGACGAGGCTGGAAGCAGGAGGTAGGAAACTAGAGGCGAGGCTGGAGGCAGTAGACAAGAGGCGAGGCTGGAGGCTAGAGGCACGAGACTAGAGGCGAGGCTGGAAGCTGGAGGCAGGAGACTAGAGGTGAGGCTGGAGACTGGAGACTAGAGACGAGGCAGGAGGCTGGAGGCAGGAGACTAGAGGTGAGGCTGGAGGCTGGAGGCAAGAGACTAGAGGTGAGGCTGGAGACTGGTGGCTGGAGGCATCTGATGATAGGCGAGGCTGGAGGCAGGAGAATAGAGGCGAGGCTGGAGGCAGGAGGCAGGAGACTAGAGGCGATGCTGGAGGCTGGATGCAGTAGACTAATGGCGAGGCTGGAGGCTGGAGGCAGGAGACTAGAGGTGAGGCTGGAGGCTGGAGGCAGGAGACTAGAGGCGAGGCTGGTGGCTGGAGTCAGGAGATTAGAGGCAAGGCTGGAGGCAGGAGACGAGAGGCGAAGCTGGAGGCTGGAGGCAGGGGACGAGAGGCAAGACTGGAGGCTGTAGGCTGGAGGCAGGGGACGAGAGGCGAGGCTGGAGGCTGGTGGCGGGAGGCATCTGATGATAGGCGAGGCTGGAGGCAGGAGGCAGGAGACGAGAGGCGATGCTGGAGGCTGGATGCAGTAGACTAATGGCGAGGCTGGAGGCTGGAGGCAGGAGACAAGAGGTGAGGCTGGAGGCTGGAGGCAGGAGACTAGAGGCGAGGCTGGTGGCTGGAGTCAGGAGATTAGAGGCGAAGCTGAAGGCAGGAGACGAGAGGCGAAGCTGGAGGCTGGAGGCAGGGGACTAGAAGCTAGGCTGGAGGCAGGTGACTAGAGGCGAGGCTGGAGGCTGGAGGCAGGGGACTAGAGGCGAGGCTGGAGGCTGGAGACTAGAGGCGAGGCTGGATGCCCAAGACGAGAGGCCAGGCTGGAGGCTGAAGGCAGGAGACTAGAGGCAAGGCTGGAGGCTGGAGGCTAGAGGCAGGAGACGAGAGGCGAGGCTGGAGGCAGGTGGCTGGAGGCATCTGACAAGAGGCGAGGCTGGAGGCAGAAGACTAGAAGCGAGGCTGGAGGCAGGAGGCAGGAGACTAGAGGCGATGCTGGAGGCTGGATGCAGGAGACGAGAGGCGAGGCTGGAGGCTGGAGGCTGGAGGCAGATGACTGGAGGCAGGAGACAAGAGGCAAAGCTGGAGGCTGGAGGCTGGAGACTAGAGGCAAGGCTGGAGGCTGGAGGCAGGAGACGAGAGGCAAGGCTGGAGGCTGGAGGCTGGAGGCAGGAGACTAGAGGCAAGGCTGGAGGCAGGAGACTACAGGCGATGCTATAGGCAGGAGGATAGAGGCGAGGCGGGAGGCAAGATGCTAGAAGCGAGGCTAAAGGCTGGAGACTAGAGGCAAGGCTGGAGGCTGGAGGCTGTTGGCAGGAGAATAAAGGGGAGGCTGGAGGCTGGAGTCTAGAGGCGAGGCTGGAGGCTGGAGGCAGGAGACTAGAGACAAGGCTGGAGGCTGGAGGCAGGAGACTAGAGGTGACACTGGAGGCTGGAGACTAGAGGCGAGGCTGGAGGCTGGAGCCAGGAGACTAGAGGCGAGGCTGGAGGCAGAAGACTAGAGGCGAGGCTGAAGGCAGCAGACGAGAGGCGAGGCGGTAGACAGGAGACGAGAGGAGAGGCGAGGCTGGAGGCAGGAGACGAGAGGTGAGGCTGGAGGCAGGAGACGAGAGGCAAGGGTGGAGGCTGTAGGCATGAGACTAGAAGCGAGGCTGGAGGCAGGAGATGAGACGCGAGGCTGGAGGCTGGAGACTAGAGGCAAGGCTGGAGGCAGGAGACTAGAGGCAAGGCAGGAGGCTGGAGGCTGGAGGCAGCAAACTAGAGGCGAGTCTGGAGGCTGGAGGCAAGAGACTAGAGGCGAGGCTGGAGGCAGAAGACTAGAGGCAAGGCAGGAGGCTGGAGGCTGGAGGCAGCAAACTAGAGGCGAGTCTGGAGGCTGGAGGCAAGAGACTAGCGGCGAGGCTGGAGGCAGGAGACAAGAGATGAGGCTGGAGGCAGGAGGTAGGAAACTAGAGGCGAGGCTGGATGAAGGAGACTGGAGGTGAAACTGGTGGCAGGGGACTAGAGACGAGGCTGGAGGCTGGAGGCAGGAGACGAGAGGCGAGGCTGGAGGCTAGAGGCACGAGACTAGAGGCGAGGCTGGAAGCTGGAGGCAGGAGACTAGAGGTGAGGCTGGAGGCAGGAGACTAGAGGCGAGGCTGGAGGCTGGAGGCAGGAGACTAGAGGTGAGGCTGGAGGCTGGAGGCAAGAGACTAGAGGTGAGGCTGGAGACTGGAGACTAGAGACGAGGCAGGAGGCTGGAGGCAGGAGACTAGCGGCGAGGCTGGAGGCTGGAGGCTGGAGGCAGGAGACGAGAGGCGAGGCTGGAGGCTGGTGGCTGGAGGCATCTGATGATAGGCGAGGCTGGAGGCAGGAGACTAGAGGTGAGGCTGGAGGCAGGAGGCAGGAGACTAGAGGCGATGCTGGAGGTTGGATGCAGTAGACTAATGGCGAGGCTGGAGGTTGGAGGCAGAAGACTAGTGGTGAGGCTGGAGGCTGGAGGCAGTAGACTAGAGGCGAGGCTGGTGGCTGGAGTCAGGAGATTAGAGGCAAGGCTGGAGGCAGGAGACGAGAGGCGAAGCTGGAGGCTGGAGGCAGGGGACGAGAGGCAAGACTGGAGGCTGGAGGCTGGAGGCAGGGGACGAGAGGCGAGGCTGGAGGCTGGTGGCTGGAGGCATCTGATGATAGGCGAGGCTGGAGGCAGGAGACTAGAAGCGAGGCTGGAGGCAGGAGGCAGGAGACTAGAGGCGATGCTGGAGGCTGGATGCAGTAGACTAATGGCGAGGCTGGAGGCTGGAGGCAGGAGACTAGAGGCGAGGCTGGTGGCTGGAGTCAGGAGATTAGAGGCGAGGCTGGAGGCAGGAGACGAGAGGCGAGGCTGGAGGCTGGAGGCAGGGGACTAGAGGTGAGGCTGGAAGCTGGAGACGAGAGGCGAGGCTGGATGCCCAAGATGAGAGGCCAGGCTGGAGGCTGAAGGCAGGAGACTAGAGGCAAGGCTGGAGGCTGGAGGCTAGAGGCAGGAGACGAGAGGCGAGGCTGGAGGCAGGTGGCTGGAGGCATCTGACAAGAGGCGAGGCTGGAGGCAGAAGACTAGAAGCGAGGCTGGAGGCAGGAGGCAGGAGACTAGAGGCGATGCTGGAGGCTGGATGCAGGAGACGAGAGGCGAGGCTGGAGGCTGGAGGCTGGAGGCAGGAGACTAGAGGTGAGGCTGGAGGCTGGAGACTAGAGGCAAGGCTGGAGGCTGGAGGCAGGAGACGAGAGGCAAGGCTGGAGGCTGGAGGCTGGAGGCAGGAGACTAGAGGCAAGGCTGGAGGCAGGAGACTACAGGCGAGGCTATAGGCAGGAGACTAGAGGTGAGGCTGGAGGCTGGAGACAAGAGGCAAGGCTGGAGGCTGGAGGCTGTTGGCAGGAGAATAAAGGGGAGGCTGGAGGCTGGAGTCTAGAGGCGAGGCTGGAGGCTGGAGGCAGGAGACTAGAGACAAGGCTGGAGGCTGGAGGCAGGAGACTAGAGGTGACACTGGAGGCTGGAGGCTGGAGCCAGGAGACTAGAGGCGAGTCTGGAGGCAGAGGACTAGAGGCGAGGCTGAAGGCAGCAGACGAGAGGCGAGGCGGTAGACAGGAGATGAGAGGAGAGGCGAGGCTGGAGGCAGGAGACGAGAGGTGAGGCTGGAGGCAGGAGACGAGAGGCAAGGGTGGAGGCTGTAGGCATGAGACTAGAAGCGAGGCTGGAGGCAGGAGATGAGACGCGACGCTGGAGGCTGGAGACTAGAGGCGAGGCTGGAGGCAGGAGACTAGAGGCAAGGCAGGAGGCTGGAGGCTGGAGGCAGCAAACTAGAGGCGAGTCTGGAGGCTGGAGGCAAGAGACTAGAGGCGAGGCTGGAGGCAGGAGACTAGAGGCAAGGCAGGAGGCTGGAGGCTGGAGGCAGCAAACTAGAGGCGAGTCTGGAGGCTGGAGGCAAGAGACTAGAGGCGAGGCTGGAGGCAGGAGACAAGAGATGAGGCTGAAGGCAGGAGGTAGGAAACTAGAGGCGAGGCTGGAGACAGGAGACAGGAGACTAGAGGCGAGGCTGGAGGCAGGAGACAGGAGACTAGAGGCGAGGCTGGAGGCAGGAGACTAGAGGCGAGGCTGGATGAAGGAGACTGGAGGTGAAGCTGGAGGCAGGGGACTAGAGACGAGGCTGGAGGCTGGAGGCAGGAGACGAGAGGCAAGGCTGGAGGCAGGAGACGAGAGGCAAGGCTGGAGGCTGGAGGCAGGAGACTAGAAGCGAGACTGGAGGCTGGAGGCAGGAGACTAGAAGCGAGGCTGGTGGCTGGAGGCAGGAGACGAGAGGCGAGGCTGGTGGTTGGAGTCAGGATATTAGAGGCGAGGTTGGAGGCAGGAGACTAGAGACGAGGCTGGAGGCAGGAGGCAGGGGGCTAGAGGCAAGGCTGGAGGCTGGAGGCAGGAAACTACAGGTGAGGCTGGAGTCTGGAGACTACAGGAGAGGCTGGAGGCAAGAGACTAGAGATGAGGCTGGAGGCTGGAGGCAGGAGACTAGAGGCGAGGCTGGAGGCTGGAGGCAGGAGACTAGAGGCGAGGCTGGAAGCTGGAGGCAGGAGACTAGAGGAGAGAATGGAGGCTGGAGGCAGGAGACTAGAGGTGAGGCTGGAGACTGGAGACTAGAGACGAGGCAGGAGGCTGGAGGCAGCAGACGAGAGGCGAGGCTGTAGGTAGGTGAAGAGAGGAGAGGCGAGGCTGGAGGCAGGAGACGAGAGGCAAGGCTGGAGGCTGGAGGCAGGAGACTAGAGGTGAGGCTGGATACTGGAGACTAGAGACGAGGCTGGAAGCAGGAGGTAGGAAACTAGAGGCGAGGCTGAAGGCAGGAGACTAGAGAGCGAGGCTGGAGGCTGGAGGCAGGAGACTAGAGGCGAGGCTGGAAGCTGGAGGCAGGAGACTAGAGGTGAGGCTGGAGGCAGGAGACTAGAGGTGAGGCTGGAGGCTGGAGGCAGGAGACTAGAGGTGAGGCTGGAGACTGGAGACTAGAGACGAGGCAGGAGGCTGGAGGCAGCAGACGAGAGGCGAGGCTGTAGGCAGGTGAAGAGAGGAGAGGCGAGGCTGGAGGCAGGAGACGAGAGGCAAGGCTGGAGGCTGGAGGCAGAAGACTAGAGGCGAGGCTGAAGGCTGGAGGCAGGAGACTAGAGGCGAGGCTGGAGGCAGGAAGCTGGAGTCAGGAGACTAGAGGCGAGTCTGGAGGCTGGAGGCAGGAGACTAGAGGCGAGGCTGGATGTTGGAGGTAGGAAACTAGAGGCGAGCCTGGAGAAGGCAGGAGACTAGAGGCGAGGTTGGAGGCTGGAGGCAGGAGACTAGAGGCGAGGCTGGAGGCCGGAGACTAGAGGCGAGGCTGGAGGCTGGAGGCAGGAGCCTAGAAGCGAAGCTGGAGGCAGGAGACTAGAGGCGAGGCTGGAGGCTGGAGGCAGGAGACTAGAGGTGAGGCTGGAGGCTGGAGGCAAGAGACTGGAGGCGAGGCTGGAGGTTGAAGGCAGAAGACTAGAGGCGAGGCTGGAGGCAGCAGACGAGAGGCGAGGCTGGAGGCCGGAGACTAGAGGCGAAGCTGGAGCCTGGAGGCAGGAGACTAGAGCTGAGGCTGGAGACTGGAGACTAGAGACTGGGCTGGAAGCAGGAAACTACAGGCGAGGCTGGAGTCTGGAGACTACAGGAGAGGCTGGAGGCAAGAGACTAGAGGTGAGGCTGGAGGCTGAAGGCAGGGGACTAGAGGCGAGGCTGGAGGCTTGAGGCAGGAGACGAGAGGTGAGGCTGGAGGCAGGAGACGAGAGGCAAGGCTGGAGGCTGGAGGCAGAAGACTAGAGGCGAGGCTGAAGGCTGGAGGCAGGAGACTAGAGGCGAGGCTGGAGGCAGGAAGCTGGAGTCAGGAGACTAGAGGCGAGTCTGGAGGCTGGAGGCAGGAGACTAGAGGTGAGGCTGGAGAAGGCAGGAGACTAGAGGCGAGGCTGGAGGCTGGAGGCAGGAGACTAGAGGCGAGGCTGGAGGCTGGAGGCAGGAGACTAGAGGCGAGGCTGGAGGCCGGAGACTAGAGGCGAGGCTGGAGGCTGGAGGCTGGAGCCTAGAAGCGATGCTGGAGGCAGGAGACTAGAGTCGAGGCTGGAGGCTGGAGGCAAGAGACTAGAGGCGAGGCTGGAGGTTGAAGGAAGAAGTCTAGAGGCGAGGCTGGAGGCAGCAGACGTGAGGCGAGGCGGTAGACAGGAGTCGAGAGGAGAGGCGAGGCTGGAGGCAGGAGATGAGAGGCGAGGCTGGAGGCAGGAGACGAGAGGCAAGGGTGGCGGCTGTAGGCATGAGACTAGAAGCGAGGCTGGAGGCAGGAGACGAGACGCGAGGCTGGAGGCTGGAGACAAGAGATGAGGCTGGAGGCAGGAGGTAGGAAACTAGAGGCGAGGCTGGAGGCTGGAGGCAGGAGACTAGAAGCGAGGCTGGTGTCTGGAGGCAGGAGACGAGAGGCAAGGCTGGTGGTTGGAGTCAGGAGATTAGAGGCGAGGCTTGAGGCAGGAGACGAGGGGAAGCTGGAGGCTGGAGGCAGGGGACTAGAAACGAGGCTGGAGGCAGGAGACTAGAGGCGAGGCTGGAGGCTGGAGGCAGGGGACTAGAGGCAAGGCTGGAGGCTGGAGACAGGAAACTACAGGCGAGGCTGGAGTCTGGAGACTACAGGAGAGGCTGGAGACAAGAGTCTAGAGGTGATGCTGGAGGCTGGAGGCAGGAGACTAGAGGCGAGGCTGGAGGCTGGAGGCAGGAGGCTAGAAGTGAGGCTGGATACTGGAGACTAGAGACGAGGCTGGAAGCAGGAGGTAGGAAACTAGAGGCGAGGCTGGAGGCAGGAGACTAGAGGGAAGGCTGGAGGCTGGAGGCAGGAGACTAGAGGCGAGGCTGGAAGCTGGAGGCAGGAGACTAGAGGTGAGGCTGGAGGCTGGAGGCAGGAGACTAGAGGTGAGGCTGGAGCCAGGAGACTAGAGGTGAGGCTGGAGGCTGAAGGCAGGAGACTAGAGGCGAGGCTGGAGGCAGTAAGCATAGGACTAGAGGCAAGGCTGGAGGCTGGAGGCAGGAGACTAGAGGTGAGGCTGGAGGCTGGAGGCAGGAGACTAGAGGTGAGGCTGGAGACTGGAGACTAGAGACGAGGCAGGAGGCTGGATGCAGGAGACTAGCGGCGAGGCTGGAGGCAGCAGACGAGAGGCGAGGCTGTAGGCAGGAGATGAGAGGAGAGGCGAGGCTGGAGGCAGGAGACGAGAGGTGAGGCTGTAGGCAGGTGATGAGAGGAGAGGCGAGGCTGGAGGCAGGAGACGAGAGTCAAAACCGGAGGCTGGAGGCTGGAGGCAGGCGACGAGAGGCGAGGCTGGAGGCAGGAGACTGGAGGCGAAGCTGGAGCCTGGAGGCAGGAGACTAGAGCTGAGGCTGGAGACTGGAGAGTAGAGACGAGGCTGGAAGCAGGAAACTACAGGCGAGGCTGGAGTCTGGAGACTACAGGAGAGGCTGGAGGCAAGAGACTAGAGGTGAGGCTGGAGGCTGGAGGCAGGGGACTAGAGGCGAGGCTGGAGGCTGGAGGCAGGAGACTAGAGGTGAGGCTGGAGACTGGAGACTAGAGACGAGGCAGGAGGCTGGAGGCAGCAGACGAGAGGCGAGGCTGTAGGCAGGAGACGAGAGGAGAGGCGAGGCTGGAGGCAGGAGACGAGAGGCAAGGCTGTAGGCAGGTGAAGAGAGGAGAGGCGAGGCTGGAGGCAGGAGACGAGAGGCAAGGCTGGAGGCTGGAGGCAGAAGACTAGAGGCGAGGCTGAAGGCTGGAGGCAGGAGACTAGAGGCGAGGCTGGAGGCAGGAAGCTGGAGTCAGGAGACTAGAGGCGAGTCTGGAGGCTGGAGGCAGGAGACGACAGGCGAGGCCTGATGTTGGAGGTAGGAAACTGGAGGGGAGCCTGGAGAAGGCAGGAGACTAGAGGCGAGGCTGGAGGCTGGAGGCAGGAGACTAGAGGCGAGGCTGGAGGCCGGAGACTAGAGGCGAAGCTGGAGGCTGGAGGCAGGAGCCTGGAAGCGAGGCTGGAGGCAGGAGACTAGAGGCGAGGCTGGAGGCTGGAGGCAGGAGACTAGAGGCGAGGCTGGAGCCCGGAGACTAGAGGCGAGGCTGGAGGCTGGAGGCAGGAGCCGAGACGCGAGGCTGGAGGCAGGAGACTAGAGGCGAGGCTGGAGGCTGGAGGCAAGAAACTAGAGGCGAGGCTGGAGGCTGAAGGCAGAAGACTAGAGGCGAGGCTGGAGGCAGCAGACGAGAGGCGAGGCGGTACACAGGTGACGAGAGGAGAGGCGAGGCTGGATGCAGGAGATGAGAGGCGAGGCTGGAGGCAGGAGACGAGAGGCAAGGGTGGAGACTGTAGACATGAGACTAGAAGTGAGGCTGGAGGCAGGAGACGAGACGCGAGGCTGGAGGCTGGAGACTAGAGGCGAGGCTGGAGGCAGGAGACTAGAGGCAAGGCAGGAGGCTGGAGGCTGGAGGCAGCAAACTAGAGGCGAGTCTGGAGGCTGGAGGCAAGAGACTAGAGGCGAGGCTGGAGGCAAGAGACAAGAGATGAGGCTGGAGGCAAGAGGTAGGAAATTAGAGGCGAGGCTGGAGGCTGGAGGCAGGAGACTAGAAGCGATGCTGGTGGCTGGAGGCAGGAGACGAGAGGTGAGGCTGGTGGCTGGAGTCAGGAGATTAGAGGCGAGGCTGGAGGCAGGAGATGAGGCGAAGCTGGAGGCTGGAGGCAGGGGACTAGAAACGAGGCTGGAGGCAGGAGACTAGAGGCGAGGCTGGAGGTTGGAGGCAGGGGACTAGAGGCAAGGCTGGAGGCTGGAGGCAGGAAACTACAGGCGAGGCTGGAGTCTGGAGACGACAGGAGAGGCTGGAGGCAAGAGACTAGAGGTGAGGCTGGAGGCTGGAGGCAGGAGACTAGAGGCGAGGCTGGAGGCTGGAGGCTGGAGACTAGAGGTGAGGCTGGATACTGGAGACTAGAGACGACGCTGGAAGCAGGAGGTAGGAAACTAGAGGCGAGGCTGGAGGCAGGAGACTAGAGGCGAGGCTGGAGGCTGGAGGCACGAGACTAGAGGCGAGGCTGGAAGCTGGAGGCAGGAGACTAGAGGTGAGGCTGGAGGCAGGAGACTAGAGGCGAGGCTGGAGACCGGAGACTAGAGGCGAGGTTGGAGGCTGGAGGCAGGAGCCTAGAAACGAGGCTGGAGGCAGGAGACTAGAGGCGAGGGTGGAGGCTGGAGGCAAGAGACTAGAGGTGAGGCTGGAGGCTGAAGGCAGAAGACTAGAGGCGAGGCTGGAGGCAGCAGACTAGCGGCGAGGCGGTAGACAGGAGACGAGAGGAGAGGCGAGGCTGGAGGCAGGAGACGAGAGGCGAGGCTGGAGGCAGGAGAAGAGAGGCAAGGTTGGAGGCTGTAGGCATGAGACTAGAAGCGAGGCTGGAGGCAGGAGGCATGGGACTAGAAACGAGGCTGGAGGCAGGAGACTAGAGGTGAGGCTGGAGGCTGGAGGCAGGGGACTAGAGGCAAGGCCGGAGGCTGGAGGCAGGAAACTACAGGCGAGGCTGGAGTCAGGAGACTACAGGAGAGGCTGGAGACAAGAGACTAGAGGTGCTGCTGGAGGCAGGAGGCAGGAGACTAAAGGCGAGGCTGGAGGTTGAAGGAAGAAGTCTAGAGGCGAGGCTGGAGGCAGCAGACGTGAGGCGAGGCGGTAGACAGGAGTCGAGAGGAGAGGCGAGGCTGGAGGCAGGAGATGAGAGGCGAGGCTGGAGGCAGGAGACGAGAGGCAAGGGTGGCGGCTGTAGGCATGAGACTAGAAGCGAGGCTGGAGGCAGGAGACGAGACGCGAGGCTGGAGGCTGGAGACTAGAGATGAGGCTGGAGGCAGGAGGTAGGAAACTAGAGGCGAGGCTGGAGGCTGGAGGCAGGAGACTAGAAGCGAGGCTGGTGTCTGGAGGCAGGAGACGAGAGGCAAGGCTGGTGGTTGGAGTCAGGAGATTAGAGGCGAGGCTTGAGGCAGGAGACGAGGGGAAGCTGGAGGCTGGAGGCAGGGGACTAGAAACGAGGCTGGAGGCAGGAGACTAGAGGCGAGGCTGGAGGCTGGAGGCAGGGGACTAGAGGCAAGGCTGGAGGCTGGAGACAGGAAACTACAGTCGAGGCTGGAGTCTGGAGACTACAGGAGAGGCTGGAGACAAGAGACTAGAGGTGATGCTGGAGGCTGGAGGCAGGAGACTAGAGGCGAGGCTGGAGGCTGGAGGCTGGAGGCAGGAGGCTAGAAGTGAGGCTGGATACTGGAGACTAGAGACGAGGCTGGAAGCAGGAGGTAGGAAACTAGAGGCGAGGCTGGAGGCAGGAGACTAGAGGCAAGGCTGGAGGCTGGAGGCAGAAGACTAGAGGCGAGGCTGGAAGCTGGAGGCAGGAGACTAGAGGTGAGGCTGGAGGCTGGAGGCAGGAGACTAGAGGTGAGGCTGGAGCCAGGAGACTAGAGGTGAGGCTGGAGGCTGAAGGCAGGAGACTAGAGGTGAGGCTGGAGGCAGGAAGTATAGGACTAGAGGCAAGGCTGGAGGCTGGAGGCAGGAGACTAGAGGCGAGGCTGGAGGCAGGAGGCAGGGGACTAGAGGCAAGGCTGGAGACTGGAGGCTGGAGGCAGATGACTGGAGGCAGGAGACAAGAGGCAAAGCTGGAGGCTGGAGGGAGGAGACGAGAGGCTAGGCTGGAGGTTGGAGGCAGGAGACGAGAGGTGAGGCTGGAGGCTGGATGCAGGAGACAAGAGGCGAGGCTGTAGGCAGGAGATGAGAGGAGAGGCGAGGCTGGAGGCAGGAGACGAGAGTCAAAACCGGAGGCTGGAGGCTGGAGGCAGGCGACGAGAGGCGAGGCTGGAGGCAGGAGACTGGAGGCGAAGCTGGAGCCTGGAGGCAGGAGACTAGAGCTGAGGCTGGAGACTGGAGAGTAGAGACGAGGCTGGAAGCAGGAAACTACAGGCGAGGCTGGAGTCTGGAGACTACAGGAGAGGCTGGAGGCAAGAGACTAGAGGTGAGGTTGGAGGCTGGAGGCAGGGGACTAGAGGCGAGGCTGGAGGCAGGAGACTAGAGGTGAGGCTGGAGACTGGAGACTACAGACGAGGCAGGAGGCTGGAGGCAGCAGACGAGAGGCGAGGCTGTAGGCAGGAGACGAGAGGAGAGGCGAGGCTGGAGGCAGGAGACGAGAGGCGAGGCTGTAGGCAGGTGACGAGAGGAGAGGCGAGGCTGGAGGCAGGAGACGAGAGGCAAGGCTGGAGGCTGGAGGCAGAAGACTAGAGGCGAGGCTGAAGGCTGGAGGCAGGAGACTAGAGGCGAGGCTGGAGGCAGGAAGCTGGAGTCAGGAGACTAGAGGCGAGTCTGGAGGCTGGAGGCAGGAGACTAGAGGCGAGGCTGGATGTTGGAGGTAGGAAACTAGAGGCGAGCCTGGAGAAGGCAGGAGACTAGAGGCGAGGCTGGAGGCTGGAGGCAGGAGACTAGAGGCGAGGCTGGAGGCCGGAGACTAGAGGCGAAGCTGGAGGCTGGAGGCAGGAGCCTAGAAGCGAGGCTGGAGGCAGGAGACTAGAGGCGAGGCTGGAGGCTGGAGGCAGGAGACTAGAGGCGAGGCTGGAGGCCGGAGACTAGAGGCGAGGCTGGAGGCTGGAGGCAGGAGCCGAGAAGCGAGGCTGGAGGCAGGAGACTAGAGGCGAGGCTGGAGGCTGGAGGCAAGAAACTAGAGGCGAGGCTGGAGGCTGAAGGCAGAAGACTAGAGGCGAGGCTGGAGGCAGCAGACGAGAGGCGAGGCGGTACACAGGTGACGAGAGGAGAGGCGAGGCTGGATGCAGGAGACGAGAGGCGAGGCTGGAGGCAGGAGACGAGAGGCAAGTGTGGAGACTGTAGACATGAGACTAGAAGTGAGGCTGGAGGCAGGAGACGAGACGCGAGGCTGGAGGCTGGAGATTAGAGGCGAGGCTGGAGGCAGGAGACTAGAGGCAAGGCAGGAGGCTGGAGGCTGGAGGCAGCAAACTAGAGGCGAGTCTGGAGGCTGGAGGCAAGAGACTAGAGGCGAGGCTGGAGGCAAGAGACAAGAGATGAGGCTGGAGGCAAGAGGTAGGAAATTAGAGGCGAGGCTGGAGGCTGGAGGCAGGAGACTAGAAGCGATGCTGGTGGCTGGAGGCAGGAGACGAGAGGTGAGGCTGGTGGCTGGAGTCAGGAGATTAGAGGCGAGGCTGGATACTGGAGACTAGAGACGACGCTGGAAGCAGGAGGTAGGAAACTAGAGGCGAGGCTGGAGGCAGGAGACTAGAGGCGAGGCTGGAGGCTGGAGGCACGAGACTAGAGGCGAGGCTGGAAGCTGGAGGCAGGAGACTAGAGGTGAGGCTGGAGGCAGGAGACTAGAGGCGAGGCTGGAGGCCGGAGACTAGAGGCGAGGCTGGCGGCTGGAGGCAGGAGCCTAGAAACGACGCTGGAGGCAGGAGACTAGAGGCGAGGGTGGAGGCTGGAGGCAAGAGACTAGAGGTGAGGCTGGAGGCTGAAGGCAGAAGACTAGAGGCGAGGCTGGAGGCAGCAGACGAGCGGCGAGGCGGTAGACAGGAGACGAGAGGAGAGGCGAGGCTGGAGGCAGGAGACGAGAGGCGAGGCTGGAGGCTGGAGAAGAGAGGCAAGGTTGGAGGCTGTAGGCATGAGACTAGAAGCGAGGCTGGAGGCAGGAGGCATGGGACTAGAAGCGAGGCTGGAGGCAGGAGCCTAGAGGTGAGGCTGGAGGCTGGAGGCAGGGGACTAGAAGCGAAGCTGGAGGCAGGAGACTAGAGGCGAGGCTGGAGGCTGGAGGCAGGAGACTAGAGGTGAGGCTGGAGGCTGGAGGCAAGAGACTGGAGGCGAGGCTGGAGGTTGAAGGCAGAAGACTAGAGGCGAGGCTGGAGGCAGCAGACGAGAGGCGAGGCTGGAGGCCGGAGACTAGAGGCGAAGCTGGAGCCTGGAGGCAGGAGACTAGAGCTGAGGCTGGAGACTGGAGACTAGAGACTGGGCTGGAAGCAGGAAACTACAGGCGAGGCTGGAGTCTGGAGACTACAGGAGAGGCTGGAGGCAAGAGACTAGAGGTGAGGCTGGAGGCTGGAGGCAGGGGACTAGAGGCGAGGCTGGAGGCTGGAGGCAGGAGACGAGAGGTGAGGCTGGAGGCAGGAGACGAGAGGCAAGGCTGGAGGCTGGAGGCAGAAGACTAGAGGCGAGGCTGAAGGCTGGAGGCAGGAGACTAGAGGCGAGGCTGGAGGCAGGAAGCTGGAGTCAGGAGACTAGAGGCGAGTCTGGAGGCTGGAGGCAGGAGACTAGAGGTGAGGCTGGAGAAGGCAGGAGACTAGAGGCGAGGCTGGAGGCTGGAGGCAGGAGACTAGAGGCGAGGCTGGAGGCTGGAGGCAGGAGACTAGAGGCGAGGCTGGAGGCCGGAGACTAGAGGCGAGGCTGGAGGCTGGAGGCTGGAGCCTAGAAGCGATGCTGGAGGCAGGAGACTAGAGGCGAGGCTGGAGGCTGGAGGCAAGAGACTAGAGGCGAGGCTGGAGGTTGAAGGAAGAAGTCTAGAGGCGAGGCTGGAGGCAGCAGACGTGAGGCGAGGCGGTAGACAGGAATCGACAGGAGAGGCGAGGCTGGAGGCAGGAGATGAGAGGCGAGGCTGGAGGCAGGAGACGAGAGGCAAGGGTGGAGGCTGGAGGCTGGAGACTAGAAGCGAGGCTGGAGGCAGGAGACGAGACGCGAGGCTGGAGGCTGGAGACAAGAGATGAGGCTGGAGGCAGGAGGTAGGAAACTAGAGGCGAGGCTGGAGGCTGGAGGCAGGAGACTAGAAGCGAGGCTGGTGTCTGGTGGCAGGAGACGAGAGGCGAGGCCGGTGGTTGGAGTCAGGAGATTAGAGGCGAGGTTTGAGGCAGGAGACGAGGGGAAGCTGGAGGCTGGAGGCAGGGGACTAGAAACGAGGCTGGAGGCAGGAGACTAGAGGCGAGGCTGGAGGCTGGAGGCAGGGGACTAGAGGCAAGGCTGGAGGCTGGAGACAGGAAACTACAGGCGAGGCTGGAGTCTGGAGACTACAGGAGAGGCTGGAGACAAGAGTCTAGAGGTGATGCTGGAGGCTGGAGGCAGGAGACTAGAGGCGAGGCTGGAGGCTGGAGGCAGGAGGCTAGAAGTGAGGCTGGATACTGGAGACTAGAGACGAGGCTGGAAGCAGGAGGTAGGAAACTAGAGGCGAGGCTGGAGGCAGGAGACTAGAGGGAAGGCTGGAGGCTGGAGGCAGGAGACTAGAGGCGAGGCTGGAAGCTGGAGGCAGGAGACTAGAGGTGAGGCTGGAGGCTGGAGGCAGGAGACTAGAGGTGAGGCTGGAGCCAGGAGACTAGAGGTGAGGCTGGAGGCTGAAGGCAGGAGACTAGAGGCGAGGCTGGAGGCAGTAAGCATAGGACTAGAGGCAAGGCTGGAGGCTGGAGGCAGGAGACTAGAGGTGAGGCTGGAGGCTGGAGGCAGGAGACTAGAGGTGAGGCTGGAGACTGGAGACTAGAGACGAGGCAGGAGGCTGGATGCAGGAGACTAGCGGCGAGGCTGGAGGCAGCAGACGAGAGGCGAGGCTGTAGGCAGGAGATGAGAGGAGAGGCGAGGCTGGAGGCAGGAGACGAGAGGTGAGGCTGTAGGCAGGTGATGAGAGGAGAGGCGAGGCTGGAGGCAGGAGACGAGAGTCAAAACCGGAGGCTGGAGGCTGGAGGCAGGCAACGAGAGGCGAGGCTGGAGGCAGGAGACTGGAGGCGAAGCTGGAGCCTGGAGGCAGGAGACTAGAGCTGAGGCTGGAGACTGGAGAGTAGAGACGAGGCTGGAAGCAGGAAACTACAGGCGAGGCTGGAGTCTGGAGACTACAGGAGAGGCTGGAGGCAAGAGACTAGAGGTGAGGCTGGAGGCTGGAGGCAGGGGTCTAGAGGCGAGGCTGGAGGCTGGAGGCAGCAGACGAGAGGCGAGGCTGTAGGCAGGAGACGAGAGGAGAGGCGAGGCTGGAGGCAGGAGACGAGAGGCGAGGCTGTAGGCAGGTGAAGAGAGGAGAGGCGAGGCTGGAGGCAGGAGACGAGAGGCAAGGCTGGAGGCTGGAGGCAGAAGACTAGAGGCGAGGCTGAAGGCTGGAGGCAGGAGACTAGAGGCGAGGCTGGAGGCAGGAAGCTGGAGTCAGGAGACTAGAGGCGAGTCTGGAGGCTGGAGGCAGGAGACGACAGGCGAGGCCTGATGTTGGAGGTAGGAAACTGGAGGGGAGCCTGGAGAAGGCAGGAGACTAGAGGCGAGGCTGGAGGCTGGAGGCAGGAGACTAGAGGCGAGGCTGGAGGCCGGAGACTAGAGGCTAAGCTGGAGGCTGGAGGCAGGAGCCTGGAAGCGAGGCTGGAGGCAGGAGACTAGAGGCGAGGCTGGAGGCTGGAGGCAGGAGACTAGAGGCGAGGCTGGAGCCCGGAGACTAGAGGCGAGGCTGGAGGCTGGAGGCAGGAGCCGAGAAGCGAGGCTGGAGGCAGGAGACTAGAGGCGAGGCTGGAGGCTGGAGGCAAGAAACTAGAGGCGAGGCTGGAGGCTGAAGGCAGAAGACTAGAGGCGAGGCTGGAGGCAGCAGACGAGAGGCGAGGCGGTACACAGGTGACGAGAGGAGAGGCGAGGCTGGAGGCAGGAGACGAGAGGCAAGGGTGGAGACTGTAGGCATGAGACTAGAAGCGAGGCTGGAGGCAGGAGACGAGACGCGAGGCTGGAGGCTGGAGACTAGAGGCGAGGCTGGAGGCAGGAGACTAGAGGCAAGGCAGGAGGCTGGAGGCTGGAGGCAGGAAACTAGAGGCGAGTCTGGAGGCTGGAGGCAAGAGACTAGAGGCGAGGCTGGAGGCAAGAGACAAGAGATGAGGCTGGAGGCAGGAGGTAGGAAACTAGAGGCGAGGCTGGAGGCTGGAGGCAGGAGACTAGAAGCGAGGCTGGTGGCTGGAGGCAGGAGACGAGAGGCGAGGCTGGTGGCTGGAGTCAGGAGATTAGAGGCGAGGCTGGAGGCAGGAGACGAGGCGAAGCTGGAGGCTGGAGGCAGGGGACTAGAAACGAGGCTGGAGGCAGGAGACTAGAGGCGAGGCTGGAGGCTGGAGGCAGGGGACTAGAGGCAAGGCTGGAGGCTGGAGGCAGGAAACTACAGGCGAGGCTGGAGTCTGGAGACTACAGGAGAGGCTGGAGGCAAGAGACTAGAGGTGAGGCTGGAGGCTGGAGGCAGGAGACTAGAGGCGAGGCTGGAGGCTGGAGGCTGGAGACTAGAGGTGAGGCTGGATACTGGAGACTAGAGACGAGGCTGGAAGCAGGAGGTAGGAAACTAGAGGCGAGGCTGGAGGCAGGAGACTAGAGGCGAGGCTGGAGGCTGGAGGCAGGAGACTAGAGGCGAGGCTGGAAGCTGGAGGCAGGAGACTAGAGGTGAGGCTGGAGGCAGGAGACTAGAGGCGAGGCTGGAGGCCGGAGACTAGAGGCGAGGCTGGCGGCTGGAGGCAGGAGCCTAGAAACGAGGCTGGAGGCAGGAGACTAGAGGCGAGGGTGGAGGCTGGAGGCAAGAGACTAGAGGTGAGGCTGGAGGCTGAAGGCAGAAGACTAGAGGCGAGGCTGGAGGCAGCAGACGAGCGGCGAGGCGGTAGACAGGAGACGAGAGGAGAGGCGAGGCTGGAGGCAGGAGACGAGAGGCGAGGCTGGAGGCAGGAGAAGAGAGGCAAGGTTGGAGGCTGTAGGCATGAGACTAGAAGCGAGGCTGGAGGCAGGAGGCATGGGACTAGAAACGAGGCTGGAGGCAGGAGACTAGAGGTGAGGCTGGAGGCTGGAGGCAAGGGACTAAAGGCAAGGCCGGAGGCTGGAGGCAGGAAACTACAGGCGAGGCTGGAGTCAGGAGACTACAGGAGAGGCTGGAGACAAGAGACTAGAGGTGCTGCTGGAGGCAGGAGGCAGGAGACTAAAGGCGAGGCTGGAGGTTGAAGGAAGAAGTCTAGAGGCGAGGCTGGAGGCAGCAGACGTGAGGCGAGGCGGTAGACAGGAGTCGAGAGGAGAGGCGAGGCTGGAGGCAGGAGATGAGAGGCGAGGCTGGAGGCAGGAGACGAGACGCGAGGCTGGAGGCTGGAGACTAGAGGCGAGGCTGGAGGCTGGAGGCTGGAGGCAGGAGACTAGAGGCGAGGCTGGAGGCTGGTGGCAGGAGACGAGAGGCGAGGCTGGAGGCTGGAGTCAGGAGACTAGAGGCGAGGCTGGAGGCTGGAGGCAGGAGACTAGAAGCGAGGCTGGTGTCTGGAGGCAGGAGACGAGAGGCGAGGCTGGTGGTTGGAGTCAGGAGATTAGAGGCGAGGCTGGAGGCTGGAGGCAGGGGACTAGAGTCAAGGCTGGAGGCTGGAGGCAGGAAACTACAGGCGAGGCTGGAGTCTGGAGACTACAGGAGAGGCTGGAGACAAGAGACTAGAGGTGATGCTGGAGGCTGGAGGCAGGAGACCAGAGGCGAGGCTGGAGGCTGGAGGCTGGAGGCAGGAGGCTAGAAGTGAGGCTGGATACTGGAGACTAGAGACGAGGCTGGAAGCAGGAGGTAGGAAACTAGAGGCGAGGCTGGAGGCAGGAGACTAGAGGCAAGGCTGGAGGCTGGAGGCAGAAGACTAGAGGCGAGGCTGGAAGCTGGAGGCAGGAGACTAGAGGTGAGGCTGGAGGCTGGAGGCAGGAGACTAGAGGTGAGGCTGGAGCCAGGAGACTAGAGGTGAGGCTGGAGGCTGAAGGCAGGAGACTAGAGGTGAGGCTGGAGGCAGGAAGTATAGGACTAGAGGCAAGGCTGGAGGCTGGAGGCAGGAGACTAGAGGTGAGGCTGGAGGCTGGAGGCAGGAGACTAGAGGTGAGGCTGGAGACTGGAGACTAGAGACGAGGCAGGAGGCTGGATGCAGGAGACTAGCGGCGAGGCTGGAGGCAGCAGACGAGAGGCGAGGCTGTAGGCAGGAGACGAGAGGAGAGGCGAGGCTGGAGGCAGGAGACGAGAGGTGAGGCTGTAGGCAGGTGATGAGAGGAGAGGCGAGGCTGGAGGCAGGAGACGAGAGTCAAGACCGGAGGCTGCAGGCTGGAGGCAGGCGACGAGAGGCGAGGCTGGAGGCAGGAGACTGGAGGCGAAACTGGAGCCTGGAGGCGGGAGACTAGAGGTGAGGCTGGAGACTGGAGACTAGAGACGAGGCTGGAAGCAGGAGGTAGGAAACTAGAGGCGAGGCTGGAGTCAGGAGACTAGAGGCGAGGCTGGATGCTGGAGGCAGGAGACTGGAGGCGAGGCTGGAGGCTGGAAGCAGGAGACTATAGGTAAGGCTGGAGGCAGGAGACTAGAGGTGAGGCTGGAGACTGGAGACTGGAGACGAGGCAGGAGGCTGGAGGCAGGAGACGAGAGGCGAGGCTGTAGGCAGGAGACGAGAGGAGAGGCGAGGCTGGAGGCAGGAGACGAGAGGCGAGGCTGTAGGCAGGTGAAGAGAGGAGAGGCGAGGCTGGAGGCAGGAGACGAGAGGCAAGGCTGGAGGCTGGAGGCAGAAGACTAGAGGCGAGGCTGAAGGCTGGAGGCAGGAGACTAGAGGCGAGGCTGGAGGCAGGAAGCTGGAGTCAGGAGACTAGAGGCGAGTCTGGAGGCTGGAGGCAGGAGACTAGAGGCGAGGCCTGATGTTGGAGGTAGGAAACTAGAGGGGAGCCTGGAGAAGGCAGGAGACTAGAGGCGAGGCTGGAGGCTGGAGGCAGGAGACTAGAGGCGAGGCTGGAGGCCGGAGACTAGAGGCGAAGCTGGAGGCTGGAGGCAGGAGCCTAGAAGCGAGGCTGGAGGCAGGAGACTAGAGGCGAGGCTGGAGGCTGGAGGCAGGAGACTAGAGGCGAGGCTGGAGGCCGGAGACTAGAGGCGAGGCTGGAGGCTGGAGGCAGGAGCCGAGAAGCGAGGCTGGAGGCAGGAGACTAGAGGCGAGGCTGGAGGCTGGAGGCAAGAAACTAGAGGCGAGGCTGGAGGCTGAAGGCAGAAGACTAGAGGCGAGGCTGGAGGCAGCAGACGAGAGGCGAGGCGGTACACAGATGACGAGAGGAGAGGCGAGGCTGGAGGCAGGAGACGAGAGGCGAGGCTGGAGGCAGGAGACGAGAGGCAAGGGTGGAGACTGTAGGCATGAGACTAGAAGTGAGGCTGGAGGCAGGAGACGAGACGCGAGGCTGGAGGCTGGAGACTAGAGGCGAGGCTGGAGGCAGGAGACTAGAGGCAAGGCAGGAGGCTGGAGGCTGGAGGCAGCAAACTAGAGGCGAGTCTGGAGGCTGGAGGCAAGAGACTAGAGGCGAGGCTGGAGGCAAGAGACAAGAGATGAGGCTGGAGGCAAGAGGTAGGAAACTAGAGGCGAGGCTGGAGGCTGGAGGCAGGAGACTAGAAGCGAGGCTGGTGGCTGGAGGCAGGAGACGAGAGGCGAGGCTGGTGGCTGGAGTCAGGAGATTAGAGGCGAGGCTGGATACTGGAGACTAGAGACGACGCTGGAAGCAGGAGGTAGGAAACTAGAGGCGAGGCTGGAGGCAGGAGACTAGAGGCGAGGCTGGAGGCTGGAGGCACGAGACTAGAGGCGAGGCTGGAAGCTGGAGGCAGGAGACTAGAGGTGAGGCTGGAGGCAGGAGACTAGAGGCGAGGCTGGAGGCCGGAGACTAGAGGCGAGGTTGGAGGCTGGAGGCAGGAGCCTAGAAACGAGGCTGGAGGCAGGAGACTAGAGGCGAGGGTGGAGGCTGGAGGCAAGAGACTAGAGGTGAGGCTGGAGGCTGAAGGCAGAAGACTAGAGGCGAGGCTGGAGGCAGCAGACGAGCGGCGAGGCGGTAGACAGGAGACGAGAGGAGAGGCGAGGCTGGAGGCAGGAGACGAGAGGCGAGGCTGGAGGCTGGAGAAGAGAGGCAAGGTTGGAGGCTGTAGGCATGAGACTAGAAGCGAGGCTGGAGGCAGGAGGCATGGGACTAGAAACGAGGCTGGAGGCAGGAGACTAGAGGTGAGGCTGGAGGCTGGAGGCAGGGGACTAGAGGCAAGGCCGGAGGCTGGAGGCAGGAAACTACAGGCGAGGCTGGAGTCAGGAGACTACAGGAGAGGCTGGAGACAAGAGACTAGAGGTGCTGCTGGAGGCTGGAGGCAGGAGACTGGAGACGAGGCTGGAGGCTGGAGGCAGGAGACTAGAGGTGAGGCTGGAGGCTGGAGGCTGGAGGCAGGAGACTAAAGGCGAGGCTGGTGGCTGGAGTCAGGAGATTAGAGGCGAGGCTGGAGGCAGGAGACGAGAGGCGAAGCTGGAGGCTGGAGGCAGGGGACTAGAAGCTAGGCTGGAGGCAGGAGACTAGAGGCGAGGCTGGAGGCTGGAGGCAGGGGACTAGAGGCGAGGCCTGAGGCTGGAGACTAGAGGCGAGGCTGGATGCCCAAGACGAGAGGCCAGGCTGGAGGCTGAAGGCAGGAGACTAGAGGCAAGGCTGGAGGCTGGAGGCTGGAGGCAGGAGACGAGAGGCGAGGCTGGAGGCTGGTGGCTGGAGGCATCTGACGAGAGGCGAGGCTGGAGGCAGAAGACTAGAAGCGAGGCTGGAGGCAGGAGGCAGGAGACTAGAGGCGATGCTGGAGGCTGGATGCAGGAGACGAGAGGCGAGGCCTGAGGCTGGAGACTAGAGGCGATGCTGGAGGCTGGAGGCTGGAGACTAGAGGCAAGGCTGGAGGCTGGAGGCAGGAGGCAGGTGACTAGAGGCGAGGCTGGTGGCTGGAGACTAGAGGCGAGGCTGGAGGCTGCAGACTAGAGGACAGGCTGGAGGCTGGAGACTAGAGGCGAGGCTGGAGGCTGAAGGCAGGAGATTAGAGGCGAGGCTGGAGGCAGGAGTCTGGAGGCGATGCTGGAGGCTAGAGGTAGGAGACTAGAGGCGAGGCTGGAGGCAGGAGGCAGGGGACTAGAGGCAAGGCTGGAGACTGGAGGAAGGAGACTAGAGGCGAGGCTGGAGGCAGGAGACGAGAGGCGAGGCTGGAGGCAGGAGACTAGAGGCGAGGCTGGAGCTGGAGGCAGGAGACGAGAGGTGAGGCTGGAGGCAGGAGACGAGAGGCGAGGCTGGAGGCTGGAGGCAGGAGACAAGAGGCGAGGCTGGAGGCTGGAGGCAGGGGACTAGAGGCAAGGCTGGAGGCTGGAGGCAGGAAACTACAGGCGAGGCTGGAGTCTGGAGACTACAGGAGAGGCTGGAGGCAAGAGACTAGAGGTGATGCTGGAGGCTGGAGGCAGGAGACTAGAGGCGAGGCTGGAGGCTGGAGGCAGGAGACTAGAGGTGAGGCTGGAGGCTGGAGGCAGGAGACTAGAGGTGAGGCTGGATACTGGAGACTAGAGACGAGGCTGGAAGCAGGAGGTAGGAAACTAGAGGCGAGGCTGGAGGCAGGAGACTAGAGGCGAGGCTGGAGGCTGGAGGCAGGAGACTAGAGGCGAGGCTGGAAGCTGGAGGCAGGAGACGAGGCTGGAAGCAGGAGGTAGGAAACTAGAGGCGAGGCTGGAGGCAGGAGACTAGAGGCAAGGCTGGAAGCTGGAGGCAGGAGACTAGAGGTGAGGCTGGAGGCAGGAGACTAGAGGCAAGGCTGGAGGCAGGAGACTAGAGGTGAGGCTGGAGGCTGGAGGCAGGAGACTAGAGGTGAGGCTGGAGACTAGAGACAAGGCAGGAGGCTGGAGGCAGGAGACTAGCGGCGAGGCTGGAGGCTGGAGGCTGGAGGCAGGAGACGAGAGGCGATGCTGGAGGCTGGTGGCTGGAGGCATCTGATGATAGGCGAGGCTGGAGGCAGGAGGCAGGAGATTGGAGGCGATGCTGGAGGCTGGATGCAGTAGACTAATGGCGAGGCTGGAGGCTGGAGGCAGGAGACTAGAGGTGAGACTGGAGGCAAGGAGGCAGGAGATTAGAGGTGAGGCTGGTGGCTGGAGTCAGGAGATTAGAGGCAAGGCTGGAGGCAGGAGACGAGAGGTGAAGCTGGAGGCTGGAGGCAGGGGACTAGAAGCTAGGCTGGAGGCAGGAGACTAGAGGCGAGGCTGGAGGCAGGAGACTAGAGGCGAGGCTGGAGGCTGGAGGCAGGAGACTAGAGGCGAGACTGGAAGCTGGAGGCAGGAGACGAGGCTGGAAGCAGGAGGTAGGAAACTAGAGGCGAGGCTGGAGGCAGGAGACAAGAGGCGAGGCTGGAGGCTAGAGGCACGAGACTAGAGGCAAGGCTGGAAGCTGGAGGCAGGAGACTAGTGGTGAGGCTGGAGGCAGGAGACTAGAGGCGAGGCTGGAGCTGGAGGCAGGAGACGAGAGGTGAGGCTGGAGGCAGGAGGCGAGAGGCGAGGTTGGAGGCCGGAGGCAGGAGACAAGAGGCGAGGCTGGAGGCTGGAGGCAGGGGACTAGAGTCAAGGCTGGAGGCTGGAGGCAGGAAACTACAGGCGAGGCTGGAGTCTGGAGACTACAGGAGAGGCTGGAGGCAAGAGACTAGAGGTGATGCTGGAGGCTGGAGGCAGGAGTCTAGAGGCGAGGCTGGAGGCTGGAGGCAGGAGACTAGAGGTGAGGCTGGATACTGGAGACTAGAGACAAGGCTGGAAGCAGGAGGTAGGAAACTAGAGGCGAGGCTGGAGGCAGGAGACTAGAGGCGAGGCTGGAGGCTGGAGGCAGGGGACTAGAGGCAAGGCTGGAGGCTGGAGGCAGGAAACTACAGGCGAGGCTGGAGTCTGGAGACTACAGGAGAGGCTGGAGGCAAGAGACTAGAGGTGATGCTGGAGGCTGGAGGCAGGAGACTAGAGGCGAGGCTGGAGGCTGGAGGCAGGAGACTAGAGGTGAGGCTGGAGGCTGGAGGCAGGAGACTAGAGGTGAGGCTGGATACTGGAGACTAGAGACGAGGCTGGAAGCAGGAGGTAGGAAACTAGAGGCGAGGCTGGAGGCAGGAGACTAGAGGCGAGGCTGGAGGCTGGAGGCAGGAGACTAGAGGCGAGGCTGGAGGCTGGAGGCAGGAGACGAGGCTGGAAGCAGGAGGTAGGAAACTAGAGGCGAGGCTGGAGGCAGGAGACTAGAGTCAAGGCTGGAAGCTGGAGGCAGGAGACTAGAGGTGAGGCTGGAGGCAGGAGACTAGAGGCAAGGCTGGAGGCAGGAGACTAGAGGTGAGGCTGGAGGCTGGAGGCAGGAGACTAGAGGTGAGGCTGGAGACTAGAGACAAGGCAGGAGGCTGGAGGCAGGAGACTAGCGGCGAGGCTGGAGGCTGGAGGCTGGAGGCAGGAGACGAGAGGCGATGCTGGAGGCTGGTGGCTGGAGGCATCTGATGATAGGCGAGGCTGGAGGCAGGAGGCAGGAGATTGGAGGCGATGCTGGAGGCTGGATGCAGTAGACTAATGGCGAGGCTGGAGGCTGGAGGCAGGAGACTAGAGGTGAGACTGGAGGCTGGAGGCAGGAGACTAGAGGTGAGGCTGGTGGCTGGAGTCAGGAGATTAGAGGCAAGGCTGGAGGCAGGAGACGAGAGGTGAAGCTGGAGGCTGGAGGCAGGGGACTAGAAGCTAGGCTGGAGGCAGGAGACTAGAGGCGAGGCTGGAGGCAGGAGACTAGAGGCGAGGCTGGAGGCTGGAGGCAGGAGACTAGAGGCGAGACTGGAAGCTGGAGGCAGGAGACGAGGCTGGAAGCAGGAGGTAGGAAACTAGAGGCGAGGCTGGAGGCAGGAGACAAGAGGCGAGGCTGGAGGCTAGAGGCACGAGACTAGAGGCAAGGCTGGAAGCTGGAGGCAGGAGACTAGAGGTGAGGCTGGAGGCAGGAGACTAGAGGCGAGGCTGGAGCTGGAGGCAGGAGACGAGAGGTGAGGCTGGAGGCAGGAGGCGAGAGGCGAGGTTGGAGGCCGGAGGCAGGAGACAAGAGGCGAGGCTGGAGGCTGGAGGCAGGGGACTAGAGTCAAGGCTGGAGGCTGGAGGCAGGAAACTACAGGCGAGGCTGGAGTCTGGAGACTACAGGAGAGGCTGGAGGCAAGAGACTAGAGGTGATGCTGGAGGCTGGAGGCAGGAGTCTAGAGGCGAGGCTGGAGGCTGGAGGCAGGAGACTAGAGGTGAGGCTGGATACTGGAGACTAGAGACAAGGCTGGAAGCAGGAGGTAGGAAACTAGAGGCGAGGCTGGCGGCAGGAGACTAGAGGCGAGGCTGGAGGCTGGAGGCAGGGGACTAGAGGCAAGGCTGGAGGCTGGAGGCAGGAAACTACAGGCGAGGCTGGAGTCTGGAGACTACAGGAGAGGCTGGAGGCAAGAGACTAGAGGTGATGCTGGAGGCTGGAGGCAGGAGACTAGAGGCGAGGCTGGAGACTGGAGGCAGGAGACTAGAGGTGAGGCTGGAGGCTGGAGGCAGGAGACTAGAGGTGAGGCTGGATACTGGAGACTAGAGACGAGGCTGGAAGCAGGAGGTAGGAAACTAGAGGCGAGGCTGGAGGCAGGAGACTAGAGGCGAGGCTGGAGGCTGGAGGCAGGAGACTAGAGGCGAGACTGGAAGCTGGAGGCAGGAGACGAGGCTGGAAGCAGGAGGTAGGAAACTAGAGGCGAGGCTGGAGGCAGGAGACTAGAGTCAAGGCTGGAAGCTGGAGGCAGGAGACTAGAGGTGAGGCTGGAGGCAGGAGACTAGAGGCAAGGCTGGAGGCAGGAGACTAGAGGTGAGGCTGGAGACTAGAGACAAGGCAGGAGGCTGGAGGCAGGAGACTAGCGGCGAGGCTGGAGGCTGGAGGCTGGAGGCAGGAGACGAGAGGCGATGCTGGAGGCTGGTGGCTGGAGGCATCTGATGATAGGCGAGGCTGGAGGCAGGAGGCAGGAGATTGGAGGCGATGCTGGAGGCTGGATGCAGTAGACTAATGGCGAGGCTGGAGGCTGGAGGCAGGAGACTAGAGGTGAGACTGGAGGCTGGAGGCAGGAGACTAGAGGTGAGGCTGGTGGCTGGAGTCAGGAGATTAGAGGCAAGGCTGGAGGCAGGAGACGAGAGGTGAAGCTGGAGGCTGGAGGCAGGGGACTAGAAGCTAGGCTGGAGGCAGGAGACTAGAGGCGAGGCTGGAGGCAGGAGACTAGAGGCGAGGCTGGAGGCTGGAGGCAGGAGACTAGAGGCGAGACTGGAAGCTGGAGGCAGGAGACGAGGCTGGAAGCAGGAGGTAGGAAACTAGAGGCGAGGCTGGAGGCAGGAGACAAGAGGCGAGGCTGGAGGCTAGAGGCACGAGACTAGAGGCAAGGCTGGAAGCTGGAGGCAGGAGACTAGAGGTGAGGCTGGAGGCAGGAGACTAGAGGCGAGGCTGGAGGCTGGAGGCAGGAGACGAGAGGTGAGGCTGGAGGCAGGAGGCGAGAGGCGAGGTTGGAGGCCGGAGGCAGGAGACAAGAGGCGAGGCTGGAGGCTGGAGGCAGGGGACTAGAGTCAAGGCTGGAGGCTAGAGGCAGGAAACTACAGGCGAGGCTGGAGTCTGGAGACTACAGGAGAGGCTGGAGGCAAGAGACTAGAGGTGATGCTGGAGGCTGGAGGCAGGAGTCTAGAGGCGAGGCTGGAGGCTGGAGGCAGGAGACTAGAGGTGAGGCTGGATACTGGAGACTAGAGACAAGGCTGGAAGCAGGAGGTAGGAAACTAGAGGCGAGGCTGGCGGCAGGAGACTAGAGGCGAGGCTGGAGGCTGGAGGCACGAGACTAGAGGCGAGGCTGGAAGCTGGAGGCAGGAGCCGAGAAGCGAGGCTGGAGGCAGGAGACTAGAGGCGAGGCTGGAGGCTGGAGGCAGGAGACTAGAGGCGAGGCTGGAGGCAGGAGACTAGAGGCAAGGCTGGAGGCAGGAGACTAGAGGTGAGGCTGGAGGCTGGAGGCAGGAGACTAGAGGTGAGGCTGGAGACTAGAGACAAGGCAGGAGGCTGGAGGCAGGAGACTAGCGGCGAGGCTGGAGGCTGGAGGCTGGAGGCAGGAGACGAGAGGCGATGCTGGAGGCTGGTGGCTGGAGGCATCTGATGATAGGCGAGGCTGGAGGCAGGAGGCAGGAGATTGGAGGCGATGCTGGAGGCTGGATGCAGTAGACTAATGGCGAGGCTGGAGGCTGGAGGCAGGAGACTAGAGGTGAGACTGGAGGCAAGGAGGCAGGAGATTAGAGGTGAGGCTGGTGGCTGGAGTCAGGAGATTAGAGGCAAGGCTGGAGGCAGGAGACGAGAGGTGAAGCTGGAGGCTGGAGGCAGGGGACTAGAAGCTAGGCTGGAGGCAGGAGACTAGAGGCGAGGCTGGAGGCAGGAGACTAGAGGCGAGGCTGGAGGCTGGAGGCAGGAGACTAGAGGCGAGACTGGAAGCTGGAGGCAGGAGACGAGGCTGGAAGCAGGAGGTAGGAAACTAGAGGCGAGGCTGGAGGCAGGAGACAAGAGGCGAGGCTGGAGGCTAGAGGCACGAGACTAGAGGCAAGGCTGGAAGCTGGAGGCAGGAGACTAGTGGTGAGGCTGGAGGCAGGAGACTAGAGGCGAGGCTGGAGCTGGAGGCAGGAGACGAGAGGTGAGGCTGGAGGCAGGAGGCGAGAGGCGAGGTTGGAGGCCGGAGGCAGGAGACAAGAGGCGAGGCTGGAGGCTGGAGGCAGGGGACTAGAGTCAAGGCTGGAGGCTGGAGGCAGGAAACTACAGGCGAGGCTGGAGTCTGGAGACTACAGGAGAGGCTGGAGGCAAGAGACTAGAGGTGATGCTGGAGGCTGGAGGCAGGAGTCTAGAGGCGAGGCTGGAGGCTGGAGGCAGGAGACTAGAGGTGAGGCTGGATACTGGAGACTAGAGACAAGGCTGGAAGCAGGAGGTAGGAAACTAGAGGCGAGGCTGGCGGCAGGAGACTAGAGGCGAGGCTGGAGGCTGGAGGCAGGGGACTAGAGGCAAGGCTGGAGGCTGGAGGCAGGAAACTACAGGCGAGGCTGGAGTCTGGAGACTACAGGAGAGGCTGGAGGCAAGAGACTAGAGGTGATGCTGGAGGCTGGAGGCAGGAGACTAGAGGCGAGGCTGGAGGCTGGAGGCAGGAGACTAGAGGTGAGGCTGGAGGCTGGAGGCAGGAGACTAGAGGTGAGGCTGGATACTGGAGACTAGAGACGAGGCTGGAAGCAGGAGGTAGGAAACTAGAGGCGAGGCTGGAGGCAGGAGACTAGAGGCGAGGCTGGAGGCTGGAGGCAGGAGACTAGAGGCGAGACTGGAAGCTGGAGGCAGGAGACGAGGCTGGAAGCAGGAGGTAGGAAACTAGAGGCGAGGCTGGAGGCAGGAGACTAGAGTCAAGGCTGGAAGCTGGAGGCAGGAGACTAGAGGTGAGGCTGGAGGCAGGAGACTAGAGGCAAGGCTGGAGGCAGGAGACTAGAGGTGAGGCTGGAGGCTGGAGGCAGGAGACTAGAGGTGAGGCTGGAGACTAGAGACAAGGCAGGAGGCTGGAGGCAGGAGACTAGCGGCGAGGCTGGAGGCTGGAGGCTGGAGGCAGGAGACGAGAGGCGATGCTGGAGGCTGGTGGCTGGAGGCATCTGATGATAGGCGAGGCTGGAGGCAGGAGGCAGGAGATTGGAGGCGATGCTGGAGGCTGGATGCAGTAGACTAATGGCGAGGCTGGAGGCTGGAGGCAGGAGACTAGAGGTGAGACTGGAGGCTGGAGGCAGGAGACTAGAGGTGAGGCTGGTGGCTGGAGTCAGGAGATTAGAGGCAAGGCTGGAGGCAGGAGACGAGAGGTGAAGCTGGAGGCTGGAGGCAGGGGACTAGAAGCTAGGCTGGAGGCAGGAGACTAGAGGCGAGGCTGGAGGCAGGAGACTAGAGGCGAGGCTGGAGGCTGGAGGCAGGAGACTAGAGGCGAGACTGGAAGCTGGAGGCAGGAGACGAGGCTGGAAGCAGGAGGTAGGAAACTAGAGGCGAGGCTGGAGGCAGGAGACAAGAGGCGAGGCTGGAGGCTAGAGGCACGAGACTAGAGGCAAGGCTGGAAGCTGGAGGCAGGAGACTAGAGGTGAGGCTGGAGGCAGGAGACTAGAGGCGAGGCTGGAGCAGGAGGCAGGAGACGAGAGGTGAGGCTGGAGGCAGGAGGCGAGAGGCGAGGTTGGAGGCCGGAGGCAGGAGACAAGAGGCGAGGCTGGAGGCTGGAGGCAGGGGACTAGAGTCAAGGCTGGAGGCTGGAGGCAGGAAACTACAGGCGAGGCTGGAGTCTGGAGACTACAGGAGAGGCTGGAGGCAAGAGACTAGAGGTGATGCTGGAGGCTGGAGGCAGGAGTCTAGAGGCGAGGCTGGAGGCTGGAGGCAGGAGACTAGAGGTGAGGCTGGATACTGGAGACTAGAGACAAGGCTGGAAGCAGGAGGTAGGATACTAGAGGCGAGGCTGGCGGCAGGAGACTAGAGGCGAGGCTGGAGGCTGGAGGCAGGGGACTAGAGGCAAGGCTGGAGGCTGGAGGCAGGAAACTACAGGCGAGGCTGGAGTCTGGAGACTACAGGAGAGGCTGGAGGCAAGAGACTAGAGGTGATGCTGGAGGCTGGAGGCAGGAGACTAGAGGCGAGGCTGGAGGCTGGAGGCAGGAGACTAGAGGTGAGGCTGGAGGCTGGAGGCAGGAGACTAGAGGTGAGGCTGGATACTGGAGACTAGAGACGAGGCTGGAAGCAGGAGGTAGGAAACTAGAGGCGAGGCTGGAGGCAGGAGACTAGAGGCGAGGCTGGAGGCTGGAGGCAGGAGACTAGAGGCGAGACTGGAAGCTGGAGGCAGGAGACGAGGCTGGAAGCAGGAGGTAGGAAACTAGAGGCGAGGCTGGAGGCAGGAGACTAGAGTCAAGGCTGGAAGCTGGAGGCAGGAGACTAGAGGTGAGGCTGGAGGCAGGAGACTAGAGGCAAGGCTGGAGGCAGGAGACTAGAGGTGAGGCTGGAGACTAGAGACAAGGCAGGAGGCTGGAGGCAGGAGACTAGCGGCGAGGCTGGAGGCTGGAGGCTGGAGGCAGGAGACGAGAGGCGATGCTGGAGGCTGGTGGCTGGAGGCATCTGATGATAGGCGAGGCTGGAGGCAGGAGGCAGGAGATTGGAGGCGATGCTGGAGGCTGGATGCAGTAGACTAATGGCGAGGCTGGAGGCTGGAGGCAGGAGACTAGAGGTGAGACTGGAGGCTGGAGGCAGGAGACTAGAGGTGAGGCTGGTGGCTGGAGTCAGGAGATTAGAGGCAAGGCTGGAGGCAGGAGACGAGAGGTGAAGCTGGAGGCTGGAGGCAGGGGACTAGAAGCTAGGCTGGAGGCAGGAGACTAGAGGCGAGGCTGGAGGCAGGAGACTAGAGGCGAGGCTGGAGGCTGGAGGCAGGAGACTAGAGGCGAGACTGGAAGCTGGAGGCAGGAGACGAGGCTGGAAGCAGGAGGTAGGAAACTAGAGGCGAGGCTGGAGGCAGGAGACAAGAGGCGAGGCTGGAGGCTAGAGGCACGAGACTAGAGGCAAGGCTGGAAGCTGGAGGCAGGAGACTAGAGGTGAGGCTGGAGGCAGGAGACTAGAGGCGAGGCTGGAGCTGGAGGCAGGAGACGAGAGGTGAGGCTGGAGGCAGGAGGCGAGAGGCGAGGTTGGAGGCCGGAGGCAGGAGACAAGAGGCGAGGCTGGAGGCTGGAGGCAGGGGACTAGAGTCAAGGCTGGAGGCTGGAGGCAGGAAACTACAGGCGAGGCTGGAGTCTGGAGACTACAGGAGAGGCTGGAGGCAAGAGACTAGAGGTGATGCTGGAGGCTGGAGGCAGGAGTCTAGAGGCGAGGCTGGAGGCTGGAGGCAGGAGACTAGAGGTGAGGCTGGATACTGGAGACTAGAGACAAGGCTGGAAGCAGGAGGTAGGAAACTAGAGGCGAGGCTGGCGGCAGGAGACTAGAGGCGAGGCTGGAGGCTGGAGGCACGAGACTAGAGGCGAGGCTGGAAGCTGGAGGCAGGAGCCGAGAAGCGAGGCTGGAGGCAGGAGACTAGAGGCGAGGCTGGAGGCTGGAGGCAGGAGACTAGAGGCGAGGCTGGAGGCCGGAGACTAGAGGCGAGGCTGGAGGCTGGAGGCAGGAGCCGAGAAGCGAGGCTGGAGGCAGGAGACTAGAGGCGAGGCTGGAGGCTGGAGGCAAGAAACTAGAGGCGAGGCTGGAGGCTGAAGGCAGAAGACTAGAGGCGAGGCTGGAGGCAGCAGACGAGAGGCGAGGCGGTACACAGGTGACGAGAGGAGAGGCGAGGCTGGATGCAGGAGACGAGAGGCGAGGCTGGAGGCAGGAGACGAGAGGCAAGGGTGGAGACTGTAGACATGAGACTAGAGGTGAGGCTGGAGGCAGGAGACGAGACGCGAGGCTGGAGGCTGGAGACTAGAGGCGAGGCTGGAGGCTGGAGGCAAGAAACTAGAGGCGAGGCTGGAGGCTGAAGGCAGAAGACTAGAGGCGAGGCTGGAGGCAGCAGACGAGAGGCGAGGCGGTACACAGGTGACGAGAGGAGAGGCGAGGCTGGATGCAGGAGACGAGAGGCGAGGCTGGAGGCAGGAGACGAGAGGCAAGGGTGGAGACTGTAGACATGAGACTAGAAGTGAGGCTGGAGGCAGGAGATGAGACGCGAGGCTGGAGGCTGGAGACTAGAGGCGAGGCTGGAGGCAGGAGACTAGAGGCAAGGCAGGAGGCTGGAGGCTGGAGGCAGCAAACTAGAGGCGAGTCTGGAGGCTGGAGGCAAGAGACTAGAGGCGAGGCTGGAGGCAAGAGACGAGAGATGAGGCTGGAGGCAAGAGGTAGGAAATTAGAGGCGAGGCTGGAGGCTGGAGGCAGGAGACTAGAAGCGATGCTGGTGGCTGGAGGCAGGAGACGAGAGGTGAGGCTGGTGGCTGGAGTCAGGAGATTAGAGGCGAGGCTGGAGGCACGAGACTAGAGACGACGCTGGAAGCAGGAGGTAGGAAACTAGAGGCGAGGCTGGAGGCAGGAGACTAGAGGCGAGGCTGGAGGCACGAGACTAGAGGCGAGGCTGGAAGCTGGAGGCAGGAGACTAGAGGTGAGGCTGGAGGCAGGAGACTAGAGGCGAGGCTGGAGGCCGGAGACTAGAGGCGAGGCTGGCGGCTGGAGGCAGGAGCCTAGAAACGAGGCTGGAGGCAGGAGACTAGAGGCGAGGGTGGAAGCTGGAGGCAAGAGACTAGAGGTGAGGCTGGAGGCTGAAGGCAGAAGACTAGAGGCGAGGCTGGAGGCAGGAGACGAGAGGCAAGGCTGGAGGCTGGAGGCAGAAGACTAGAGGCGAGGCTGAAGGCTGGAGGCAGGAGACTAGAGGCGAGGCTGGAGGCAGGAAGCTGGAGTCAGGAGACTAGAGGCGAGTCTGGAGGCTGGAGGCAGGAGACTAGAGGCGAGGCCTGATGTTGGAGGTAGGAAACTAGAGGGGAGCCTGGAGAAGGCAGGAGACTAGAGGCGAGGCTGGAGGCTGGAGGCAGGAGACTAGAGGCGAGGCTGGAGGCCGGAGACTAAAGGCGAAGCTGGAGGCTGGAGGCAGGAGCCTAGAAGCGAGGCTGGAGGCAGGAGACTAGAGGCGAGGCTGGAGGCTGGAGGCAGGAGACTAGAGGCGAGGCTGGAGGCCGGAGACTAGAGGCGAGGCTGGAGGCTGGAGGCAGGAGCCGAGAAGCGAGGCTGGAGGCAGGAGACTAGAGGCGAGGCTGGAGGCTGGAGGCAAGAAACTAGAGGCGAGGCTGGAGGCTGAAGGCAGAAGACTAGAGGCGAGGCTGGAGGCAGCAGACGAGAGGCGAGGCGGTACACAGGTGACGAGAGGAGAGGCGAGGCTGGATGCAGGAGACGAGAGGCGAGGCTGGAGGCAGGAGACGAGAGGCAATGGTGGAGACTGTAGACATGAGACTAGAAGTGAGGCTGGAGGCAGGAGACGAGACGCGAGGCTGGAGGCTGGAGACTAGAGGCGAGGCTGGAGGCAGGAGACTAGAGGCAAGGCAGGAGGCTGGAGGCTGGAGGCAGCAAACTAGAGGCGAGTCTGGAGGCTGGAGGCAAGAGACTAGAGGCGAGGCTGGAGGCAAGAGACAAGAGATGAGGCTGGAGGCAAGAGGTAGGAAATTAGAGGCGAGGCTGGAGGCTGGAGGCAGGAGACTAGAAGCGATGCTGGTGGCTGGAGGCAGGAGACGAGAGGTGAGGCTGGTGGCTGGAGTCAGGAGATTAGAGGCGAGGCTGGATACTGGAGACTAGAGACGACGCTGGAAGCAGGAGGTAGGAAACTAGAGGCGAGGCTGGAGGCAGGAGACTAGAGGCGAGGCTGGAGGCTGGAGGCACGAGACTAGAGGCGAGGCTGGAAGCTGGAGGCAGGAGACTAGAGGTGAGGCTGGAGGCAGGAGACTAGAGGCGAGGCTGGAGGCCGGAGACTAGAGGCGAGGCTGGCGGCTGGAGGCAGGAGCCTAGAAACGACGCTGGAGGCAGGAGACTAGAGGCGAGGGTGGAGGCTGGAGGCAAGAGACTAGAGGTGAGGCTGGAGGCTGAAGGCAGAAGACTAGAAGCGAGGCTGGAGGCAGCAGACGAGCGGCGAGGCGGTAGACAGGAGACGAGAGGAGAGGCGAGGCTGGAGGCAGGAGACGAGAGGCGAGGCTGGAGGCAGGAGAAGAGAGGCAAGGTTGGAGGCTGTAGGCATGAGACTAGAAGCGAGGCTGGAGGCAGGAGGCATGGGACTAGAAACGAGGCTGGAGGCAGGAGACTAGAGGTGAGGCTGGAGGCTGGAGGCAGGGGACTAGAGGCAAGGCCGGAGGCTGGAGGCAGGAAACTACAGGCGAGGCTGGAGTCAGGAGACTACAGGAGAGGCTGGAGACAAGAGACTAGAGGTGCTGCTGGAGGCTGGAGGCAGGAGACTGGAGACGAGGCTGGAGGCTGGAGGCAGGAGACTAGAGGTGAGGCTGGAGGCTGGAGGCTGGAGGCAGGAGACTAAAGGCGAGGCTGGTGGCTGGAGTCAGGAGATTAGAGGCGAGGCTGGAGGCAGGAGACGAGAGGCGAAGCTGGAGGCTGGAGGCAGGGGACTAGAAGCTAGGCTGGAGGCAGGAGACTAGAGGCGAGGCTGGAGGCTGGAGGCAGGGGACTAGAGGCGAGGCCTGAGGCTGGAGACTAGAGGCGAGGCTGGATGCCCAAGACGAGAGGCCAGGCTGGAGGCTGAAGGCAGGAGACTAGAGGCAAGGCTGGAGGCTGGAGGCTGGAGGCAGGAGACGAGAGGCGAGGCTGGAGGCTGGTGGCTGGAGGCATCTGACGAGAGGCGAGGCTGGAGGCAGAAGACTAGAAGCGAGGCTGGAGGCAGGAGGCAGGAGACTAGAGGCGATGCTGGAGGCTGGATGCAGGAGACGAGAGGCGAGGCCGGAGGCTGAAGACTAGAGGCGAAGCTGGAGGCTGGAGGCTGGAGACTAGAGGCAAGGCTGGAGGCTGGAGGCAGGAGGCAGGTGACTAGAGGCGAGGCTGGTGGCTGGAGACTAGAGGCGAGGCTGGAGGATGCAGACTAGAGGGCAGGCTGGAAGTTGGAGTCTAGAGGCGAAGCTGGAGGCTGAATGCAGGAGATTAGAGGCGAGGCTGGAGGCAGGAGTCTGGAGGCGATGCTGGAGGCTAGAGGTAGGAGACTAGAGGCGAGGCTGGAGGCAGGAGGCAGGGGACTAGAGGCAAGGCTGGAGACTGGAGGAAGGAGACTAGAGGCGAGGCTGGAGGCAGGAGACGAGAGGCGAGGCTGGAGGCAGGAGACTAGAGGCGAGGCTGGAGGCTGGAGGCAGGAGACGAGAGGCGAGGCTGGAGGCAGGAGACGAGAGGCGAGGCTGGAGGCCGGAGGCAGGAGACAAGAGGCGAGGCTGGAGGCTGGAGGCAGGGGACTAGAGGCAAGGCTGGAGGCTGGAGGCAGGAAACTACAGGCGAGGCTGGAGTCTGGAGACTACAGGAGAGGCTGGAGGCAAGAGACTAGAGGTGATGCTGGAGGCTGGAGGCAGGAGACTAGAGGCGAGGCTGGAGGCTGGAGGCAGGAGACTAGAGGTGAGGCTGGAGGCTGGAGGCAGGAGACTAGAGGTGAGGCTGGATACTGGAGACTAGAGACGAGGCTGGAAGCAGGAGGTAGGAAACTGGAGGCGAGGCTGGAGGCAGGAGACTAGAGGCGAGGCTGGAGGCTGGAGGCAGGAGACTAGAGGCGAGACTGGAAGCTGGAGGCAGGAGACGAGGCTGGAAGCAGGAGGTAGGAAACTAGAGGCGAGGCTGGAGGCAGGAGACTAGAGGCGAGGCTGGAAGCTGGAGGCAGGAGACTAGAGGTGAGGCTGGAGGCAGGAGACTAGAGGCAAGGCTGGAGGCAGGAGACTAGAGGTGAGGCTGGAGGCTGGAGGCAGGAGACGAGAGGTGAGGCTGGAGGCAGGAGGCGAGAGGCGAGGTTGGAGGCCGGAGGCAGGAGACAAGAGGCGAGGCTGGAGGCTGGAGGCAGGGGACTAGAGTCAAGGCTGGAGGCTGGAGGCAGGAAACTACAGGCGAGGCTGGAGTCTGGAGACTACAGGAGAGGCTGGAGGCAAGAGACTAGAGGTGATGCTGGAGGCTGGAGGCAGGAGTCTAGAGGCGAGGCTGGAGGCTGGAGGCAGGAGACTAGAGGTGAGGCTGGATACTGGAGACTAGAGACAAGGCTGGAAGCAGGAGGTAGGAAACTAGAGGCGAGGCTGGCGGCAGGAGACTAGAGGCGAGGCTGGAGGCTGGAGGCACGAGACTAGAGGCGAGGCTGGAAGCTGGAGGCAGGAGACTAGAGGTGAGGCTGGAGGCCGGCGACTAGAGGCGAGGCTGGAGGCTGGAGGCAGGAGCCCAGAAGCGAGGCTGGAGGCAGGAGACTAGAGGCGAGGCTGGAGGCT
This sequence comes from Mobula hypostoma, assembly GCF_963921235.1. NCBI lineage: Eukaryota > Metazoa > Chordata > Chondrichthyes > Myliobatiformes > Myliobatidae > Mobula > Mobula hypostoma. Next base: position 30,400,768 of record NC_086125.1, on the reverse strand, counting down.
GGAGGCCGGAGACTAGAGGCGAGGCTGGAGGCTGGAGGCAGGAGCCGAGAAGCGAGGCTGGAGGCAGGAGACTAGAGGCGAGGCTGGAGGCTGGAGGCAAGAAACTAGAGGCGAGGCTGGAGGCTGAAGGCAGAAGACTAGAGGCGAGGCTGGAGGCAGCAGACGAGAGGCGAGGCGGTACACAGGTGACGAGAGGAGAGGCGAGGCTGGATGCAGGAGACGAGAGGCGAGGCTGGAGGCAGGAGACGAGAGGCAAGGGTGGAGACTGTAGACATGAGACTAGAAGTGAGGCTGGAGGCAGGAGACGAGACGCGAGGCTGGAGGCTGGAGACTAGATGCGAGGCTGGAGGCTGGAGGCAAGAAACTAGAGGCGAGGCTGGAGGCTGAAGGCAGAAGACTAGAGGCGAGGCTGGAGGCAGCAGACGAGAGGCGAGGCGGTACACAGGTGACGAGAGGAGAGGCGAGGCTGGATGCAGGAGACGAGAGGCGAGGCTGGAGGCAGGAGATGAGAGGCAAGGGTGGAGACTGTAGACATGAGACTAGAAGTGAGGCTGGAGGCAGGAGATGAGACGCGAGGCTGGAGGCTGGAGACTAGAGGCGAGGCTGGAGGCAGGAGACTAGAGGCAAGGCAGGAGGCTGGAGGCTGGAGGCAGCAAACTAGAGGCGAGTCTGGAGGCTGGAGGCAAGAGACTAGAGGCGAGGCTGGAGGCAAGAGACGAGAGATGAGGCTGGAGGCAAGAGGTAGGAAATTAGAGGCGAGGCTGGAGGCTGGAGGCAGGAGACTAGAAGCGATGCTGGTGGCTGGAGGCAGGAGACGAGAGGTGAGGCTGGTGGCTGGAGTCAGGAGATTAGAGGTGAGGCTGGAGGCACGAGACTAGAGACGACGCTGGAAGCAGGAGGTAGGAAACTAGAGGCGAGGCTGGAGGCAGGAGACTAGAGGCGAGGCTGGAGGCACGAGACTAGAGGCGAGGCTGGAAGCTGGAGGCAGGAGACTAGAGGTGAGGCTGGAGGCAGGAGACTAGAGGCGAGGCTGGAGGCCGGAGACTAGAGGCGAGGCTGGCGGCTGGAGGCAGGAGCCTAGAAACGAGGCTGGAGGCAGGAGACTAGAGGCGAGGGTGGAGGCTGGAGGCAAGAGACTAGAGGTGAGGCTGGAGGCTGAAGGCAGAAGACTAGAGGCGAGGCTGGAGGCAGCAGACGAGCGGCGAGGCGGTAGACAGGAGACGAGAGGAGAGGCGAGGCTGGAGGCAGGAGACGAGAGGCGAGGCTGGAGGCAGGAGAAGAGAGGCAAGGTTGGAGGCTGTAGGCATGAGACTAGAAGCGAGGCTGGAGGCAGGAGGCATGGGACTAGAAACGAGGCTGGAGGCAGGAGACGAGAGGTGAGGCTGGAGGCTGGAGGCAGGGGACTAGAGGCAAGGCCGGAGGCTGGAGGCAGGAAACTACAGGCGAGGCTGGAGTCAGGAGACTACAGGAGAGGCTGGAGACAAGAGACTAGAGGTGCTGCTGGAGGCTGGAGGCAGGAGACTGGAGACGAGGCTGGAGGCTGGAGGCAGGAGAGTAGAGGTGAGGCTGGAGGCTGGAGGCTGGAGGCAGGAGACTAAAGGCGAGGCTGGTGGCTGGAGTCAGGAGATTAGAGGCTAGGCTGGAGGCAGGAGACGAGAGGCGAAGCTGGAGGCTGGAGGCAGGGGACTAGAAGCTAGGCTGGAGGCAGGAGACTAGAGGCGAGGCTGGAGGCTGGAGGCAGGGGACTAGAGGCGAGGCCTGAGGCTGGAGACTAGAGGCGAGGCTGGATGCCCAAGACGAGAGGCCAGGCTGGAGGCTGAAGGCAGGAGACTAGAGGCAAGGCTGGAGGCTGGAGGCTGGAGGCAGGAGACGAGAGGCGAGGCTGGAGGCTGGTAGCTGGAGGCATCTGACGAGAGGCGAGGCTGGAGGCAGAAGACTAGAAGCGAGGCTGGAGGCAGGAGGCAGGAGACTAGAGGCGATGCTGGAGGCTGGATGCAGGAGACGAGAGGAGAGGCTGGAGGCTGAAGACTAGAGGCGAAGCTGGAGGCTGGAGGCTGGAGACTAGAGGCAAGGCTGGAGGCTGGAGGCAGGAGGCAGGTGACTAGAGGCGAGGCTGGTGGCTGGAGACTAGAGGCGAGGCTGGAGGCTGCAGACTAGAGGGCAGGCTGGAGGCTGGAGTCTAGAGGCGAAGCTGGAGGCTGAATGCAGGAGATTAGAGGCGAGGCTGGAGGCAGGAGTCTGGAGGCGATGCTGGAGGCTAGAGGTAGGAGACTAGAGGCGAGGCTGGAGGCAGGAGGCAGGGGACTAGAGGCAAGGCTGGAGACTGGAGGAAGGAGACGAGAGGCGAGGCTGGAGGCAGGAGACTAGAGGCGAGGCTGGAGCTGGAGGCAGGAGACGAGAGGTGAGGCTGGAGGCAGGAGGCGAGAGGCGAGGCTGGAGGCCGGAGGCAGGAGACAAGAGGCGAGGCTGGAGGCTGGAGGCAGGGGACTAGAGGCAAGGCTGGAGGCTGGAGGCAGGAAACTACAGGCGAGGCTGGAGTCTGGAGACTACAGGAGAGGCTGGAGGCAAGAGACTAGAGGTGATGCTGGAGGCTGGAGGCAGGAGACTAGAGGCGAGGCTGGAGGCTGGAGGCAGGAGACTAGAGGTGAGGCTGGAGGCTGGAGGCAGGAGACTAGAGGTGAGGCTGGATACTGGAGACTAGAGACGAGGCTGGAAGCAGGAGGTAGGAAACTGGAGGCGAGGCTGGAGGCAGGAGACTAGAGGCGAGGCTGGAGGCTGGAGGCAGGAGACTAGAGGCGAGACTGGAAGCTGGAGGCAGGAGACGAGGCTGGAAGCAGGAGGTAGGAAACTAGAGGCAAGGCTGGAGGCAGGAGACTAGAGGCGAGGCTGGAGGCTAGTGGCACGAGACTAGAGGCGAGGCTGGAAGCTGGAGGCAGGAGACTAGAGGTGAGGCTGGAGGCAGGAGACTAGAGGCAAGGCTGGAGGCTGGAGGCAGGAGACTAGAGGTGAGGCTGGAGGCTGGAGGCAGGAGACTAGAGGTGAGGCTGGAGACTAGAGACAAGGCAGGAGGCTGGAGGCAGGAGACTAGCGGCGAGGCTGGAGGCTGGAGGCTGGAGGCAGGAGACGAGAGGCGAGGCTGGAGGCTGGTGGCTGGAGGCATCTGATGATAGGCGAGGCTGGAGGCAGGAGACTAGAGGCGAGGCTGGAGGCAGGAGGCATGTGATTGGAGGCGATGCTGGAGGCTGGATGCAGTAGACTAATGGCGAGGCTGGAGGCTGGAGGCAGGAGACTAGAGGTGAGACTGGAGGCTGGAGGCAGGAGACTAGAGGTGAGGCTGGTGGCTGGAGTCAGGAGATTAGAGGCGAGGCTGGAGGCAGGAGACGAGAGGTGAAGCTGGAGGCTGGAGGCAGGGGACTAGAAGCTAGGCTGGAGGCAGGAGACTAGAGGCGAGGCTGGAGGCAGGAGACTAGAGGCGAGGCTGGAGGCTGGAGGCAGGAGACTAGAGGCGAGACTGGAAGCTGGAGGCAGGAGACGAGGCTGGAAGCAGGAGGTAGGAAACTAGAGGCGAGGCTGGAGGCAGGAGACAAGAGGCGAGGCTGGAGGCTAGAGGCACGAGACTAGAGGCAAGGCTGGAAGCTGGAGGCAGGAGACTAGAGGTGAGGCTGGATACTGGAGACTAGAGACAAGGCTGGAAGCAGGAGGTAGGAAACTAGAGGCGAGGCTGGCGGCAGGAGACTAGAGGCGAGGCTGGAGGCTGGAGGCACGAGACTAGAGGCGAGGCTGGAAGCTGGAGGCAGGAGACTAGAGGTGAGGCTGGAGGCAGGAGACTAGAGGCGAGGCTTGAGGCTGGAGGCGGGAGACTAGAGGTGAGGCTGGAGGCTGGAGGCAGGAGACTAGAGGTGAGGCTGGAGGCAGGAGACTAGAGGCGAGGCTGGAGGCTGGAGGCAGGAGACCAGAGGCGAGGCTGGAGGCTGGAGGCAGGAGACTAGAGGCGAGGCTGGGAGCTGGAGGCATGAGACTAGAAGCGAGGCTGGAGGCTGGAGGCAGGGGACTAGAGGTGAGGCTGGAGGCTGGAGGAGACTAGAGGCGAGGCTGGAGGCAGGAGACGAGAGACGAGGCTGGAGGCTGGAGGCTGGAGGCAGGAGACGAGAGACGAGGCTGGAGGCTGGAGTCTGGAGGCAGGAGACTAGAGGCGAGGCTGGAGGCTGGAGACTAGAGGGAAGGCTAGAGGCTGGAGGCTGGAGGCAGGAGTCTAGAGGCGAGGCTGGGGGCTGGAGGCATGAGACTAGAAGTGAGGCTGGAGGCATTAGACTAGAGGCGAGGCTGGGGGCTGGAGGCATGAGACTAGAAGCGAGGCTGGAGGCCGGAGACTGGAGGCGAGGCTGGAGGCTGGAGGCAGCGGACTAGAGGCGAGGCAGGAGACCAGAGGCGAGGCTGGAGGCAAGGGGCTAGAAGCGAGGCTGGAGGCTGGAGACTAGAAGCGAGGCTGGAGGCAGGAGACTAGAGGCGAGGCTGGAGGCTGGAGAGGAGACTAGAGGCAAGGCTGGAGGCAGGAGACTAGAGGCGAGGCTGGAGGCTGGAGGCAGGAGACTAGAGGCGAGGCTGGATGCTGCAGGCAGGAGCCGAGAGACGAGGCTGGAGGCAGGAGAAGAGAGGCGAGGCTGGGAGCTGGAGGCATGAGACTAGAAGCGAGGCTGGAGGCAGAAGACTGGAAGCGAGGCTGCAGACTAGAGGCGAGGCAGGAGACAAGAGGAGAGGCTGGAGGCAAGAGACGAGAGGCGAGGCTGGAGGCAGGAGGCTAGAAGCGAGGCTGGAGGCTGGAGACTAGAAGCGAGGCTGGAGGCAGGAGACGAGACGCGAGGCTGGAGGCTGGAGACCAGAGGCAAGGCTGGAGGCAGGAAGCTGGAGTCAGGAGACTAGAGGCGAGTCTGGAGGCTGGAGGCAGGAGACTAGAGGCGAGGCTGGATGTTGGAGGTAGGAAACTAGAGGCGAGCCTGGAGAAGGCAGGAGACTAGAGGCGAGGTTGGAGGCTGGAGGCAGGAGACTAGAGGCGAGGCTGGATGCTGCAGGCAGGAGCCGAGAGACGAGGCTGGCGGCAGGAGAAGAGAGGCGAGGCTGGGAGCTGGAGGCATGAGACTAGAAGCGAGGCTGGAGGCAGAAGACTGGAAGCGAGGCTGCAGACTAGAGGCGAGGCAGGAGACAAGAGGAGAGGCTGGAGGCAAGAGACGAGAGGCGAGGCTGGACGCAGGAGGCTAGAAGCGAGGCTGGAGGCTGGAGACTAGAAGCGAGGCTGGAGGTGGAGACGAGACGCGAGGCTGGAGGCTGGAGACCAGAGGCAAGGCTGGAGGCAGGAAGCTGGAGTCAGGAGACTAGAGGCGAGTCTGGAGGCTGGAGGCAGGAGACTAGAGGCGAGGCTGGAGGCTGGAGACTAGAGGGAAGGCTAGAGGCTGGAGGCTGGAGGCAGGAGTCTAGAGGCGAGGCTGGGGGCTGGAGGCATGAGACGAGAAGTGAGGCTGGAGGCATTAGACTAGAGGCGAGGCTGGGGGCTGGAGGCATGAGACTAGAAGCGAGGCTGGAGGCCGGAGACTGGAGGCGAGGCTGGAGGCTGGAGGCAGCGGACTAGAGGCGAGGCAGGAGACCAGAGGCGAGGCTGGAGGCAAGGGGCTAGAAGCGAGGCTGGAGGCTGGAGACTAGAAGCGAGGCTGGAGGCAGGAGACTAGAGGCGAGGCTGGAGGCTGGAGAGGAGACCAGAGGCAAGGCTGGAGGCAGGAGACTAGAGGCGAGGCTGGAGGCTGGAGACCAGAGGCAAGGCTGGAGGCAGGAAGCTGGAGTCAGGAGACTAGAGGCTAGTCTGGAGGCTGGAGGCAGGAGACTAGAGGCGAGGCTGGATGTTGGAGGTAGGAAACTAGAGGCGAGCCTGGAGAAGGCAGGAGACTAGAGGCGAGGTTGGAGGCTGGAGGCAGGAGACTAGAGGCGAGGCTGGATGCTGCAGGCAGGAGCCGAGAGACGAGGCTGGTGGCAGGAGAAGAGAGGCGAGGCTGGGAGCTGGAGGCATGAGACTAGAAGCGAGGCTGGAGGCAGAAGACTGGAAGCGAGGCTGCAGACTAGAGGCGAGGCAGGAGACAAGAGGAGAGGCTGGAGGCAAGAGACGAGAGGAGAGGCTGGAGGAAGGAGGCTAGAAGCGAGGCTGGAGGCTGGAGACTAGAAGCGAGGCTGGAGGCAGGAGACGAGACGCGAGGCTGGAGGCTGGAGACCAGAGGCAAGGCTGGAGGCAGGAAGCTGGAGTCAGGAGACTAGAGGCGAGTCTGGAGGCTGGAGGCAGGAGACTAGAGGCGAGGCTGGATGTTGGAGGTAGGAAACTAGAGGCGAGCCTGGAGAAGGCAGGAGACTAGAGGCGAGGTTGGAGGCTGGAGGCAGGAGACTAGAGGCGAGGCTGGAGGCCGGAGACTAGAGGCGAGGCTGGAGGCTGGAGGCAGGAGCCTAGAAGCGAGGCTGGAGGCAGGAGACTAGAGGCGAGGCTGGAGGCTGGAGGCAGGAGACTAGAGGTGAGGCTGGAGGCTGGAGGCAAGAGACTAGAGGCGAGGCTGGAGGCTGAAGGCAGAAGACTAGAGGCGAGGCTGGAGGCAGCAGACGAGAGGCGAGGCTGGAGGCCGGAGACTAGAGGCGAAGCTGGAGACTGGAGGCAGGAGACTAGAGCTGAGGCTGGAGACTGGAGACTAGAGACGAGGCTGGAAGCAGGAAACTACAGGCGAGGCTGGAGTCTGGAGACTACAGGAGAGGCTGGAGGCAAGAGACTAGAGGTGAGGCTGGAGGCTGGAGGCAGGGGACTAGAGGCGAGGCTGGAGGCTGGAGGCAGAAGACTAGAGGTGAGGCTGGATACTGGAGACTAGAGACGAGGCTGGAAGCAGGAGGTAGGAAACTAGAGGCGAGGCTGGAGGCAGGAGACTAGAGGCGTGGCTGGAGGCTGGAGGCAGGAGACTAGAGGTGAGGCTGGAGGCAGGAGACTAGAGGCGAGGCTGGAGGCTGGAGGCAGGAGACTAGAGGCGAGGCTGGATGCTGCAGGCAGGAGCCGAGAGACGAGGCTGGAGGCAGGAGAAGAGAGGCGAGGCTGGGAGCTGGAGGCATGAGACTAGAAGCGAGGCTGGAGGCAGAAGACTGGAAGCGAGGCTGCAGACTAGAGGCGAGGCAGGAGACAAGAGGAGAGGCTGGAGGCAAGAGACGAGAGGCGAGGCTGGAGGCAGGAGGCTAGAAGCGAGGCTGGAGGCTGGAGACTAGAAGCGAGGCTGGAGGCAGGAGACGAGACGCGAGGCTGGAGGCTGGAGACCAGAGGCAAGGCTGGAGGCAGGAAGCTGGAGTCAGGAGACTAGAGGCGAGTCTGGAGGCTGGAGGCAGGAGACTAGAGGCGAGGCTGGATGTTGGAGGTAGGAAACTAGAGGCGAGCCTGGAGAAGGCAGGAGACTAGAGGCGAGGTTGGAGGCTGGAGGCAGAAGACTAGAGGCGAGGCTGGATGCTGCAGGCAGGAGCCGAGAGACGAGGCTGGAGGCAGGAGAAGAGAGGCGAGGCTGGGAGCTGGAGGCATGAGACTAGAAGCGAGGCTGGAGGCAGAAGACTGGAAGCGAGGCTGCAGACTAGAGGCGAGGCAGGAGACAAGAGGAGAGGCTGGAGGCAAGAGACGAGAGGCGAGGCTGGAGGCAGGAGGCTAGAAGCGAGGCTGGAGGCTGGAGACTAGAAGCGAGGCTGGAGGCAGGAGACGAGACGTGAGGCTGGAGGCTGGAGACCAGAGGCAAGGCTGGAGGCAGGAAGCTGGAGTCAGGAGACTAGAGGCGAGTCTGGAGGCTGGAGGCAGGAGACTAGAGGCGAGGCTGGATGTTGGAGGTAGGAAACTAGAGGCGAGCCTGGAGAAGGCAGGAGACTAGAGGCGAGGTTGGAGGCTGGAGGCAGAAGACTAGAGGCGAGGCTGGATGCTGCAGGCAGGAGCCGAGAGACGAGGCTGGAGGCAGGAGAAGAGAGGCGAGGCTGGGAGCTGGAGGCATGAGACTAGAAGCGAGGCTGGAGGCAGAAGACTGGAAGCGAGGCTGCAGACTAGAGGCGAGGCAGGAGACAAGAGGAGAGGCTGGAGGCAAGAGACGAGAGGCGAGGCTGGAGGCAGGAGGCTAGAAGCGAGGCTGGAGGCTGGAGACTAGAAGCGAGGCAGGAGGCAGGAGACGAGACGCGAGGTTGGAGGCTGGAGACCAGAGGCAAGGCTGGAGGCAGGAAGCTGGAGTCAGGAGACTAGAGGCGAGTCTGGAGGCTGGAGGCAGGAGACTAGAGGCGAGGCTGGAGGCTGGAGACTAGAGGGAAGGCTAGAGGCTGGAGGCTGGAGGCAGGAGTCTAGAGGCGAGGCTGGGGGCTGGAGGCATGAGACTAGAAGTGAGGCTGGAGGCATTAGACTAGAGGCGAGGCTGGGGGCTGGAGGCATGAGACTAGAAGCGAGGCTGGAGGCCGGAGACTGGAGGCGAGGCTGGAGGCTGGAGGCAGCGGACTAGAGGCGAGGCAGGAGACCAGAGGCGAGGCTGGAGGCAAGGGGCTAGAAGCGAGGCTGGAGGCTGGAGACTAGAAGCGAGGCTGGAGGCTGGAGAGGAGACTAGAGGCAAGGCTGGAGGCAGGAGACTAGAGGCGAGGCTGGAGGCTGGAGGCAGGAGACTAGAGGCGAGGCTGGATGCTGCAGGCAGGAGCCGAGAGACGAGGCTGGAGGCAGGAGAAGAGAGGCGAGGCTGGGAGCTGGAGGCATGAGACTAGAACCGAGGCTGGAGGCAGAAGACTGGAAGCGAGGCTGCAGACTAGAGGCGAGGCAGGAGACAAGAGGAGAGGCTGGAGGCAAGAGACGAGAGGCGAGGCTGGAGGAAGGAGGCTAGAAGCGAGGCTGGAGGCTGGAGACTAGAAGCGAGGCAGGAGGCAGGAGACGAGACGCGAGGCTGGAGGCTGGAGACCAGAGGCAAGGCTGGAGGCAGGAAGCTGGAGTCAGGAGACTCGAGGCGAGTCTGGAGGCTGGAGGCAGGAGACTAGAGGCGAGGCTGGATGTTGGAGGTAGGAAACTAGAGGCGAGCCAGGAGAAGGCAGGAGACTAGAGGCGAGGTTGGAGGCTGGAGGCAGGAGACTAGAGGCGAGGCTGGATGCTGCAGGCAGGAGACTAGAGGCGAGGCTGGAGGCCGGAGACTAGAGGCGAGGCTGGAGGCTGGAGGCAGGAGCCTAGAAGCGAGGCTGGAGGCAGGAGACTGGAGGCGAGGCTGGAGGCTGGAGGCAGGAGACTAGAGGCGAGGCTGGAGGCTGGAGGCAAGAGACTAGAGGCGAGATTGGAGGCTGAAGGCAGAAGACTAGAGGCGAGGCTGGAGGCAGCAGACGAGAGGCGAGGCTGGAGGCCGGAGACTAGAGGCGAAGCTGGAGCCTGGAGGCAGGAGACAAGAGCTGAGGCTGGAGACTGGAGACTGGAGACGAGGCTGGAAGCAGGAAACTACAGGCGAGGCTGGAGTCTGGAGACTACAGGAGAGGCTGGAGGCAAGAGACTAGAGGTGAGGCTGGAGGCTGGAGGCAGGGGACTAGAGGCGAGGCTGGAGGCTGGAGGCAGAAGACTAGAGGTGAGGCTGGATACTGGAGACTAGAGACGAGGCTGGAAGCAGGAGGTAGGAAACTAGAGGCGAGGCTGGAGGCAGGAGACTAGAGGTGAGGCTGGAGGCAGGAGACGAGAGGCAAGGCTGGAGGCTGGAGGCAGAAGACTAGAGGCGAGGCTGAAGGCTGGAGGCAGGAGACTAGAGGCGAGGCTGGAGGCAGGAAGCTGGAGTCAGGAGACTAGAGGCGAGTCTGGAGGCTGGAGGCAGGAGACTAGAGGTGAGGCTGGAGAAGGCAGGAGACTAGAGGCGAGGCTGGAGGCTGGAGGCAGGAGACTAGAGGCGAGGCTGGAGGCTGGAGGCAGGAGACTAGAGGCGAGGCTGGAGGCCGGAGACTAGAGGCGAGGCTGGAGGCTGGAGGCTGGAGCCTAGAAGCGATGCTGGAGGCAGGAGACCAGAGGCGAGGCTGGAAGAAGGAAACTACAGGCGAGGCTGGAGTCTGGAGACTACAGGAGAGGCTGGAGGCAAGAGACTAGAGGTGAGGCTGGAGGCTGGAGGCAGGGGACTAGAGGCGAGGCTGGAGGCTGGAGGCAGAAGACTAGAGGTGAGGCTGGATACTGGAGACTAGAGACGAGGCTGGAAGCAGGAGGTAGGAAACTAGAGGCGAGGCTGGAGGCAGGAGACTAGAGGCGAGGCTGGAGGCTGGAGGCAGGAGACTAGAGGTGAGGCTGGAGGCAGGAGACGAGAGGCAAGGCTGGAGGCTGGAGGCAGAAGACTAGAGGCGAGGCTGAAGGCTGGAGGCAGGAGACCAGAGGCGAGGCTGGAGGCAGGAAGCTGGAGTCAGGAGACTAGAGGCGAGTCTGGAGGCTGGAGGCAGGAGACTAGAGGTGAGGCTGGAGAAGGCAGGAGACTAGAGGCGAGGCTGGAGGCTGGAGGCAGGAGACTAGAGGCGAGGCTGGAGGCTGGAGGCCGGAGACTAGAGGCGAGGCTGGAGGCTGGAGGCTGGAGCCTAGAAGCGATGCTGGAGGCAGGAGACTAGAGGCGAGGCTGGAGGCTGGAGGCAGAAGACTAGAGGCGAGGCTGGAAGCAGGAAACTACAGGCGAGGCTGGAGTCTGGAGACTACAGGAGAGGCTGGAGGCAAGAGACTAGAGGTGAGGCTGGAGGCTGGAGGCAGGGGACTAGAGGCGAGGCTGGAGGCTGGAGGCAGAAGACTAGAGGTGAGGCTGGATACTGGAGACTAGAGACGAGG